>NC_054407.1:2235000-2963750 GCF_017976425.1 Toxotes jaculatrix
CAAACACACACACCTCTGTGTACAACAACAGTATAGTTCAACAAAAGCACAAACTGCTTCTTCTGTAAGGGTGTGTGTGTGTGTTGAGGTATTTGACTTTATATAATATCGCGTTGATAGTACATAAAATGGTACTCGCCATTTAAACCTTGTAGATATCTTTCACTTAGATTGAATAATTAATGTAAATTAATGTTTACTACTTAATTATTTAAAATGATTTCTCTCTCTTTCAGGCTTTCAAAGAGATGCTGTATGCTGCTCAGGACCAGGCCCCATCTATTGAAGGTATAATACACACACGCACACACACTCACACACACACACACATACATACATACATACAAAATAAGGCCTGGTGTATTACTGGCCTCTCAGGTATGTGCTCTTAAGCAGGTGAAGCACTCAGTTGTAAGGTGGGTCTGTCATCTGCACGTTTTATTTTGAAAATGTAAACAATTTAGTAAAATATAACTAAATCTTTTAAATATTTGACTGATAAATAAATCTAAAATGCAGTTATATGGGATGTTTTACATGAAATGTTTGTAGTGTGAAACGCAGCATTAATACGAACAGTATTTGTCTGTAGGCGTCCGTCTTGTGAAGGAAAGTCCTCAGTGTATTCCGTTTGATTCAGATGAATTATGATGCAGAATCTGTGCTGGTATAAGTGTGAAATTGCTCTCTGGAGCTCTGCTATAGAAAGCCATGTACTTGGCAGAGGAAAACACCGCTCCTCTCTGCTGTCAAGATCAGCATGTGCAAGTTCTTTACCTCCAGCTCCTTAATTATTTCTTCAGCTACCTCATCCCGCACTGTTGCTTAATTATGTGTCTTTGTAAAAAAAAAAAAAAAAAAAAAACATGAACAGCAGCCACAGTATGACCAAAATTTAAGGCCTCGGAGAGTCTTAAAATGTCTTAAAACCAGTTATCAGAGGCCTTATTTTTCATCATGTAATTACAGGCCTCTTTGTGCCACTGCACTGTGTACTCTTAAAGTGATACAAAACAATGTGACTGGCACAATATGTTGTTTTTTGTTTTTTTTTTCCCCTGGTATCTTTCCTTTCATCTAATTTAGACTAAGCAAGAGTTTCACCACTTTAAAGGGCTGGTTTTCACTCCGAAATATGATGTAAGAGAATACAAACCTATGATTGGATATCGCACTCAGTCACAAAACAGTGGAAGGTTTTTAAATAGACACAATCAAAACCTGCATCAAGCTCATGTAAGCTCTCACACAGATCGCCGTCACCGTCCACCTCAATGAGTCCTCACACTTGTGTGTCCTTTATTTCACTTGAGTGAAATAAATGTGTAGTCAGCTCAGCAGTCAATGATTGTTGTGTGTGTGTGTGGATGTGTGAACATGCACAGGCTTACAGAAACCAAAAAAAATAAAATAAAATCAGCCAAGCCAAATAACCTCGAGAGCAGACAGGCTGACTGCTCAGGCTCCTGTGTGAGCATTCACAGCTCACCCAGGTGTCAGCCATCACTCCTAATGAGCTGCTCCCCAGATCCCAGCAAACCAAATAAACAGGAAATTTGTCTTGAGGCCTAAGGGGGCCATCACATCACTTGCACTGTAATTGGCTGCCAACTGCCTGTCGATCTGATGCCATTGTGTTGTCCCGTGCGTGCTCTTCGTTTTTTTTTCTGAGACGGTCGTCCGTCTCCTCGACAGACAGGCTCGACACACACACAGAGGGAGAGCGAGCTCCCAGCATGCAGTTTTTTCAGCTGAACTGGTCAGCAGGTACTGTTCTGTAAATCTAAGCTGACTGCTTAAATAGAAGACTGTTTTAGTCCATGCACTGAAAACCATTTGGACGTTTCTACATTAGATCCCTCTGTTGTCTGTCAGTCCAGCATGAGTTGATAAGACAAGACAAATAAGACAGATAAGACAAATTAAAGTCAGAAATATGGGGCCATTACTGTAGCAAAGCTATATACAAATGTGAGTGGAGAGCGGTGTAACTGTGTCTCAATCCATGAGTGTGTCTGTAAATGCTTACATAGATATTAAAGGCTGAAAACTCATCTTCATTGATGATTTGTAATCACTATTAAGAATTTGACTGATCAAGAACTAATTAACTGAGAACGTGGAACGTTGGTGGGGTAGTCTTAGTCCACCCCCTGTCGGATCAGTCTATTTAATGGGTGTTTTCAGAAGCTGTGTCTATTTTGAATTTTCCTACAATGGACGACGGCTGCACAGCTAACTGTGATCCGAGTTTTCTGTGTGACTACAACAGCACAGTTAAAGGTGCTGGTTGCCTTGATGACATGTTCAATGTTGCTGACAATTTTCGTCAGACGATTATTTAGTTCATGTAAACAGCATTCAGCATGACATTCATTACGTTCTATTCACTATTGTCATTATATACTCTACATTAGAGGGAAGACTGAACAATAATTTACAGTCACTGATTGTTTAAAGCTGTTTTGTTCACAGCTAACCTGTGAGCGGTACACTGAGGTGGCAGTAGAGCACTTTTTAAGGTGGAAGTAAACTCCAAAACAAGTGACTGGAAAATAAGACGTGTTGGAAATTTCGTTTCCAAAGATAGGATGGTGGTGAGCCGTGTCATCCATGCAGAGAGACAGGTGACCTGATAGTCCCCGGCTGTTTTCTTCAATTACTGGTCATGTTTGCCTAATAAATGAAATCCTTCACATGCTCCTCGAATTCAGCAGACGCTCAGTATCATTCCACTTCCATCTTCACAGCCAGGCTAGCAGCTTGATTGTAGGGACGACAAAGTTCTAATGGTTTCACACATGCACCGCAACCCTGAATTTATCTTGACATTACCCGAAGGACCTGTAGTTTGTCCTGACAGTGGAACCGGACATTAAATGGACCTGATATGATGATAGAATGCTGACACATTTAAATAAACAAACGCATGTTAGCGTTGTCATTGTGAGCATGTTAGCATGATGATATTAGCATTTAGCTCAAAGCACTGCCACCACTGCGGTTGAGAGCAGCCTCTCAGAGAGCTACTAGCATGCCCGACAACAGAAAGGCTTCCATTTTAATTTACTATACTGTATGTGCTTAAACACAGCTTGAAATGGTTGTGTGTTGGACTCTGAGCTTTGCCAAATCGAAGGCGACTTATACCCAGTACTGTGCCTGATAGCATCCTGTGTGGGACACATCCTGTGTGGGACACATCCTGTGTAGTTCGGCTGTTCTTCTTTGACGGTGAAACGGTGCGTTTTGTGCTCCCACACCCTTCTTTGTGTGTGTATTGTGTGTGTTTGTTGTAACCAGTTATGGTATGGCTTATGTGTCTCACACTATTCCTTTATATGGTTATGTGTTATATAAAGAAGTCTGCAGTCACATGTTGTTACCTACTCTGATGGTGTGATTCATAAGCTGTTCCATTCTCATTTCCTGACGAATGAATAAATCCACCCCACTGTCTCACTGACTGTCATCTTATTTCATTTTTTCCCCTTTATTTCAGTTTATTTTAAGAATTATCCCGTGACTCGTCTTCGTCTCAGAGGCACACCTGACAACAGTGACAACGGGGAAAATGTTTAATGATGTATACAGTGACCTTGAAACACCTGCTCTCCCCAGTAAATGAGCTCCTTTAACAAAATAATAGACCTTCTCTTCAGTGCCAGCTTTTACAGTGAACTGTCTGCTGTATTTCTTTGTCCCGCAATTATGAAACTTGCTCTCCATTTGGAAGACACTTGAGTTTCCTGCTTTACTGTGTAACAATGAGGTATAACGAAAAGCTATTTGGCAGCCAGCACGAGCAGACTTTGATCAGTCCGAATTAGTTGCAAACAGCGTGCAAAATCTCCAAGTTACATCAAGTTTAACATTGTGAAATAGTGCAAATGTACACAAACGTAACAGGGAGATTAAGGAGACAAAGGAATTTCAGCCACATGGGCGGATTTTAGAGATGTTGGGTCTTATTGCTTCACATGGAAAGGGAGGCTCGTTAAATCAATCCCACTATCCATCTATCATTCCACTTATCCCACCACCCCTGTACTACGGTCTCCCTCCTGACCTGCGTCTGTTTCTTTTTGCTCACTCTCTTCATCTCTCCTTCTCCGTGTGACCGCCTTTGGCCTGAGACTGAACGTTACGAAAATCTTTTGATCTCGGCAGCTGATACAGGATCAGCGATTGCTTTTGCAAAAACAATTGATTGGCAGACTGACCCCAAAAATCCATTGAAAGTTCCTGCAGATTTTGAGTAAAAACTCCTGTGGCAGGAGATGAAAGAGGACGGTTTTCAATTAAACCTGAGGTCATTTGTTTTGAGAACAAATTGCAGGCTCATTCACAGGGTTTTGGAGTAGTAATACATATAATTGGCTGGTATACAGTTTTGAAAGTGCCACTTAGAGAAAATGTGCAGCTGTGCAGTATAATATGTACAGAATACTGAGGATTTTTAGCATGTTCTTCAGTTAGTTTACTTCACTGTTAAATAATGAGAACACAGACCCTGAAGATCTGCTCTGCAGTGATGCTAAAACAGTAGACTGATAGGAAATACGTTTATCATTTCACTGAAAGATATTGGAAGTTACAAAACATGGAAAGATCATAATTCTCATAGACTAATCCCTGGTTGTCACCATTCATCAAGGCTTTAGTCTGCAGCCGCCTAAACAATACATCAGTGTTCAACAACAGACTTGATCTGAACGACGTTACATAATTACCAAATAACGTTTCAGTTGTCCCCACAGCACAGCCGCTCTGCGTGCTGTCTCTTAGCTCGTTTGACCAGTGGTGTGCATCCTGTCCAGCGCTGGCTGAATCTGCATCTCTGCATCATTCTGCGTTTACGTCCCAACACACAACACTTCAGGTTCCTGATCATTTTGGGGGCCCTTAACATAGCTCACGTCATTCAGTCGTTCGTCTTCTCCAGACTTAACAAGCAGAAACTAAAATCTGTAAAGGAAAAGTTCAGGATTGTGAGGATATGGACCAACAAGGCAAAGCTCCAACCTGGATGAACTCGCTGACACGGTTTTTGTGAGGACATGTGTGTGCCCTCTAAGACTTTCTCCACTTACAACAGCACCAAGCCCTGCTTTACAGCTAAACTCAGGCAGCTCTGTTATGCCAAAGAGAAAACCTACAGAAGTGGGGACAGGATCCCGCACAACCAGACCACAAACACACTGACCAAGCACATCAGAGTAGCAAAGAAACAGCTACACTGAAATGTTGAAAAACAGGTTCTCTGCGTCAGTGTCGAGAGGCCAACAGAACATCACAAGTTACAGGAAACCATCCGCCAAACGCGACAATCATGAACCAGCTTAGGATCTGAATGTGTTGTTCTGTAGGACTGATAAACCCACATGTGGTCTTGGACCACACGTGGCCACATTCTTTTATGAGTGTAAACACAAATGTGTCCTGGGCCACGTTGAATTCACCTGAAGGACATCACTGGACACCTGCTAGTCCAAACTCACCCAGCTCACTGTGCCCACCTACACCCGTCACTGAGTCACCAACCTGGGCCAGCCAGCAGTGGTTCCCTCCTAGGGACACTGTATTTCTAAACAAATTTTCCCGCACATATCTAATAGGAACAGATGACATTTTAAATCCAAAAGGTCAGAGGTCAACTTCACCGTGACACCACAATGTTCTTCAAAAAAACATTTTTCTGGCCATTCAACACCATCACTCAGAGCAGAAAGGGGGGATTGTTGACCACTCTGTATTAGAGCTGAGTGGTTTCAGCAAAAATCAATGGGAAGATGAATTGTCACATTTACCTTGGTAAAGAGAAATGATGTCTTTATTAAATACACTTGTGCAGAAAATTCTCAGTCCCTCTCAGTGGAGCTCTTATTGATTCCTTGTGCTGAAAATAAACAGATTGTTATAGATTGGGACTAAGTAATATTAAATGATATATAAAATATTCAGTGGTTAGGAAGTCTTCAGTATTTGTTCCTACTTAAAGATCCTATAGGTCACAAAGGGCTTAAAAAGTCTGAGCACAGGCTTCAGAAACCCTTGAAACTGTGTTCTCCACTTGTTGTCCATCTGTTGTGACTATCAAAATAATGATTATAAATAGAATTGAATAACACTTTCATGACTTCTGTGAGCTCATTTTTCCATCAGTGATAAATGATGCTTTGAGGTAATGAGTGACATTATTTAAAAAGAAAAAAAAAACACACACACACACACAAACTTGTGGAACAATGACCTGTTTCAGCCCACAGACTGTGGTCAGCGAGCTACAGGGGAGCCTCCCTTACTTCTCTTCTCCAGGACTCAGTTGTGGCTGACTCAGGAACTCTGCTTGGCTCTCGAGGAGCTGTAGCTTTTATTTATTGTCTAACAAAATGTACCTTATACTGAACATTCGTGGTTTACTGATAACCTGTTTTCTGACAGTGTTTACAGTTACCTTTGTGTCCAACATAGTATAAAATGAGAGAAGCGTGCTGATGCTGCTGGGAAAACCGTACCAACAGCATTTGGTTCATCCAAATGACAAAAACACAACTTTCCCCTTTAACTCTGATTGCACCTTGCCACACACACAGTGTACGTGAATTTAGCCTCTCAGAAGTTTCCAACAGGTGGTGAATGGAAATTTGCCTGCAGTGTTATCAGCATCACTTTGAACAGTATTCACTGGAACTGCTGTCTACAAAGGGAATAGTTCCTACCAAAAGCTTAGCAGCATATTCTGTGTGTTATTCACAGTAATGAGGGACTCTGGACAGTGACATCTCAAAACCTGGACAAATAAAACCAGCCTCTCTCCTTTAAATAGCATGGAACACCTTTGTCTAACTACTGTTTAAGTGCCTTTGAGCAAGACTGAGCCATGATGGAAGAACACACCTGTGCACTGGGTGGCTTCCAAGTGGGAATGTGTGTGAACCTTGTGCGAGTAAAGCAGGGTGTTGCTGCAAAAATGGAGCTAAAAAACATCAATTGTCCAATGGAAAGTATAGCTTATTACAGAGAGACAGACATGTCATAATGATAATAATGATAATAATCATGATGACATGAGCTGAGACACGGAAAGAAAAGAGCAGAATAAGGCCAAAAAGGGATAAGGAGATTACTGTAGTCTGACCGTGGTGGCTGTTTGTGTGTTTGTGTGCTGGTGAGAGAGAGAGAGAGGTGGAGGGAGGGAGGGGGTGGGGGGGAGGGAGGGAATGGTTGGGACACTCCAATTTAGTTAATTTGGTGTCTTGTCTAAAAGCAGCCAGTCTGAAACGCAGTGAATCACCGAGTCTTGCACAGCCTGACTCAAAACCACCTGCCCGGTCTGTTGTTTGGTTGTTGTTGACGTGACAGTGGGTACAAGTTAGAGGTTGGACACACAGGTTTCTGTATGTCCACTGTTCAATTAAAGTTTACCAGAATCTGTCCCCAGCGTGAGTTCTTAAATAGTTAAGATCAAAAATGATGAAAATTACAGGACTCAGTTCTGGTAAAACTATAAAAAAAAAGAAAGAAAGAAAGAAAGGAAGGAAGGAAGGAAAGAAAAAGCATCTGACTCAATGGAAGAAACAGGAGATAAATCTTGTACCATGCTATTTGGAATACAAGTAAACATAACTTTGATAACAAAATGATTCTCCAAAACAACAGGTCAAGAACATTCTTGGAAACGCGATCATAACTTCTGGTTGCAAACTTGATCCTCTGCCATTTTTTCCAAAGACTGCTCTCTCTGTGTGTGGACGACAGTGTTGCAAAACGTATTTACAAATGTCAATGGAGAGTTGAGTAACTGTGTCTCAATCAGCGTGTGTGTTTTGAGATTTGCGAATGTGTAGATAAATCTTTAAATGTGTGCATAGACATTAAAGGCTGAAATGTATTTTTCTCCAAGAGCTGGAAAAAAAACAGACAAGTCATCAGTTACAGCCCAGATGGGCCTCTCAGCTGTCCGTCATTTCACGAGGGATTTTTGCTTCACTTGTGAGATCTGCAAATGTGCGTGGCGACAGCACTCAGCGGCTGTGGCTGCAGCTGGGCCGACGCGAGGCGAACTACGATGGAATCTTGGAGGGAAATTTCTAGCTGAACTACGTCTCCCAGGGTGCACTTTGACTCCTGTGCACCCAATTTAAAATTCAATACAGATTTGGGCATATCTTTTCTTTCTTTTCTTTTTTTTTTTAAAATACATTTGCAAGTCTAATTGCACACACGGATTGAGATACTGTTACACAACTCTCCGCTCCCATTTGTAAATAGATCTGTTACAATAAAGGCCTTATATTTTGTCTTATCTGTCTTGTCTTATCAACTCGTGTTGGACACAACAGAGGGATATAGTGTAAATGGTTGTTTATCTTCTGTCACTGCGTTGCTGTCTCTCCCTCAGGGTCTAGAACAAGATAACTGTTCTGTTCCAGCTTCTGTAAAGTAGTGTAGTGACAGGTGCTTGGTCCTGAATGTAACCAAAAATAACTAACTAATTATTGACTTTAGAGACAGCTCTTTTTTTTGGTGGGTGGGGGGGGGGGGGTAATAAAGGGCCAGTTTCACAGCAAACATGGTGACTGGTTATAACAGGAAACATTGTAATGATATTTAATAACATTAAAGATTCATCCATGTTTACATATGGAAGTGTATGTTGTTGGTGCTGTCAGGTGGAGCAGTGAAAGCCTGGCACTGCACCGAATAACTATACAGGTCACCAAAGATGGCAAGCTATGACTGTTTGGGATCCAAAGTGAAGTCTGCCATGCATACCATGATCTGACGCTGATAGTGTTCTGTCTTATGAGTCCAGCATTACAAGTACATGAGTACGATGTTTGGCAACGAGCTACAATAGTGTGTAGACACAGGTAATTGCAAGCAAGACCAGCAGAGAATGCATGTAAGAGTGTATGAGCTGTCGTATACTGCAGTGATGAATAAAGTTGTATTGTAATTTTTACATAAATAATACATTTTCCTGCCAAAACGATGTGTTTTTATCAAGTGTTTTGTTCCTGTCAAAATGGACGAGCTCTTAAAAATGAGTTCTGGCTTGAATTATAAGTGAAATTTGTGTCATAGCTGAAGGGTTGAAAAATGTTTCGGACCCACCGAAACAACGGTAGAGATCCTCATGACTTCTAGAAACCGGAGAACCTGCTGCTGTCTCACTGCTCCATCTGCTGGTCAGAACAGGACAGTGCAGGGCTTTGCTGCAGACAGTATGGGGATAACGGTTATATATGCACACTCTGTACCACACACAGTGGACCAGTCCTCCATGCCCACCTGTCTCATTCTGCCCTCTTCTTACAGTCACAGATGAAGATACAGTCAAGAGGTACTATGCCAAGTTTGAGGAGAAGTTCTTCCAGACCTGTGAAAAAGAGCTGGCCAAGATCAACACCTTCTACTCTGGTAATGACAACAACTAACACCCCTGCTTCATATACATACAGTCATATACACTCACTTAGCACTTCATCAGGAACACCTGTACAGGTCAGGAGCCTCAGGTAAGGTTGACATCAAACATCAGAATGAAAAAATGTGATCTCAGTGACTTCGACCGCAACGACTTTGAAGCTGAGACCACGTCAGGTTCCAGTCCTGTCAGCCAAGAACAGAGATCTGAGGCTGCAGTGGACACAGGTTCACCAACACTGGACAGATGAAGACTGGAAAAACGTAGCCTGGTGTGTGATGGTGTGGGGAATGTTTTCTTGGTTCACTTTGAGCCTTAATACCAATCAGTCATGGTCTGAATGTCTCAGTCTGTCTGAGTATTGTTGCTGACCATGTTCATCCCTTCATGGCCACAGTTCACCATCTTCTAATGGCTACTTCCAGCATGAATCTCAAAGGAATGTTTTCAACTTCTTGTGGAATCTGTTTATTAACTGAGGCTGTTTTAGAACAAATGGAGGCTCCTCACAGTTTTAATGTGGTGTTCCTAATAAAGTGCTCAGTGAGCACTGTGTTTTGTGAGTATTGTCCTTTCTGTCTTCAGAACAGTTTTCCTCTGTTTCCTGGCTCTCCCTTCAGAAAAGCTGGCTGAGGCTCAGCGGCGATTCGCCACGCTGCAGAATGAGCTGCAGTCCTCGCTGGACGCCCAGAGGGAGAGCACGGCCAATGCGCGGGGCCTGCGGAGGAGGAAGACGGTGTTCGCCCTGTCGCAGCAGGAGCGATGTAAACACAGAAACATAAAGGACCTGCAGCTGGCCTTCTCCGAGTTCTACCTCAGCCTCATTCTGCTGCAGAACTATCAGGTGCACATTCACACAAACATCATCTCACAAACAAAGACATTTTCACGGTTCAGTTTTCTGGTTTCGCCTCGGAGACCATTTATTTATTGTTTATTAATTATAGTTTGTTTAGTAATGTGAATGACCCAGAGTTAGCCAAAAATGTTAAGTCTGTTGTCCCTGGCAAGGTGTTCAAAAGCCCCCCTGCAAAAATGCCCCATTAATGGAATTTCAGGACTAATAACAACTGGTAAGGATCTGTTGATAAAACAGATGTGGTGTTACAGTAACTCTTGTGTTTACGTAAATGTAAAGAGAACAATAAAGGTTAAATAGTTTGAGGTTTTTGCATCATCATTTGAAGTTAAAGTGAGATAAAGCTGCACTTATCACTTATCATTTTGATCCACTGTTTCTATAAAAATGTTGTGTGTAATGAAATGATGTGAAACATGTTTCCTCCTCAGCTCATTTATAGTTTCATATCCTTCATCCGGTGTGTTCAGTCAGCTGGTTTTGACAGGTCTGGTTCCTCCTTCATTTAAAAAAAAAAAAAAAAAAAAACACCGCCCTGCCTCTCTCTTCCTCTGTGTCTCTGCCAGAACCTGAACTTCACAGGTTTCAGGAAGATCCTAAAGAAGCATGACAAGATTTTGGAGACGTCGAGGGGTGCTGACTGGAGGGTGGCCCACGTTGAAGTGGCTCCATTTTACACATGCAAGAAAATCACACAGCTCATCTCTGAGACTGAGGTACACACACACACACACACACACGTACAAGTTCCATATTTAGTTTATTTGTTTGAAGTGGAGAGAAGTGAGTACAGCCCATGCAGGCTGATGTATTTCCTTCTTTCCACTTCAAAGACCAGCAGAATACAGTGTTTGCCCAGTGGGCCCCAGACTTTCACATATAACTGTACATGTCACCTTGCACACATTCACGTATACTTCAGGCTGTAGCTAAGTAGAGTATTTGCTAAAGCTGGTTCTGTCTCTGTGTTTTTCAGGCGCTGGTCACAACTGAGTTGGAAGGTGGTGACAGGCAGAAGGCCATGAAGAGGCTGAGGGTGCCTCCCCTGGGAGCTGCACAGGTCTCTCTCTCTCTCTCACACACACACACACACACACACGGACACACACATAGACACACACATGGGTGCTCTTCTCAGGAGACACAGTTGTAAGATTAGAAAATGGTGGAGAGTGTGCTTCAGTTATCTGGGTATCTCACTGCTCACCCCGCCCCAGCCCTAATGCCTGGGTGCTGGAAAGGAGGCTCCAACCAGCTGTTGAACCTCAGATCCAGGAGGAGCAGTGTGGACTGTGACCTGGAACAATGGACCTGGTCTTTACCCTTGCAGGGTTACTAGAGGGGTTTGTGGGAGTTCATCCATGCAGTCTCCATGCTGCGGTGTGTGGACTTGGAGAGGGCCTATGATCTCTTGGTGGATCTTGTGACAGGAAATGCCATCACAGTCCATCCGGTCCTTATATATCCGCAGAGAGAGTTGTGTTCATAGTTTTGGCAAGAAGTCAAGCATGTTTCCTGCGGGTGTTGGCCTCTGGTCCCTTGTCACGGATCCTGTTTGTAATTTTCACAGACAGAAGAGGGACATATGGACTATTTTGCTGTCATCACAGCCCGACGTTGTGTAAGGGGTGATGGATGGATGGATGGATGGATGGATGAATGGAAAATGTGGAAATCATTCATTGTCCCTGTTAGTCATTATCATGTCACATGATCTTGCTGAGACGTCTGACTGCGTGTCTCTGTCCTTTCCCTGTATCTGCAGCCTGCTCCTGCTTGGACCACTTTTAGAGTCGGCCTTTACTGTGGAGTTTTTCTTGTCTTAATGGTTACAGTGGTCATTACAGGTAACACACACACACACACACATATCCAAGCATCTAATTATATTGTGAGAGATAAAACATCTGAAATTTTTGATAATCAAGTGACTCAGGTTTAATTTCCATCACTGCACCAAGATTAGGAATCAGTGTATTCTTGTGATGTTAAAACAGTACGACGTGGTTTAACAGACACTTGGAGGGATGAAAGCTTTTATTCTGTCAGACTGTGCAGTGATGGTTGTGCAGTATTTAAAAACAGTGCAGTTCCTTGTAAAGTGTCTAACCATCTTTCTCTGTCATTAGGAGCTGTGGTTTTTAGTGACACTGATGTTTGGCCCATGGTCAGAATCTACAGAGGAGGATTCCTGTTAATAGAATTCCTCTTCCTGTTAGGTAGACACACACACACACACACACACACACACGGGTCCATACCCTCCTAACTGAATTGTTCCCTGCCCAGTGTCTCTCTTTGAAATGATCAGACAACACACACACAAGTATGTGTTTTCATCTTTTTGTTTTCATCTTCCAGGCATCAACACCTACGGCTGGAGGCAGGCAGGAGTAAACCATGTACTCATATTTGAACTCAACCCCAGAAACAACCTGTCCCACCAGCATCTGTTTGAGGTCTGAGCACAAACACACACACACACACACGCAAACACAACAAATGGCTGAAGACAATCAGGTCCCAGTGGACATTTGGAAATAAGTTGACTTAGTTAAAGGCCAAACCATGAACATTTATGTCCATTACATTATTACATAAATTCATATGCTGACTGTTCATGTGCTCCTCTGGGTTTCAGAGTATATTACCTCTCAGCTCCACCATGACTCTGATGAATGCTGTGACTGTATCTCTCCCTGTGTGTGTGTCTGTGTCTCTGCAGATTGCGGGTCTGTTGGGGGTGCTGTGGTGCGTCAGCCTGCTGTCCTGTCTCTTCAGTGACAGCATCCTGGTCCCAATGCAGGCTAACCCTCTGGCTCTCTACGGCTTCTTCCTCCTCTTCCTCATCAACCCCTTCAAGACGTGCTACTACAAGTCACGCTTCTGGCTGCTCAAGCTCCTGGTAACGTCCCTCTGTAAAATAATCACACATATGACTGACTTTGGTTAAGACTGACTGTTGGTGGGAAATGGGTTTAAAAAAAAAGCTGGTGGAAATGACGTCTTTTCCTGTTATTGTCAAAAAAAGATTGGAACACCAGTTGAGTGCATCACAGCGTCCAAGATAAAGCTGCCATCTAAAAATGTACTCGACTCATCATTAATTTAATGAGTGAATGGATGGAACAGTTGTGTTATCTTATAAAACAAATGAAGGCTTCGGTGGATGATTTTTAGAAAGTTAAATCTCGTTCATCTCCTTTAGTTTACCGTGAAGAGAAACTAACCGTCCTCTCTTTGGCTTCCTCCACAGTTTCGAGTGGTGACAGCTCCGTTTCATCGCGTCGGCTTTGCAGACTTCTGGCTGGCTGACCAGCTGAACTCTCTGGTGGTGGTTTTGATGGATCTGGAGTACATGATCTGCTTCTACAGTTTTGAACTGGACTGGAAGAAACACGATGGCCTCATCAGCAGTGGAGGTGAGACCGTGACAGAAAATGCAACCTCAGACTCTGAGGACTGATCCAAGCATCTTTGACCTTTACCTTATCACGACCACACTCGTGGCATGTCATGTTTCGCAGTTGGAGACGTGTGTAACTCCTACTCCTATGGCGTCCGTGCGGTGATCCAGTGTCTTCCTGCGTGGTTCCGATTCGTCCAGTGTCTGCGACGTTACCGTGACACCAAACGGGCCTTCCCGCACTTGGTTAACGCCGGGAAATACTCAACGTCCTTCTTTGTTGTCACCTTTTCTGCCCTCTACAGCACACACAAAGGTACATCTCTGATCCACCATCACTGTGTTACATCAAGGCTATGATGAATTCACCTGTTTAGCTGGTCATTGTTTGAATACCAACTTTTATATAATAATAAACATATAGATGTGATGCTGTACCAGCCGTCTGACCTCATGTCTCTCCTCCTCAGTCAAATCCCCTGGTGATGCCCAGATCTTCTTCTACTTGTACATCAGCTGTTTAGTGGTCAGCTCATGTTACACACTGGTCTGGGATCTGAAGATGGACTGGGGCCTGTTTGACCGCAATGCAGGAGAGAACACCTTTCTCAGAGAGGAGATAGTCTACCCACATAAGGTGCTTCTCCACACAGGGACGACCCTCCATGTTTTGGAGGGGATTTCAGTATGAGGATATGAATTGTCATGTATGATGTGTTGGTAACTGTTGTGTTCTTCCTGTTCCCCTCTCTCTCTCTCTCTCTCTCTCCCTCCCTTCAGGCCTATTACTATAGTGCTATAGTGGAGGATGTGCTGCTGCGTTTTTCGTGGACTTTAACCGTCACCCTCAGCACAGTCTCAGGGTTTCATGGCATCTCTGACATACTGGCCACTGTGTTTGCCCCACTGGAGGTCTTTAGGTATATACAATCACTCCGTTTCCTGATTTTCTGACTGTTCCATTTCATGCTGTGAGAGTCAGCGCGAGTCAGTGTCTGTCCTCCTCGTCCCTCCTAGGCGTTTTGTGTGGAACTTCTTCCGACTGGAGAACGAACATCTGAACAACTGTGGTGAGTTCAGGGCCGTCAGAGACATCAGCGTGGCTCCGCTCAACGCCGACGACCAGACCCTGCTGGAGCAGATGATGGACCAAGAAGACGGAGTCAGGAACCGGCAGGGCAAGAAGAACTGGAAGAGGAGCTACAGCATGAGTCTACGTAGGCCACGGCTCGCCTCACAGTGAGTCTTTGCAACAGCAGGATTGATCCTTTATCATATTGCGTTTGGGGATTTCAGATGGAATTGCAACAAACGGCTCCTGATGCTAAGTTGTCTGGAACTGATCCCGAGGCCTGCCCACTAGTGTTGTGCTGTTACTTCAGATTTGTTACTAACAACAAACCTTTGCTTTGCACATACTGTTTGGACTCCTACTCCTGTGATTAACTGGTATCACACAACAGAAACTTATCTTAGCTAGATTAATATTAAAATATCTAAATAGCATTTACTGTTATAGCCTTCCTAGCTAGCAAGCTAGCAAAACTAAGAGGCAGGCTGTTATTCTTGAACCACAGTAATTGCTGATGCTGATATTGTCACACAGCATTGCCGTTATTATAGCGTGACTGACTGACTTGACTGAAATGAGTGTGAATGGAGTGAATGGTGTGAATAGTGTACATCTCTCATGAATTCGTAGAGATAGTTTCAGACATTAGATGAATAAATTGAGTTTTCAGTTCTATTTGACTTAACATACCAACTATTCCATTGGATGTAATACGTTAAACACAAGCCACAGTGAGCTGAGTTGGTTTATTTTGACTTGGTCCAGTGTTTGTCATGCTTTGAAACCACACCTGTAGGCTTGCAGTGTGAGTATGGAGGTGACAGCAGCTTGACCTCTGCAGTCTTACCTGTGCTGTAATCACAATCTCCCTTTTCACCCCCAGGTCCAAGACCCGTGACACCAAGGTTTTGATAGAGGACACTGACGATGACTCCTGACATCAGGCCACGCCCCTCGCTTGGGTCCAGAATTTATTCAAAGGAGGGAACTCCGCCTCCTAACCAAGGAATTACCCAGCGAGTCGGGCGTTCAACTCTCGACCAAGGACAAGCTTTAAACTCTGATGCCTACATAATACTTTTTCAATGCATGAGCCTCTGCTTGAGTTCAGAACTCTTATAAAATGGAGGAACTTTAACAAACTTGAACAAACAACCCAGCAGGAAGGCCATCAAACTCCTACTGCTACCTTCAGTAATAACCAAGGGTGGGCTTATCGCTTAAACTCTTACCATACCCAAGCAGTGGGTGGAAAAAAACTTCCCTCCCTGACATCCACAGCCACCCAGAGGTGGACTCTAGAACTACACTCACTCCTTAGCCATTGCTTTGGTTCTCCTCAAAGCCTCAGCCTAGCATGATCAATGCAGCTAAATGGAACGCAAGCCGATCACCCTGACAGGAAGCGTCCCTGCTCCCTCTCGGCGCCACGCCAACTCCCCACAAAGAGAGAAGCTGACTGCTGTTGAGGGCCAAAAGGTTTTCTCCCCACCTTTGGCTATTAGTCTACACTCCCCAGCATCCAGGTAACACTTAGAGGACGGCCTTGAATAAATGACCTACCATTTGCACCTCAAGAGATCTCGAGTCAACCTGTCATTTG
This sequence comes from Toxotes jaculatrix, assembly GCF_017976425.1. Classification (NCBI taxonomy): domain Eukaryota; kingdom Metazoa; phylum Chordata; class Actinopteri; family Toxotidae; genus Toxotes; species Toxotes jaculatrix. Next base: position 2,251,374 of record NC_054407.1, read on the forward strand.
GACCTCGGAATGAACCTGAAGCCCCCTTTTTTTTTCCTGTAAGAGAATAAAAAGGGTTACAGAGTCGTCCTGTCCCCTCACTGACCCTTGGCGTTTACCCTGGTCAGTAGACTTCTGACAAACATTTGGTACCACCAGTCAGTCACTGGCTTGACTGTCATTGCTTTTCAGCTTGTCCCATCATCACAGAGCTGCCTACCTGCACCTTACATGCTATAGAGAGACACAGAAACATGCACTTTGTAGGAGGAGGTGAATTGGAATGCCTATTGTGTGTTCTCACACACACACACACACACACACACACACACAAATAGTGATTTTAAAGTTTTATTGCTCATGGACATGCAAGACTCAACCATCATTCCTTTGGAGACCCTAGGTAGAAATATACACACACACACATACAGACTATAGATTATTTGTAACCGAGGTTGTAAATATGAAATGGACCAAAGCAGGAGGTCGGTGTGAAAATATTCTGAAAATATTAAACACTCCCTAAAAACTACTGCTACTGGATGGAACAGCAGCTGGAATGACTGTTCAGTCGCGGAGCTGAGAAGGAATTTTACCTTTGTTTCTGGAGAAAGATCAATTTAATTGTTCTGCAGTAACTCCCAGTCATCCTGTGTGGAAAAAAAAAATCCTCCATTGGAAACCTTCAAACAAACATTTTTGCTGAATGTACGCCAACTTATTTATGTATGTATAAGTAGGAGAGATGCCTAAATACCACCCATCAACCCATGTGGGGCCAATCAGTTTTTAGTTTGAGAGACTAGAGTTAAGATGAATCCCAACAAATTTTTATATTGACCCCTGATGGAAAAGACTGTGCGATTGAAAACTGCTGGTTTATCAAACAGTAATTGTCGTCTGTGAAATTGTCCTTTAAAATGCGATGATGATGATGAAAAAGGGGGTTGGTCATCTGTCTGTCACATACTACTTCAAACTGTTACACTCACAAGAAGGATATTGTAGTTAAACTGGAATCTGACTGAAGTGGCTGTTCCAGCTGGTTTGGTGGTGAAGGATCCATGCTTGAATCTGATTGGCTGTGTTTACACAGACACGCGCTTCATACTTTAATGGTCAAGGTTGATTTGATAAAAAAAAATAATATATTTGTCTTGAGTCAAAGTCATTTTAATATATTTGTGTTTGGTGTGTAATTGTACTATTTAGCAAATTTTGTGAGTCTCCTATGAATTCTTAAACAGGAGCCCTTTAATTTGGCACAGTGGCAGAAAGAACCAGGTATTTATTTTAATTTTATTAGAGACAGTCTTCAGTTTGTAATTTCACCTGCTTCCCAGTGAATGTAAACTCAGAACTGCCTTGATAAATTCAGTATTATGTACATTTTCACCGATTAACTTCAGTTCTTTCATTTTTCTGCTTCTTTAGTTTAGTTTTGCCTCCATAATTTTGCCCAGTCTCACTATCACATCATCTGCATATTGGCATCTAATTTCTGAAGCTCTTTGTCATCGAGTCAACACTGCAGGAACTAATGTCAGTGTGTGCTGCCAGATCAAGAGCCACAAAACTTAAATCATCCTCTGGGGTTTGATAAAGACAGGTAGTTGTGATTACACTGGAGAAAAATATTTTTCTAAATGTTTTTAATAGAGTGGCGGTTATAGTGAAAAGTTTCTTTTTTTTCTGCATTCACACAAGCAAAACAAACCTGTGATGTTTTTAAGTGGTAGCTTTTTGCTCAGTTAGGGGATCCAAGCAGCACATGTTGCACTGTTTGTATTCCTAATATATTAAATATACATTACACAGTGGTGAAATGTTGTTTGAGCCAGATTTGGCTGCAGATTTCTGACACGGTAGTCAGCGGGTGTTCATTTAGAACGTTAAAAATGAAATGTGAAAATCCACATGGTTTACCTCGCTGACCAGTAGCGAGCTATCTTGACAGTTTAAACCTTGGAGGGGACTCAAAGAGCCACAAGAGGAAAAAAACTATCATAGCTTAGACGTTTGTTGCTCCGTTCACTTTAATTGAACTTCCATCTGTAGAGAACAGTTTAGTCTTCTGTTTCAAAATGCAGTGCATTTCATCAGGACTTAGATTTTTCCACTTCCATGAAAATTTTTCCTTTAGAACAAATTTGATCATCATAAATCTGTTCCTGTGTTATAAACTTCATATTCCATTGTGACAGATTAGATGTGTTCGAATCTGACCTCAGGACATAGTGAGCACATTTGCACCTTAACCTGCTGCTTCACAAGCAGGATGTAAGCGTCTTGACTTCCTGTCACCTGTCCAACCCTCACCCCTTTTTTTTGGCAGTTCTTTAATGAATGTACCGCTCACAAACCTTACTCCATGAATGTATGTTTCTTACATGAATACACCTATAGGTCTGCTTTAGCTTAGCCGAGAAAAATACGTGCATCTAAATCCAGGAAATGACAAACAGGATGATCTCTGAAAAACTTACTGTGCTCCTTCAACACCACAACCAAGCATAATGATGTTTAACTTGTTATGATTCTCTGTGGGTAATTTTAATATTTCAGCTGCAGGCAGGCTGACCGGGCTCTCATAGGGACCACGTTGCACTGGGCTTAGAGAGGCTAAAATGAACCTGTTTTGTTTTCTGTCTACATTCCAGATGATGCTTCACACTCCCATCACACATGAACTCACACATTCGTATGTAAAGATGTTTGAGACTGTGACAGACAGGTGCAACCATCCTCCCTTTTCCAGATGTCAGTGAAATGAACTCTGTCAGTAGAGAGTAGGGCTGGGTATCAAACCTCAATATGTTTTTGTTTTAGGTACTGACAGATGTGTTTTGGTATCACGCTGTACCTGAAGCTGACAGTGAATGTCTTGTCAAATTTAGGATTTTAATTTCTCACTCTGTGTTCAGATAGTTCCTGATTTCAATCAAAAAAATTGAGCTAATTTTAGTTCATTTTATTCAGACATGGTTCTAGATCATCTTTAACACTTAAAAAGTTTGGCTTCTTTTGGCAAATGAAAAAAAAAAAGAGTTGTCTAGAATATGATGTTAATGTTTTCCCTAAGTCAGGAGCCAAGACTGCTGATACCCAGCACTACTCAAGACTGGTGGAACCTGCCGGACCAAACCGAAGTTCTTTCAGAATGTTCTTAAGGACCTTTACATATAACTCTTGTCTTGTTGTCCATAAGCCTACCTGTCTACCAGCTGGTTGTGACCATGATCTCATCAGGTGCTTCACAGCAAAGCTGCACATTAGGCCTCATGCAAGAGCATGTTTGTATTCTTATCATAACCTTCCCTGACTTTTTTTTTTTTTTTCTTCTCTGTGAGGTTTGGTTGTACAAAGCGTTCCAACTCAGATTCACCAAACTCCTTCAACTGGACAAACTTCATTGGACTCAGCAGCCGTGCACTGTAAAACATCACGCAGGAAATCAGTGGAGTCATCTAAAATTAAACTGAATTTTCAAAATGAATACGGCCCCCAACATGTCACTCTGTGAGAATCAGTGGTTACTGCATGAGGCCTAATGTCTTACATTCCTCTACATCTAGACTTTGCCATAGCTAGGCTGTTTTCTCAGATGTCTGTTGGGGTTCATTAGACCCAAACATGGAACCTCTGTAGTGAAGCAGTTTGAGATTTTGATCAGGATCAAGTGGGATGATTATCGAACGCGACGTCCTGATGTTGAAAACGTTGTGTTAGTAGGAAAACAGGGTTGTCACTGAAGCCTGAGTTGAGCTCAGATTCCTAAGGCAAACCTCTTGAAGACTTTTTTTTTTCCTCAAGTGAAGGGTTGTGAATTTCAAAAGCCTGACCTTTAAGATCATCTGGTGTTTAGTGATCCCTGCAGCTGTGAGGACACGGTGTGTTCTCTGATCTGATTGGAACACCTGTTGGCCTCACTGGACCACCGGGTATGGAGTCTCTCAGAGGACAAGGATCCAGGGACATCATTATCTTCTTCTTCTTCTTCTTCTTTTTGTTTGAAGTAACTTGGTCTGATTGAGTCAGATGGGATGTTTGATGGTCTGACACACTTCATTCTTTCTCAGCGTGGAACAAACACACCCTCGACCTGGGTCAGATTTCCCTTATATCCACACAGGGAGAGCATTTTGATCCACATTCTGACCCCTCTACGGTGTGACCCAGAGCTATTGATTATATTGATTATACAATACATTATATATTGACGAATATATTGATTAGAAGCATTGTATAATCGGTGACTGTGCTGTTGGTGTTGTCTTGTATTTGCAGTAGCAGCGTGATGCTACAGCGGTGCCTGGTTCACCAACCCCTGTTACAGTTTTTCAGTAAAAAAGAAAACAGAAAAAAACAGCTAAAGCTCAGAAACGTGTTTGTGACTGTGAGTATTATTTTTCTTTTTCTTAATCCAAACACTGGTGTTTATGTCTGTTTTCTACAAGCAGCAACTTCACCATTCAGGTTCCAAAAATTCACTTTTAATTTTAAAGTAATACAAGCAGCAGATTAAAAACCTTTAGTTTAATATGGCTCAGCTAAAACCTGGACTTGGGCTGCACTGAAAAGTTTTAGATACTTGTAATTTACTGAAGTACATGTGTTTTCTGTTACTTCACACCTGTGCTCTGTTACATTTCAGTTGGTTTGGAAATATTGCAGTATTTTTTTTCCTCTCTTACATTGATCTGACAGGTGCTGTTACTAATTCCTTTTCAGACTGAGATTTTACATTGTATAGAAAACATGGTGTGTGGTCAGGGCCTCTGGTCACGCTGCAGATGAGATGTTTCAGTCCAAGCTTCAGATGATTTCATTTAAATAACTGACTCAAAGAGGTAGAATTATCAATATCTGACAAAAAAGAAGTCATGAAGAAGAGGTCTGCGATGAGGCATTTGTATATCTACATTTATTAAAAATTGTCATTTTGAGGCAGCTCTTTAAAGTTTAGATTATTGGTAAAAATGTAAATTATTCATCCACTTTAAAATTGTAATCCTTAAGATTAAACTGATGACACATAAGCACTTGGAAAGTTTAAATAACTCCCAGATTTCCATCAGACACAAGCTGTTAATGGATCCGTGGGAGTCAACAACATGCAGACTATCTTCATAGTTTCCTGTTAATCCCTTGTGCATGTCCATGAATCCAACACGGGTGGAGAACTACACCACTGACAACACAGACAAGTACATATCAGAAGGAAACTAATGAGTGTGGATACATGTAATGGTGATAGCAGAGTAAATGTAAGCCAGAGAATCAAAACATTGTGTTTAAACCTTTAAATGAATCGAATGTTACCATTTTGTGTAAATCCAGTCTGACCCTAAAACATGAGCCATTTAATAAAACTCTATAATGTAGCTCAATACACAGTTGAACAATACAAAATACATAAATAACACATAAATCAAGTTCACAAAGCAGGATTTATAACAAGAACTGCATTACATTGTGCAGGTATTGTTTCAAAACGCATGAGCTTACACTTAAAATACATTTTAAATACAAATGTGTGTTTTTAAATGCAGATAATAGTGGATTATTACAGTAGAGGCTATGGCCTCATGCTTGCAGTAGCTGCTGATGACCAGCAGGGGGAGAAGTTAGAGAACTCTCTGGATGAGGCTTCAGAACAAGACTGAATATTACACTTCATGAATATTTGTGTTTCATTATATGAAGCAAATACTACAAAATAATGAACATACTGTACAAACTAATCTTATAAGATCTAATGTGATTCAGTACTGTTAGAAAAAGTGCTTTAAAGATGGGCCCATAGGGTCTGCTGCACACAGGGAGGGGGCCAACATCATTATTGATCATATTTAAGCTGATGGGCTGATAGACCAGGGAAGGTTTGGTCATTTCTCAGTGTGTTATCCACAGCTGTTTGTTGGACAGTTGTTCGCTGAGTAAAGATCACAAGTTGAGTTTTATTAAATTACATTATTCCAGCTCATCACAGTAACACAGTAAACTTAAATTGGGTCGTATGTGCCAGAAGCACACACATTGTTTTTTGACTGAATAGTTACCAACATTAACACATGGTAAATACCCCCAAAGTCTATAGTTAACACAGGTTACCAGTGTGGTGGGGCTGGGTGGTGTTAGCATCTAAGCTATGAAGTACTGCAAGCATTAGCTAGCTAGCGTAGAAAAGTACTTGCTAACTTCCCCCTCTTTTCTGGTCATAATGTTTGGAATGTGTTGTACACATTATACACTAACATTACATATAAAGTGCATTAAAATCATAAACCAAGTTAAAGAATGGCTTTAACTGTTTGTGTAAAATGTTACTCCAAAGAGAGAATAACTAATTATAACACGACTGAATGAAAACACAGTTCCTGGATTTCTCCAGAGAATGACCCTCCTCGCGTGCCTGGTTTAAACCTGTCAATCAGTCCAGACCTGACCTGTCAATCAAACCGGACACGCCCCCCTCAGACAGACCTCTGAGGACCAGTATCTGATCAGTGATAGGTCCATCAGCACTCTGATCACAGGGAGTCCGTTTAGCTAATGACACCTCACTCACTGACTCTGTTTGTCTTCTGCTGGACTCACTTTTCAGACCCGGAGCCTGTGTCCATTTTTAGTCCATGGTCTGTCCCCTCCCATGTCCCTCACCCTCTCTCCCTCCCTCTCTCTTTCTCTCTCTCTCTCTCTCTCACACACACACACACACACACACACACACACAGGTCGCCCCTCTCTCCGTCCATTTGCTGTCTTCTCCCTCCCTCTCTTTCTCTCCCTCCCTCTCTCTCTCTGTCCTGTCCCGCCGGCTGCAGTGAAATGTAACCGAACCAGAGGGCGACATGAACGGGCCTCAGCTCAGTGAGCTCCCGGACGACGCGGAGCAGCTGAAGCCGTACGTGAGCAGCCTGAGGCAGAGAGCCCTGCAGGCCAGCGAGCTGTCCGCCGTTAGGACGTTCTCCGACGGCTTTCTCATCAAGTTTCTGCGGGCCAGGGACTTCGACGTGGAGCTCTCTCTGAAGGTAGAGCACAGTTTGCTCCAGGAAACAAAAACAAGCTTAAAGTACAAAGGAGAACAAACTTATAGAGAGTCTGAGGTATTCAGCTGGAACTGAGCCATAACTTTATGAAGATGTTTTTACGGGAAAGGAAGTCTGGATTTTTTTTTTTCGGAAGTCTTTTTCGGAAAGAATGCTGCAGAGTGTCTGAACATTATCAAGGACAGAGTTCAAAGAGCCGCATGCAGCAGTTATTGTGTAGTTATTGTGCTGTTCATAAAGAAGAAAAATGTGTTACCTCAGTTAAGATTTATGTGATATACAGTATTAAACACATTTGTTAAACGTTGAGTAGAAGGTGTTTCCCAGACGGTTCTGATGCGTTTACACTGACTTATCAAAGCCACAGTTTTATCTAAAGCCCTTGATCAAGATTAATGACCCTTACTTAGTTATTCTAACTAATAATGTCAGAGTCCACAGAGTGTCCAGAAGCAGCTGGTGTGAGCTCAGTCCCAAAGCTGGCTGAGTAGAGAGATCATCCAGAGGTGGACTCTGAGTACATTTACACATGTACTGTACAGATTGGAATTATATTTACTGTCTTTAGTATGTCCATTTGAAACCGAGTTCATTTGTACAGCGACAGCAGAGAAAAGGTGAGAGCGAGAATAAAGATGGACAGTTGCTAGCAGGTGTGTCTTTGTTGCATAAACAGTGAAAGTTTGGTCGCCACAGATCTGAAGCTGTTTTTATGCTTTTATGGGACAGAAAGTGAAAATGCAGTAACAGTGATCCGTTCTGCTGAGGACAGCAGGACACGTGTTTCAGACAGAAAGCCACCGAGACAGAAAGCCACACATTTTTTTTTATATTTCTGAGGTGATTGAAGGCTGCACTGGTGATGCTACTGAAATGTGAATAGAGGTTCAGGTTAGTATCAGAAATATCTCCTAGCTTCTTTACTTGGTCAGAGACTGGGACTCTAAATATGCGTGCTCCTGCTACCTTTGATTCTTTGGACCCAGCACTAGAATTATAGTCCTGTCTTTGTTGTGGATGTGGGACTTTTGTGATACAACATAAACGTCCTGTAGGAAGCTGAACAGTGAATCTGTCAGAATGCATGTTTAATAGTGTAGTTTCTCTAATTTTGAATTTCATTGAAGAATTTGGCAAAAGTCTTACAGTGTGTCAGTAGCTGGAGGAGGATTTACTGGGCTGTTAACGGCTGCAAATAAGAATTTTGTAAAGTTCTTATGGTTGTTAATGAGCTTTGATAGGTAAGATTTTCTGGCTAGTTTGATGGTTCTGTTGTAATTCAGTCTGAAGTTTAGTTCTTCTCCTCTCAGCTTTTATGATAATCCATTTTTAATTGACTTACAGTGCCAGCGTTTCTCTGCAGAGCTTTAGTTTTGGTTCTCAGTGGTGCAGCAGTGTCCATACCTTCCAGCAGATTTTAGTTATAAAGAACGATCAAATGACATGATCATCACAACCTGCATTAGAGGATGATAATGAAGCTGGAGTTACTTGAGACAACACCTTCTGTGGCCAGTGTTACTTCTTAGAAAACACAGTAATGATCAGAAGTAGCGGCATCTTCAATATTAGTAACTGTGCCATCAGTATTCAAGGAGATACGAGGTCAAGGTAATGTGCACAGTAATGGGTGGGCTCCGTAACATGTTGAATCAGGTCAGAAAAGCAAAGCAGTTTGATGAAATGGGCTGAATTTAAAGAATTTTAGTTTAAAACGTTGAAAAATGAACAAAGATTATCAACTACATAAAATAACAGATCTGATGTTACATCAAAGACATTTCTGTACTGTGTAGCGGAGATATTAACATGCTAACCAGCTAGTCCCTGTAAATCCAGTCCTGTAATACCACTTTGTACCTCAGGAGTTGATAGTGAATCACTGTAATGTTCAGAAATCCACATTGGAATTCCTAAATGTATGGACAGTGGATACAGCTGGGTTAGAACTGACAATGGTCTGCATGTGAAGTTGTGTGTTGAAATGTTGGAAGTGTCCGGATCTGCGAGCATGAACGCAGATGGGACTGGAAACAAGGACCTGACCATCATAGCATCCACAGAGAGCAGTAGAATCCATTGGGAATCATTCACCCCCAACATCAGTGACTAGCCTCACCACACTAGGGTCCCTTTGAAGGATCGATGGCTTCTTATTTGTTATACCCTCGATCACTGCACCTGAAAAACAGCAGGTTTTCACCAGTACTGAGTGAACTTACCCAATGACCAATGGAGAATGGTGATGATGATGATGTTGCTCCAGCAGTTATCCAGCTGCTGCTACACATCATTTTACTCCACTGCAGCTCAGAGGCTATTATTGCACTTTTTGTGTTAACATATATTCAACAGCTAGTGACTAATCTTAGAATAAAAAGAGCGTCAGCAGCTTGAGCAGCTCCCTGGTCTGATTTCACACACGGCCTGCACTCTCATCTACTTCACTTCAACTGACCTGATATGTACCAAAAACAAATGGCGTGTTCAGTCACATAAAACCACTCAGCTCAGACAAACTGTCAGGACTTTTACCCTCAGTACTTTTGTCCTCGTTGGCCGGTGTGTTGACTGGGTTGCCTTCTACAAATTCTGTATTTAAAGGACTGTGACTGTGAAAGACAGTTTCCTCTGCTGCATTCAGGACTGAATTCACAGTGACTTTGTGTTTACTTGTATTATAACTACAGCAGAAGGACTGAGTTGCTTATTTTCATTTGAAGGTAGTAGGAGCTCAGCCAAGTGGGTCTGAGATCCACAGCCCTGACACACAAACTGTACACAAACTAACTTTCACTTTTACCACACAAATAGTTCTTTGAATTTGTTTTAATTACAACTTAACATCCTGAGCTTGTTGTTTAATTTCCTATTTGATTTCCAGCTGCAGAGACATTTACTCTCAGGGTTTGGCTCAGATAACAGAGTAGATTAAAGGTCGTAAAACATAAGCGAGGCATACAGCACTTATCTCCTTTAACACACTGCTGTTTCAGCCACAGTCACAGGTGATGGTAAGCACAGTAGACTTTCCTGATGTCCCTGAACCTTGCGTGTGTCCTGTGCAGCTCTTACTGAACTATCAGCGGTGGCGGAGGGAGAGTCCCGAGATCAGCGGCTGTCTGTCTCCGTCCTCTGTGCTCGGCCTCCTCAACACATCCTATCATGCCGTCCTCCCACAGCGGGACCATGCAGGCAGCAGGGTGCTCATCTACAGGATTGGTCAGTATATGAAGATATGAGATATGTGATATATCTTCTTTTTATGTGACCAGTGTATATATGGGCAACTCTAAACTGTTTCCAACTGTTATTTCTTCTTTCAAACGTTACGTATCTCTGATAACACTCACAGAAAACAGTCGACAAAGTTAGAGGCTAGCTGGTGAACATAGTGGAGCATTTAGCAGCTAAAGAACCAGACGTTTACCTCAGGAGCTGGTGGAGACCAAAACAGAACCAAAAGAGTGAATATTGGACTTACATTCATCAGCTGGACAGAAATGCTGTTCAAAATAAAGGCTAATGTTGCTGTGTGACTGCTGGATGTGTAGAATGGACAACTAACACAATCACCACAACAACTTTAAAAGGCAATGGTATGTCTGGTATGTCAGTTTTGTCTTTTCAGCTTGTTTTACTGCTACCCCCAGGTGTTCGAAGTAATTCATTAGTGCAATGTTAAGTCCTAAAAAACATTTTAAATCCATTTCTAACCTTATTTAAAAAAAACCTTCAAAACAAAATTTGGTACAGATATCCATTCGATAAACTTTAAACTCCTGACCTTACATCTAGCCACCCGGTTAGCTCAGTTGGTAGAGCACAAGACTCAATCTCTCAGGGACGTGGGTGTGAGCCCCACTCCAGGCGGCGCTGCCTCCCATGGGCCCACTATTTGTGGGAGGTGCCATAAGATTTCGGTGCATTGTGGGCATTGGACCCTGGACCAAACAATCTGTAGTTAAAAGATATGAGGAGCTACAGATTCATTTGAAAAACAGTATTGTGTAACACATGGTAAAGACTGGCTGTAGCAATGTGTCTGTCTGTCTGCAGGGCAGTGGAACCCAAAAGACTGGTCGGCTTTCCAGGTGTTCAGGGTCAGCCTGATGACATCGGAGATCATCTCCATGGAGACAGAGACGCAGAGGCGGGGTCTGAAGGCCATATTTGACCTCCAGGGCTGGAGTTTAGGTCATGCCTGGCAGATTAACCCTTCCCTCGCCAGAAAGATATCCTCAGTTCTTTCGGTAGGCTTTAGATCCTGCTTGTTGCCTCCTTGCTATGCTGATGACACCCAACTCTCAGTTTGATAGATGTGTTTTTACACCTGTGTGTGGTTGTGTGTGCTCATCAGGACTCTTTTCCACTGAAAGTCAGAGGAATTCATTTGGTCAACGAGCCACTGTTTTTCCGTCCGGTCTTTGCCATGATCCGTCCCTTCCTGCCAGATAAGATCAAACAGAGGGTCAGCACTGTGATTACACTCCACCACAATATACACCCATCTCTGTTCTCAGACTCTGGTCTTAGTCTCACTTTTAGATAGATGTTGATCCGTCTAATTAATCAACAGAAATGCCTTAAAACCTGCTTTTAAAACCAAGTTCCTTCTCTCGGCTGTAGATCCATATGCACGGAGCTGACTTCCACGACACTTTAAGTGACTTCTTCTCAACGGACATCCTGCCTCCAGAATACGGAGGGGAGGGGCCTGGAATAGAGGAGGTGTGTCAAGACTGGACCAATCAGCTGCTTCAATCAGAGCAGCTCCTGCAGCAGATTGCTGCCCACCCAACAGCTGATATCACCGTTACTCCTGACAACTCCTTGATCTCAGGGGAAGCAGAGACCGAAAGATGCTCTGAGGGATGATGTTTGAAACTTTGACCTCGTGAACGTTGTTGTTTTTGTTTTGTTTTGTTTTGTTTTGTTTTGTTTTGTTTTGTTTTGTTTTGTTTTGTTTTGTTTTTTACTGTGGCCCCAACACACTCTGCGGTTGTTCCTAAACTCTGTAGTACTAAAACTCTGTAGTACTAACTGTGTAGGTTGTTAGCTCTTTTGGGAGAGCTGAAAAGACATGTCCATTGGATGGACTTTAAGTTTACATGATGTTTGCTGATTAGCTAACTGTCCGACTGGTTACATTACTCAGTGAAATCTGACCAAAATATGACGTTGCATCTTGGCATGCTCATGGACTCACCTCTTCTGTTGTGTAGCAACGTTTAACCCTCAAAGGGTATAGGGCTTATAGTGTGTGGTGTTCCTTTTAAGGCCACTAAAAATATAAATACTCAGTAATCAACAATAGTTTTTCTTTGTCTGAACATATAATGGGAGCAGCACAACATACTGCTGAGAAAGGCTCTGTTCCTGGACTGGATTTGTTGTTATTGGCGATGTTACAAATGTCAAAAACGTGGGGTTTTGAATGAGATTTTCTAACTTCTGAAACCATACTACCATTCTGTGTTCACTTTCTTTATCCTTCGCTCTTTGTTCTCTTTCTAAGACTGAGATGAGGAGGTCGATGTCAATTTCACATGCAGGTGTTAAGTACTGAGTTTGAATCAGGATGTGGTTAGCCTAGCTTTGCATCACGCATGAAAGTCGATGGAAACATCTCGCCTGGTCTCCTCATCTTACTCTATAACTGAAAGCAAATAATTATGTTTCCCACCGTGTTGAACTGTTTTTCAAGTTCAGTTCAATTGTATTTTATTTTTGCTGATATCACTTAGATGCTCAGTGTTAACAGCTTGTTCAGGGGGACTGAGGGGATGTCACATTCCCTTGGAAACAAACAAGGTCTTGAATCTTGTTGAACGTTGAAGTTGTTCTTTAGTTAAACATTCTTCTTTGGACCTCAGTAATGGATTGTTAGGAGGAGTTTTGTGTAGCAGCTCTCAGGGCACCAACCTTCAAGCAGAGCTTGAACCACCTTGACCAGCTTCAGTCCTTTTCATGGCTGAAGCTCGACACCTGGGCCCCTACCAGCTCTCCTTGAAAACAAACGACCGTCTTGCTGTGAAATCCAGTGGACTCAACCTCGGAACCACTGTTTTATTAAAAATAAAACTGGAATCCGAACAGTTTCCCCAGCAGTTTGTTTTCATGTTGTCATGAGCATTGCAAACAAAGAGCATGAACTCTGCCTTCCCTCCAAATCATCACTCTACCCAGACTTTCATCTCATCAGCCAGCCAAACTAATCCATCCTGTCCTCAGTTTATTCACAGTTGATCATTCAGACTTTGGTCTTTATTTGAACTGTTTAACAGAGTACTGTTTTAAATTGATTTAATATCATTTATGTCCTGAAATTGTGGTGTTTTTGTGATAAAATGAAAACTTCAATTGAAGAATTTCCTCAGTAATGTGAAATGGATTAAGATGATGATTCCTTGCACCTTTGGCTATGTTTAGACCAATATTGTGCACATATCCCATATACCCAGCTATTGTAAAAATGTGAATTTGCTGACTTTGTAATTATTTTTATTGATTCATAAAAATAGAAGGTTCATAACAATAGACAATGACTTTATTTGTGAATTTGACATTTTGCCTTTAAAAAAAAATGAATGCATTTCTTAGAATTTCTTTAAATTAAATTGACTTTAAAGTTACATAACGGAAAAGTAAACACAAAAGACGAAGTTACGATATTCTGACATTCACACAGACACAAAAGCCGAGCCACATCTCAGCTGTGAATGTGAAACTGTCAAGATTCATTCAGTGTTTTTTTTTTCCATTGAACCACATATCCTGTAGGTCTGTATGTAGATATGCATCATAGATACCCACTGGTCGAACCGGTCGAATGAATCAGCGTATCAGCTTGTTCTGCCGAAGTTTGAATCATCATGTCAACACAGTAACTGACACAGTGAGAAGTCATCAAGTGCACTATACAAACCTAACACACATTCACTGTTACTACCAGTTACTTCAATGAGAGGGACGTTTTCACAGAATGACTTCTTCCCTGCATGTAAACCTTTTATTTGACCAAGAAGCCTACTAAATCAGACCTACTGAATACTTACTTATTTACTTAATCTTAATACTTTTTCCACCAATTATTAATTGGTTACAACTTTAATAAAAACATTGAGTAATGCAGCTTAAAAAAAAACATGGTGAACTTTTACACTTCCATGTTTTCCTGTTTTCCTGAAGTCTCACTGTCCTTCCTCCTCTCTGTGTTTCTGTCTGTGCACTGTCACTGTACAGACCTTTGGTCAGTGTTAGTAGGTCAGTAAACATGTCTATCAGCTCTGATCAGTCTAGCAAACATTATCTGCAAAACCCAAATTCCTGGGATTGGTCCACAAAGAACATAGAAACATAGTATATGTCTTATTTTCTTCTCTACACATTATGACAGATCTCAGATCAACAGCTAAGTACATGACTTGCTTTGGAGCCTGTGTGCTGTTGTACCTGTCAATAGGCTGTCAAGCATTCGTCCCCATCAGGCGTCAGCTGTAGAAATACATCTTCCATCATCTCTCCAACCACTAACTTCCTCTTAATGTGACATTTCTTTCGTGTTTGTTCAAAATTACACCACCGTCCGTATCTACACAACAGCCTGAAACAGATGAAATGCAACTTTTTGGAACAACACGGGGCCCAAGTACACACTCAGAGGAAAACAATTCAAATCAGTAGAATTTGTTAGAAACACTTAGAAACTGTTCTGAAATTATGATTAATTTACTTTGTCACATTTTTATTCAGTTCTTAGTTTTTCATAATCATGTGAACGATTCAGATTTTGACTTTTGGACTTTCTGAATGAGAATCAGTTCAATTATGTTGTTTGTCAGTTGATGTGAGGCAAACTGACTTGTTGAAATCTACGAGTTAATCAACCGTTTCCTGTGTCTTTTCCACACTGTTCCTCTTAAAGACACCTTAAAGTGCCACACAGCTGATTTACCAAACACTCTTCATTTGAATGCATTTGGACTAATTCAGAGCTCCCATGTTCCTGTTTACCTTCTGAAGGCATGAATCAATAGTAGTTTCACAGCATTAGATCCACCGTGTCATTCCTCACATGTGAGACTGGCAGCAGGTCCCTTTGAAACAGCAGTGACTGTAAACATTAACCAGTGTATCCCTACAGAGGAAGGGTTAGTGTTAGCAAGGCATGGAGAGCACTCAGCAGGAAATGCTTTATTCAAAGGGTTCACACAAATCAACTGAGCCACCTCTGGACAGTGACTGTTTTTTTGTACAAAAAACAGTTATATACAGGATATAGTTTTGGTGATTTATTGTAATTCACAGTGCCATTTTGACCTGGATTGTGCAAAGATGTCAATATGTTGTTTTTTTTTTTTTTAGCTGTTAATAATTTTCCAATACCCTGAACTAGTCCACTGGGTCCTCCCTGCAGAGGGAAGGTTTGAGTGCTACATGTGCTCTTTAACACCACCTGCCAGGGACTGAGAGTACAGCAGAAAATCAACTGGATGAATCTTTTGTGCTGAAGAGTGAGGACAAAACACCCAGGGTTCTATACGAAGCGTGGAGTCCATCTGTGCTGTTCTGCTGTATGTCTGAGGCTGAATTTATACATGTAAATTAGACAGCAGATATTTTGACCTGTCAAACACACATGCAAGTAAATTACAGTGCTGACTGATGGAATGACAACATCATTGATGCTGTTAGTTCCAACTGTACGGCACTGTCAAACTTCCTGCAGTGAAAAAAGGTCCATTAGCAAGATTTATTCATCAAATAGTATGTCAGAGAAAGTACGACGTACATGGGATTCTTACAGGGGAGAAAAGCACAACTGGTGGGCAATGCTCTTCAGCTAAATATAGACTGAAAAGTCTATTTTAACCGAGCCCTTACAGTGATCTGAGTTTTATTTTAAAAAAAATCTTTGTTGTAGATTTGACTGACCATTGTATTGTGTGTTTATTTTGAAAAAATGCATTTGGTGCAGGAAAGTGTGATCATGACCTGTTCACAGAAATCAACATGTTTCCTTTTTGCCACGGCTACTAGACCATAAGGTAACACACAATAATAATCAACAGCAGCTTGTATTGTAAATCAGCTTGTGAAGCAGTAGATCCATCCAGCTGCAGTCTGACCAGCAAAGTTCCCTTAACCTCTCCTCCATTACTGATTGAGAAATGCGTGTGGAGATCAAGACAGAGCACACACTCCTGATGGCTGGATAACAGCCATAGACTACAATTAGTCCAGTGCTTCTAGTAGATCAACAAGCTTACTGTGTAAAGTGGGTCAGAGAATTACAGGCTCTGTCAGCAGAGGGCATGAGAGAGCTGCTGGACGCCTGCACACACACACACACACACACACACATGCATGTACTCAGATCACATCCCAAACCCTCTCACAAATTGCATAAACTGAACGAACTATACATTTGTATTTCTCAATTCAGTTCCTTTGTTTATTTGTTAATTTACTTTTTGTCTGCAGATTTTAGTTAAACAAACTGCTGGGAAAAATGCTTGCAAAACCTTTCAAAGATAAAGACATTAAGACAGGGACCTACTTCTATAATATTGTTGGCCATTACCTGAAACAATAAAAGCTAAGTAGTGCACTGACACACCAGTGTAACACAGACAGGAGAGGAAAATGAGAGGATTAGATTTCATTTTAAAGACCCTTTGCCCTCTAAACACTGCACACAGCCCCTGTCTGTATCCTGGCACAAGCTGATAGACATTGTGTTGCTTCATGCTAACCGTTTGATCTATGGGGGTCACAACACAACAGGTTGCTTAGCTACCAGCAACAGTGACTGTCTGTATTCTAGGTGTGGTTTCTGTAGGTAGTACATCACTGTTCATAGGGTCCTTGTGTTAGCCCACTTTGCCTTGGGTGCCAGCATGAGACACCCCCACCACCAGGTTGCAATTCACAGTGAATGTGTGGACCAGCTGAATCCAGTTCCATCAAAGTCAGTCAACCAGCAATTTAGATGAAAGGGCAAAGCACCATGAAGTGAGGTGCTATGTCACCATGAGCCTCCAGAGAAGCTTCTGGTAAATGGAACATGAATGAAGGCCCTGAAAACTCTGCTTCAAATGTCAAGTATTTCTCTAAAACACTGATATTCACGACTAAACAAGCAAAAGGTACCTTAGAAATCATCTCTAAATATCATGTATTAAAATTTTATCACTCAGAAAACCCTTTTTATTTGTTTCATCAGGACTTTGTGGGTCAGATTTGACTGACAGTGATCCGACAAATCGTGACTGCTGTGCTGAAGCAGCTGTATTTAAAGATG
This sequence comes from Toxotes jaculatrix, assembly GCF_017976425.1. Classification (NCBI taxonomy): domain Eukaryota; kingdom Metazoa; phylum Chordata; class Actinopteri; family Toxotidae; genus Toxotes; species Toxotes jaculatrix. The sequence continues at coordinate 2,268,711 of NC_054407.1, forward strand.
AAAAAAGATACTCTATTTATACACATTCATTTCACAGAAGTGTGCAACATCACCTTTTTTTTTGTTACAACACACAACTTAGCTTTGCCACCAGTGAGGCAAAGAAGAAATACAAAAAACTTTCATTTAAAATAATAAAAACTGTTCCAACTATGTTACTCTCATATCTTATTACTCACTGTAAAAAGTGCATATACGTACATGAAAATTGTGGTTATGGTAAGTACAGTATGGTACCGCTGGGTTAAGGACCAGATTAATCCACTAGGAGGCCCCCTTTCTATGTACATAGACCTCTTCCTATAACTTTCTATTGCAGTATAAGAATGTTATCCTACTACCTGAATGACTTTTTGTTTCCTCGAAAGCATATTAGGCAATGTGGTTGTATATTAACAACTGTCAAATCAAACCTTTAGGAGTTTTTAATCTAACAGTTTACTTGTGGGTTTATGGGTGACACTAAATGCCACCCCACCCAACAACAACACATCTTTCATGCAAATTCTGTTCTATTCAGGTGATTAGATCACTGCTCACGCCCAAATCACTACTCCACACAGTGATTGAGTCAACATACAGTACGTGGGAACAGCTGTGCTTTTCAAAGACACCCCCCTCCCCCTGTGTTATCTCTGAGCTTACCAATTGTCAGATAACCAAATGGTCAGTACTCTGCACAAGGGTGTGCGTGGATAGTAGTCAGAGGGGTTGGAGTTGTGACTGGGGGCGATGTGCATTCATGAGTCACACCTTTAACCATTTGCCAAATTATTTGTGTGGTTTGACATTATTAGGGTGATCTCTACTCTTAACTGACAGATGTCTGACAATTCTGTGGTGAATCTCAGTGGGCTAAATATCTGCATAATACACATCAGCTCAGACAACATGGTGTTGGCTGATGTGAACCAGTGGACCAGACTAGGGATACACCACCACTACAGTTTGTTAGTATTAACTTGGGGTAGTATACATGGTTTGAAATGATTAGGTTTGGGTATTAGCCCAGGGTGTGTAGGTTCAGGTATCAGATTTTTTGTGGTTGTGGTCAAGAGAACCATCTGAAAAGCCATTTAGCAATTCAAAAGTGAGTCCCACATAATAATAATAACTGAAGCAAAGATAACACTTTACTGGCAGCTAGGATTAGTTGGCATTAACATGCTCAAATAAACCAATAAAATGTGAAGAGATATTTTTACTCTCAATAAAAGAGACTAACTGTTCTTCCACAGGGGTAATGTGACCTTTCAAATAGGTGATGTTGATCATAAGCAAATGGCTCACAGCAGATTTTTGATAACGGTGCTATATTTAGTATATATATTTAAAAAGTTTGTTGCAGGCCTGTTCAGCCTGTTTAAAAATGACTGGTCTTAAACCCCTCTGTTGCAGGTCTCTGGCCTTCAGAATTGCAGATGCAAAAAACCATGGGCTCTGAGAATATATAACTTTATGTAAAGTTATGTTCTAAAAATATTTTCTCATTCAGTTTTCACTACAATATCTTAAAAGAAAATTAACACGTCAAATAAAATGGATTAAAACTCTATTTTTATGTCTTCAATTCCGCAGTTTTTCATTATTTTTATTATAGTATCCACTCTTTAAAGCCATGAATCTTCACGCTGTCGTTGTGACATGTTTCTGTGATGATATATTTGAGATTAGTGGTGTGGAGAGAAAAAAAAATGGAAACGACGCGATGCCATGGGCTCTACCATCTTGCCACGTTCCAGAGGAGCGCGGGGGGCGGGGAAATGGGAAAAGACTGTCCACACGGTTGAATAAGTTCAACGCCTCCCAAATCTCATTGGTCTAAAAATTCTCTCGCCCGCCTCTTTTTGCGTAGAAAGCTTATCATTGGCTAAAACAACAGTCAGTCCTAAAGGGGACGTGGTTTCCATGGTTCTGAGTTTATGAGGCAGGCGAAGAAATTTTGATTTCTTTTTACCCTTTAGAAACACAGCACCCGGCTGCTTCTCTCCCTCATCTGTTCTTCATTCAGAGGTCTACAATTCCAACGACCAGAGGTTCGCCATGGCTTCAAAGAAAAACGCTAAAGTTCACGTAAAAGCCAAAGGTGCGTTGCTGCTTCTCTTTCATTCTGTCGTGGGTTGCAGTGGAGGGGATAATGCGTTTGCAGCTTTCACTGTCAGGCCTTTCAAAGTTAATCGGGTGTCTAGTTGTTATTTCATTCCGGGCCCTGGTCCTGGCTAGCTAGCTTAATTTAGCTTTAGAAAATGTTGTCGACGTGTTAGCTACCCCGTGCTAGCGAGTTGGTTTAGCCGTACTTAAGATGGGTTTAAGCACTATATAAACACATTTTACTTAACCACAGCTGTGCACCGTAGTGCGTTCACACGTCAACACTATATTTCTGTCGACCTTTTTACGCACAGGGTATTTAAACGTCGCCACGAATTACTTATCTCTTATCTTTGCTCCCATCCTACCAATATAATTATGTGTTGACAAAATACGACGCAGGCTCGCGACGTTATACCTCACTGGTTACAACACTACGTCATGTTTAATCGATAACCGGCATTGTTGCACTGCCATTGCTGTGTAGGTACACACCAGCTGTTAATCCGGCCTGTTGACCATGGTGACTCCAGCCCTTGGGATTACAGTGGAACACTGGTTCGCACGCGAGAGATAACGCTAGCCTACTCGTGCGGGTTTATAGCTTTTTTTTCCCAGAGTACCGCCCGTGGGCTCCATAGCTTTTCCATAAGTATAGGCCTATTCATCGTCAGCTTTCTAAGCTAGGGACGCAGAGTTGTACCAGCATTTCTAGTATGTGTGTACCCCGGGGCGCAAAGCACCCCGCCCCCCGTTTAGTTCAGCCACTTTTCCAAATGTTCACGTGTCAATATGAGAGGCTGTGGGTGGGGTTATACGTGGACCCCGGAGTCTCACTCAGTGCGCGGACCCCGTACAGGAGTTCGTGTCTATCCATGCTATATGGTTTGTTGTTGTGTAGTTTTGTTGTAGAGAATATCGCGCGCTGCTCCGTTCAAGTGTCGTGGCATCCATGGCAGGCATCCAGTGTACGACGCTAATAATCAAACTCTCCCATTTACTCCCCAAATAGCATCCTGCTTTAATATAATCAAATGTAATATTTAATTCTAAATGTTCCCGGTGAGCACGCTTGATAAAAGTATTTCTGGGATTAAGTATACACCAAATAAATTACTTTAATACTGTAATTTACTGCTGATGAACTTTCTCTCCACACTGATGATAGTGGGTGGATGAGAGCTAGCCCATGCTGTGTATGTTGATATTAACTATAAAAAGCACGTGTCCAACTTTGAGTACACTTTGTCCTCTACGGACCGCACAGGACTTGCAGGCTCCCCAATGGCATCTAAGACGAGGATGTTTTCTGGATGTCACAGGCAGACTATAGACGGCCGTAGAGTTATCAGAGTTAAAATACTGTACTGACATGATTTGTATACACTTATTTTGCTGTTTTTGTTCATACTGAAGTGCAGCGCGGTGCACTCAAATTTTGAGGTGAATGAATGGAGAGCCTGAGGGGACGGCACGCAGGAAAATGAAATGCGGCTTTAAAATACGCACCGTTTTCTAAATTCTAGTGATTGTACCTTGATCTGCCAAGTGTCCATACTGTCTCACGCTGTAGCAGATCAAAGGACAGTGTGAGGGTTAGATAAGTCCAGGGAACAAAATGTTCAGTTTTTTTCGGTCGGGTTTTGTTGACCCCGCCCACCACAGACCCTGTACATGTATGTATGGTTCACAGCGGTCTGTGCTGGTGATAACAATGAAACACGCAGCAGGCACAGTGGTTCTGATCTGTGAAGGTAGACTGGCTTAAGGTGAATAAATTAGAGGATCACTTAACTATCTTATATAATTGTTTGAGTATAAAACCCACATTCATTCAGTTGATGAATGACTTCTATGGCCAATATTTCTTTTCTTAAAAGAAAATAATGCTTCTCCTGCATTTTCTTTTCAGACACATCATCTATATTTACTGTGTTACATAATGAAAGTCTGTTGTGTGCTGTATTCTTTGTAGTTGAAGAGTGCAACATAGTTGGCCATAAGTACAGTGGATCATTACAGAGTGCAGGTCTGAAGGATGCAGGGTGGACAGTGTGCCACATTGAAGTGAGATCCTTAACCACTCAAACACCTATAGGAAAATGTTATCATAGCTTCCATCCCTGGACGGGAACTTGGCTTCCTCAAATAAAATTTCATCTTATTATTTCTTGCGGTTCTCACAGGTGTAAATCAGAGTGGGCTTTTGTGGAGCGGTGGTTGGTTAAAGCATGACAGAGAGGGAAAGGCCTGTGCACTTTGTATTTATTTGAGTGACATCATATGATCAAACACTCATGGTGAACATATCAAATATTGATTTTGGCCCTGACAGTCAAGCTTGAAAGGAGAGTTTAAACAGTGAATTATATATTGGGTGTTTTGAGCATGTGTCTAAACAGCCTGGAGTCATTCAGGCTGAAATATCTCAAGATGTGACTGAATCATGAGGGCTTCATCGTTTTGTTATTGCTAGTGTTGTTCTGTTTATATATTAGCTGTTTATATATTTAAATCTTAGCTTCATATTTCAAAAATGTACCATTTTTTGTTTACTATGTTTGTCATGTGTTGTTTTTACTTTTCTACATAAAGTATCATTTCAATCTCTCAGACTTCCTCCTCTCCACTCCCCAGAGGGCTGGGAGTTTCTGAAGTGTGCAGAGAGGGTAACAGCCTTGCCTGTTCTGGTGGGACTGACGTTTGATGCTGTGTTTTACCCTTTGTATTTGCAGTGTCTTCTTTTAGCAAACTTAACACTGTAAATGAAAACATCACCTTGTAACCTTGCATGAAAGTGCAGTGCTGTGTATTTATGACTTTTGGCTTGGTGCTGCAGTATTAGAGTGTGTTGCAAGATTTCACTCTGTGTGTGATGATAGGACAAATTCAGAATTCAGATAATTTTATACATATGGTAATCTGCTGATGGGATTTGTGTTTGTTTGTTTAATGGATACCTGCCAGCAAATCAAAAGAAATAGCATTCTGTATTTTCAAGATTAGCAATCTGCCAGAGTTTATTATAAAGTTCAAAATGTGTCATCTCTTCTTTTGCAGACAGATTTGAAGTTGTTTAAAAAGCTGAAACAACTCGCTGTGTTTGAACAATTTCTTTACAGTGAGCCTGTGAATGTAATCTGATTAGCTCAATGCTAGCTCAACAAACAACAGCTCTAGCTAATACGTGTGACTTTTCAGGGATTTCTCACAACAAAGCCAGGCACGGGATTTGTTTCCTGCCCTTTTTTGTCGCGCCTCCATCACAGCCTCCATCACTGGAATGCAGTGTGCACCATCACAGATCCTGGCGCCACAAAACCGAGTCAGACAGGTCCACTGTCAGTAGAATGCTGCTCTGAAGGAGTGGATGTAGGTGGCTCCTACGTGGATGTTTGTCCCAAATGGATAAATTTGGCTGTTTTTCACTTATCAGAGCAGCTGTTTTAAAAGTTGGGTAAGGGTCAGAGCTTCTAGTGAGCAGTGTCAAAGGTTAGAGTATGTGTGCAACGGAGAGGCCCTCAAAAGTATACAAATATGCACATTTGTGTGTACACACATGAGCATGCATGCACGTTAAAAGCCCAAGGGGAGAGTAAGTTCGAAGGCGGTGCACTGCAGCCCTTACATAAGACTTAAGAGGAGCTACTCAGACTGTGTACAGAGTGTCACAGAAGAAACTGAGCAGAGTTTTCCATTTGTTCCGAAAAGAAACTCTACCATTTGTTCACCCCTGTGTGTGCGTGTGAATTAGCTGCTGTGGTCATATGAGAATGGAGCATACAGAAGAAAGCAGCGGTATGTTATTGCATGGTTTATATGTTTCTGCACAGCTGCTTTAGTTTTGTGTGTGCATGTTTGTTTAGATGTTGGAAGGCAGTTTCTTTGTGTTAGCTTGTGTTTCAGACACGTCCATAAGAGACTGCAGGATTTAAGTCAAATCTTTTATCAGTGATGTGTATTTTTTTAGGGGACTGGGTTTATTTGTGGATCCTAGGAAAAAACTAGTAATGGTCCACTTTTTTTTTGAAGTGGTTGGAAGAGAAAGACAAGAACTGTGCTCAGCCCTCATCCTATTCACTCTCCTATTCATTTATTAAAATGTTGCTAATTCCATAGACAATGATCTGAATATGTAAACCTGAATTTCTTGCTGTGTGAGCTATGTCACCACACCTGTACTGACTGTAGCTACAGTATTAGCCCCGTGGCTTAGTTTGCAGCTAGAGCAACACTACTGCAGCATGGGGCAGACCAATACACATCAGAAACTGATCATAGTGCTCTAAATTAAGGGCAACCCGTTTTTTTTTTTAGCCACAACCGTACAGTTTCATGATGCTCTTCAGTGCATCTACCAAACACAAACAAACTTATGGAATTTGTTTTTTATTAAATCATTTTTTAAATGTTGTTCTCCTGAGAACTATATCTTCCAAACTGATTCAAACTATACTAGGATTTTGCCTTAATGTGGATCCTGTAAATTGTTTTCATGTATATTATCAAATCCCCGAGTGCCTGTGGCTGTGTATGTGGTTGCTGCTACAACCTTTTACTTTTTTAACCTTAAGCCAAGGTTTAAGAAAAGCTGACTCAGCATGTTGTAAGAACAAAACTGTTTTTTTTTTTTATTGATTTAATCCCACTGCCATATCAGTGTGATTTACTCTCTGTGTAAAGAGTTTAAAGTGTTTAAGTTGAGCTGTAGGTGAGTGTCACTACCCACATACACCTTCCTCTGCTGTGTTAGTGAGAGGAGCTCTGTGGGGTTGGGAGTGCCTCAGGCCACAGAAACGATCATATAAACGGCTGATGTAACTAAGCTGTGAGGCTGTGAGGGGATTTGCATTGTGTAAAATCAAAAAACTGTTATGCATTCTTTAATGCAATTGTTATGATTTTTATCAAAAAGACTACAGAGAAACAAAATTTCCAATGATATAGAACTGAAAAAAGTAGCAAATTCAAGCATTTAATCAGATTTAATTACATTAAAAAAAAAACATGACTTTTTTTCCAGACATATTTTTCCAGATCAGGCCGTGGAAAGGGGGCAGTGCTTTAAAGATCTCTCTCACTCTGTCTGTCTCCTTCAGACTTAGCATTAACATACGTCTCAGGTGATCTGATCATAAGTGGACAGCTCTAAGTGCATCAGTTCACACCTGGCATTAGAATGTGTCTCCACATCTGTCTCGAATGACCTCTTGTGATCTGATCTCACTTCCCTGCTCTATATGCAAATAAACACATATATCAGTTCCATTTGCAAAGACCAAATATATTGTTGTTTTTGACCGGTGAGAGGCAGCAATGCATTTCCTGTGCCAAGTCTGCCGTTAAATAAAAGACGAAGAAGAAATCAAAACGATACAGCCTGGATCTCTGCCTTGGTTTGTTCCAGTCAAACCAAATCACACACGATGTTTGATGCTCTCATGATATATCTTTGTGGGCTATCTATGGTATGACAAATAAACACTCCCTTACACAGAGGAGGTATGTTGAGTAGCTGGTCCTTCAGTGTGGTTCGCATTTGCATTCACACTTCTAAAAGAATGTTTCCACATGTGGCCCAGACCACCACCTGAATGTGGTCTGAGCGATCGGATCTCAAATGCATCCTCAATGCGTCTTGGGTGCGATCACATCTGAACTTAAAGCTGTCCACTTGTGATCGGATTGCCCGAGATGCATGTTAATGCCAGGTCTGAACAGGGCCTGTCTTTCTCTCTGTCAAGGCCAGCTGGTCTAACAGTATTATAAATAGCTATCTGTGACCTCCAGAGCCAAATCGGGCTCGTAGAAAAAAAGTGACAAAGAGCAGGGATGACTGACAGATGAGCAAGAGAAAGGAAACCGGTCGTTAGAGCGAGAGGGGAGGGACAGACGGAGAGACAGAGAGGAGGCGAGTCTGGGGGACAGAGCTGCTCTTTCCCCTTAGCTGGGACTGCATGATATCTTTGTGGCCGGTAAACTTTTTATTTGGTTAGTCGGCAAGCCAAGGCCGTCAGTCAGTAGGGATGGGTGATCCAGCCACCCTGGTGGAGTCTGCCGCCCCTCCTGTTGTCACGGCGATCCAAAAAGTCATTGCTGGGGAAATGCAAGGTGAGGAAAGTGTGTGTTCAAGGGCTACTGACTAGAGAGCTGAGAAGGACAAAGCAGTGAGGGAGGTCATTGTGTGGGAGTTGTTGTTTGGTTGCACAGTGAAGCACTGAGTGTGGGACTGAGCCAAAAGTTCTCGCAGGTCTCAGAACAGTTACAGCTTCCTGAAGCTCCAGTTTTTTTGCTCCTGGAAAAATGATCTAAACTTTCAACATTTGTGTATTTGTGTTTTTGTCTTGTTAGCATATGGTGGGTGTTCTGTCGGTTAGTTTTAAGATATTAACAGGTCATCTTAAGTATTTTAACTGCTTGTAGTACATTACTGGTGCTTCTAGCAGGTTCAAGTATTTTGGACCCACATTCAGTGTTACTTTTAGATTAGGCTCTTAGATTAATCCTAAACAGGGTTAATGTAATGTGCCATATTCTGCTGATTTCAGGGTTTGTGCTAAACTAGACCCAAACACTGAACCAACAGATATCTGTAACACAGACACAGAGCTGATAGTAATATTCTTAGCTGACTCTGGGTCAGATAACAAACAAGAGCATTACCCAATAGGTTGGAAAATGTAAGAGACTTAAGGTCTCTACTCAAACTCTGATTTCATTAGTGAGTTATCAAGCTAGGGTATCAATACATTTGATATTGATATATTTATCCATGCACACTGGGTGTTAGTAAGTTATATGGATATACACAGTCATTGTGAGTACTTTGAACTATGCTCTTTGAGTGCATGTCTGAGATTTGACCTAGCACAATGTAGCGGACTTCAACACCTGTTCATTCTCCCTGCCACTATTTTCTCCCATCATGCATTGCGGGATGTCATCGACACCCCCGGAATAGCTTCTTGGATGTGGTTTATTTTTCTGTTTCCATCGACTCTGTTCCTTTACCCAGAGCCAGATCCGAGGGATTAGTGCAGATACAACAGTGAGGGAAAAAATAACATTTCCTAGTGTCTTAATGTTGCTGTGTGGCTTGTGTCTGGTCTTTGCTTAGAGTCCTGTTTGGTAGGCGTTATGGGTCTAAAATTAAGATAAAAAGGGGGTGAAGTGACAATGTGGGACTAGATAGACCAAAGCTGTAACAGACACATTCAGATGATCCTGCCTCTTAACCATAACAATTCAGAATGATGCGTCTTAATGGAACTGTAGACTCTTCCAGCTCTGGTTTTCATTTGCATTCCCCGTACTGCCACCTCTCACTATAACACATCTCGTGGCTAACCCTACTAGCATGGTTTGGCTAAAAGACAACTGTTCCATTAAAAGCTGTCCTTTAGAATTGCTCTTCCCACTAATTTTGCTGTGTATTTACTGCTGTCTGACGGTAGTCCTCAGATTCTACAATTGAAGAGGTCTTTTTGGTTTAAATGTGTGTGGGTTGGATGGTTGGTATAACTGTGTTCTTTACTGAAGCTGGTGATGAAACTGGTTGGTTTCTTATCCTGTTCTGAATGAAAGCTATGTAAACTGGTTATAACATTTTGCCAGCTTCTTAAAATGTGTGTTTGAGTACTGATGCAGTTGCAGAAACTGGTTTTTGCTGTTGTTTTTCTTAGACTTGACATCATTTGTATGTGAAGCATGACTTTATATTTTTGTTAACATGAATGCCTTCAGCGAAACCTGTCAGATCGACACGTGAACCTGACGCCATATCTGCTGTTGTTATGTTACAGATGGTGCTAAAACCCAATCCGCCAATAAGAATGGGAAGAAGGCAGACTCTGGGTCCTCCAGCAGCTTCTTCACCTGGTTCATCGTCCTGGCCCTTCTGGGTGTCTGGACATCTGTAGCCGTGGTCTACTTTGACCTGGTTGACTATCAGGGAGTCATTGGTGAGTACACTGTGCGACACACGCATTCATTTCTATAGTATTTTCAACCTCATACGCTCTACTGGAAAGGTGTAGTAGCAACTAGTTTAGATTTTGTCTTCATCGTGCTTATATATCACCTGTCCACAAACACAACACCTGTCACCTGCCCCCCTAAGTGAACCTCAGCCCCGATTAAGAACCTGTCTAATCATGACATGTACCATTGTCAGAGCACTTAAGTCCGATCAGTCATCACTAACCTGACATGACTCTACTTCATTCCTCTGTCCTTCTTTGTTTATTCCATTTTCCGAGCAACACTTGCTTTAAACCAAATACTTAGGGAAACAAGATGCAAATCAGATACCAGGAAGATGACTGCAAATAAGAATCAGCCAAGTAAAGTCAAGCAAAGCACAAATGCCCAGAGAAGATCAGTGAATTTAAAATAATACTAGTGTTGTCCTGCTGATGATGTAGTCAGACCTTTGATAGACAGACTAGCAGATAAACATTATCACTTTTTGTCTCATTTGATTGTAAAGTTATGCTTTTTGTAACTGTAAGATAGTGACATTTATTATAAAACTGTTTCATGAACAACATACATGTAACTGTCATTGCTGACTAACTGATTCTGTGGACCACATAAACTGCAATTACCTGTTAACAATAGAGATTTTCTGTTATTTGCATGCCTTTGTTATCCCTGATCACAATATGCTGTCTGTCACTAATCTGCATCCCTAATGATTAATGTTGAACTTTCTTGTCTGTGTAGTATGTATCTGCTAGTAATGTAGGACTTATGAATCTGTTCAGTCTTATTTCTTAAACTTGCTGTTATTCCAATATGTATGTTTTGTGTTTTGCATGCAGACAAGGCTAAGGGCTTACAAATTAACCTGTCTGAGGCCTTGCAAGGTAAAAAAAAAAATCCTGAGGCATATTTCTCTTACACCCTGTAGTAACATTAATGATTGTTGTCCTGTGTTATTATTGTTGTGCTTTCAAGATGTTTCCCTCTCTCCCTTACTCTTCTCAGAGCCCTGAATCTAAAAGAGTTAAGGCAATAAAGTAGTCACTGGTTTTTTAAGTGAAATATGCAACACACAGACCATCTTATTTTCTGGTCCTTCACTTATGTTGGAGAAGGGCCAGCATATTCTTCAACAGGCTCCTCTCCACAGACAAAGTAACTGGACAGATGTGTGATTTTTCATCTAACAATGTCCTTATATTCTAGTTCTAATGACTTAAATTTTAAGGTTGTAAAACAAATGGATGAAACTTGCCATAAGTCATTATGATAACACCTGTCTCACAAGTTTATTTAACATTTATCTGGTGAATATTCAATAATGCCATTACATTAAAGAGAAGGAGTCCATTAGGCTATAATCAGCCTTGCTAAGGAAGCTGTTCTCTTTCTCTGGTCTTGACTGGTTTGGATCTCAGGCCTCTGTTTGAATGACTTGTCTTAACTTCCTGTTCCTATCCCTCCACTGTGGTTCAGTTACTCTGTAGCTGTTAGACCGTCCTCAGTGACCCAGCTGATACCACCATTCTAGACCTAAAACACAAGTTAGATTTCATAACTAATAAATAAATAAATAAATAATAGTCAGACTGGCAGCCATCCCTTTTTTGGACAAACCCCTCCATATTTCTATTGTCACTATAACACATATAAGCATGGTGAGGTGCCATTTCCTGTTTTACCCACGTAGTCCAGTTGTTTCCACGTTCCCCCAAGTTTAAAGAAATTCACCAGGCTGTCAGCTGATAGTGTTTGTGGCTAAACCTTCCCAGTTAAATTGGGTAAAATCCATTATGGAGCCACTGATGTCCTGTGAGCTTGGTGTATTTCTTTAAAGCAGGAGTTCACATTCATTGTTCAAGTCTGTCTTAAAACATGTCATATTCTCACATGGACACTGAAAGAGGATTAGTGTGTTGTAGTCCAAGTCTGAATACAATTGGATTCTGTGGTTTGGTGTGAACAGGTGGGATGATTACAGAGAACAAAAGTTTTTAGTGCACATACAGACGTTTGAATATTGTATTAACATAGACTTGATCAAATGTGAACCCCGTCCTTAAGTGTCTGTCCGTGTTGAATGATGCATGTAAATGTACAGCCATAAACAATCGTGTCTTCATGATTTCCATGAGAGCAAACAGTGAGACCACTGTGTGTTTGTCACTGCTGTAGGTAAACTGGTGGCATACGATACAGATGGCGATGGTGATTTTGATGTCGAGGATGCTAAAGTTCTGCTAGGCAAGTTGAAATATCTAATACATTTACAATGAATGTTACTATCAGTGTCCTGCAGAAAGACAGCTGAATAATTTCACTGCATTAGTGAAGATACATGGTTTCCCATTGAAACCGGTCCGAGCTAAATTTATTTTGAGTGCGACAGTTTCTGCAGACCACTGATTATCTGTGTGTTATGTCTGTCGATTCCATTAAATGGCATTTGGGTTTCTTTTGCATGACTGACAATCATATAGCAGATTGTTAGAGACAGTCTCATCAATCAACACATCTTGGAAGTTTAGTGTATTTTGTTAACTTTCTAATCCTGAATAATGTCATTTTGAATGTCACCATTTTAATTAAGAGTATTAACTTTTTTTTTAAAATTAGTCTGAGATCCCTAAAACGGTGTGAAACTGTGCAGTGATTCAAAATGAAGAAAACTATTGAATGTTTTTTCATCAAGAAAAATACCACAGTGCCCGATACTATCTGAAGGGCCCTGCTCAGCCCAACCCTGACATTATCGGCCAAGGTAACTGCCTCACCACGTCCCCATGTCTCATGACTTAACATCTTAAGCAGAGATGACCCCATCTTACTCTGAGCCACAGCCTTCAACACACAAAAAGGGCAAAAATATATGCCTGAATATGCAAAGAATGGCTTGTCAGATGTCTGTGGCTGATGAATGATAAAACAGCCAACAGTGTGTGTTGCATTTATTGCAAAGAGTGCAGCCAAAGCAGAGCTGGGAACAGTGCTTTTGAGTTTCAGTACCAGGCAGCAGCAAAACAAAACAGTGAGGAGTTAGGAATTGTGATTAAAATTTAACACTGCTTTATATTATAAAGTTTTCGGTGCCTTAAATTATGTGCTGGTGCACCAGTGCAAACCAATGTAAGTAGTTAGTCTGGATCCCTGCAGCTGTTGTCAGTGCTGTTCACTTCCATGTGAAGTCTGCTGCATGTTGCATGGTTTTATACAGGACCAGGATCATATTTATGTATCTCCCAAACATACTGAAGGCTGGACACTAGTTTTGACATGTTGCACCACATCTGTATGCAAACAGCTGAATTCAAACAGGAGAATGCAAATTGACGTGATGAAGGGCTTTGTGTAGCCTCTTAGACACGAGAGCCCCAGGTTTGCTTTGTTCACGTTTTTACATGGAAGCCAGTTACAATAAAAAGGACCCTGTTTGTTCTTTGGTCTGAATTTTTGGATGGTGCACTCGTGCTGAATCAACAGGAAAACACACTTTTTTTCAGTTTCCTATGTTGAGCATTTAGGAAAAGAACATGTCATTACACACAGCAGTCTTTACTCTGAAGTACTCCACTCTGTACTATCAGTTATTTTGATGAAAGTCTATGCAGCCCAGTCAGTCTTCAGAGTTCATCGTTCCTCAGAGAGGTGGTTCTGTTTTTGCCCAGCCCACCTTTAGTCTTTCCATCTCAGCAGTCCATCATCTCCGTCTCTGTAAACTTTACTCAAATAAGCTTTAGCGACAAGCTGTTAGTTGAACTTCCCCTTTGCTTCCTGGGATTTTCGTGCATGCTCTCACACTGATGCTGTGCGTCTCTTGCCCTTCACTAGATCCTTTTTTGAATTGTCCTCCTTGTGTCCTCCTCTGTTTCTCAGTCTTATTGAGCAAATTTGAACCTGTCTCTCTTAAGCTCAGTATCTTTATTTGCTTTGTGTGGAACCATAGAAGCTCAGGAAAATGTGTGGACATAAATCTCCTATCTGTGTTGAAACACTGTGCAAGTTCTGTCATTTTGCTGTGCAATTCAAAATAATATGTCCTTGATACATTTTCAACTCAACCCACATAGTTTACCATTGTTACCCAGAATGCTAGATGAACAAGCTCCGCTAGTTTTCTGTCTGGCAAACTGTTGCGTTCTGCACCTTCCACCCTGGTAAATGGGTATTTACCAGCAGGTTACTGAGTCCGCTCACACTCTGTATGGTTTAGGAAGGACACTCTCCCATGGTCTTCATCCAGAATGTAATAATTATGATAATGCTGACTAAAAATGATGATTTGCCCTCCACAAACAACATGTACATTGGATATTGTCTTATCCCTACCTACCTGTTTGTTTGACCAAGGATGATTTACATCTTTTCTCTTTATAGTCCCTCGTTTCAACTGATCGCACTATATTAGTGTACAATCACCTCAAACTAAGAATCGTTGTGTTTTAGAACAAGCCTTTCACATCTGTGTAGGGAGTGGGTCCTCTTCCAAGGAGCCTGCCATGTTTCTACAGTAGTCCAGAACGGACAAACCAAACACATGGACTTTTGTGTTTATATGTTACCTGAAGGCCAACCTAGTTTCTCCTGACCTATATGTTTGGGGGGGATAAACCTATGCTGTTGTAGCATAGGTTTATCTGTTCTTAACACGTTCTATCTGAATGTATGATTAACAAAAGGGACCGCACTTTATTTAATGTTAAAATGCACCATTTTAGATATTCCAATAATAAATGGTGAATCAACCACATAAGAGACTTACAGGACTGCTGATATCTGTGTAACGTTTCATCACAACTAGTTGCAACACAATGAAATGTTCTTGCCAAGCCTGATCAATGAAGACCTTTCCACAGCACAAGTGCATCTGTCTGCATATTATGCTGTTTTCTAATGCAAATAGAAACTGGAACATAAGCATCTAATGGAAGCTCCACTTCAGTTTTTCCTCTTATTCTCCTGTGTCTAACTCCTGTTTCTAGGACTTCAGGCTGTCTACACATGATAAGCAGTTTGAACTCTGAATTTTGGTCAGCGAATCAGTGCAGAGAGCTCAGGTCAGCACTGATTTGATGATTTATAAACAAGAACTCTAAAATGCAGCACTCATACAACGCGGTTCAGGGTCATCAGTGTTTCCTTTTGGGAATAAAGTACGTGTAATCTTGTTTATCATGAGTAGACAGCCCGACTCTAACTGCTTTTGATGGAACCTGAGTAGATCCCTTGCTGCCTAACCTATGCTTAAAACTTCTCTTACCTTCTCCTCTTGTTTCTTTCCCTCCCTCTCTTTTCTCCTCTGTTCTTTTCCCGATTTCATTCTTGCATTACATCTTTTTTCCTCCACCTGATTCCACCTTTCTTTCTTCCCACCTTATTAGTTTTTTTCCCCACTTCCTTTCCTCACACTGTTCGCGTCCCTCATTTCCACACGTTATGCTCCCGACTTCTCTCTCATCCACCCATGCCCCCCCCACCACCACCACCATCCCCACCCTCCGCTCTTGTTTGCATAGGCTTGACCAATGAGGGCGATGGTCAGGGTGAATCCGAGGTTCTGGATTGGTTAGAAGAAGTGGAGGAGGGCGGCTCTGATTGGTTTAACAGTTTCTTCACTTTCCTGTATGGCCTGATAAATCCCCTGGAGTCCGTGGAGGAAGAGGAGGAGCTCAGTGCCTCAGGAGAGGTCGTGGAAGCACAGGAGGAGGATGAAGAGGACGAGGGTGAGAGAAGAGGCAAAAAAAGAGGAACAAAAGATGATGGGAATCAGGGGCAGAAGATCGTCATAGTTGGCCTCCATAATCAATAGCCTCAGGCCGACTGCAGCAGCCCAGTTATCGACCAACATGGTTGTTTTCAGCCGAAGGGTCTCAGCATCCAACAGCCCAAGCTACAATTTCAGGAAAGCTGTTCTACAGTATTTTGTCTCCTTACTTTTGCAAGCTGTGGCAACTTAAGCTAGCCAGCAGCTTTGCATATGAGTATTTCCTGTCTTGCCTTGTGCTGTGGACCCCACCTTTCCCAGGTTGCACCTCCCCAGATATTGTCAGACTTGGCAAATGCGCTTCATTCTTGTATCAGCAGATTCTTGAGAAAGTGAAATCCTGTTGAAGGAGTTTTCTACGATGTCAGTTCCTCTGCTGTGATGTGGACATGATACTCAGGAACACTTTTTTAAATCCTCTCTTAAATCTTTTTTCTTTTTTTTTTTCCAGAATTTATTAATACGTAATTTTCTGCACAAACATGTTGGCAGCTGCCGGCAACACTAAACAACACAGAATGCAAAGATGATTTGCACTTGGACAGTTGTTCACTTGTCCCTTTATGACATTTGGTCTTTTCCTATTGCTGCATGCCATAAAAACTGATCCTGAAAACAAACATTTACTCTGGACTCTTGGACTTGAAGCATGACTTTGTACTTTTTTAAATTCTCTGTCAAGTTTAAGGCTCTTGGTTTTGTGTTGGACCTCATTTTTACCTGCTAGTAACATGTACTAAGTATGTGGACGAGGGAAAAACACGTTAATGCAGATTTAAGTGCACCCAAAAATGCATTGCAATTGAAATCCTGGTGAAAAATAAATCTAACTAACCTCTTCCTGCTTTCTATGCTCCATGTCAAAAGGCTAAAGACAACTTCCTTAGGAAAGGAATAATAAGAAGCACTCATAGCAGCACGGCTTTGAGAGACTCCTAGAGGGACTTCTGCAATGCACAAGACAATAGATATTGTCACTGATAGTGGTTGCTGACCCAGCACTAATGCTCACAAACTTCTCCATCAGCACTGTTTACCTTCTCAAAGGAAAAGTTTGACATGTTGCTTGTTTGCTTTGTTGAGATAGATAACAACATTGATTTTGACCTTTTTGCAGTGTAAATGATATTAGCCTTGTTCCAAAAAGCTGCTAAAAAGTAGCTTCCAGATGCCTTTAGCTTTCTCCGTCTGTGACGTGGCCCTCACCTTGCAAGCTTTAGCGGTTTACTGCTTTGCTTCTCTTGACCTTAGATAGCACTGTGTTGGACAGGTCTGCCTATCTAATTTACATATTCAGATCCAAACACAATCTCACAGTGTGTGAGGGTGTGGTAGAAGCCTGTAAATGGCTTATATGAAAGATAAAATGCAAACAATATAAAATCACCAATACATATTGAATGTTAGTCTTCAGTAATTACAGATATTAAAAAAAACATATAGAATTATACTTACATATGCAGATACAGATTGCATCTAACTATAAGGGGCAAGTTTCTGTCTGTATTTCGTCCAGTACACTTCAGACTGGGTGGGTGAGGACCTAAGGATGAATGGTTCTTGAGAAAAATGGCAGAGATTCCACCGTTTATTGTAGAGTATGCTTGCTGACAGGCGCTGCACTATTGTTAATAAATAGAGACTTCAGTGACATCTGCTAACGTCCTGTTCATACCAAGTATTACATCAAATTGAGTATGTAGTGCGTTCCATCTGCGTATTGTGTGTGCGAGAAATGGCAGAATGTAAACTAGATGAGTAAGGTTTTCTCTCTTGCCATTTGTCTGCCCAGAATTTGTCACTGTATCTGTTCCAATCTCCTCATTTTCCTTTAAACATAATAAAATAAAAGACTGGTACCTTACACCTACATTAGCTGTGAGCCATGAGGCCTAAAACTTGTTTAAGGCCGCATGAATCCAAGATTCAGGTTTACGGCTATGCACAGGCAGAATTGTGGCCATTCCAGTTTGTGTGTGTTGTGGGTCAAAGGTGAGAGTAGTGCGCTGCAGTAGAAGGGTGTGGTGAGTTAGTGACAGAGGGCTGGGACAGGTGATGCAGAAAGGTTTGTTTGATTCATGCTTGAATCTGCTAATCGTCCCCACAGGCACAGGCAGCTGAAACCAGCTGCAGGGGAATTGCCTTGTGCGTATGACAGAGGGTGTGTGTGTGTGTGTGTTTCTGTGTCAGCAGGTTTGTAGTGAACTTAATGGTTATTGTGTATGCATGGGTGATGCCTGATTTGGAAACAGGCTAGTCCTGCTCTGGGATGGAGTAACTCCAAGTCTGGCTTATAAAGAGACTGAATCTACACGCTGATGTTAAAGTACAAAAACTTGACATCCAACATTCAAAGATTCAAAAGCTGCAGGGCTCCATAGCTATTTTAATTTAAGCTTTGAGGCCATGTTACAGTCAGTTTGAAAATAACTCCAGTGCCTCCTACACCCAACAGGCTGAACATATTAATCAGTCCTAGTGTTGCAGCCACTTCATCTTCATATCTGTTTTTATATCTGTTTCTGGCAGTACCTGGACTTCATTCTGGCCATCAAAGCTTCTGTGATTTACTGTGCCAAGCTAAGAGAAAATCCAATGCGCTCCTGTTGGAAAAGATGTGGCCTCTGACTCACTGTAGTTTTGTGGTGGTTATAACAGAGAAGCCGTGCCCAGTTGCACCCTGATAACATTTTCAAGTTGATACATGTCAAAAAAACTAATTAAATCCGTGTCCTGTTGACTATAAATTTTGAACTTTTGAATATTTTTTTCGTATGGGTGCTGCCCAGACATTTGTTGATGCACACATTCTTGAATAGTCACAGTAACAGTTAAAAACTGTGAAACCTTTATTGTAAAACTTGGTTTTACCTAATTTGAGAGCTATACATGCACATTAGATGGTAATTCTAAATAACAGTTATACAGTACTCTCTCATTGGTTTTGCATGTATTTGATGAGTATTTCCTTTTTTACTAAGCTCATATGATACATGTTATATTTTTGTGCCCTCACCCCTATATGTTCGTGTGTCTTTGTGCTCATATAAACATCAGCAAAGCAAAGTGGAGTGCATGAAGAGGGTGAAGGAAGCAGACACAGACATAACACACATCTGTCTGGGTGACTGAGGTCTGCTGAGCTCACTGCCTCACTGGGTGACTGGGACAGAGAAGGTCATTCACTCCTGTGTCTGTTTCTGTGGAGGGTTGTTGATGTTTCCTACATACAGCGCTGTAATTGCGCAAGGATATTTTTTTGGCCTTCTTTCTTTACCCCAGCTTGTTAATGTCAGGGATAGCTGTATGTTCCCAGTCCAACCAGACCTGGCAGTGATAAAGAAAGAAAGTTTAAGAATAAAACTCTGACCTGTGGACCTGCTACATGTTCTGCTTGGTAGGTGTCTGCTTGTCAGTGGAACCAAAGCATTATTTGTCTGCAAGCTTCAACTCTACAGCGTCTCCACTACTCTCACTGCACATGGGAATGTGTTACTTTACAGAAATAGCTCAGGCTTTTAATCCATTATTAGCACAAATGACTATAGACTTTTTTTTTTCATAACAGACATGTTGACAGGGCAGGAAAAGCTGGGTGTAGCTGATAATGTTAAAAAGCGACCGAGCATTTAGGTGAGCCCGTTCCAGGGTCCTGGTATTGTACATACTAACTCAGTGTCATGGATTACTGGGATACTTGATGGATCTGAGCCATTGTTTGTGAAATGAGTTTCACCTGTGCTTCTGAGTTTGATAGTATACGGAGCTGTAAACCTGGCTTGTGATACTGGATGTGACAGGAATGATGAGCACTAAATGTGACTGATTGCTTTATGGTGTATAACGATCGACACAGGCATTCCAATATGAAAGAGTCAGTGTTGTAACTCATGTCTTGTTTTGTTTAATATCAGATGAAAAACCTGGAGACACAGCCAGGGGAGGAGCTAAGAGAGGTATCATTTAGCAGCCACTCGCATGAAGCTGTGCTGTGTTACAGTGTGGGTTTCAGCTAATCACAATTCATTGTCTCAGTGCAGTGTTTTGTTTTTTTTTTTTAATTTGATGGACAAACTAAAACCCCTTGAGCCATTAAAAAAACTGAGTACTTATTAACTCATAATTCTTTGCTTGCGTTTGATAAGTTAAACTCATGTTAAATTCATGTTTAAGTAATTCTGTTTTTGAGAAAGTTGCATACAAAGTCTACAGAGTGTGTGAAGAGCAGAGTTAGAGGAGTATGGCATGGACCTGGTCTTGCTGTGGATAAATATAGTCCTAATTCATCCACAGATATGCACATGTCTGCCTGGTGTGTGTGGAGATGGCCAGTAACAGAGTGAGTTTGAGCATGGTCTTCATCCCATAATAAGTTGTTTAATGAGTGGTGAAACCACAAACAGTGCTGTCGATCATCCATCCCAGAAACCTCCCCAACAAAGGACGTGGGCCAGAAGCTTCGGGAGGCACTGAAGCAGCAGCTGGCCATCATCCATGAACGTGTGGAAGCCAAGAAGCTGGCCAAGCTGGCTCTGGCTGAAGTCAGACAGCTCCTGGCCAAAGAAGAGGAGCAGAAGGAGCTGGAGCTGGGGAGGAAGGAAATAACAGCCAGAGTGAAGGAAAGGGTGGCTGCCAGGCTGAAGGAGGAAGAGGAGAAGATGGAGAAAGAAGAGGTAGAGAAGGCTCTGGAGAAGCTACGCAAGGAAAAGGCAAAACCACCGGAGGACAAAAAGGAAGAGGAGAGCGAGGACGAGGAGGAAGGAGAGGAGAGGTCAAAGAAAGGAGGAGAGAAGGAGAAGTCAGAGAAAAAGAATGAGGGGGAGGGAAAGAAAGCACAGGAGGAGGAAAAGGGGAGAGGGAAAGAGACTGCCAAAGAAAAAAGGAAGAAAAGCAAATCTGAGAAATCTGACAGAGGCAAGAAATGAAGACCGAGATGATTGAAGTTTGAAGACAGTTTCAGAGGAACACACTGATCCCAGAGGAAGCCAGAGTTAGAGCTGGTTATCAACACCATTTTGGTACAGACCAGGCTAGAATCAAAGTTTTTGGTCAGATTCATGATCTTTTACTTATTACTACATAACTCGTTTTGCTCCAATTCCTGATTTAAATCAAAATGTTGCCAAATTTAGACTTTTTTTGTACATCTTAATGTTCAGCATTTGAGAAGTTTGCCCTCTTTTATCAAAGCATGAGAAATATTGTTTTGGTATCTGAGCCAGTACTCTGGGCTCTTACTGATAATAGAAAGATTTCAAACGATAACTCGCCATGTTTGGCCTGTGTGTACATTAGTGGTTACATCAGCTGGTCCACATCTCCCCGTCATCACGTCACACAGGTGATTTGTCACCTGCTGAATATTGTTTTAGAAAATCCAGATAAAAATAATGAGCAGCGGAGGCTTTCAACGCAACAAATCAAAAAAAGGATTGTAGGAAAAGTTTGCAGGTCTCTCATTAAAAACAGAAACCACAGGACAGTAGAATAGTTGCTCTGCTTGCTGGGGTGGTTTGTAGCATTTAGTATTTTTGGCAATTGTTTTGGAGTGTGCTAGCTAGCCAGTGACCTCCATGTCTGGGCTGGCAAACTGACAAAAGCAAGGCTCTCAAGGGACGTAAAAACCAAGGTCATGTCGTGAGCAGACACCAGCTCAGTCAATGTGCTGTGCTGGAAAGTTGCTACACTTTTGGGTTGTGAACAAAAACAGTTGCTGGTATAGATGATGTAGCCTGCCTCCATTTTTTTGGGGGGGAGAAATGGAAAAGGGTAGAGGGTCACAAAAAGCACTGCGAAGTAGTGTTGATACCAAGTGTGAGATACTTAAGTGTTTGTGAACATTTTGAAATTTGACTAGATTTAAACCAGTAGGTTTTCTAACCCATCACTTTCTCCACTGTTTAGAAACCTGACACAATGTGAGTTCTATGAATTTAGGGAGGTTTGTGTTCCACTATCATAAATGTTTTTTTTCCTTTTGTCAGTAAAGTTTCTGGATCCATTTAATGTGTCTTTTTTTTTTTTCTGAGTGAAGTAAAGTCAATCGTCTGTCTGTGGTTCCACCAGAACATGTTTATTGGGAAGAATTACAGAAATGGAGATCACACACTGAGTCTTTGTGTGTTCAGACCAACATCCTGCTTTACCTGCTCTTTACAGAGGTCTTGGATCACACAAATGACTTTTCAGCATTCTACATTAGTGACAATTCACTTGATTTCTCATAAATCTGTGTTTGTGTTATCTTAAGACAAACTAGAACAAACCATAATAAGTTCATCTTATTTTAGATTTATGGGATTTCAGATGAAACTTCAAAGTCA
The DNA here is from genome assembly GCF_017976425.1 of Toxotes jaculatrix. NCBI lineage: Eukaryota > Metazoa > Chordata > Actinopteri > Toxotidae > Toxotes > Toxotes jaculatrix. The sequence goes on from NC_054407.1 coordinate 2,290,869, forward strand.
GCAAAAGAAAACCCATGCCTCTTTCAGATGTGAACTGTTGTTTAATGTGAATGATGTGAACAATGATGATATCACACAATCTTTTACTCACTAGGTCCTGTACAAGTTGATTTACATCACACACACACACACACATACAGTATGAACAGTCCATGTCCCGTGTCTGAGCTACTTTCTCGCCAACAACATGTGCATCATCTCGTGTAGGACTTAAAGAGAAAGCTGTTGTCATCACGTCCCGAAGCGAGGAAGCTGCTGCCCCAGTGGAGACTCCTGAACCTGAACCCACACCCGAGGGTAACACACACTTCTTATCCACACACCCTTTCCCTTCAGTGTCATCACAGGAGCATGTGGATCGCAGATAATAAGGGACGAGGGAACACAGGTGTAGCTTGGTGACAGATCTTCAGATCTTGCTTACTCTTCTCGTGGGTAAGGACAGTGTAGAAGCAGAGCAGTCTGTATTGAAGTTATATCTTCTATGAGACGTGTTCCCTCATATACACACCTTTCCATGGTATTTTGACCTGTCATTGCAGAGTAGCTGACATTACATTAATGGCTCTGTTCCCTTTAAGTGCACCTTGATGCCACCAGCAGTGAGCCACTATGCATTACATCAAAACAAAATGAAAATACAGAAAAACAGTTCCACAGCGTTTTCTGTTTTCTTTGATTTTTTTTTTTTTTAATCAGCTTATTCTGGAACAAATAAAGTGGTTTTTATTTAAGTTTTCATGCATGTTTTTCCATCGTCGTCCTTCCCCCTCAGCCGTTGTCGAGCCTGACCCTGTGTCTGTGGAGGAGGCGATTGAAGCTGCTGTAGCAGAGGACGCTTTTGCTCCACCACCAGGTACCTGAGTGTGAATGCCTTCATGTGACAACACTGTTGGAGAAATGGATCAATTGATGCAGGGAAGCTATTGTCAAGCAACAAATGTGTAGCTACACTGCAGAGTTTTTACTCTGAATTTTCACTCTGAATGGAGATCGCTCCATTATTAATGATGAAATTCAACCATATTTGCCTCAAGGATGTAACAACCTGACACCAACAACACTCAGTACAAGGCTCGGTGTGAATTTCCTCCTGCAGAATATTACCTTATAAATCCTACTGTAACACTGCCAAGGTGGTGTGTGTGTGTGTGTGTGTGTGTGTGCATGTGAAGGAGAATCTGTACAACTCTTCTTCTTCTCTCCAGAGCCTGAACCTGAGGTAGCAGCTGAGCCTGAGGTGGTTGCTTCTGAGCCTGAACCAGAACCTGAGGCTGAGCCCGAGCCTGAGCCCGAGCCCGAGCCCGAGCCAGAACCTGAGGAGACTCCTGAGGTTCGTACAGGCCAGACTAATCATTTATAAAACCATCAGCAGAGCTGAGTCCAAAGGATAATCAGTCAGAAACAGTACACAGATGCAAGTGTGAGCCTGCTAATTTGGGCGGTGTGTTCCTTTTCAGGTGATTGAGGAGGACCCTGAGGTGCTGGAGGAGGAGCCTCCTGTTGTAGAAGAGGAGGCTGTGGAGGAGGTATGCTCTGCTGACAGACTGAAATGTCTGAGTCTTGGTGTGGAGGGGGTAGAAAAGTCTCTTATCTCCTCCAGTGGATAAAAAAAAAGATGAATGTGTATGTCCACTTAGGAATATCGGAAACTAGTCAATGATGTGACCTTAATTTCCTCCACCTGGCTCTACCTGCGCCACCCATAAGAAAATTAGTGCAGCAGGAATGTAGACCTGCAGCAGTCAGCACCACTTCCTACAAAGAAAACAGTAGCTGTGGAAAACTTGCACCCCCTGCTGGTAATGAGTGTCAAACCTGCAGTTGTTTTTCTTTTATAGGTGCTGTTTGTGTGTGTTTTTCTAAAAAAGAGAGCACAGATAATGAAATAGAAATATATGTTTTCAGTAGTTAGTCTGTCAGGGTACTCAAATTCTGTGTTTAAGCACAGAAATGACACACAGATAAACATCAGCACGACACAACTTCAGCAAATTCAAGCAAGAGTAAATATTTGCTGTGACCAGATACAGTCACAACTGGTCCTACTGGCAGACAGCGGACACACCTGACGTGACATCAGGCGCCTGGAGCCCAGCATGTCTGCAGGTGTCTGCAGGGCTTGGGTCTCTGTTGATTTTAGCCAGCCAAAAGTAAATTCATGTTACTCCCACTTTCCCTCAGTCAGCAGATGACATCCTGTTTTAGCATGTCCTGCTGGTTATTGCTCTGGTTATTTTATTTTTTTATTATTATTTTTTTTTACACAAGCTCATGTTCTAAAAAGCATAAGGCCCTCTTTTTATCTTATTATCACCCTTGGCTGACCATATTGTTCAATTCAGGCTGCTCCAGTTGAGGAGGAGCCTGCAGCTGAGGAGGTCACAGAGGAGATGATGGCAGATGAGCCTGCAGAGGACACGGCAGATGAAGAGGCCGTGGAGGTGGAAGCTGTTGAGGAGGCGGCAGAAGAACTCGCGGCAGAGGTAGAGGCAGCGGTGGAGGAAACCGAGGAGGAAGCAGCGGCCGAGGAGGAGAGCGCTCCTGCAGAGGAAGATGTGGAGCACCCAGCTGAAGAGGAGGAGGCGTCTCCCGCAGAGGAAGCTGCTGAGGAGTTCGTCGAAGAGGAGGCAGGACCCTCAGAAGAAGCTGTCGAGGAGGAAGCACAAGAAGATGAGGCAGCTCCCTCAGAGGAACCTGCTGCAGAGGAGGCAGCTACCGAAGAAACTGCTGAGGAGGAGGTAGCAGAAGAAGAGGAGGCGGCTCCTTCAGAAGAGGCTGAGGAGGAGACAGCTGCTGAGGAGGAGGCAGCTCCTTCAGATGAACCAGCTGAGGAGGAGGCAGCTCCTTCAGATGAACCAGCTGAGGAGGAGGCAGCTCCTTCAGATGAACCAGCTGAGGAGGACGCAGCTCCTTCAGATGAACCAGCTGAGGAGGACGCAGCTCCCTCAGATGAACCAGCTGAGGAGGACGCAGCTCCTTCAGAAGAACCAGCTGAGGAGGAGGCAGCTCCTTTAGAAGAGGCTGTGGAGGAGCCTGTTGAAGAGGATGCTGCTCCCTCAGAGGAGGCAGTGGAGGAGGTTGCAGAGGAGGCTGCAGAGGAGGCAGTGGAGGAGGCTGCAGAGGCAGCAGACACAGAGGCCACTCCAGAAGAAGTGGAGGAGCAAACAGCCCCAGGTAAGAAGGAAAGGACATAGGTGAAAAGGTGAGGTAAACCAGTGGAGTGTGGTATTGTCCTGATGCAGAGTTTGATCATTCAGCTTAAAGGAATAATTTGACATTTTTTGTCCTGAGTGCCAGCGTCTTCCTATTTGAAAATCTCTGAACTTTTCATGAAGTTGCTGTTTGTCACCACCGTAGCTCATTTTCAGGCAGCAGCTTCCAGAGGGTCTTAAATCTATTTCCACTACTATCTAAGCTGCTCCTATTCATAACCCAGCACTGATGACTGAACCATCAGGACTGATTAAAGCTCAGGAGACTCATTTTATTCAGACAAATAAGACTTCACTTCTCTCCTGCTCTGGTGATGAGAAGCTGTTAGCATGGAGTACCGCAGCTGTACCAGTGCTAAGCTGATGGGTTATCTACTCCTGTTCTGTGCAGCACACAGATTTTCATGGTGTCACACTTTTTTTTTTCCCCAGTCACAGAGACAGAAGAAGAAGTAGCACAAGAGGTGGAGGAGATGGCAGATGAAGGTAGGCAGACACACACACACACACCTGCCTTGCCTTATAAAAGCCCAAACCAACTCAAAGGGGCAGGTGTGTTGGACATTTCATTGGTCAAAAGTCTTACTTATGCATGTACGTTTGTCTTTGCAGCAGCTGAGTTTGTTGAGACAGAGGAAGAGATTCAGGACGAGCCCACAGGTAAACCTTGTTTTCAGCCAACATCATGCTGCTGTAAATAACCTGAGCATCCGTCCACACCAGCTAAGACATGTCCATGTCCTCGTTTTGGAAGCTTGACACAGAGCAGGAGAGAAGTTTAACCAGCTGTGCTGAACATTAAGGTTGTGTGTGAATTTGCATTAACATGGGAAAATCTGTTCCTACTCTTATCTTAGCTGGAAACTTATGAAACAGTCCAGTAATACACAGCAGCTGTTTGCAGGAGAATGTCCACTGCTATCTAATGTCTGCTGTCAACGTGGAGCTGATAGTCAGCTGCACTTTGGCTGCTTCGACTGAACAACACAGTATCTTTTCTCCTGTTACAGTTAACATCAAAGGAACCACTCGAAAAGTTTGTGTTCAAAGTAGGAATTACAGAGTAGAACATCACCACCAGGACTCTATCACTATATCTATACAAATGTCAAACATATACAGCCTATGAAGGTGGGACATATTTACAGGAGCCCTTTGTTTTACAACATAATGCACCTTCCAGGTAACCTTACAAGGTAAATCAAGTGTGAGATCAGTGACTTCAGTGTCTCAGACATTCATAGGCACCCTGCAGGCGGGAGGATTAACTTCATGCTGCCTGTGTTTCCCGTAGAAACGTAGAGGCTGCTGCGGTTGTCGTGGTGACGGAGCAGGGACCCGTTGATGCTGCATCAGCACCATCTGAGCGTGCTCAGAATGATGATGCATCTCTAAGACCTCCAGAGAAACGATCGAGTCGTTATGACCACCCCCACCCCTCACCCCTCACTCCCCCCCCCCCCACCCCTCACATCCCCATCCACCCCACCCTCCTCCCCCTTCTTTAAATATTTTCCTTTTAGTGTCAAAGTGTGAGATAATGGATGAAAACTGTTTACTAATACGGTACTCCTGTTTTTACACTTCCTTTTTTTTTTTTCTTAGAGTGTTTTTTCCTTCTCCAGTAGACCACCTATTTCCATTTGCATTCAGGGTGGTTTAGTTGTGTGTGTGTGTGTGTGTGTGTGTGAGTGTGAGTGTGAGTGTGAGTGTGAGAGAGAGAGAGAGAGAGAGAGAGAGAGAGAGAGAGAGAGAGAGAGAGAGAGAGAGAGAGAGAGAGAGAGAGAGAATGTGGCCAGATGTCCAGGCCATGTAAAGTCTGTGTGCTCTGCTTGTACAGCAAGTCTGCCAGAGTCTTGTATGAGCAGGAGCAGTAAACCTATCAGTAAACCTGTCTTGAACTTTATTTTGAAGTCTCTCAGTGGCACAGTTTGGCTTCCTGGAGTTAAATCAAGTTCGACTCAAACTATGACTATAAAGACCAATCCTTATTTCGTTTCTGAACAGCCTGAGTCAGAGGACTCTGGGCCTGTGTTGTGTGTAGTGAGCTCAGCTTCACAGATGTAAAGGCTCCAGATAAACAGCAGGATGACTCTGTCGGCTGCTGCTGAAATCAGATTAACAGAGGCAACGAGAACACTTCAGGTTGGAATCAAAAAAGTCTTCAGAATCACCAACCCCCTCACCCTCCTCACCCCTCCTCACCCCCCTCACCCTCCTCACCCCTCTTCATCCAGCCAGTTTACTTACCACTCAGTATGTGTCGACTCTAGAATGAGCCATATGCAAGCACATGAACTTGGAGAGAACGTGTGTGTGTGTGTGTTATTATGAGTGTGTTCCTGCGCGTTGACAAATCTCTTGCTAATCAATCCTTTCTGTGAGCAGTGTCATGATGTAGTTATTTGGAGACTGTGTTTAGCTTTTTCCCTTGTTTCATCGTACCTGTGTGTGCGTACGTGCGTGTGTGCGCGTGTGTGTGCGTGTGCGTGTGGTCTGTGTAGCTTTTTTTTCCTTCATATTTCCAGATAGGAATACAAAGACCATCTGATCAGACTATCAAATGAGTTTCAAGTGATTTAACTTCAGCTCTTCCTCAGAGTTTGAACTGTGATGTCAAGCAGGACACTGCTGATGGAGCGAAGCTGTCACACTGTGGCGTCAACATTCATTCTTTTCAAACACACACCAACTACACGGGCTAATTCAGGCAGCGTAGTCAGACTGAAGCATCGTAACCCTGTGTGACCCAGATCCTGTTTTCTTTAATGTTAAGTCTCAGTGTAAAATATCTGTTATTTCTGGTTCATGCAGGCTTAAACAGATCAGGCACCATCTTCCCGATGCCAGACAAAAATGAACCATGATCTCAGTGAAACGTCTTTGCCTCATTCCCTCTGCTCAGAAACCTGTAGTTTGTTTGTTTTCTAAACTTCCTTAGAGGGAAAACGTGGTGATGTGTTTCTAATTCATTGATAGTTTTACTTAGTTTCATCAGAATCATTGATCTTTGGCAGCAGGTCTCCTGCAGGCACAAAATATCAGAGCGCTAAAAACATCCATCTGATGAATTATTCCATAACCGAACTTGTGGAAATAAGAACCGAGAACTGTTTTGTCTTTTATTTTGGGGACGATGAGCAGATCTGCAGGTAAACATCCTGTTTCTGTCCCTGTTGTAATTGCGCATCAGCTCGTGTTAGACGATAAGAAATGACTGTGACTCTAAGGTAGTTTTGGGACAGTAGGGGGGCAGCAACACATTCCTGTTGGGATACTGTAGGAATTAACCACGACACATAACTAGCGGGAGGAGAGGAACTTTAGAAAAGCATTCCTCGTTTTTTTAAAAATACTTTGATCCAGTGTCAGAGTCCCACTTCGTGTCTGTAGTCCTCACATACTGTAACTACCAGATTGTTTTTTTGTTTTGTTTTTGTTTTTTTTTAAGGGATGCGACACATCCCAGTGGTGTGCAGTAGATGTTTTTTGTAGGAATTCTCGTCTGTTTTTTTTCTGTGAAACACTAGTTGGTCTTTTCTACTTCCTAACACTTTGTAAGTCAATGTGAACTCTAAAACCGTTTTTAACATTGAACATTGCAAATCTTTACCGAGAGAGAGCTTCTAGATTTTTAAAAGGAACATTTTTAAAAAGAACTTGGAGAAATAAAGAAAACCTAATTTTCTGAAGATGCTTTAAAAGCTTTTTTTTTTTTTTTTTTTTTTTTAACAAAGCCATAAGCTGTTTGTGACAGGCAGGTTTAAGGGGCTGTACTACTTCAGGACAAAAAAAAAATGTTTATTGTGGAAGAATAATAGAAGGAAGAGCAATAAAAATCCAAACAACACAGAAACCACTGCAGCAACCCGCTGAAACTGATTCCTATGTTTGTCATTGCTAATCTCTGATCAGAAGTCACGCACATGCTGTAATAAAAAGGTTGTGATACACAGGCGGCTTGTGTTTCCAGGCAAATGAGGTGGCGGTTACCCACATATAGTGTGCGGGTACACGAAGCTCCAAGGTGTTGTGGGGGGAAATGCTGCTGTCTGTCAATCACAACCTTTCAGTCTGCAGATCGGACACTGTCCTGCATGACGATGGTGATTAAGTTATTGTGACGTACTGATGATGACGGGTTGTTTTAAAGGAGATTTGAAGTGTCAGTTTTCTGTAAATGATCTGTTCTGGGAGCTGCAATAAAAGGTTTGGGACAACACAGCACTGAATCCAGCTTTTTTTTTTTTTTTTTTTTTATTAATATACTTTGTTCCTCATGACTCATTACTGCCCCTCAGTGGTCAGACTGTGCAACTACATGAAGAAATAAACTATATCCAGATCATGCTATAGTTTGACATCAGTGCTTAAAAAAAGGCAGTGCCATTGTGTTGTGAGACTTAATTTTGACTTGAGTAACTGTTGATTGAAAGTAATGTAACCATGGGAAGACAAGAGACAAGGAGAGTTTGTGTTGCTCCTGAACAACACGGTGCTTCAGGCGATTCACAAATCACAAGAGGGAGCAGTGAGACCATGTAATGATTTATAATTTTCTGAGAAGTTGCTTTTAAGTCTGATAATCTATGAATCAGTGAAGGGAGGTAACAACAAGAACACGCTGGTGGTTAAAATGATTGTTTATTGAATCAGCTGTGGACATGTTAGAAATATTAATGGTGGGACGTACAGCACCACACATCTGCAGCCGCAAGGTTGTTGTTTACTTGTTGTGACCACATCAGTCTGATGCCGCTTCAGTTCTGTGTCTCACACCATAAATCGTCGTGTGGTGTCTTCAAATGTGACGCAGCAGTGTTTTTGCACCGTTCTGGTTTCAAGAAGAAAACATGAAATGCCGCTTTGACTAAAAGAGAAAGTTGGAAAGGGAGCAGTGACTCATGGGATTGATAAACCGCTGTAATCCATCATCTTCTCACACAGACAGACAGACGCTGCAGGGATTCAGTGAACTGAAGGAGAAGCTTTTCAAACAGTATAAAGACAGACAGTGTAACATGAATTGTGATGCTGATTTAGCTGTTTATTTACATTTTAACCGTATTTGGTCTTTGCTGTACATTTATTCCAAGTTCTTAGTTTCTAGGGCCTGACCAGGTCTTGCCCCCCACCCTTCCCAACAGTACTGAGAAAATACCAGTCTGTCCTCCCCAATACACAGTTCAATATTTGTCAATTATTTTCTTCCTTTTCTGAACGAGATAACAAATCTGTGCCTTATTAGTTCTTATTTAATTTCAATTCATTTCCTTTTGCTACAGACAACAGAAGTGTGCTCCCACAGCATTTTTTTTTTCAACCCGTGGCTGTTTTCTGTTTGAGCAATGACATAAAACTGCGCTAAATGTTTTTTCTGTCAACGGTGGAGCAAATGTGAAAGGAGTCGCTCATGGTGATAAACCCAGAGAAGATTATCCCCTGGTTCAGAAAGTTTAGTCCCTCGTGTAATCGCTTTCACAGCTAATGGCTGACCAGTGATCTCCTTCCTGTAATCTTCCTCTCTGCACAATACCTACCTGCCCAGCAACAGCCAGCAGACAGACACAGTCAGAGACCAGCTGGAGAACATGGTGCAGCATTTAGCAGCAGCAGAGACTCTCAGGAGCTGGAAGAGACCAAACCAGAGCTAAAAGGAGAGTGAATTTAGGGCTGGTAGACAAATAAACACTAATGCTATGCTGTGCTGTGTGTGTACACACATTTGCTACAATAACTTTCTAAGGTGATAATATGTCATGGCCGTGTGTTACACTGCCTCCTTGTGGCCAAAAACAAATGCAGGGTTAAGGTAAATAAATACTAGTTTTTTCAAATAAGAAAGCAGTGACTCTGCAGAGTCCTCTGCAGGAAGCTGTCATGACTGAGCTCTGATTGGTTGTTCTACTGTCCTGTATCCTGACTGAACCACACACTTCACTTCCATTTTCTGTGTGTGTGTGTGTGTGTGTGTGTGTGTGTGCTGAACTCATACTGAGCTCTTTGGCATAGTTGCCATGGTGAATTTCTGACCGGCCAATCAGAGCTCTGTCTGCAGCATATATGTAAACACGTACATAAAAAGTAACACATAAAGATACGCACTATATAAACACACACATTTTTCAGTTCTGCTCAGAAATGTGTAATAAAGCACTTCTCTCTCTCTCTCTCTCTCTCTCTTTCTCTCTCTCTCTATCCACTACCCACCCCCAGTCTGTTTGGTCTCTCTGCTCTCATCATGTTATTGCCATGGAAACAACTCAGATTGCAGGTTGCAGCAGCTCTGAGGAGAATAGGTAAAGACTGAATGAGCGAGGCAGAGACAGGGGACGCACACTGGGTTGAAAAGACAGTAAGAATATTGTGTTAATGTAATATCTTTCATTTTAAATCTTCCCCAGCCCGTCTCGTCCTCTCAGTGTCTGACAGGACGAGACGGGGTGTCTCTCCTTGAGTTTCTGTATTCAGGTAATCAGTTATCAGACTTTCTCATTGATCAGATCTCTGTTTCACTCTCCGCCTCGTCCCCTTTTTTCCCTTTATCCCTACAAAAACCCTGATGTTCTGCTGCTTCCACCCACAGTGAGAGCAAATATGAGTTTAGCCTGAATAAAGCCCTTTGTGTTCATCCCTCCCTCTGGAGATCAAGAGCGATCCACATTTAAATGACCTTGTAATGTTAGAACCAGGCCTCATCACTGTCATTCAATAAGCTATTAATAGTCTGAATTGTTGCTGTTAACACACCTGCCTCCTTCTTCTCCTCCTCCTCTTCCTCCTCCTCCTCTGTGAGAGCCTTCCTGGGCCTTTTTTTTTTCCAAACTTGGCAACTTGAAAGTAACTTTAAAGTTGCAGCACATCACTTTGACAAAGAGCAATGGCAACATGAGAGACGCGTTCAGAATTTGAGGACTAACGAAGTCAGATCCTTTATAAAAGTAAACTGAAAGGAGAAAAGATCCAGCCGTTTCACCATCAGCCATCGCCGCGCATAAAAGCACCTGCCCACTGACCAATCAACTCTGGAAAATGGCGTCATCATTCGTAGAAGATCCCGTCGAGCTTGGTGCACCGATCGTGAGAGAGTCTCTCAGGAGGACAGGAGTGTTCAGAGACCAGTAAAACCTGTTTGGCTTTCCATGATTTTTTTTTTTTTTTTTTTTTGGTATGAGTGATCCTTATTATTGCAGAGGGCCAGCTCCTCAGCAGGAGAGTACTCCTGTGTAGGAGGGCCCCCTCCTGTCTTCATTTCATTTTTTTTTCCGGTTGGCTGCATGCAGTGCCAAAGCCTTTTCATTATAATTTTGTATACTCATATCATCCTTACAACAGAGACTGATTGAAGCACTAAGGCCTTGTACATACTGTTCACATAAGATCTGACAGTAAGAAATCAAAGGAAGCAAAGCCCCTGGACAGACTTCATCCAGACCCTGTAAACCCAAACGTGTAGTGAGGGTGAGCTGGCAACGTATGGCTGAGGCTCCTGTCCCTGAAGTCTTTAACTCCTTCCTCCAGAGGAGCTTCACATCTATCCCAGGGGGATTCTGGAGACCTGGAATCTCAGTGGTTCAAATCCTCTATTTTGGACACATCTGTTAGGAGTTGTGATCAGAAGGTCATCATGGGCAGCAAACCGAGAACCACCTGTGGACACCGGCGTTGACGGAAGCTGTCGAGTTGAAGAAGGATGTTTTTCAGGCCTGGCTGGTCCAGAAGCAGCAGACTCCAGACTGGGTGCTGACCCACAGAGGTCAGTCTCACCTCCTCCTGCCCCCGTTCATCCACTGTATTCAACTGTTCTTAAATTGCATGCTACGTTTCTGGTTCATTTTTATTTAATTCTGTTGTTCTGATGTATAGATTGTATATATATATATGTGGCTCTGCAGGTGCAGTTTTAGTTTTTAATTCTCTTGTTATTCCCAGGCTGCTGTAACGTGATAGTTTCCCTCACAGGATCTGTCTTGGCCTGGACTAAAACTAGACATAGATGTTCACAACAATCTAATCATCTTTTGATGGCTAAAAAAAGACTAGTGTTTTTGTTGACTAAACTAAAAATATGCATGGTTTTCTTGGACTAAGACTAAAACTAAAACCCATGAACATTTAATCTCAGGACTAAGACTAAATCTAAAACTAGCTGATAAAACACGAGACGACCAACTTGATATCAAACTTTTATTTTGTTACAGAGACACCACCAGAAAACAAAAACTTTAGGCTGTCTGTCATTATCAGTACACTGTCACTGTACGTGTTCACAGAGTCAGGCCAAATATAGCAATTGAGTCTATTAGTCACACAGTTCAGAGTTAGCCATCAACACGGTCCTGCTGGCTTAAATATCATGGCACACTGAAAAAAAAAAGCCTCAGTCCAGCAGTTCTGCTGTCAACACATCTGTCCAGTCTGTGGAGATGGAGGTCACATGACAGTCACATGACGGATGAGATGACTCAGTTTCAGTAGCTATATTTACATGTGCACCTCATTTGACATGAAGTCTTGGATCCCAGTTTAGGAACTGATTTGGTGTCCTGTTCAAACCCACAGTGAAAGCTTTGCAACTCGCATGGTAGTTAGCATTAGCTAGTTAGCATGAGCTAGCTAGCATAAAACAACAAAGGAGATGAAACTTAGAAAATAAAATTCAAAGGGAGATGGACAACAGAATCTGAGGCAGATGAGCAGAGAATGAAGCCAGTCATCAGTGAAATGAATGCACCGTTAAATGTAATACAATATACAGTGTACATGTAAACATTGCCACTGAAAGTGATCACACAGATGCTGAATTTCATAAATACACACTATTAGTTACAACAAAATATCTGTCACCATCGAAGAGCATCTCTGTTTGTTGTCCTCGTGTTAAGGTTTTGAAATTTATGATGTCTTCACAGATCTCATTTCTCAGTCACGCTGATAACTGTAGAACAGCTGAGAACACTAACATTCACTAAACAACATAGTGACCACTGAAGAATCTTCAGTTGGGTTTTGCAGCAGATCTCAGACCGGCCAACTTTCAAAGTTAGTTGGACTTGGTGTGTCAATGTTTCCTGCAACTGTCATCATGATCTCCAACTTTAACAGGTTTCTAACTGAGGTCCAAAACTTCCAAAGTCAAAATCTCCAAAAAATGCTTTAAAAAAACCCAAAAAACTGTACAGGTCTAGAGAGGACGGGTGGCTTTCATGATTACCAAGTATGCATTTACACAAATAAGCATTGTTAATGAAATCCTGGATTATGAAACAGAATATTACACGTTAAAGTGAGACTATGTAACTTTTCATTATATGTGAGCTGTTAGCTGCTTGGGGTCCCCTGCTTCCAGTACCGCTCTGACTGTGAGCCCAACAGAATTTAATGCGCCAACGTCCCGCAGTTACCATCTGTGGCTGCAGAGGGCGCTGGTGCTGCTTGTAAGAAGTTACAGAAAGTTCCATAAAAGTTACACAGTCTCACTTACAGAGTGTTCCAAGGTTTTTCACATGACAGCAGCCTTTTAATAACCACCTTCTATCAAAATGTACTATACCAAACAGATGTGAGAGTTTCAGTGTAATCACAGAAACGAGACAGTCCTCTAAGCCAACTAAGCAGTATGTAAAAGTCACTGGGCTATGGACTGAACACTGGTGTCTGTTAGGGCTGTGGGTGGATGTATTTGTAGGTGGACTGTCTGCAGGTCTGGCTGAATATGTCTATTAGTCTGTGCTAAACATTAGCATTTTCCACTGAGCTAACAACCCAAACCATGGGTCCAGGTTCACATACAGGATATACTGATGAGTATAAAGATACAAATGTCTATTTACAGTAATAGAAACAGCAAACCGTTACTGTTGTCAATCATTATAAACAGCTCATGTCGTCAACTTATTATAAATCTGATAGAAAAAAAATCGAACAAACCTAAACCTACACCACCATTTTGGATCCTGTTGGATTTCGTCTCCTCTTTCAGTCAATGCACTGTCTTTATCATATTAAAGGGCCAGTGTGTAGGGTTATAGGGGGATCTGTTGCAGAGGTGGAATATAAGTATACGTTTTTATTAGTCTATAATTACCTGGAACTAATCCCAGAACAGACGAACCAAGCCCTGGTTCTACAGAGGGCCACCATAGGTCCTCCTTCACCCTGGCAAAGGGAAGGTTGAGGGGACAGGTACTCAGTTAGTTGTAGTCTGCAAACTCACCACTAAATGCTACAAAATTTTATTTATGAGTTTATTTGTCTCATTGCCTGTTTAGACAGTTTTATTTTTGATGTTTCTCAATTCATTTTCTGAGGTTTCAAATGAATGAATGAATGAGTGAGTGAAATCCTACACACTGGTCCTTTAAAGAAATAGCGCAGCACTGGGGAAAATTCACTAATTCAGCGCTTCCAGTGTTTATGCTAAGCTAAGCTAAGTTAACCATGACTGCAGCTGTGTTTAAAGCAAAGATGAGCTTGATATCGATCTTTTCGGATTACTTTCAGACAGAGAACAAATAAGTGTATTTTCCCAAATACTGAACTATTCCTTAAAACATTTTTTTTTTTAATTCAACACATATCTTATTCCAAAATTGAGTGAGCGATTGTATAGGTCGCGACCATTTCGTAGTCCTTCATCTGAGTAAAAACCAAACTGCTGTCTGTTGTATTAGTGAGTTGTTGGAGCTGGACCTGTCAGCAGCAGTGAGCCACAGAAAGCTGTAGAAAATGAACTGAATCACAGCAGCTGGTTTATTAACTGACTTGCAGCTGAAATGCAAAGAGACTTCTTTCTTGGCCCAACTGTAAAATCCAACCAACCATGCACTAATACCAGCGCAGATGGTTGCCATGGCAATTAACAACAACTTCAACAAGCAGATATAAAATGTTCTCTTTCACATACACAAATCAAAAATATCTATATACTGTATCATATCAATAGAGATTTAACAAAAGAAAAAAAGACAAAATAACATTGATTATTATAAATATGACAAAGTTATTAAATAGTAATCTGTGGATCATTCACATTCAGTCTATCTTATAGTTTTAATGACAAACTTTCACCAGCTGGTTGAATCTATGAACATGTGTTGTAACCAGCAGGCCATTAAGTGTGTAACAATAGGTAGCATGAAGGCTAGCTATTTATGTGCTAGCATCACAGACGACACCAACCCAGGTACCTTGTGTATGGAAGCAAGCTAATAAACTGCTACCCACATTTTTATAGAGATCATTTTTCTGCCATTTCTGCTTTAATAGATTGTTACAGTAGAGAAAAAAAGAAGTGGGGTCTGCGGTAAGCACTCTGCCTTTATATATGGTACACACTCTACCACGTGAGCTACTGGCCCCAAGAGCCCTATACACATTTAACTAGTTTATAACCAGTACCAGACCCAAACTAAAGACTCTCATGTAAACTTAACCTTGAGCCCATTCAACATAAGGAGCTCAATTGAAATTTGCTTGTTAAGGCCACAAACGTCTTGCTTGAGTGTTTCAGGGTTTACACGCTCCAGTTAATAATACAGCTAACACTTTAGGATTAGCTCGTCACATAAAATCTGCTCTTTAATTCTCTTTAAACAGCACCATCGTAAAGATGCAGCAGTGGGAAAACTAAAATGTCTAAATAGAATGTGATTTTCATATATTTATTTGCAAATAGCACGTCATAAATTACTACTACAAATATCTGCAGATTAAAACATCTCAAAGACATGAGTGGTTTCCTCTTGCTAAATCAAGCTTAGGCCCCTGGTTCTATCTAAGGGGCCCTCCTCCTGTGATGGTAATGATTAGGCACAGTGACACTCTGCCAGTAAAATGTTCATTCTTGGGCTCACCACAACATCATGTGCTCATTAAAGGGGAGTGTCGGTGTAATAACTGTACTCAGGGCTAGTCACAGTTTTCGTTTTGGTGTCCAGAAATCTGCCTGGACACACTGTACCTCCTTGTACTCTGCTCTGGCACAGATGCAGGCATTGTGTAATATATTTGGGGATTCAGTTCAGTTCTCAGAGGGATTTTTTTAAAAATCACATAATCCTCTTTCATCCAAGTTGCACTTCCCATTATCTTCACCCACCATTACCTTAATTCACAACACGTCTGCTTGTAAAGCCATGATTTTAAATTGCTCACAGATGAGAGCCACCACTTTGACTATTGATTGTACGCCTTTCTTAATAAGCTATAACACCAAGGTTTCAAACACAAATCAAAATTCCAAAATAAAGTTTTCATTTCCACTACACCAGATCTAACAAGGCCATAATTTTCCTGTCAGTTTTCTCTTCTCCATTAAAACAGATGCCCTTCTTGATCTTGCACACAAAACTATACTTACATTTGAAACTAAGATATTCTCTTTCAAATATTTGTGCTGAGTACAGGCAGTGTATTCAACTGAAATTATACTCCCTGACCTTTCACATCAAACCACATTACATTTCTTGGGTTTGATTAGATACCATATTCAACATCTGTTGTACGAAAATACACTTCTCTGTCTCCAAGACTATACACACTCAATTACGCATGGGGTTAAATTCTTTTTTAATCTGTGTGACAGTATTCTTGTTAAACACAGTCTTACTGAAACTCATGAAATGAGCATGGACTGTAAATCATAATGGTACAGACGCAGTCCTCATTCAGATGCATGTAATCACAGATTTGTATGCAAAAATTAAAGAACTACTTATGAAAATATTATATTCCTGTCACTCCTCCATATTTTGTTATAATATTAGCACATCTGTATCCTGCCATTTGCATGTTAGTGTCATGAGAAAATATTTAATGGTTAAATAAAGGCTTTCTGTATATAAAAACTTGACTAAATAAAATCTTAGCACAAGTTGTAAAGTGAAGCCAGGTTCCTGGGGCTAAAGTTAATATATGTATATGCACCTTAGAAACTTAAACTACTGCCTGCTTGTGCTTGTTCTACACATCTGGCGAGAATAGGCTGCAGTTAGGACTAAACCATTTCAGGATAATAACTAATTGTGATTTACATGAAAATAACTGCATAACATGATGCAGTGGCATGTTGAGGCCCTCCCACAGTTTAACTTATAAGTAAAACTAAGTTTTCAGGAAAATGACCTGTAGTTCACACTGGGTCTGAAATCACACAACCAAATGTGAGCTGCATTTGACAACAGCAGTTTCCAGGACACAACATTATCCACCTATGATACTGGCAACTTGCTGGAAAGTCATGTCTGCCAACGAAGCTTGAAGTTTAGATTTGGGACTGATGACCCACACTGCTGAGAGCTGTGAACTTTAGCTGCTTGGTCCCGATGTAGAAATTTGAAGCTAACGCGCTAGTGTTAGTGCTAATTGCTAGCTAACTGTCTGAAAATAATGTAAGGAGATTGTTCATCTGGAGAAAGACTCATCAATCTGTTCATCTTCTTAAACCACAAAAATACACACTTTCTTGAACCATAACGATACAGAAGGGTGTTTCTTTTTCAAAGAAATCATCTTTGGCCAAGTATAAACACTACAGAGGAACACAGAGAGCGTGTTAGCAAGACAACAGCCCAGAATTTCATTTCATTAAAGCTGTTCAACTCCAGGAATTAAAGTTAATTGGCTACAGCTGTGGAAATTTGCACATGATAAGTTGTCAATAATTTCTTCACCTCTCAATTTTACCTCTGTTTGGAAACTGCTTTGTCAAAATTCAGTTTTGATTCAAAAATAACAAATTGTCCTGAAGGGTTTGCTAACATTTAGCTCTGGTCCTACATCGACTTCTATTTAATATTCAGTCCCAGTATTTCACAGACTGGACTGCCCTTAGTGACATGCAGGCACAAACCTCCTGCACATAAAACCACAGCATGTATTATCATGGAGGCAAACAATGAGAAAGTAAACCCTAAATTTGAATGACTTGAAAAAATCTTTTTAAATCTAATATCAAAACATTGAATCCATTACTAAATATGGAGCAGTCTAACTTTGCTGAAAATGCTGACCCACGGGTCTAAAAATGACAAAGGGGACAGTGAAAACCCCGACTGTGCACCAGACTCATGAATAAGATCCTTCAGCTGTGAAATTAATCCACAATGGCTTGTCTCTATCTTTAAACCCCATAACAGGTAACATGATGATGTGGCTCCAAACCCTGTGCAGCTTTATACCACTCACAACATTCACTCCAGCTACTGCCTGTTCTCTCCAAACGTCCCGCTCAAATTCACAGCACAGAAGTGTCCTCTCTCCACTGTTAGCTAGAAAACCAAATGCACCAATGCATGTAAATGAGCTGAGAGCAATGTCACACTCATCCATACAGTCTTCATATATCAGCCTGTTTATATATTGTAATGTTGAGTCCTTTCCATTCACCTATTGTGTATTCCTTTAAAAGACATGTCAAAGTACTGATAACTCTTTACAACGCCATTAGCATCATCATCACCATTATCTTCATCGTGGGCCTGCACCTAAAAATTCAATAAGCAAAGCAAAGTCTGACCCAAAGTGGAATTTGTACACAGCTACAATATCCACTGTTTGCTGTAATCATTTGGACGCTGTCTTCAAGCTTCAGTAATTGTGCTCTCTTATATATCCCATGTGATCCAAACGCGAGGATCTTTGTGTTCTCAGGCAGGTTTCCTTCAAAACACAGACCGCTGACAGTCTGCACTAACACAGTACATCTATGTGACTAGCCCACAGCCACACGACTTTTCTGCTGATGGCACTTGGGCACCAAGTTCAAATAAGAATGTAAACACTGGGCTGAGAAAAGGATAAGTAATGTCTGTTAAATAGTCTATATGAGGTTTTGTGTCTTATAATTGGTAACGTGTACATTTAAAAAGGTAAAAAATTTCATCATTTTTTTCCTCCAACATCAGTGGAGTGATAAATTCAACCACTCATGCAAAATACTACTACAGCAAAGGTAGCGTGGATTTATACAGTACAGCAGTACAGAGGAGTTTGAGAGTACGAGTAACAGAGCCACTGTTAACTGGGAAAAAAGGGTTATGAAGATAAATTAAGAAAAAAATGTTATAAGAATATAGTTGTTATTATACAAGAAAAGGGGGATAATAGTACAGGAATTAAGTTGTAATTTCATGTAACTTTGATTTAAATTACAATTTTACATGACAGACAGGAAGTTCCAATGTTAATAAAATGAAGTTGTAATTTTCTAAGTAAATAAGTAAAAATGTAAAATTATTTAAATATATTTTATATTAACACTCTCTTGTAGTAAACAGGTGAAAAGCCTGTCATGTAGTGAGGGTTACTGATTTTCTTGTAAAACTAAGGTTTAATTAAACTAAGGTTCTACTTTTTGTTGTAAAATTAGTCTTTATTATCTCAGTAATTCTGTCTTTTTAAAATTATATGCAAGTCTTGTGAATTATAATTTAGTTCTCAAAATTACAGCTTCTTGCTTTTAAAACTATTGTGTTGTATGTATTGTAAATTCTTGTAAAATTCTTGTAGCTTTTGTGACTTATAGTTTTTTTTTAACTATATAATATATAAAAATTGCTCTTTCTTATGTTTTAGTTTAATATTATGCTTTCTTCATGATGACAATTTTCTTTGTGTATTTCTATGGCTGCATTGTGAAATTATGACTGAATTCTTGTAATATTGTCCATCCATCCATTAGCCATACTGATTATCTTTTATGGATCTTTGGGGGGGGGGCTGGAGCCAAGACGTGGGGTACACCCTGGACAGGTTTCCAATCTATGACAGGGCTGACATATCAGGCACAGGGCTGTACTTTCTTGTAAATTTACTACTACAACTTTATTCCTGAAACATCAGGTTGAGTTTGTTCTCGACAGTGGCCTGAATACTGCATCATAATTACACCCATAATTCAGAGAGACATGATGAGCTGGTAAAATAAACTAAATAAATAAAATAAAATAAATAAAATAAAATAAAATAAGTCAGTATTTGGACTCTAGTAAGGTCTGAGTTTGTTCAAATGATTCACATGCTGCATGTGTCAGTGTACAGTACAGCTACTACACAGTAAGGATAATTCAATTACTGCACACCATTAAAACACAGCATGTAAACAACAGAGCGCTTGCTGTATTATATTTAAGCACAATGTATGTCCCATGATACTGTTCTTAGCCAACACAAACACAATACCACCATAAAAATAAGAGATACTGTTATTGCCCAAAAGGGGACTCCTTGTAGCCCAGACACAATTAAGACTGTAGGTTTTAATTTCCACTGTGGCCACCCACTCTCATATGTACAAACACAGCACGGTTATGGGCTTTGAACGCAGTTTCCATCTAATGGCACATGATTACACTGTAAAGTTTATATAACAATACGTTACCTGTGTTTGACAACAGGATGAAAGCTGAGAGTATATGTATAAATGTTAGGGATGAAAACTGAACCCCATTCTCAGCTGAGCCAGCGGCCAGAGGAGAGGGTGGGGGGGGGTTGGCAGAGTCATTATGCTGAACCCATCCTTGCTGGCAGGGGAGCTATGGGGCTGAAGACTGAGGAGGCTGGAAGTCTCCCTCTCAGAGCAGGTCAAAGGTCCAGCAGTTTATTTAGCCCATTACCCTTGTGTCCATGTGGTGAGTGCACCCCTTTTTGTAGATTTACAAAAAAAATGGTCTGGTTTGTCCAGCAGTCCAAAATAATAAATAAAAAAAAAACACAAAAGAAAAAATGTTGAATCAAACTCACCCCATCTGATTGTAGTCCTTCCTTATTGGCCTGTTGGAAATCGGGACAGGGCTGTGTTTGTACTTGCTATGGCTCGCTAATAGGTTTTTATAAGCCTGCAGTATATCTCCCAGCAAGACACAACATTTATTCATTTGGGTACTAAACCAGACACAACTGGCCATGTAACGTGCCCTAACTGGAAAGGTGAGAGGTTGTGGGTGGGACTAAGGAGTTTTTGTCCATCTCCTATTGGCTAAAACTGGGTTGCGGACTTATTTAACTGAATTTCCTGTCATTTTTTTCCTGAAGTTTTCCACTGCAGGTTTTTTGTATTGGTTGTGGAGGACAATTTTTTATCAAGGGTGTAGATGGATGGACACAACATTGAATGCGTCATTCTTTATAGGCCAAACCCAGAGTGGGAGGCGGAGTGTGGGTCAGGATGGGGC
This sequence comes from Toxotes jaculatrix, assembly GCF_017976425.1. NCBI lineage: Eukaryota > Metazoa > Chordata > Actinopteri > Toxotidae > Toxotes > Toxotes jaculatrix. The sequence goes on from NC_054407.1 coordinate 2,311,258, forward strand.
GGGGTAAGGTAGGGGGAGGGGTTGGGCTGGGACGGCCAAACATCCCCTGCAACTGCCTGTTGGGGTGGTTGGGGTGATTGGGGTGCATGGGGTGGATGGGGTGGATGGGGTTTTCTTGAAAACTTCGAAGGTTTTCGTGGAAACGGTTGCTGCTCTCGTTGTCAAGGCGGTTACCTTCGTCGCAGAGGCGGTGGTTGTTGTGGAGGTCGGGGGTGGGCCCTCGATCATGGTCGTGGACGATGTTGGAGCCGCTCTTCCTCCTCAGGGTGGACTCCCGGCTAGACGAGGCCACCGACTGGCAGTCTGAGCCACCATCGCTGCTGGCAGCTGTCCCTTCCACAGGGGTGACCCTGATGGTTGTGATGGCCTGAGGGTGGGGGTGGAAAGGAGGGGCAAAAGTGGCAGTGGGGGTGAATGGCATATTGGAGTTGGTAGAATTGGGGTTGAAGTTAGGGTGAGCATTGTTAAAGTTGGGGTTATTGGGGTTGTTGGGATTATAATTGGGGTGCTGGAAGTTGTTGGGGTTATTCGGATGTAAGGGGTGTGCAGGGTGTACAACATGTGGGTGGTTTGTGTATGCACCTCCTCCTCCACCTAATCCTCCTGCCCCTCCATCTCCTCCCCCTTCACTCTCAGATTCTGTCCCTGTCACACTCTTCCGTCCATCCACTGACCCTCCATCCCTCAGTGAATCACAGCTGTCTGTGTGTCTGTTTAGGTCATTGAGGGTGAAAGCTGACTGTCGGAGAGATGCGCGTTGTTCCGGTGGTTTCCATCGCCAGGAGCCGCTTCCATCAGTACAAGGAGGTTTTACTACTGGTTTGTTTGCTCTGGACTCTGGGTGGGCTTCAACACGGACTATACTGCCAGATCTTTCCAAACCTCCTCCTAAAAGAACAAGACAAATAATAACTCAATAGTTATTAGTTCTATTTCTAACAGTAATCACGATGTGCCATTAAGCGGCTGAGTCCACAATCTGATGCATCAGTACCCCACTCCCTGCCATCTTTCACACTGTTCAGACCTGATGTACTCTCAGGGGAAGAACGCTGAACAGCTTCCTGCAAGCTGATGATATTCTATTTGTGTTACTGTCAAGAAATGAAAAGAGTGAGGGACAAGATCTGTAATTTTGATGTACAATCTTGTGTTTCATAATGATAACTGAACTGAATCTAATTCTTTAGGTTCCTGATTTAAAAGTATATATTTTATATGATTTAATTTTGGCAGTGTTCTTGAACTTGTATGCTTGTGTTTAGGGAACATTTAACATTTGAGAACTTTGGCTTTTTTGTTTTATGAGAAAAGGGTTTTGTAAAAATTTTTATATTGTTCAGAATAAGGTTCTGAAAAAGTGGTGTTTTGGTATCAGTACTGAAACACACAGTCTGTGGTCGGGTCAGTTGTTTAAGGTGATTGCATTAAAACCCTCCATGTTATAAATGTAGTAAATACATACCAGACAGGCAGTATATATTACTCTATTAGCAATACAGACCTCCTCCTACTGCTCCGGTGGTGGAGGCGGGTGGTGACGGGTCCTGGTCCATCAGGGCTCGGTACCTGATGGAGCCCGTGCAGCTGACGATGCTTCCACCGTCCTCTGACCGAGGAGAGTGAAGCAGACCCTGCTGTTTGGATAAGGCTATCACCTGAAAGAGAGAGAAAGACTTAAACTTAAACTTAAACTTAGACTTAAACTAAAAGGTGAGCTGTTCTAAATCTTGATGCTGAGATACTGAAAGATTATCAGCTAACCGGGTCTTCTTGTAGGTAGAGAACAACTATGATAACTGGAAGCCTTTTAACAAAAAGGCACAGTGTCTGCCTCCTGAAACTGCCGACTGCTCCACCATCTCTGGTTTCATTCCGCTGCCACCTCCGCAACCTGTCTCCCACCCACTTTCCTCGCTAGAGGTCAATGATGCCACAGAGTCTCTAAGTCTTACTGACCTGACCTGACCTGCTCAGCTCTAACCTGCCTCACCGACGGCTGACTGACACCATCCAGGAGCTGTGTACTGTTCTCAGAGCTGGTGCAAATCCAGTGACCCAGTGTCCCTGAGGGTTATCAATCGCTCCTGTCTTCCCTCTCATCCAGCATCAGTGCTGCTAAAACTGCTTTCCACAATGATGAGCAGTACCAGAGACACTCAGAAGTTATTTTCTACCTTCAAAACATTGTTCAGCCCCCTGCCAAGGTTGCAGCCATCAGGAGCCAATTCTCTGAACCACTCAGAGACAACCAGTTCCCCAAGGCTCTATCCTAGGACCCCCTCCTCTTCTCTCTCTGCACAAGAACACTTGGTGCTATCATAGCCTTGGACAGGATTGCCCATGCTGAAGTGGTGACAACCTGGACATCAAGAAACATAAGTATGACCCTGGATGCCTGGGTGATGAACTGTTGATCTTGACAAACATGGCACCAGCAGCCTATTCCTGATTCCTCCAGTAGAACATCAGATTGATTTGCCTCCACCCCAGCAGGGAGACCAGCCCCGGTGCTCTTGCACAGCTTGCTGTCATCACCTGACTGGACTTCTGCAGTCCCTGCAGACCTCCACAGCAACTACAGAATACCCACCTGCTGTTTTCCCACGCCATTCAAGGAGCAACAACAGGCAGACAGACAGACAGACGGAAAATGTTTAAGCAAGAATGATTAACCTGCATAAGACGAGGCTGTCCTCCAGCACTGAGTGGCCTACATGGGATGGTGGTCTTCTCAGCAACCCTCAGCCACTTTTCCCTCACTGACCCGCCCCCGTCCATAATGCTGTCCTCTGATTCGCTCTCCTGATCCTTGCTGGTGAGGTTCTCCTCCTCAGGAATATGAACCAGCTGGGAGGAGCCAGGCCGGGACTGAATAGACACTCTAGCCCCACCAGCCAATCCGGTACTGCCATTATGTGCCATGTGATTATGATTGGCCATTGGAACAGAGCTAGCTGCTAGCTTCATGTACTGAGCAGGGATGTGGGCCCCAGCACGCAGCTCTGCTTCCTGGCCAGTGACAGAAGGCAGGTGGGTTCCACCACGGAGCTCCGCCTCCAGGCCCATGGCAGACGGTTCAGAGGAGCAGCGCAGCTCCATGTTCCTCTGAGGAGAAGAGGAGGATGCTGGTCTTATTCCATCCATCACCTGCAGGGACAGCTTCCTGTTGTCATTCTTATTCTTCCACTGGCTGAGGAGCTGCTTGGATCGGGTTGAGTCCATTGAGGCGTGGATGGAGGCGTGACGCCGAGGGACGCGACCCTCCTCCATCGAGGAGCCTCCGTGGGACCTGGAGAAAGAGACAAAGAAAATTTATGAAAGAAATGAGAAAGCACTTCCAAATTTTGCGATGGAGAAAATGACGAAACACGAAACTTGTTCCACTTATTAGCTTCTGTCTGGGGTAAAGAATCTCTACGAGCTGAAGTATTTAAAATTGAATTAGCTTGGTGAATAGATGATGTATTTGTTTACTGAGTTGTTCTGGACCATTTCAAGTCCATTTAATGAAAACAAATAATCAGATAAGGAGCCAAACAGAACCAAAGGGACAGTTATATCAGGGCATCAACGAACCAATACCCGACATTTCATACATCTCATGATAAAACTACCTTAACAATTCTCATTCTGTGTGATGTGGCTCATGCTTCATACCAAAACTGCAGAGTTTTAATGAATCATTAGTCACACACCTTTGTCCCTTAAATTTGGAGCCGTCAGCTCTATGGCGAGTTACTCAAATACCAGTGTGTGCTCCAGGAGAACACTAGCATTGAATACTAAACCCCCACCGTGCTCTATCAAAGAAGTATATTTCAAGATTTGCAAATTAGTTGTTTTCTCAGTTACACCCACACAGACCTTCATGCTTCTTCCTCAGAGAAGCAGCCAGTCAGTTCTGTGACAACTCAACTAACGTTTCTGGTTTTCTCAGTGTTTCTACCACAGACAGGGATGAGACGGGGAGAGGACTGGACAGCTGTGGAAATGTACCACACTGAGTCAATTGTTATTAAAAACAAGTGATTAATGTGATTATTTAAACCATATGTATCAGAGACAATCAATTTCCTTCTCTAATAAACAGTCTAATCATCCAGATTAACTGAGCCATTCATCATGGTGTTCCCTCTACAGAGGACAGACAGCTGTGATGGGAGAAGGTGTTAGCAGACAAACACGAACCTTTCACTCACAATGTGTAGCTACGCTGTAGCCAGTAATGGCTGACTCAGCCACTGTGTGGGACATTCCTGCTGAATGAAGAGGTTTGCTAGAAAGACTCATGATCATCATCAGTTAGGTTTTCATCCACCCCACACCTCAGGGTCAGGGTTTGTCTTCCTGTTCTGTTTGACTCTTATAAAACATTCACAAAAATACAAGTAGTTCATCTGAATCTCAGCTATCTGTTCATGTGCTCTGTACGTCTCTTATGTCTGCAGCTCTTTTACACACCAAGAGTGTGGCTGAGGTGGAGCTAACGTTAGCTAACCTAATGCAACGTAGCCGTAACCAAAGCTGCATCCAGTGATGTTGCAGGAAAGATTTAGAGTTTGATATCAGGAAGTGACATCCTGGTGTTTCCCAGGAGAATCTGCTTCTTTTTCCCTGGAAAAACACTTGCAGGCTCCTAAACTTTAGGTTAGGTTCCTGTACAGAAACAAGAATTATCAACTCATTAAGCAGGTTTTCCCAAGTATGATTGCTAAAGTGGCAGTTTACAGTTTACAATTTACAGTTTTGCTATTATGACATGTCGTCTTTATGATTAGCATGTGACAGTTAGTCATGATGTATTATGGGTAAGCAAAATTCTTGTTCTCTCTCCCAAACCAAACCCATAAATAAAGACTCACTTACCTTGGCAATGTGCTGCTGCTGAAGGTCATCATGTTGTCACGGTTACCTAGAGGACTGGATGGCGATATCACCTCCACCTCAGCACTTGCTCTCTTCAGATTGGTCAGAGAGGGCTCTCGATAGGAGGAGCTTCGTGTCAGGATGGGCCCTGATTGGTCGGGGGACAAGGTGTGGGAAGAGGTCCTCGTGATGATGGGCTCTGGTTGGCTGGGAGCCAGGGTGTGATGGCCTATCAGAGAAGGACAAGGAGAAGTCAAATTAACTGTGTTTCCATCTACGTATTTTTATCCATATTACCCATTTTATATGTATCGCAGTAGAAAAGGTTGATGGAAACAGCCAAATTTGAAAATTTGAAAACTGCACAAAAAAGTTTTTACACTTCCTTTAGGTGGTTTTTGCCTTTTTCGAAAAACTGTTAACGTGCTTGATGGGAGATGGAAACATCTTTTAAGAATAAGTTACGACGTAGCGAACACTTAACTCACATGACTGATCAGCTGTTTCCACCTCATGGGTGGGTAATGTAAGCTATACCGCCGGTTCTTCCAAAAAATGAACCGCAGAGGGTCGTTCAGTGTCACAGCATTAAGATCAGACATCAAACAAGCAGCAGCAAAAGAGCAGGTTTGTGTGTGTTGTTGTGTGTATATTTCAGTTTGTGACAGAGACCAGTGATACCAGGCTGATTTTTAGTCAGAAAGAAGGATTATGATGTTTTACCACTGGAATTAGTCTGAAAAGCTGTAAACACTTTCATGTTTTAAGACCTACACTTTGTGTTTCTTGTCCTCTGTCCTCGGCTTTTTTCAGATTAATGACAGTGAACATTTGTTTTCCCCAATCTTTTTTTTAATGGCAGTTCACCTTGTTCAAAGTTATTGAATTTATGCTTCACAGCATAATGAAGGTTATTTTTGTGTTGTGTTTTTTTCTGGGAATGTATCCTAGTTGTTGACTTGTCAAGGTGATGTAATCTGTAATTCTATGAGACACCTGGCAGGCATGGTTTTACCTTGGTGGCTGTTGCTGACTGCTGTTTGGCTGACATTGGGCAGGGAGGAGAGGGGGGGCTCCCTCAGGATGGGGGGAGGTGGTCGACTTCTAGACCGATCTTCACTCGGCTGGAAATTCCCCACTGCGTACACACCCTGCATACAGACACACACACACACACAGTGAAACACAGAAGGGCATGCTGCAAAGACACAAGGATAAAACAGACGTAAGCAAATCATGTTTCAGGAGGCAGCCATGTTGGCTCTTCAGTCCTACACCAAAACTTTTACTGCATTTGCATCAGCGTTCCCCTTCTTCCTCTCCTCTCTGAGCTGTGGCAGCAGTTCCTTTGGTTTCGTACAAACATTTTCAGAAAAGTCTTCACTGATGAAGATGTTAGTGCCTTTTGGGGGATTGTGCTCTCTTCATTTGTCTTTGTGTCAAAGCAATTGAACCCCACTGGATCTGGGACGACCAGCATGCTCATATTTTCCAGTGCAAAGAGATTTCTATGAGCTCAGGTGGTCAGATGATCACCAAGATTCAGATTTTGAGTTTGGAACTTTATCTATTCACAGATTATTTCTGCTTAACTGATTTTCCATATGATCCATTTCTTTGGACAGATTTTTTATGGAAGTTTGATTGTCAGCAAAGCCGGCAGTGTTGCATGCTTCGGTAGCTTTCAGCTCATTCAAGTCTGCCTAGGGTAACTGAAGGCTAGCTTTAAGGTCTTGAATGTGTTTACACATGTTCAGTACATCTTGTTGCACAAGCAATTCCTTGTTAGAAAAAAAAAAAAAAGTCTTTCACTGTGACCAGCAGCTCATGAACCATCAACAGTGGCAGATCGACCCTCACCTTTTTAAAAGCATTTTGACTTTTGAGTCCACAGTGACTTGTAGTGAAGTTGAGGAGCTTACTTTGTTTGACAAGAGAGTCAAGACAGACATTGAAGGCAGGTAGGATGGTGATAGGTCCTGTAGGCCCTCTTTAACTGTCCATCCACACTTTGCTTCTGCAACTCTTCACCATATAAGACTCGAATGTTTGATCAAGATGTTTGTATGAATTTACTGTAAGTGGAGCTTTGAGGTATTTGTACCCCTCCACATGTATTTATTTTACAGCCGTAGTTTCTGATCACTTTTACAGGTTAAAATTTGACATAATAAGCTTTTAAAATATGATGTGTTGTTACAGATTAACCAACCCACCAGTATAAAACATCCACCTCGACCAGCTACAACATTAAAGCTCTGATTGCATTTTCATGCTTCAGTAGTAATAATCCCATAGCACAACTAACAATATACAAAAACAATGTTACATGATAAACATTCTATGTTGCTAGAACAGTTCAACTGGAACTGAAAAAAAGGCATATAACAGGAAAAGTAAGAAGATTTCCTGATCCCTTCTGCAACACAAAAACAAGTGGAGGCTGCCAATCAGAATCCATTTAGCTATTTCTCTCTTCATTTCCTCTCTGATGATAGATGGTACAATGCCAAACAAAGCGTCTCAAAATAGCCCAATGAATCGTGTTCTTCACAAGATTATTGCCAAGAGAACAAACGTGTGTAATCATCACCTCTGCACGGTGTAGAGCCACATAAACCCAGGATAAGAATCTTGCAACTTAAGTTAATTGTGGATATCATTTTCCCACATCAGTAATTAAGTAAGGAAGATATCCACCAGTGAAATGTATTTAGTTTAAACTGTGTTAAGTAGCTGATGGAGCTCCAGATCACAACCTCACTTATCTGTAGCCAACATTTCTTCCTGCAGGAGAAGGCAGAATAACAAAAGTGTAGGCAGTTGAAGAGGCGTGTGTCAGTGTGTGTGTGTGTGTGTGTGTGTGTGTCTATGTGCTTTTGTTACCTCTTTGGGACCATTACCAGTATAAACATGGACCTTGTCAGGACCAGTAGTGTCCAAGTGTCCAAATCCCTGTTCTAATGAGGCAAAATGTCACTTCTGAGGTCCTGGTTGAGGTTAGGGTTAGGTATGAACTGGTTATGGTTATGGTTTGGGGTAGGTTTTGCGTTAGGCTGTCCACAATGAATGGAAATCAGTGCAATGTCCTTACAAAGATAGCTGCTCCTGTCTGTCTGTGTGTGCGTGTGCATGCCGGATGTGTCTAACAGAGTGCGTGTGGGCTGGAGGATGGTGGTGTGTGGGAGGTCTCATCCTGTGCGAGTATCCACCACTTTCTACACAAGAGTTGAACATCCATCTTTCTTTTCAGTCCATTTAGTGTAGTGAACATCACTTGTCCTGCAGTAACAATGTTACCTTTAAATAACGTTAAAAAAAACTCTATTTCAAACATGACCCAGAAAAAAAACAGCCAGTTAAAATGCAACAGAGTGTTGCAACGGAGTGATGGAGCAACCACCGTAGGAGGCGTGGCCTCATGGCTAAGCTGAGTGACGCAGAGGGTCAGGGGACATGGGGGACACTGCAATACACTCAGTGTAGCATGGATAACAGTCATGTATTACTGATTGGGTACCATGTTCAAAGATGGTGCCACACTCATTCCTTTGAGAGTTGCTCACGTGGTGCTGGGAGCATGCGTGTCAGAGACTTCCTCAGGCTGAGCCGGCTAACGTCCTGCTGGCTCCCCATCATACAGATCCAAATTCAGTCATTGGACCAAATGGATCAAATTCTGAGATGAACGTGGAAGTTGTCATAACATGGTTTGGCGACTATGCCAAAACCATTTCACATCCCAGTGCCATTCCTGGATGCATGTTAGTGACACAGAGCTGGTTATCAGGGAATCTTCTGTCAGACTCTTCAGTTTCTCTTCTGGAAATACAGGAAGCCCCACAGAGCTTTGACAGTCACTGTGAGAGTTACTGCGTGGGTATGTGTGCTGCAGCTGAGAGAGCAGCTCTACTACGAGAGGCTCTCCGGTGTATGTTAATGGGGCGAGGGGGGCGTCGGTACATTGCTGCAGCCGCTTCTGTTTATCTTGTTAACATTACTGTTCGTCAGTCCTAAATATCTTGTTAAACTCATTGATATACGATGATGTTTTTCAGTGCTTATAAAGCTACCAGCTGTGTGAGAGCTACAGACAAACCAGAGCTACAGTTAGCCAACACTCTGCTTTTTATATTTGCTGCTACCACAGTGTACAAAATGTATGCGTCTCGTCTTTTTTTTTTCAACAAAAAATGAAATGTGAAAAATGAGGTGTGAGTAGAACACAAACTTGTCCTGACACCTTAATCCCGTCCAAAAGTTTCCATTGTCTCTGATGGTTTTCCATGACAAACCGTCCCTCTCCCCCTCCCTCTGCAACACCCAGAGAGGACACTGTGATCAGCAGTTTAACAGGCCTCTGCCATCAAACTGTACAACATTTCTGAGCAGACAAACTGATCTCTCTTTGGTTGAGTACATGTCTGTTCAGTAATCCAGTCATTACTCTCATAATGTTTTTATGAAAATCACATCTGCGTGATGAGAAATTGATGAAATATAAAATTTAATGCAATCTTCACTGTATGAACACACTGCCACTCAGTGACCAGGTATGTCTCTGTAGTCCTATATATATATGAATAGTTGAATAGTTATTAAACATGCAGACAGTTTAACTAACACAAAATCCATTTAAACTACACAAAAGTCTGATCCATCGCAAATAACCTGTACCTGACCTGTGAGAAACCATTAAAATACTTGTAACTCATTGACTGTTACCAGATAAACAGCGATGGCAGCTCCCAGTAACCATCCACAGTAGACGTCGACCGGGTGGTTTCTGAACTGGATGATCCTGGTTAACCCGGCCAGGATGGCCAGCATGACAAACGAGAACACCAGGAGAGGCTTCAGAAGCTTGGCTGAGTCCGTCAGCACCGTGTTGAAGTACATCTGAAAAAAACACACAGTTTCACATGAGCCAGGAGTTCTATTTTAATGTTGGCTGAAGATTTTAGGTGACACAGTGTGAATGAGTGTGAATGTGAACCACTTACTGAGATGTAGACAGCAGCAAAGGCAGCCAGAGTTGCATGCTGGGAGGGGAAAGACTTCCTATAAAGAAAGAAAGACATAGTGTTCTTTATGCTAATTATCATATTCAGACAGCTAAGGACAATACTGAATATTCATCTGACACAAGGAAGTGACTTTCAAAGAAACTTAGAGGTGTCTGCCTGTGCAAGACTGTCTGTGTGTGTGTGTGTCTGTGTGTGTGTGTGTGTGTGTGTGTTTGTGTGTAGCAGCTGTAGCAGGTGTTTAATTTGCAATTTGCATTGAGGGTGCTCATAGTATTGAATTATCAATATCAGTGCAACGAATACTAGCAACAAAATACTTTAGGACTGAATATTATACATTGAAATACCAGTTAGCACAGATACCAGGTATCTGCACAATACGATGCACTGTAATAATGTCTGTCAAAGTTTTGCTGACTCAGTTTCAGAGAGATGTTCATTTAACTCCACACAGTGAACAAAGACAAACCTGAGACAACCATCCCTCTCTTTCTGGATTTTAAAATACCAAAAATATCCGTTTATGAATGACAGGTGACAATATACTCATATGTTAGGAGAATTATGAAATATGCCGGATTGCATCATGTTGTTGGAGTACAAAATTTGCTACAGCAAATGTGCAGGAAACAACCTGGCATTTTTGCAAAGGTAGATACACAAAAAAACCTCCTCCCTGTGGTGGTGTTTGCATTCGTTCACTAAAGTCAACGAATCTATGAAGTTATTGTACACAGCAGTCAGAATGATGCCAAATAACTAGTCCATACATTTGTTATCTCTAGACTGGACTACTGCAATCCCTTACTATCAAGACGTCCCAGTAACTCTGTGAAAAGCCTCCAGTTGATCCAAAATGCTGCAGTGTGAGAACTGACAGGGACCAGAACCAGAGATCATATTACTCCTGTATTGGCTTCTCTACACTGGCTCTTTGTAAACTCCAGAAAATCATTTCAAATCTGTCTCCCTGCATGCAAAGCCCTTAAGGACCAATCTCCATCATACCTTAAAGCCCCTCTCATAGAACACCACTATCCCAACAAAACACCCTGCTCCTAAAATGCAGGCTTACTCATGGTTCCTAGAGTTTCCAATGGTACAATGGGAGGCAGAACCTTCAGTTATCAGGCTCCTCTACTGTGGAACCATCTACCAGTTTGGGTTCTGGGGACAGACGCCCTCTCTACATCTTAAAACTTTCCTCTTTGATAAAGCCTGTAGTTGAGGCTCAGGTGAGCCCTGAACCATTCTTAGTTATGCTGCTATAGGCCGAGGCTGCTGGGAGAACTCCCATGATGCACTGAGCACTTTGTATCTCTTCTTCTGTCTTTCCCTCTCTCCCCCCTTTTTCGTCAAGCCCCCTATTTCTCTCCTTCCAACCCAACTGATTGAGACAGACGTCCCCCCTCCCTCAGTCCAGCTCTGTTGGAGATTTCTTCCTATTTAAATGAGAGTTTTTCCTCTCCACTGTCACCAAGTGCTCACAGTGGGAGCTGTTGGGGTTCTCTCTGTAATATTGTGAGGCCCTGACCTCACTCTGTAAAGTGCCTTGAGATATTGTATGTTATGATTTGGTGCTATATAAATAAAACGGAGCTGAATCACATTAAATAGGTTGCCTTCAAGAAGTCATTTCTTATTACACATGCACAGCAATGTCACAACTGCAAATACTGCGAGAAAAGCAATAGTCTCTTTAATCTGTTTACACATTTGCATAAAGAGAGCTCCCAGTGATAATCCTCTTTACATGACAAAATAATATTTTAATTATGCAGAAGAAAGGGCTTTTAGAGATTTAATACCAAAAAAAATCCTGAGATTTTTGAAGGAGCTCTGGACTGAGAGCGGCTGCTCCACTCCAGATAATTTCACTGTACAGATTAAAAAATCTGCGTGGAACAGCTCACCAGTCTGGTGTGTAGGAAAGCACAGAACAGTCTGTACTGTACGGCCTGTTGCTGTGTCAGAAGGTTTAACCGAGGCTTCCACGCTCTTTGAGTTGGGTGCGTTGTGCAGCAATTAGCAATTTGGCAAAAAGCTGTATTTATGAGATTTTAGAGAACTGTGTGCTTCTGCCATCTAATGCCATGAAAACTGCACTTTGTTCTTAGCAGTAAGACATAATTCAGTGGGTGGTAATGCAACAAACTTTCTTTGTGACACTACACTTGCAAATTTGGGATGATATAAAGAAAATCATCCAAACCAGCTTCAGCCCCCAGAATGGGGATGATAAGACTAATCACCTGAACAATCAATAACCTGGCTCTTGATGATGTCTAGTCATTTTTTTTAGAAACTGTAGAGAGCTTGTTTTGATATTACTGGATTTGTATTGTACATGTTGTGGCTTAAGCTCTGCTCTTGACATTGCTGTGACAGAAAACTGAACTTGACTGTCTGTGTCCTCCAGCCATCGGTGGTGTCATGTTATTCTGTTTTTCCTCTGCCTTTCTCTCTTTGTGTCGGCACTGAGGATGCAGCCATCTTGTTTCTTTAAAGTTTAGTGAGCTTATCTGTTTCAGCAACAACGAAGTGCTCTGACGCCATTATTTTACCTAACTTCCTGCCTGCACCCGGAGCGGGAATGTGTTGCATTGTGTGGATTGGCATCGGCTGCCTGTGATCACCCTGCCCCACGTTTTAGCAAACATCTAAGCAGTTTTATAACATTAGAGATAAAATGAAATCAAGGAGACTAGAAAGGGCCGTGTTTAAGTCACCTGAAGTCTGAGGAAGAGCCAGAGACAAAACCTCTGTCTTGCCGTTAGCTCAGTTGTGCTATCGGGAACGGTTGAGCCACATTTTTGTGAAAATCATGATGTTACAATCCATAGTTTATTTGTAAGAGAGCCACAGCTCATCCATTTTGACTGCAAGAGACCAAACATCAGCTAGGAAAATACTGGGTGAAGACAGCCAGTAAGGAGTTAGCTTTAGCTTAGCCCTTAGCAACATGTTAGCCTCTCTCCACCAACCATCATCAAGTCTTTGAGAGTAATTCAGTTCATGCCTCCAGCACAGTTCAACAAAGTTGGATAATCTATGGGAAAGAGCACTGAAGCTGTTCTGGAGGTTTGTGATGGAAAAACACCGTACAACACACTTGTGAGACGGTGGGTTTCACTTCACTACCCACCGTCTGTAGGTCTGTCTGTCCGTCTGTCTGTGAGAGCTGCTGAGGACAAACAACCTGACCATCTCCAAAACTGGCCCTGAAAATCCATCTGTGTGTAACCAGGTCTATGAATAGGACTTAAGAAAGTTGCAGCATGTCATAATCTAAATGAAACCTTGCTGCTTTTCCTCTGTGAGTGCACCGTTTTAGAGCATGACCTTGGAAATGTAACGTGTACAGCATCCTACTGTTCAGCTCATGTGTTTTCTGTTTTTTAGTAATTGTCCTGAGAGCAGACTGGTAACCATGACAACAGCAGAAAACTAGTCTAGAGCAGTGAGTTGCAGAGGAGATTATAGCCTGTGTTTGCTAAAAGTAGACATTAAAAACCATTCCAGAGACACACACACACACAAACTCAACACACCCACACGCACATCCCCTGACACAGTCGCTGGTTCACTCGCTCACTCAGTCAGTAAGAGAGAGCCTTACCTCCCAGCATTGATGAGCCCCATGTCTTGTCCAGAGCAGATGTCCTCCAGAATAAAAGCTTCATCACAGCTGGACATGTTTATGTGGGTCAAGTTGGGTTTGCACACATCCAGCCAGTAGGGGGTGTGCTGACCAGTGGACAGCTGGAGAATGTCAGTAATCAGCGCTGTCACACACAGGCCGAAGATATGCACACCTGTGAAATATAATGCACGCGTTCCAATTATTTCTGACCGCTGTGTTTAGTGTTTCTGTGGTCTGTCGCACACTCTCGAAAAAAAAAAACATTGTGCTCAGAATCAGTGATGGGTATAATGCATGTGTCCTCCCACCTATGAAGCGTACAGCCCTTCGTATGTAGGAGTTGAAATTACAGCCTGCAGCATTGATGTTGGCCTCGGTTTGTGTGGCTGATGACCTCCTGGACAGATAACAGTACAGAATGGCCTCTCCTATCAGGATCTATACAGAGAGAGAGAGACAGAGAGATGAAAGAATGTTGTCAGTTCCTGAGTAACCCTTTCTCCATCGGTGCATGGAGACGATCACTGGTAGAAAAAAAGGCAGGTTATACTGGAAACACATTCGTTTTTGTTTGTTTGAATTATATTGTTGTTGCTGTTGGGTCAAGCTTGCTGTCATGAGTCAGGTTTCCATCCAAATGTAATAAAAAAAAAGTCAGAGGTAATTTAGGAACAACTGGCTTTGTGCAAGAACTCGATTCATTCTGTTAGCATTGAAGAATTTTTAAAACCAATTTGAAAAACCAAATTCCACTTTCTATGACCTCTGTGAAATCAGAGAAATTCTACAGTGGGAATCTGAAAGATGAAAAGATGTGCTTTTCTTTTAACCAACTACAACAGAACATTTAAACTGAGCTGAAAATGGAGAGAAAGCCATTGATGAGAGCTGCACCAGGCAGTTTCACTCAGCAAATGGCAGATAGTGTAAAAGGATCCCAGGCAACATGGTTAAAATAACTGGATTTATTCCAGCTAAATGTTAGAGGAGTGTTTCTCTCAGCACGGTCAGACTCCCACAGCACTGTGGGCACATTTTTAAATCTGTAACATGTAGGAAACCACTTGTGGTTGTTGGAAGAAGGCTTTCCCACTGAAACATCATTTACTACATACAGTGGCTTCAGAAAATATTCACACCCCTTCACTTTTTCCACACTTCATTGTGTTTTAGATTTAACTATAAACGGATAAAACTGCAATTTTGGCCCAAACCTATTGAAAATCAAAAACTCTCTCACTGACAACAGTGTTCAGACCCCTTTATAAGTAGCTGTATAATCACTGACCCTTAGTCCAGCCATACGCAGGCCTTACTGTGAAGTCCAGTGTGGAGACTGAAGAGGTGGAGGTTTACTTACAGTGGCGGTGGGGGCAGCAAAGGCCAAACTGAAGAGCAGAGGTAGTGGGCAGACTTCCTGTCTGGGCAGGATGTAGGGCAAAGACAGACTGCGGTCATTACAGCTGTACCCAGAATGCACCGGTTGGAAAATATCTGTCAGCTCCAAAAAGTAAAGACTGACAACAGAGGAGGCCAGGATAGGGAGCTGCAAGAAACGAGAACAATGTTCAAACGACACAGCAATAACACGTCCAACCACAGTTACCCCTGTTAACTCTAAACACAGACAAAAACACCTGCAGTAATGGATGGAGGTAAATTATGTTTTAGTCACGTAATGCAGCACATACACACAAAGACACACACAGCTGCAGTGCAGAGAGACGATCATAACAAACTAAACTGAAGCCAGAAACCTTCGCACAAGGCCAGTTACACACACTCTCCGTTATTGCACAGCAGTCCACCACAGGCAGAAAATAACTTTATTTGCTGAACTTTAATGTTACAGAACATATTCAAGATTATGCCAAGTCAGATGTGGTTTAGTCATTAGCGTCAAACAAATGTGGGTCAGTGTTGTCACAGGGAAACTGTTCTCAATCTTTCTCCAAACAATTTGGATCAAGAGGCACAGTTTCAACAGGATGTGAGATTAAAAGATAAAAGTAGGATCCTAGAGAAGGTGTTTTATAATTAATAGCACTGGTAGACAGGGATTCAGCTGTTCTGCACACTCTCTGTTTGCTTTGCTGGTTTTCACACTCCTCTGGGGTGGGTCGCTGATTGTCCGCTCCCCTATCATTTTGGGGGTCAACGTCTGTCCACCTTTGGTTTTACAGGGATTTATAACACTTGCTGAAAAGCTTTTATTGCACTTAACGTAACGAGTTTTCGGCCCGTCTCTCTCCTCTGCTCTGCTTCATTTTTCCACAAAATTCCTGTCCAAGCCATTGAGGAGCCACAGACATGGCTCTGAATGTGGCTTAGACAGGATTCACAAATGTGTCTATGGTTTACGCTACAGCATGAAATTTAAAGCTTTCTATATATTTCAATCACAACAAGACACAACAAGTCCCTGCACGTCTGCCACCCAGTTTAACCTGCCCTATGTAAGATATCACCACAGTCACCATGATATTCAGTAGTTAAGATGCTGCAATACAAACATTTAAATATATTTAATTCAGGTATTTCTCGTTGCTATAGCTTCTCTGATGAGAGGTGAAACATCTTGCCTTCATACAGCCATCCTTAATACCATGACACTGGATGACTGAGAATCTTCACTGACATATTTAGTCACGTTAAAAAATCTGTATCAGTTCAACATATCACACAGAGCATGTGAACTCTGACCCCAGGCTGCTCGTCCTCATGAATGCGTGTTAACTAGAGTCTTTTGAGTTTGTTGGGTAGGAAACGTTAACGTTTATCAGCAATGAAAAAAAGGGGATGCACTGTTTACAGGTGTGACAGAGCTGGTGGTGCTGGTGCTAACGGAGTAAGAAGGTGGTGCTAATTAAAAGAAATTAGCTGCAGAGGGGTGTCCATGTATCAGCCATGTGCTATATTTGTATGAAGCTTTTTCACAGCAGTTTTCAATTTGCCTTGATGAGATCCAGACAGAACAAAGTGCATTTCCTCTACGTTGACACCCAGCTCATGTCCTTGGGTTGTTAGACTATGAACTGAACTGTACAAAATGATGAGAAGCAAAGTGATACCACCTCTACAAACTGGACTTTAAGAGTGTTCCCTGTGTGCAGTCTGAGCAAGGGAGGCATTCTTACATTTCTCTTATTCTTGTCTGACTAATAAATGTCCTTAAAGAGAGCACCAGCAGACTCCACCATACATCCCCTACCTACTGAGATCAAAGTTCTCATTAAGTTTCCAAAATCTCTCCCAAGATGGGTCTCATTCATAGGAAAAAGCACTGGGAGTACTCTCATGATGCTGTTGTAGCTTTTACTATGGTTTCATCTCCCTCACTCAGGACAGGCTGCATCTGTGCTGCCACTGTCCAGTGCCACAGTCACAGTGACGAGGTAGTACTCCGATCACTGGCTTGATGTTTTGTTACAGCTGTGAAAACGCTGCAGTTATTGGCCCATTGTGCTGATTTACTGCCCTAAAACCAGAAGCACGTCTGCTCCAGCTACAACAGAGCCTGCTGTACACAGGTGTAAACACAGACGTTTATGCTACATTGTGTACTTGTAGCATCAGTGCATTGAGCCCAGTCAATGCGTTATGTCGTAAATGACATCATACTGTATCTTTTCCTTTAATATAACTACATCATGCACATCTGATGAAGCGAGTACGTCGTTTACGATGATTTTAAAGACAAAGCAACCAAAGCCAACGGCCAACTGTGCACACGCACAGGAAACCAGGCTGCAGCAGGGATGTTTTTCTCCTCTTAACGTCTCTAGCCCTGAACACACAGATATAAAAATACACCCCATTCAGAGGGCCATGTTGCCTAGCAGCCAGTTAGTGGGTAGGATGGTGTGACAGTGTGTGAGATAGAAAATGCTGCCGACACAGAGCAGCTCTGTCAGGGGGGAGAAAGGAGAAACAAGTAGTACTTCTGATAGATTCTGAATGTTGTTCAGCGAGAAAAAATTCAGCCCCCGTCACCCAACGCTAACGAACACTGATGTGAGATTTGGTTCTTCCAAGCCACACTTCACAGTAGAGTTGATTCTGGGAAAAAGAGGCCAAGCTGAAACCATCCTTAATCACTATATATACAGTTAGCATGGCAACATCTCACAAAAAGCATAAAATCAGCAAAAAAAAACTATGCGCCAACAGGCTTTTCCCTCATTAGTCACTCATCCATAATTTAGTGTGCCCAGCACATAATATAAAGCACTGCCTATAGCTCGGTGGGATCATGGTTGGATCATGTTAGGGCTCCCATTGAAGATTGGTATGGACATGTGCATGAACTGGGCAGAAGGCAGGAAAACACTAGCATATAACATGATGATTTAATGTTTTCCTTTATCATACTCAACAGTAAATTTAAATATCTTTAGGTTTTAGAGTGTTAGACAAAACAACTGAGCACTGAGGAACTGCTGGAGGTTAGGGGTTGTGTTCTGAGTGGAGAAACAGTGAGGTACAACTTCACCCGCAATGCTACATCTACTGCTACCACACATACACCTCGCTCTATAAAAAAAATTTGGCTGACTTAATCATAAACACTGTTTACTGGTCCAGAGGTTGGACTATGATTCAGGGAACTTAGCCTCCATCTTCTGGTGATCTATGGTGGCAAAGCAAAAACAGCCAAACCACCAACAACTCAGACAGCAGCTTCAAATGTAAGTAATGAGTTTGCGATAAGAGGCTTTGGTAGGTCAAAGCCCAGTATAAGGCTGGACTGTTTGGTCAATGTGTGAAATTTTCAGTGGAAAGCAGATAAAGCGTGTTCAAAAAGTTGCTATGTGTTACTAGATGATGATGCTCTGTGCTAATTAGCATATTCATAATGTATTTCTATGGTGTTTCTCAGACTGGCCACAACAACGACCAATGGAGTGGATTTGGAAAGGTGTGGTGTTTTACCAGGCACTGATATGGACTTGGACCAGGTGATTACATACACTGTGAGACAATATAAATGCGTCAGGCCTTAGAGATTTGCCAGTTCCTCTTGTACAGAGATGGCTTTCCCTTTAATATCTCTGGCTGGACCATAGTGGAGTAAAACTACCTTAAGGCAATGTTGCATTTACTGGATTGCTGCTTCAGTAAAATGAAGTTTAGAGGTTTACAACTATTTAATTCACTGGATTAGGCTACAACAGACATCTCCATATGGTTATGTTTCAGTAAATGGCTCTTAATTGAGTTTCCACAGTATATTTAATTAAAGGACTAAAAGTCAGAATAACTGGAACTCTGCTGCTTACATTGTTTTTTTTGTGATGTCCCTCTCCATTACAGAAATGCTAGACTAAATGGCTGGAATTCTGTTTTTCCTGGGCTATCAGACCAGTTATTGATGGAATTCTTCCCTGTGAACCATATTATAACTGCATTAATTAATATAGATGAAATTAATCTAGGCTGCCTGCTAATTCAGTTATTTCTAAGGATGCGAAGGTGCTGTCAGCGCGCATCAAAGTACAACCTGACTCTAAATTCTTCAGTACACTCAGCTGGTGGCAGCATGTTAACCTGCTTCAGCTCCTGAATCCCACACCTGATGATGCAAGGTGAGGCTGAGCTGTAGCAAGTGAGACTCCACACAGAGGCAAAAGGTTTGATCATTCAAACCATTTCAATCTTTGAAACCAGGAACATGGAAGTCTGACTCCAGGAAAATGATTTTATTTATTTATTTATTTATTTATTTTTTCCGGCTGCATCATCAGGTGAGGGATTTCAAGCAGTGAGCAGAGCACGGCTGCCGCTGAGTATTAAGTACTACACAGTGTGTCTTTATGTACTATGACAACTACATAGAGATTAGGTTAACACTCATTTAAGTGCCGTGTGTAAGGTTAACTGAGGAAACACCAAGACTAAAACACAATCTTTTATTCATACTGAGAATACACTGTCACTGTGTTCATACTGTAATACGATCTGTTCACAGCAGTATAGATTTACATTACATCCAAACAAAGATTACCCCAATGGCCTCTACTACTACCAATGTAATTATTATTAATGATAATGGTAATAATTTCAAATGTTGACAGAAGTGCACACTCCCCAGCCCACAGAAAGGTTGTTCCACAGTCTGGGGGCGGATGAACTAAATGCAGCATCTCTACAAGCTTTAGTCCTGGAGCGAGGAACAATTACTGAGAGAGAATCAGTGGAACACAGTGATCTGTCAGAGACACAGTAATAAACTGTGGCCATTCTTTTCTCGTTGTGATGATTAAATTGTATCTACAGTGTGTCTGTGTGGCACAAAACTGAAATGTTAATGTTAATATGCCTAGAAACACTGTGATTCTTCATTCTTTTCCTATCAAGGTGTTTTGACTGATGACACATGGATGATGTTAAGGCACCTGAATACAACTGGTCATACTGGTCAAGCTGTTTGAATCTTAGCATCCTGCCCCACAAAACTGCCGAACGCACAAAGAATCCTAATATCCAGAGGAGACTGCAGTGTCACTGGCTGCAAAAAAAAAAACCCAGCGTAAACAGGGATGAGGAGAATACAGATTCTCATCATCACTGCTATTACAACTACATCCTGACACCAGAAACCACAGTGGCTCAGTGTTGTGTGGCATCTCAACAGTAAATAGTATCTCGGGTATATTCACATGTCCAGAATGATAACTTGATATTTCCCCCCCAGATTATTATTATTATCTTTAACCTGATTGTGGTCTTCTTCTCTGCGGTGTGCTCGGCTCTCAGGCCACAAAGAGTTTTCTGAGTAAATGTTCCGGAGATGGTGCTGCTGAATGCCTGGCCATCGTCTGTCAGCACAAACCACACGCACGAAACAACCAGATGCACCAACCACAGATCAGAACCTGACCGAGGGAGAGCACTGACACAAAAGCTCTGGTGTAAGGACGTGTCATTTTAGACTGTCAGTCAGCCAACCAGTCAGTCAGTCAGTCAGTCAGTGGCCAACCAGCTGACCAGTCAGTCAACCCAAACCAACCAGACAGCAGCCTGTCAATCAGTCTGCTCCAGTTACCGTACACCTCTGCAAGATGGTGCTACAGCACCTGATGTTTTCAACAGATACACACACACACAGACAGATATTCACCTCTACAAAATAAAAGCACGGCAGCAGAGTGACGCTGTCCTTGGTCTCCTTCCCGACTTTCAGCCGCTCCTTGGCACGAGACATCACGAGCGGCCGGTGGTCTCTCCCGTTGCCGGGAGACAGGGAGCTGTACTTGATTCCCGTCGTAATTTTGGCGTAATGCCGACCGAGTCCACCGACCCACCTCCCCCCACCGCTCCCCTCCCGCCCCCCCCCCCTTAACCCTTAACGGCGGACCTCCATCGCCCGGTGAGCTGTGAGCTGGAAGCGTCGATGCCGGTTAATGCGATTTGTCCGTCGTCGCCCCTAAAATGCGGTTTGTGGGCTTCCAACAAAAAAAAATCGCGCCAGCGCGGGACTTGATAGGGACTCCCCCAAATCTGTTCGTCCTGTCTCCTCACATCAAACTTATTCATCCTAAAGTACATAGGAGCAGGGGGTTTACTCCAGTCTCCCCCCCAACGGGTACCTCAGTAACGCTCCTACACTCACTCTCCTCCAGCTCTGCGCTGCTGCAGCAGGTGACGCCGTTAAGCTAGCCGAAACACACAAACACATTTCCTGCCGCGACTTTCAAAATAAACCTATTAAACTATTTCTCAGCGCTTTTGTTTCCTACTTAAAAATCAGTAATTCTTCTGGAACCGTTAACGATTTTGTGCAAACATGAAGAGTTTACAGTTATAATTTCCAGAGGTGTTTCAGTTTTATGTTGATGATAGAATTATGGCGCAAATACAGCAACAACGTCTGGTCTTTTCAGGCTAACGTCCGCTAACTTGACGTAAATCAGCAGGTGCCAGGCAGTGGAGGGGAAAGTTGAGAGGAGGTAAACTCAACGACATCTCACTCCGCATTCATGTAGCCGTGCAAATATACTCTAGATTTAGTTATCCTTTATTTTAAGATTATGGAGTCTGTGATTTATCCAGAGAAACATCTGGATAGAATTTCAGTTTTTCACGTTTTTTGAGCGCCACAGTCCAAAACCCATTTACCCATTCATATTCCTCATCTGCACTGAGAGAGGCCTCTGTGTCTGTGTGGGGAAATATTAGCATCCCAATGCCATACTACACGCCATAAAGTACTATGTACTACTATGTACTATTAAAGCAACCTTTTTGGCTTGTGGCCCCTTAAAATGAAGTGACATCTGCTTGTGATTCCTCATCACAGGTGAAGGTGGGCGAGGGCTGGAAATCAGACCGTAGTGATACTCTGATATACACTGAAATGTATGTGTAGTATTTGTTAACTTCTTTGTGTATTCTGAAATTTACTGAGTGAAATCATAATTTTGCCAGAAATCAAAAAATTGATTGTCCAACTGCTTGTAGGCAATGTTTAACACGTGAGACTGTGGGCTTCTTTCATTAAATATTAAATATTTTTTACCTATTATTCTGAAAGAGAAGAATAGGGAAACAGTATGATTGTGTTGTTACTTCTGAAACTCAAGTATCAGCGTTGTGCTGGCTCAACAAATTCAAATTTCTTCTTTCAAATGGAAAGCATCTTATCATTATTATGATTGTTGCTGTTTTTTTCTGTTGTAAGGGCAAATCAAGCTCTGTTCCAGTGCAAAAATTCAATCGGAATTTGTTGTGTTTTTATTTCTTTTATATATATATACATATTTATTCTATTGTCATACATACTGTTTTTATTATAATTGGTGTTGCAGTTACATTAAGTATCATTATTATTAATTTCATTACTATGCCTGAGGTGTCCCTTTAACATCCACCCTCCCAGCCCCACATGTAGGATCTGGATTTCTCCCGCGGAGTGATTCATCTTCTCCGGATTCAACCTTCGGAGGAAAACCAAAATCCGATCGATGGGCGTGACGTCAGAAGTGTGCTAAAAACCTATTTTCCGCACGAGTAGCGCGCGCGTGCGTGTGTGTGTGTGTGTGTGTGTGTGTGTGTGTGTGTGTGTGAACGCTCCCTTCCAGCACAACAGAGCCATACGACAGTATGTGGGACACGCAGCCCTCAGGACACAGGCATAAATCACTGTGCCATGTTAGAGCCCCAGGCCACTGCCTTGCAACATGCTGTCAGGGTTTTGATAGACCACTAAACACAGAGACAGCCAGAGAGGGGAGGGAGTGAAAGGCAGCAGGTTACAGTCTGCATGAAGGGTAAATGGAGCCAGGGTAGACTGACAGCTGAAGATACTTTGAAATGATGAGGCTGACTTATTTCATTTCTAATTTTCAAACAGGACAAAAGCTGTGATTTACTTCACACTGAGATTTATTTCAAATCATTAAAGATAGTCACCGTTGACCGCTAATGTCCCCACACTTGAACTACACACACTTCCTGCTTCTCTCCTACTACCTGTTGTGTTTGCCTGGGTCAACACATCATCATTTGGACTTTTTGTTTCATTTGCAAGCTCACGTTGCTACAGGAATGTGTGACAATAGCATATATATATTTTAAAAAATCAGCTTGAATATTTAAACTGCCACAGAGCTTGAATTGCCTTTAAAAACAGAAAACCCATTGTACAACCCACTGCACTGCCTATACACTGGATCATGGAGATGTCCTGTCTGCTTGTGCTGCTGTCACTGCCCTTAAACAACTGGATGCCATTTGCCACAGTATCATTCGATTTGTTACTCAAGACAGTTATCACACTCACCACTGTGAGGTCAGAGGTCATCACTGACATACATACTGTCTAAGTTACAGAGATATTTAACATCTACTCAGTTCAAAGTGAACTTTCAGGTTTTAAAAACCTGAACTGGGACAGACTGGTCTCCAGTAACACACAGCTCAGTTGTAAATTCGAGGCCACTAGTAACTACACACTGTTTGTTAAAGTAATGTAGTAAAAAATTTTCCCCTCTGAAATGGAGTTAAGTGGCATAAATTGGAAATCTTTGTATCCTCTTTGCTTTCATTATCCCAGAATTAAGTGTCTGAACACTTTTGTGAAAAAGAGATTTCATTCAAACATTCTAAACACACATTTTCACCATGTCATCATTGGTTACTGGGCCCAGATTGGTCTGCAAAAATCTAAGTTTTATCCATTTAAAATGAAATCAGCATAATAATCAAATGGGGTCTGAATACATCCTGATGCCACTGTAAGTACAGTACTTGAGTAAATGTATTTTTAGGTGTTATTTTCCACCATTGATGACAATACTTGCAACATTAGTATATTATCGCTGAGGTCTAATAACAACTATAACACTGGTTAACATGTAATGGAATAGTTACTCCTGTCTCCTGTGCAAAATTATACTAAATGTATATTTATACTGGCTAACTGACAAATGTCAGTGTGTGTGTGTGTGTGTGTGTGTGTGTGTGTGTGTGTGTGTGTGTGTGTGTGTGTGTGTGTGTGTGTGTGTGTGTGTGTGTGGAGGGGGGTGCTTCCTAATTATATTTAGTTAGTCATCAAATATGAATAAATCCCTTCCGGCAGCTAAGTGACAGGCTTTACACCAGCTGGAAGATGTGAACCACACAGTCGGTGTTCTGTAAAAAGACACAATGACACTCTGAATTCACTTTGTGTTATCAGTGTGTGTGTGTTTAATGTGTTAGAAAGCTCAGATTACCTTTTTTTTTGACATTTGAGAAAATGTTGCTGTTTTATTCATTTATTCCTCGGATTGTTTAAAATGTGATCATCACCACCATATTCTGATGATGTTCTATATTCTTCTTTTTGTCATTAAGATCAAAACCAACAAAGGATCCTATTAACAAGTGTTGTGTGTGTATCCAAAGCCTGATACATGCATCAGTGAGATGCACTGTTGCTGGGTGACATGTTCCTTCATCTGATCTGAACACACACACACTCTAGTTTATTTTTGATTCCATCCCACAGTCACTGTCATGCTGCCACAAATACTCACTAGAGCAATAAATGTGGATTAATCCGCCGCTGAAAGTAGTCCCCCAAGAAATGCATGATGTCCTCCTGTTTGAGTCACAAGAGCTAGAGTGACCAGCTGTTTTAGAAGATTACTAAGACTTTGAAAAAAATATTTTTTAAAATGAAACTACCTACACCATTAAACCACTGAACACAGCATTAAAATCAGTTAGCAGTTTTAATGCTGTGTCTGATCAGTGTGTTTGTGAGCTGTTTTTAAAGATTTCCATCTACTGAGGAACCGCTGGCTTTGTGCTGAGAGCCTCAGTGAAGTATAAACCACTGCTGCTAGGACAGCTTATAAACCCTCTGAACATCTCAGCTGTTAAGCTCCAAACACAGGAATACTCCATCTATCAGCTGTAATAATAGTGCTGGGGGCTGTGTTGCTGGTTGCAGTGTGGGTGGCTGCATTTATAATACTTTTCAACATCATCTCCCACGATAACTAAGAGACGAGAGGAAAAACTCCTTCCAGCCTTTTTTTTTCCATTGTCCTGATCCTCTTCTCAACACTTATTTGACCCCTGAGTGGTCTCTGCTGTGACCCCCTGACTCCTCATCACATCACTGCCGGCTCTTTGCTGTGTTAGTGGTTTAGAACGTTTATACTGGTCTTACACACATTATAGGTCACTACAACATGTAAATGGATCAAGAAGAAGAGTGAAACTTACCTGTGGTCTGATCCTCATAATGTCTTCATGGTAGATGTCCTGCTCTTCTACTGTGTCTGCTGTGTTCAGATCTGTTTCAACTGTTTTCCTGCTCTGTTGTCACTTATAGATTCTGGGCCAGTAAACCATGCCAGTCCAATGGGGGATAACGCTCCATCTCTTGCTCTCACTCTACTCTCTTCCTCTTCCTGTCTCTGATTTACAGTGACTCAAAAGACGCCATCAGCAGTTTTGACTTTGTTGAGAGTCTCAGCTGAGTGACAGAGCAGACTGACTCCATCAGGAGGACTACCTCTGTCTGTTGAACATGGAGTGACCAGCTGAGTTTCTCAAAGACTCCAACAGAGACTTTGGTAACTAGGAATTGATCAGGATCTTCACATAGCCTTCACAGTTAGACTGGTAACTTCTCCATCCTCTGTACAAACCCTCCACCTTGTCCTCACTGTGTCTATGTATGTTGTGTTTTGCAAGTAAAGAAGATCTTAAGAGCAAATAAATAAAATCAAATAGACATCAGGTGAGGGTTTCACTGAGGGGGAAATGCTACAGTAAAAAAATGTTCACATTTGTAATTATTTTATAGATTTATTGAAAATAGAAACTGTTCTAGTGAATAAATGAATTTGTAAAAAGTTTAAAAATAAATAGGCACTGATGTATTTCACTACACGTTGATTTAATACTTTGGATATGTGTTTAAATATTTCATAGTTTACTTCTTTACACAGTTTAAGAAGACATTGCTGTATTTTATTTTACATTTAATTTTGTAATTTCTTGTGAACAGATATCATTGCTTATTCGCTTCACTGTCTGTTATCGTGCGTTTTTGTCACATTTTTTTCTTCAGTACACCTCCATTTTAAAGGAATGTCAAATATGTACATATTCGAATGACAATAACTGCTTTGCAAAGTAAAACAGTAAAGTGGAGATTTTTCATCTTTCAAGGAGCGTTAAAAGATATGTATTATATTTAATATAATGTTAAATATAGCATTAGGAACATTTTCAACGTCGCTTAGTACCCCCTCCGGTACAGCAGGTGGCAGTGTGTACTATTGCTTCATATCTCGGCCGCCATTTTGACTAAAGAAGAAGAAGGAGCGAGACCGGGGCTAACACGGGTAGCAGCTAACTAACATGCCCAAAGGAAAGAGGTGAATTAAACCGCGTAAAAATGATCCCTTTCGTGACTCTAAGGTCCTGAGCATTTGAACAAGTTGCTCTATCGGCTCACTGTGAGCGGTCAGGAGTCAGACCTATCATGGATAAAACGTTCGGCCAATGGAAGAAGCAGTGTTTGAACAAGCTGGACCTGAGTAAGAAGGGCAGTGTGGACCAGGACATTGAACATGTAGTGTCTCTGCTCAACAGCTGTGAGGAGTACTTCACCACCAGCTCCTGCTCCGGAAGAATCATCCTCATCGACGGGGTGAGAGGACTTAGGACTGGTCCTCTGTCAGGACATTGTTTGAATGAGCTAAGGGTTTCACATAGCCGTGGGCTGTTCTTTTCAGTCAAAACACTTAGCTAATAAAACACATGGACTGATACTGAATATAACCACAGCATTCTGATCTGTCTCGTCTCTTCCTCCCTGCAGGCTCCAGAGAGCAGTGATGTCCAGAAACAGAACTGTATTTGGTTGTTTGTCTCACACCAAAAATGCACATCTGATGACCTGGTGAGATAAGATGGACCTCTGCGCGTCTGATAAGAATCACACGGATTCCATATTAACCAGAGTGCGTTGTGTTTGTTCTTCAGGTGTCTGCTCTGGCCAAATCCAGCAGAGATGCTGTGTTGAAGTTTGAGCCTTTTGTTCTCCATGTTCAGTGCAGGAGGCTGGAAGATGCACAGCTTATGGTGAGAGGGACAGTTTATGTGTTTGCGTGTATTGGTGAACAATTACAGTGCTGTTTCGTGTAGTCTTTGAACACAACATGGAGCTCTAACCTGTTAGTTGGAATGAGTCTGTTCAGCTCTTTGGACTAGTTGCAGTGAAAAGTGATGACTTAAGAATATTAGTTAAAAGAGCCACAGTGAGCATCTTTAATTAGCAGGCCAAAGACATAATACAGATTAAAGCACCGTAACATGGATTGTTACATGGTCAGCTGTCTTTCAAAGCCCACCACATGTCCTTTAGGCGTCAGTGAACCTTTGCTTGGTGCTGTATGAATATGAACTTAGAGAGACTTGAAAAAGCAGTGAATTGTTCTGAGTGTTTGTGCAGATTGATTTCATTGTGTCCCATGAGACCTTCCCATGGGGCTTTTTTCAGCACTTACACAGTTTATTGAATAAACTCACCACTGAGTCTTTAAAGTTTCATTGTTTCTCTCCTCCAGCACTCAGTGGCCATCAACTCAGGCTTCAGGAACTCTGGTCTCACTGTCAGCAAGACAGGAAAGATAATCACGGTACGTTCTGAGACATGAGCGACATTTCCAGGTGAAAAGTCTGTTCATCCATCCATTGGATTCCTTTAAATAGTATTTTTGAAATAATACCAAATTTTGACAATCCACAAAGTAGGAAGAGCAAAGTGTTTTGTGTCTATAGGTGTAAATATATCCTGTTGCTGTATGTTGACCTTCTAGGCGGTCCGTAGCACCCACGGCCTGGAGGTTCCTCTGAGTCACGAAGGAAAGCTCTTGGTTGAACATGAGTACATCCATTTCCTAACTCACATAGCCAATCAGAAGATGGAGGAGAACCTCAGACGGATCCACAGGTCAGTCTGCTAACTGCTAAGTCCCTCCTATTCAGTGATTGGTAAAAACAGTGTCTATTAGCAGCTACACGACTAAAACGTTTAATAGAATTCTTGTCCATAATTCATTTCAACCCCCTGAATGTAAACTCAGCTGTGGGGAGCTCAGATTTGTTTTGTTTGTGTTTTTCTTTTTATCACGTCCAGGTTCTACCAGAACCTCCAGTCAGCTCTGACCACACAGAAACTACAAAAATTACAATTACCAGATCCTCCCAGCTCACAGGAACTACAATATCCCCCTAACAGACTGGAGACAGAAGGGAAAGAGAAGAACAAAACAAGTGTGTATAAACGGAGGCGGAAGAGAGAACATCCGCAGACTGACTGTTGCCATGGTGATGGGACCAGCAGTGTGGAAGAGCTGGATGACTGTCTGGACCTGTTAACATGAAGTGGTGGCTCTGCACATATGCTGACATGCTCAGCGTGTCATCATCTGGTATGAGTGCTTTAGTGCTGATCATTATTTTTCTTGAGAGAGCAGGGGCCTTTATTACAAAGCAGATCACCATGGTAACCAATGCTACACAGCTAACCTGCTCTGGAGCAGCCATCATTTTATTCCACTCACTGGAATAATAAACAAATCATTTCCACCAGATCCCAATATGGACAAAGCTGCTACAATAAAGTAGATATAATAAAGATGAAGATTTTAATCAAGATATTTTTATACACAATATGAAATGACCCTTATTCCCATTATTGTCATTATAATTAAAAGTACATAACAAAAGTACCATTTGTAGATCTCAGTGTCAGAACTGACTTTTGTTAGCAGTAGCTGCAGCTCCCATGAGGCTTTGGTTTGCTAGAGCCTCTGTGGCTACAGCTAATAAGCAAATTTCTTCCTGGATGCAGACAAATAGGTGTTTTATCTTCGTCTGCACTGCAAACCATTGGTTTACAGTCACTGATTGGCCTTTCCTATTGGTTCAGTCTTCAATCATGTACAGTCTACAATAGATTTATTTATGAATAAATACATACTCATGACTTACAGTTTTCTGTATATTTTTCTTTATACTTGCTTCCTCCCATCTCACCTCCTTATACTCAGTATTATTAGTTGTTTATTTACTTTTTAATTGGTTTTCCTCCACTAAAACTTCACCATCAATGGACGGTCGAATTGGTGCTCTGCCTTGTCTCTGGTGGCTGGGATGTGGTGTTTCATGGATCTTTCCAGAGCAGGTCACGTGGGGAGTGAAGGCTGGGTCACCTTAATCCTTCTTCTCAACCAAGAGCACAACAAGAGTTCAGCTGCTGCCTCCTGATAAACAGGCTGCTCTCCATAGAGTCAGGAGCTTTTTTAGAAGGGATCCAAGAACAGGTCAGCTCCCTTCTGTCAGGGTCTGGGGACCTCTCATGTATAGAGCATGATTACAAAAGGCAACAATAGAAATACTGACGGCAGACGTGACTCTGCTGATGCTCTGGAGAATCAGCAAAGTCTTGTTATTGTTACTGTTGTGTGTGTGATTGTGATGTTGACTACATCATGTGACAGTATCACCACTGGAGGGCAGCAGCACTCTGCGTATTCTCAGACATCCCCGCTGCCTGCCTGGTCACTTTAGATTTGACTTTGATATTGTCCCTCTGGCCCCCGAGGCTCTAATCGGTCTACTCTCTACAGCACTTTTGATTGGTTTTGTATGAAGCTGTGCTCTACCATCTCCCTACACTTTGAATGTGTGTTCAGCAGACTGCAAGCGGCTCTCTTTATAGAGCTTGTTCAGTGAAACAGAACGAATTCCCCCGGTTCACTGCGGTCAGATGATTCAGGAAGTTCACAGGAGTGGAAGGACAAGGTTTCCCTCTCACAGGATCACAAAAAAGGCAAAGAAGAATGAGTGTGAGTGGCATTTCATCATCATCTGTGGTTGCACTGAAGTATCCTGCAGGACCTGTACAGCTGGATTAAACATCATAGTGGTTGTAAAACTGGATTATAACGAGACATTATCGTGGATGACATTAACCAAGAATTGGTAAACCTGGATTATTCACCGTAGCGACACAAAACAGGGATTGGTAATATAGGGTTTGAAGATGTGAGTTGGATTCTTCATCACCAAAGTAACTGTGTGTGACTGACTCCCTCATCACCGTGGTGACAGTTCAGTGGACGTTGTAAGGCTGTGACTACACACTCCACCATGCTGTACTTCCAGGTGGTGATTTTGGCAGCTACAGTGATGCTGGTTTACTACTGTGAGTTCACTGACACCTTCAGTCCAGCACAGCAGGGCTTCATCTGCAGAGACCCGGCTTTAACCAAACCAGACCCTGGACCTGAGCAGGACAGCCTCATACAGCCCGTCATACTGTATTCTGTGGTGGGTGGACTTCCAGTTGTACTGGTAAGTTTAACTGTGCTTTAAACAGAAAGAACAGAGGGTGAGCATTTTGTATCATACTGAGATGGAAATCTTAAAGCTGCACTGTGTTTTCATACCAACGCTGGACGAGTGACTGTGTTATGTGAGTGGGGTCAATCCCAGACAAACCTACAGCAAAGTATCACCAACTCATCTGCAACCCATATGTTAACAGTGTGTGACAGTTAACATCAGTATTGATAACTTTATTCCAACTCTTCAAATATTTAAAGAGCTTCCATCCATTTGTTGATTTTCTTCATACTTTTTTTTCCCTTTTTGATGTATCTTCTTTGTTTTCTTTATGTTTTGCAGATTTCAGCTGTAGAGCTAGTTATCTTCCTACTTCGCTGCAACTCAAACGACCTTTACGACCAAGACAAGGTTGTTGTCATGGGTGACTGTTGCTACATGAACCCTATGGTGCGCAGGACCTTCCGTTTCCTTGGTAATCTAAGTACAAATACTGCACTAAATTAACTAAAACCTGCACTGACATGCAACTATTATAGTCATTTATATTCACAATATCAGATCTTTTATTGTGAAATCAAACATGCTTCATATGGAACATATTTTAAATTCTCTATTAGTGTCATTTATTGGTGATAGTAGCCATCTGGCTGTGGCCAGTTAGCGCTACACTTGATGTAGGCAGGTCAGTTTTTATTTTATGGGTAAATAAGTGAACAGTAAGTGTTGTAATAAGTAGTTTTATTATTTCATAACTGGGTGTAAGAGCATGTTTTCATTATAATGGCCTAATTTGTAACTGTGCAAATGCATATGAGAGACTCTTCTGATAATGAGAACACCTGGTCATAACATCATGGCTGTGTCCAGCATCATTGTCTTGTTCACTCGGTCACTGCAAGTCATTTTCACAGCAGACATTTTGACTTGTCATCACTTCACTACTTTTTTGTTTCTTTGTCAGAGAAGCCAGTTTACACCTTGTGTCATTCATTCATAAATTTGATGTAAGTAAATCACCTGAACCATGTGTGTGTTTCCCTGTAGGTGTGTATGCCTTCGGTCTGTTTTCCACAGACATCTTTGTCAACACAGGCCAGCTGGTCACAGGAAGTCTGGCTCCTTACTTCCTGTCTGTTTGCCAGCCCAATTACACTGCGCTCAGCTGCCAGGACACGGCGTACTTTGTCAGCCAATCCGACGCCTGCACTGGTGACCCTGATGACATCATGAGAGCCAGGAAGACATTTCCCTCCAAAGAGGCTGCGCTGAGTCTGTATACAGCTCTTTATCTGGCAGTGAGTAGTTCACTTTAAAGTAACAGGTGCTGGAGTATGAGCGTTATCTTACCATATATACCTGACTGACTGATCCCTGGTGTCACTGAATTACTGTGGAGTAACCTTTCTTTGCAGATGTACATCATGTCCTGCATTGGTTCCAGTGGAGGCCGACTGACAGGCCCCCTCCTCAGTCTCTCATTGGTCAGTCTGGCTGTGCTGACGGGCATCAACAGAGTGGCAGAGTACCGAAACCACTGGAGTGACATAATAGCTGGACAAGTCATCGGGGGAGCTATTGCTGTCTTTCTTGTCAGTCGTTATTCATCTAATGGGCTGTGGCCATTTTTAATGATTTAACTTGGACGTACTTGGTCTTAATTTCTGCCTACCCCAACTGTCTCATCGAGCAGATCAACTCCTCAGCCTCACAGGATTCGTAACAGTCAGAGAGGTCCCCCTCATCTGTAGCCTGGTTTGGTGGTCTGGTTGGCCATTCAGCTTCTCTGAAACTCAGCTTGTCAGGATCAGTGCTATTTTATCAGACTCAGCCCTAATTTTCTCCTTCAGGACTGAGCTTTGTTAGGATTTCACTGTTACCTTCAGCTGTAACTAGACATGTCAAATAACAGTCTCATGGAAAAGGTAGGTTTTCAAAATATCCAGAGAGTCTCAGAGGGGGGCTTCTTTTCAGACCATCACTCTGCAGCTCTGAGTCTGTAGCTGGCCAAATAAATTTAGGTTTTTGTCCTTTACAGACAACTGGTCTAATGGACTAAATTGCTGCAGGACACACACGGCCTACATGTTGTTGTTGCTTCAGTGAGTTTGAATTCTTCTTTTGTGGAACAAGTCATGCACCACAGTCTTGGCTGGGACAAAAAGCTGGGTCACAGAAACAATCTAAACAAAATGATAAAGCCCTGTCTCTCTCCAGTCGTAATAAAGGAACCTCAGTAATATAAGTACTTCAGTGCAGGACTTTGTGTAAAGTTTATTCACTCGTGGTATGACTGACATCTTGTTGTAGCCAGTGTCTTTTCTTCGTCCTCTCTCTGCAGGTGGTGTTTGTGGTTCAGTATTTTAAAAAGAGACCTGGGATTCTTCAGAGTCCCTCAGATGTGGGCACAGCCAATACCGATGAGGCGTCACCGCAAATGAATCACACCATGGAAACCAGCAACAAATATATTGCTACACAGGTAAAGTGTGTTTTTGTTTGTGTATGAGATTATTCAAAAAATACTGAGATTTTTTTTCAGTACAGAGAGCGCCATTAAAACTTTAAACAATTTTTAGAAACTTTTTTATTTGAATTGTGTTTTTCTGTCTCGGTCATCTAGAGCCCAGGATCCTTCACAGAAGTCACATGACTATGACCCCCCACCCATCCCCACCCCTACTCCACTACATGACCAAGATGAAATGGACATTCCCAAACCAACCATATTTTGAGGTTGTATTTTTTTTGTTTATTTTTTTGTAGTGTTTGAAAATGCATCAGTCAATAATAAGTGAATTTTATAGTATAATTACTACAAACATGCAGCCACTACATGCAGATGTGTTTAGGTTGTGTGCTGGCATGTAGGTTTTACTGAATACCTGCTCTATGGTACACAACCAGCAGAGGGCGCTGTGGACTCTGTGCAGGTGCAGCTGACAAAGACGCAGAAGCAGCATGTAGTTTATTGCAAATGTGGAATAAAGTGGTATCGCTGCAAATTCAAATTTGAATAGTTTTGTCAACACCACTGGTGTCAGATAACTTTAATCACATCACTGCATCTGATGTGCTGATGCTCTGCTGTAAATGATGATGTAGAACCTTTATCTTCAGGCAACAAACAGACTTTTCAAACAGCGTCTTCATGTCTAAACTAACACTCAGTAAAATGGCGTGTCATGAGTTTATATTTTACATCACAGAATATAGAAATGATTCACAGCTCACAGGGTCTTTAAAGGGAAAATGCAAGTAATGTCAGTGAAATTCATGCTGGTTATATCACACACACACACACACAAAACTACTAAACAACAACAACACCCTCATAACCAAAGATGCTTTACTCCTATGTGTTTCCTTAATCCATTATTTGCTGTGTTTTCTTGTTCAGCTAAAATCTGTCACTGCTGAATATGTGTAATGTTTGAAGCTATAGTGTTGTTCATCATTTCAGACTCATGGGTCAGCAAAGAGATTATTTACTTTACAATACACTTACAATACTACACTGTGTAAGTGTTTTGTAAAGTAAATAATCTTGTAGTAAGTGTTGCCCCTTGCCACTCATCCTGCCTCCCCCAAAGGGAGCCATAATTTTAAAACACAGACTCATCAGGTAGAATGATGTGTTTTGTTCCTGAGTGGACCAAAGGGTGATTCATTCTGTAAAAATATTATAAAGCATCCTGAAATGCTGTATATATAAACACATATTTCTCTCTTTTGAATTAACAGTAGTGTTGTGTGTACAGATGGTAAGTATTGAGTGTGGTTTCTTTATAGCTGATTGTAATATATGAACAGATACACAGTGTTTTGAGGTGTTTCGGTCTTTTACGTAGCTGGGATTTTGAATTTTTGTTTTGTCCAGTGATGTGTTGTCTTTTTCCCTGGCTTTCTGTCAGTGATGTGCATGTGAGTTCCTGTGCTCTGTGTATCAGGGAAAAAAAGAGTGACTGATCAGAACTGCTCAGCTGTTCCATGAAGGTGTTCTTGGGGACTGTCCAGCAGCAGAACTCTGTATGCTGCTGTAAAGAACCCTGCAAATTAAAAGTAGTTTGCACTTTAATTTCATCTTACTCTGCTGTCCTGATTCTGATTTACTAATTTTTCCTTTCCTTACTTTATGGTGCCATATATAGCCACTGTCCTAATAACAACAACAACAGCAACAACAACAACAACAACAATAATAATAATAATAATAAACGTCATCATCATCTACAATCATAATTCACACCACACCATTCTGGATGCTTTAACCTTGCTTTATCCTTTTATTAATTATTCAAATGAAAGTTACCGAGTTACTGAATGAAGACACTGAACAGAAGAGTTCTGGGTGAAGCAGATGTGGTGGATTTTTCTGGACAGTAAAACAATGAGGCCCAAACAGACAGGGTTTGTCCGTAAATGAAACAAGACTCCCATCTGCTGCATGCTGACCTAACTGCAGCTGACCAATGAAGTCAGCAGTATCGACAGAAAAAGGCCAGGAGCTTGTTTGGCATGAGAAAACATAAAGACCTTGATAAATCATAGTACAGATACAAAACTCTCTCTTGATTTTTTTTTTTTTTTGGGGGGGGGGGGTTCTGAAAAAACGTTTTATTAAGTGGATGATTACACTAAGGTTAAATTTCCCAACAAATCGGCTGTGGCTGTGCAGAGACCCTGCCGTGTAACAGGGGCTTGAAGCTCACTTTCTAGTGGCGACATTTCTATTGGCTGACAGGAGGACATCAAACTGTCAATCAGCTGACACACAGAGAGCCCCGCCCACCTACACCTGCACCCGAGTGGTCGCGAGCTACCCGCGGGACGGAGCAAAAACCGTCCAACTCCAGAGCAGAGAGGAGAGGGGTTACCGCTGCCAGGTAAGCTAACATGGCACTGTTTTGTTTTTGTTTTTTTCTTTTAAAGTATTAATGTTTGTAAAGTTGCTCATGTTCTCTTCTGCTTGTACATCTGTAATAAGCTTTACCTCCAACTATTAAAGTGACTTTATTATTAACTGCTGGAGTTTTCCAACATGCAGCCATATTGTTTCATAGTTCCAAATAAATTAAGCCACTAGCTGCTCAGAAACAGCTCAAACAACAGTTTTACAGGGGTTTATGTCCAGCATCTCTACCCTTACTGCCCAAGAAAACTTATTCAAGTATTATGTAGACAGTTATGGAAAGTTCAAAAATAAGAAAAGTGTTGTAAATTGACACTCGGTTTAGTGAAGTGACCATTTAGCCTAGAAGAGAGAAAGAGCGACACAGACAGACAGTCAGAGAGAAATGGAGATAAGTCCTTAATTCTGTGTAAGCTTCAGTTTCTCCGACCTGCTGCTTGTAGGGTTAGGGTGTAGTTAGAGCAGATAGCCTGCACTGTGACCTCGTATAAGGTAATAACACACTGACTTTTTTTTTTTTTTTTTTTTTTTTTTTTTTAACCTTAGTTTTGCTCACTCATTTAAATTCTTATTTTGAGACATTTGTAAATTTACTTTTAAATTTGCTTCAAACTTTATTCACAGTAATGACTGAAGTGACCTTCACACTCATGGTCTTACACAGAGGATCCATGACTGTACCATTTCAGGAACAGGGTACAAGAGTGTGAACCTATACATGAATTTCGAGACTTCTATTGACTATTTTAATTAAGTACAAATATTGTATGACACAACTTGCACATTACTTTCATTACATTAGTTTGACAGCTTTGTCTGTGGTCCTTGGTGAAACAGTGTGCTGCATCACTGCCATGTAAAACATTTATCTGAGAATAAATCTGCTACCTCTGATGTTTTTAATTGTAATTTTAAGAAAAGAATGAAATCTCCAGTGGTTACTGAACTTTTTTTTTTTTTAACTTCAGTGCACAATTATTTTCTTTACACAAGATCCATCTGTTGTGCATGCAGCATAAAAATGTCTTCTTTTTAGGAGTGCACTGTCAAAGTTTCTGAAAAGTAGACGTGTTGAAGATAGATGGTTTTCACTGGACAGAGACAAAATGCACTGCATTCCCTGCAACTTCATTGTATGGGATCGTTATACATTTGCTATAATTTATTATATGTGAATATCAGAGAGCTATTCAGATTCATTTATATTCTGAAATTACCCAGCCCTGTTCCATAGCATAGAAAATAAAATGGACATATTTTTCAGATGGTCAGGTACTGAGCACATGGTCATAGTCACACTGATCAGCCCACATGGTTGTTCTGTCTATAGCTGGCAAACAGATGGTTTACACAGATTAACTACCTCATGAGCAGATTAGCTTAGTTTACCCGCTGCTTTACTGACTGGCTGACTGACTGAATGACTGGCAGGCTCACAGGACGGAGAGAAAAGTCTTTCTCGTTTATTACTTACATAGGTTGGAAGGTTGGCAAATGTGTTTTCACTTCAATTAGCACATGATGTGACAACTGTCTGGATAAATAGGGAGCAGTCTGACTGATAGTCTGTGTGACTGGAGGGGGGGTTCAGATAAGCCCCTGCCTCAGGCTGACAGGCTTGGTGCCTTGTTTGAGGGAGTTGGGGCAGAATAATGTGGTGTGTCTTGCTTCAGTGTTTGTGAAGATGACATTGAGCAAAATTAATCTGAGACCCTTTCTCCTGGCTGACCTGGCAGTGGTTAACGACATGTTATGATACTATTTGTTTAGCTTTAAGTCATATTGTTCATAACTGCTGACTTTGCATGCAAGAGTCAGGAATGCATTGGTAAAACACCTGGATAAGTCAACTTTGACTATAGTAAAGTATAAATGCCTTAGACCAGCTAACTGGGTTTTAACTCAGACTTTAGCAAATGGTGACCTGGAAATAGAAGCAGTAAATGTGTATGTGTTTCCGTCTAAGAATGCGCTCCTCCCCCTCGACCCCTTTATACACGTGAACGTGTTTGAGCCCCCCGCTATAAACTCTCCTGACCCATATCTATATTAAACACACACAGCTTCCTTGGCTCCTGCATACAGCTGACTCTGCAGGATGGGAAATTAACCCAAAGAATGGGGTGTTTCACTTAATACAAGAATTACTGGAATTCCTGTGAAACACAGAGGTGTTTTGTGTTAAGGACCACTCAACTTCATTATCAGAAAGTTGTTAGAAAGTTCTGCACCTGGGTATATTACCCTTAAACTTGATTACGTAATTAGAGGTTATCTTCACAGACTTGGCAAAGCAACTCTAGAGCAACAGACAATATGGTGTCGAGCATTACTGCTGCTATAGCTGCAGAGAGCTCATCGACTCATAATGGGCATGTTTTAGCTGAAACCTTCAATTAACTGTATTAGTTGAATAAATATTGATTAATCCCCCTACCCATTTTATGCTGCTCATCTGTGTCCAGGTCACATGACTTTAATTAATGATGTCAGTGTGAATTATTGTTATATACTCGTGGGATGTACTGAAAAAATGTGATGTAATAATGAATTATTCTAGGCCATATCATCCCTAATGGTTTTCCATCACACTTTCATACTCTGGTGTGATGATTGACTTGGCTTCAAAAGTCTTTAATGTAAGTGAGAGGCCTGCACAGGCTGAGCTGTACTCCTTATAAAACTGATTTGACTTGTTATGCAAAATTTTACATCTGAACTAGCAACAGCTGAAAAACACAAAACAAAAAACGTAAACCCGACAACAAGGCAATTACAGGGTTTCCACTTTAGACAGCTGAACCAGCAGGATGTCAACACTCCCCCCAGCAGACAGCCCACTGACCCCACTGGATATAAATAAAAGATTTGACCCCGTAGTATAAAAAAAGCCAGAGTGCTGTATTTCTGAAAAGGAAGTCACAGATCTACTCCATTTGTGGAGGACCCTGATACAGCAGCTGTTCCAGTTTGAGAAATGTAGTCCAGTAGGTTCATGTAAAAGAAAAAACGTAAAAACACTATGTGGACACAATGAATGACAGTAAATAATAAATACATACTGTATAAGTCACATCAAGCCCAGTTCAGCTAGAAATATGATCATTTAAACATGTAAGCTAACAGATTTAGGATGAAACATGATACAAGGTTTTGGTTTTTTTTTTTCAAATTACCAAAACACTGATTGAGACTCTGTGTGGGCAGACAGCCAGTCTGGGAGAGATGGAAGGCGCACACACACACACACACACACACAGCAGCTGCAGTTAAAGGAGACTCTTGTAAATCAGGGGTCCTGTCAGAACGTTGTCTCCTGATTTAATAGACTGACAAAGTGAGGACACACAGCTGAGGCTGAGGCAGCAACAGTTTGCAGTAACAGCAACAATTAGCTCAAGTTTCCCAAGATCGTTGGAGTTGTGCTGGAGGATCAGCAGAAACACCTCCAGCTGAGAGAAGGTGACGGGAAACAGAGCAAAGCAGCTGTGCTGTGCTGTTTTTTGCGTATCTTTAAAACTGAGCAGTTATATGGTGATGAATCAGTTTTCTGAAAATGAGAAGCAGCACTTAGACCAGCGTAGGGTGCTGGGATACTGTTACGGTGATGCAGATCACTAAAAACCACCTGACTTACTGAGCCCTGCACTGCGTTCACTGTAGAAAACACTGAAAACACTACTGTTTGTTTCAACTATTAAGACAAATTGCATTCATAGTTTGGAAAGTGTGACAATTTCTTTAGCATAACACAGATAGTGTGGTACATGTGATCTGTTTAATGAGTTAGAAGTGTATCAGCTCTGTGCATGTCTCTGAAGTAAAGCTGAGTGGCTCCTCAGCAGGTTGACATACGATTAGTTTGAAAGAAAGAGACTTGCAAATACATGATCTGGTGTAGATGTTTCCATCTGCAGTAACATATATACAGTGCAATGCATACAGAAAAAGCATTCAATGAGTGTGTAGTGGTCCTGGACACAGTGTTTATCAAGCTGACTGTTGTTTTATTGTGTTTTATCTTTGTTTTGTTTTGTTTTGTTTTGTTTTGTTTTGTTTTGTTTTGTTTTGTTTTGTTTTGTTTTGTTTTGTTTTGTT
Organism: Toxotes jaculatrix; assembly: GCF_017976425.1. NCBI lineage: Eukaryota > Metazoa > Chordata > Actinopteri > Toxotidae > Toxotes > Toxotes jaculatrix. Next base: position 2,350,664 of record NC_054407.1, read on the forward strand.
TTGTTTTGTTTTGTTGGCTGGTAACCAATATTTATGTTACTTATCACTGACACTGCTTCTCCAGGTTCATCTTATGAATGAGATCTCAGCTGGACTTGCAATTCCCATTTTACTTAATAGTCATAAATAATGTAAAAATTAACTACAGAATGAAATACAAGATGAAAATACAGTATAGTGCGATAAGATCCTGTAAGTAAGATTCTGTTCATCAGTTTGAAAAGACCTGAACTCATTGATCACATAAACCGGTGTTTACCCTGCCGTCGGTCTAATTTGTAGTCCATTTGTATGACTTTATGTTCTACAATATCAGCTTCAGTGCCTTTATTTTGACATTGAAACGTGGAAAAGGGTGTCTGATGTTTCTCTCTTTTCTTCCTCCTCCAGGCTCTCATTTCCTCCCTCTCTCCCCTTTTGTCTCCTGAAGCAGTATGGAGGAGTGTGACTTGCTGAAGGAGAGGCTCCAGGCCATCACTGTAATGCTTTACTCTGTTTTACTTTACCCATATTAGGATTTTGTAGCCGTGGCTATCTACTGCATTTAACTAACCTAAACATTCATTTATACTCGACAGTACAATAGAAAAGAGAAGTAAATAGGGAAGTGTTAAAAAAGAATTAATATTACCTATATCTGCATGATCCTGTTGACTTTACCTTTAATCTTAAGTTTATTGGAATCAGTTATAAACTGTTCTATAAACTCACTATTTAACCTCTACTTGTCCTTGATGTATTAGGAGAAGCACCGAATTCAGGAAGATATTAGACAGAAGAAGCTGGAACTGGACAAAGAGAAACTCAAACTACAGCATCTAAAGGTTCAGCACTCATATTTGTTTGTCTGAATAACACCATCTGAGTGATACAGGAAACTGTTGGGATTGATGGGTATTATCTCTTATTAGCATGAACTGTAGAAAGCCTACACTCATCACTCTGTCCATCTGTTTGTACACATGTTCTAATTATTAGTCTGCTCATGATCCATGTTATTGAAGCCCGTGTCCTTCTGTCCTGTGGGATGAACAGAAAAAAGCTCTGAGAGAGAAGTGGCTGCTCCAGGACGCAGACTCCCTGCAGCAGCAGAGCCTTCTGTCTGACCAGCAGCAGACCAAAGCCCTGCAGCTGAGCATCCACAGGTACAGAACACAGACCACACACCACAGAGAAAAATGCACACACACACACACAGATGTACCAGTATGACCTACTGGACCTGTTGCCAACCTGCCCTGTCTCACCCATAAGGATAGAAACTGAGGTGGAGCTTCTGGAGCGAGAGGAGTCTATGATTTCCACAAACGAGAGCTTCATCCTCAGCAAACTGAAGGCCGTGGAGAAAAGTCCAGAGGAAATCATAAAGGTACACACACACACAGTTGTGTTGTACTTTTGTGTGTCAGTTACGTTGCTCTGACTCATTTGTATTTATTTTCCAGGAGGCCCAGGAAAACTTTGTTTCAGGTAAGTCATATCATTATTTTGTAGATGTAACCCACAGAAAATAGGAATCCACAGTAACAGTTTTGTTTTCTGTCCCTCAGAACCATTACCAGTCACCACAGTGATCCCTGACCTCCCAGAACCTCCTCCAGCCAATAATCACACTGAGCCAAATGCAGCAAGAAAGAGTGGGATCATTTCTCTGAGATTTTTCATGTTTCTGTAAAGCATGGAAGCAGCCTGGACTGATATAATCATACACTCAGATGATAAACTAACATTAACACACACTGTCTGTCTTCCCTCTGTGTCTTAGCTCTGTTTGCCATGGAGATCAATGTAACTAAAAACCTGGAAACCGGGGAGAACACAGTACTGTCCACTGCAACTGTCCCCCCTGAGGAGTTACACCAACACTCCAGACTCAAGGTTTACGATGACGGCAGGAAGTGTGTTTATGCTCTGAATCCACAAGAGGTATTTTCATTAATAACATAATGATGATAATGAACTTTACTTGTGTAAAATTTAAGACATGTTACATGGTACATAAAGACTGAATACTGAGGAAATGAGTAAAATGTAAAAGTGCGTAAAAGCCAAGTGATCAAATTCCTCATCAATTTCTAAAGTGTTAAATGATCAGAACAGCAAGTTATTAGATAGTCCCTTAAAATATCAGACTGCTGGTGAGTGCAGATTTTATGGACACATAATGTCTCATGACATTAGCATAACAATGAAAAGAAATAGATGATGTAAAATGACCAACTAAACTGTCTGATACTACTATTCCTTTTACTCATTTTCCGCTCCCCAGCAGGGGCCCCACTCCCGAGTTTCTCCAGGATCATCTACTTTTCACTGCTTTTGCCATTGACCTCTCATCATGTTCTCCTAAAAATGGCCCATATTCCTTTCTACTTTCAGGGGTCACGTGACCTGAGCTGTATGTCTGAGCTGTCGGCCAGGGAGGTGGAACAGTTGCTGAGAAGCGCCACAATCCATCGGCAAGTAAACCATCAAAATCCCAGCAGAAGGGAGGAGCACTGTTTTTATAACCACCAAGATGAGGGAGACAGAGTAGGGGGGTGTCACATCAGAGACCAGGGAGGACATTATAGTAACAATGTCCTCAGTAACAACACGACCGAGAAAGACTGGCAGAGGAAACCGCGGGATGAGCCTCGCTACGGTCACCAGGAAAACCATTACAGTTGGCAGGAAGAGAGACGTAACCTAAGCAACTGGAGGGAAGGTCTTCACTTTGGAAACCACAAGAGGGTGGGCTTTCACTATGGCAACCAGAAAGATCACCACTACAGTTCATACCCGGTGAGAAACTGCCACAGTGTTCATGAACATCAGCCTGCTAACCACCACAGCAATGGGGTCATCAGGAGCAATAGTAGGGTAAATGGAGGCAGACCCAATGGCTGTCCTCCTCCCAGATCACATGACCAGGAAGCAGTGTCAGCCTACCAACCACAACTGTGCTATACTCCAGCCAACCATATTCCTCTCAGCCATTACATCAGCGTTGACGAAGAAGAACTTTATTGCTACGGCCCACCCTTTCACCACAGCCACAGCCAACCCACTGCTCTGTACAGTGGCCACACCCCCTCTGACCGAGTGCCCTCCCCGCTCTGCACAGACGACACCCCTTACACCATCCTCCACACCATGGAAACCAGTGAGCCAATCACAGCCATCTTCATGGGCTTCCAGATGGCGCAAGATGACAGTGGGCGGGGTCAGGACTTTGATGGCTCTCTGAAGGCCGAGCTGGTCATCATCGAGGACGGTGAAGAAACTGGCGAGGACAACGGCACGAAGGAGAAGAAGAGCCACGCCGAGCAGGGTGCCAACAGCTGTTCAGCAGAAAGAGCAGCCAATGGAAGCGTGCCACCTGTGGACAGATTAGGAGACAGGCAGACAGCGAGACGGCTGGGACCAGGTATCAAAAGGATCCAGAAAAAACACAAACCCTGCTGCACTGTCTGCTGACTGGACTAACCAATGCATGTGTGTCCAGCACTGACTCTAATGCACTAACACACTAACTGCACACAGTGACAGTGATTCACAAGTTGGGGACAGTTTGTTGATAAGGCGCTTGGATTATGGCCTGTTAAAGAGTAAACTTACCCATTCTTATAGGAATAGTAGCTATTTTTTGAGAAAAATAGAAAATTATTATCAACTGTGCAGCTCTGTGTAGCTTTTAGCTCTGATGACCCCTCAGTTCACTGCCTGTCCAGCAGCTAACAGCAGACAGACTCAGCAGCTAGCTGATGAACATAGTGGAACACTTAGCCTCTAAAGAGTCTGATATTTTGGTTAGGAGTTGGTGGAGACCAGAACAGAGCTAAAAGAGAGTGAATACTGGATTTACATTCATCTGGTGGACACAAATAAATGCATGTGCTACTACGCATCAGCTAGATGTGGAAACACTCAGTTGCTTGCTAAGATATTAGCCTTAACAAGTTAGTCAGGTGATATACTAGGTCGTGTCTGAGTTCTTCTACCCTCAGGTGGCAAAAAGATCAATTGATGCAGCTGAAAAGCAAAAATCTGTCACTGTGGTTGAAAGGCTGAGAACATGCACTGTGATCAGGACCAGTTTTCACTGCAGGGGAGAATTCTGAACCCTCTCCAGCATAATGCACTTATCTGCTGTTTCAGTGAAACTCTGTATTACACTTTCAATGAATGAATTCATATATACAGCACAGTGTGAGTCCAAGAATTGACTAGATACAGCATGTTGAAGAACTTCAGACAGATTCAGCTGATAAACGCTGATTCCAGTGACACGCTCTCCTTTGGCTCCCTCTGCTGGTGTCTTAGTGTTGAGGTGACCTAGTTCAGAATAAGAAGCAGCTGTAGGAGCTCAAGACTAACAGCAGACGCTAAGATTATTTGGAATTTTTAATGATGGACTCAGTGATATTTAAAGTGCTTTTGTAATATTGTATAGTACTGTTTGCCATATACAGCAGTACAGTGTCTTCCAAAGTAGGTTTCACCAAGAAAAATAAAAACCAATTCAGATATTTCAGCTGAGTCGACACTGACCCAGTAAGAAAATATATGAGTGTGATCAGCTTAGCTACACAACATCAAACTGATGCAGTGTGATGTGTTGGGGTGTGTCAAATGGGGTCTGAGATGTGATGCGGTTTTCATTTTGGTTTCTCAAAGTAAATCAAATTGAATCTATTAATGAAAACCAGTCGCTATATTTACAACATACTATGACACACACTTGACACACTTGATACAGTTATTTACACATGACAAATATCTTCCCAACAGTGTCAGTAAAGAACTTTAAATGTGTTTTTTTTTTTGTTGTTTTAATTTTTTGTCTAACCTTGGCTTTGCTGTGCGTTTCCTTTTTATACTAACGTCACGTTTGTACTGTACAGTGTCAGGTGAAGAGCATGTGATGAAGAGCATGTGGATAACCATGTAATGACGATGCTAATAAACCTTCGTCGCTGATTGATATGAACAGCTCCTTCTGTCTGTGTCGCTCTAACTGTCGTCACGACACAACGCTTTGTGACTATGTGTGTGACATTAATCGTGTATGATGTGAATCAGCTCAGATGTGACCCACATAGTCCTGCTGGATCTCACTCACCTTGTGTTAGTTTACATTGGCCCTGATGGCCTGTCATGACACTGTGTGTGTGTGTGTGTGTGTGTGTGTGTGTGTGTGTGTGTGTGTGTGTGGACAGCATCAGGTTTAATCACATTAATGACAGTCCTCGTGTTATTGGCACAGACACACAGCCAACATTAATTTGTCATTGAATACAGTGGTGCTGTTGTTATTGTTGTGACTCCGGGACAGAATCAGTCCACAGGCTTCATTAACACAAACACTGCTTCATTTACATTTGCTATAAAACTTCAAGAAAGTTAGTTTCTGTTTATACTTTGATGTAAAAAGTATGTTGGTTACAAAACTGGACATTTTTATCTTAAAATAATTTTGTTGCCTCATCATCAGTAAATGGAAGAAGGATGATGAGAGATGTAGGTATGTGTGTAGGACAGTGCAGTAGTGGTATTTCACATTAAAGTGCAAAGATTCACTGAGTTCTGTAGTAAACTTCATTTTCAACCAATTTAAAGTCCTCGCACCTCAAGACAATCTCAACTCAAGGTCCACCTACTTGCTCATTCCAGGGCTTTCAGTTGAATCACACAGTCTTCACTGTTTCTAATATGAGAACAAACTGTAAACACTGAATAAGGTGAATAGCTCCATGACAGCTCAGCAAACTTCAACTGCTGATTAAGATGGTGTGATTAGGTCGAAAGCTCCAGAGCAAGCAAATGAGTGTACTTTGAGTTGAGACTGTTTGGAGTTGTGTGAATGAACTATTGATCTATTTTCCCTTCACGTAACCTGCTCCATGAAATAGAAATTGGTAAAAAAATTGGAAAAAAAAAATTATTAAATGTTGCATATGCAACATATAATCTCTGAAATGTCTTTTTTTTCTAATTTTGTGGGTGACTTTTACTGGAAGTGTTTTTTGTGTCATGTTTTTGGTTGTGTGTCACAGTAAAAAACACACGTTACATGATATTAACAATGGTTCTGCTCTATTCAAGTGACTCCAGTAAACCACGACGTTGCGACAGTGAGGCAACATGAACAAAACCAAGACCCTGAAACTGAAGCAGCTAAATGGAATTCAGCCATCACTGATTTTATTAATTACACATGTCAAAATGTTTATAGATGTACACACTGTGTGTCAAGGCTGATGAGTCCAACCTGAATCGCCGCCCTCACCACAGTACCTCATTTTAAGATTTAGCTGCTGAGGTTAATAAATTGGAACTGAAATCAGTGATATGTTTTCATCATTGTTCTTTTAAGTCAGGCATGTTGTTAGTAAGTGAGCTCAGTGCCACAATAATGACATTGTTGTGTATGTGTGTGTGTGTCAGGTACAGGTGAGGCATGAAGATGAATCCTTCCATCTGAAGTAGCTCTCGGTGGTTACTCAGTTTGCTGCGTCCTGCTGCGATGCCTGACCAGTTCATCGCCTGTCGTTCATCACCTGTCGAGCTCTGTCTGTGAAGAAGTCATGGGTTGGGACAGGTTTCCTAGTCCTGCTGAGGTTTTGTCCTCTGAAGCTTTTCATTGTCTCCATCATCCCCTCCCTGCTCAGACTGATGAAAAGCCAAAGCTGGGTTCAGCCCTGTTGGACCTGCTCAAACTATCTCATTACAGTCTGTCTGTCTCTTGTAAGTTTTTGACACATTACCTTTATTAATGAAACTGGTTTCCTCAATGGCAACTGAAGTACATGAGAAGACTATACATGGTATTGAAAGAATACTTCTTTGTGATTTCCTGTTCTTCAGAGTACCAAAAACAACAATAGTGTTCTGGGAATTCACACCCAGAAATGTCTTTGTGCTAAGTTAAACTACACAGAATAATCGATGTATAAGATCCAGCGTGTGGTTCAAAGACTGCAGAGATTTTAAGACTGTGGTCTGATTTCTTTGATCTGGTCTGGAGTCTACTTCCTTGTGTCCTTTGAATTTAGTGTAAAAGCATTAGTCCAACAATAAAGGTTTGTCTGTGTCAGAGTTTCTTGGTTTGTGTTTTAAACCACCTACTGCATTATTCTAATCAGATCTAATCCAATCAGAATTTTGTCCCCAACCTTTACAGCTTCACTTTCGTTTACTTACTAAAACCTCTCTAAAATGTCTCTGAACAGTGTCCTAATTCTGTCCAGCTGTCACAATCCAGTGAGAGAGGAGGTCAAATGAACTGGTCTGTATCAGCCAAATCCCTGAACGTCCTGAACTGAGTAAGAGTGTATTTTGTTATGACTGTTTCTAGTTTTCGTTTGTAAAAGTATAATTTCTTATTTCTTCCCTCAAATGTCACATAATTCTAAATTTAAAAAAAAGAAATACAAGAACATCAATAAAAGATTCACCTTTTCTCATTAATCAAGTTGCAAAAACATTATCTAGTGAAACTACGTGTGCATGCAAAGCAATGATCATGAGGGATTTTGGAAAAATTTAGAGTTTACAGTGGGTGTGTATTGTGGAATGTTCCAGCCTAGAGTGGGAGCTTAGAGTGTAGAGGCTTTTAAAAAAGTCTCAGTAATTTTTTTCTTCACACGACGACTACAGCCACAAATCTTACTCTACAACAGTGATATTCTCCAACTTTGTAGACACACTTGTCTTCTTTCTCACAATATGTTTACTTTATCGGTAGAATTTACGGTGAATAGTCTTTGAATAGTCTGCCTTTTACCGACATGAGTCGCTCTCATCTGCTCCATTGACTCCAATGTAAATTGAGAAGAGGAAAACAAAGTCCTGTGAGTATTCCAGTGTCCTGACATGGTGCAGGCACATTAGATCCATTCATAGTATCAGACAAATTATTACTGTGAATAGCATTGATAACAGTAGTCATACTAACTGCAGTAAAAGTCAAATATAAAATAGATAAAAGTAGTAACAGTAGCAGATTTAGTGGTCAGCAATTGCAATTGCAGCAAGTGCAATAAAAGGGAAAAATGTAAATGTTAAATGTTATTGTTTGTGAACAAAAACCTATAAATCTCTAAACATGGGGACAGGGCCCAAAAGGGTACCTTAGCCAAAGCTTGTGAATGACAGCCAATAGTAGTTTTTGATATTATTTGCCCTCTTCTGTTAAAAACTGAACAAAAATCTTAACTGAAAAAGTAAAATTTAAATTTTGACTTAAAAAGTATTTTTTAATTTGCCTAAAATTATCATAATCATGATCAATTAATTGAAAATTGAAAAATCACAAAATCATTCTATGGTCATAAAAATTCAAAATTTCAATTTTCATTCAAGTTTGCATATTGCATTCACGTCATTATGACGCATTGCTCCGCCCTACACAAAAGGAGATAAGCTGCTTTTCTGAGTAAAAACGTATTGATAGTGGTATGGGTATCAGCAGTACTGGCCTTGTATTTACTTATGGGATCATACCAAATTTTGCGGTATGGCACAGTCCTATTAGTTTCTATGCTTTTGTATGCTTTGTTTCGTAATACATGACCTGTGATTTTATGGTCTGACCCAATTATCACTGGCCAATCATTAGCCAATCAGAGATGATGACCGTCCTGGTTGTTAGAGGGGTGGGGCTTAAAAAGGCCAGGTGCATGCCGGGAGGACGCTAGAAACAGGTGGACGCGGAGACGCTGGTAGTGCGTCCATTCAAATCTGTGAAATACTGTTGTTCATCAGGTGAAGACCCGGGACTTTGAGCTAAAGTGTAACCTGATAAAACCGGACGCCGAGCCGTGTGTTGGAGCTGGTTTCAGCTCGTAGTTCAGCTAAACCACGGTACCACTGCGACCACCAGGCGCTGTGCCGAGTCCGCCATTATCGCGCCGGTTTGGAGGAGAGGAGAGCGCGTGTGCGCGGAACGCAGACTTTCACCGAGTTTCTGAGTAAGTATGGAGACAGTGTGAGCACACTGAGGGAAACAGACCGGGTGTATCAACCTGTGAATCTCTGTTCTTCAGATTCTACAACAGAGGCGCCCATGGCCTATCCACCCGGTGAGCCACAGACGCCACTTCGTGCTCACGCCCGCGCACACGCTCGCGCACACAGCCTCAGTGCGCGTGTCTCCATCGCACCGCTCACCTTGGACAGACGGCTTGGAAACGGTTTTCTGGATTTTCTACGAAAGGTGAGTACACACAACATTTAAGTCCACGATTTCAGACAAGCCCCAACGAGCGCGCCAACGACGTGGTTTAAGGTGGAGCTCACCTGGTTCTGTAGTAAATATTTCTTAAGTGTTGGTGGTTTGACATATTTAAATTCTGGACCGTGATGTGGTTCATGTGGTAAAGATAAAGGCTGAATATGACACGCGGGACAGCGCGGCCGCACAGAGATAATTAGGCCTTAGCGGCCTCCTTAGTTCACGTTAGTAAACCCTCAGTTCTCCTCTCACGTGCTCAGGTTATCAGTGTTATGTGGAGACAGGCCTGTAAGTCCTCAGAGTTTTTACCCACATAAACGTTTATTGGTTTATATTCGAGTCCAGAGCTGCAGGTCAGTGCGTGGGGACTGTGGCTGTCCGGAGCGCACCTGCTGCTTTGGCTCACAGGTGCAGCAGCGGCGTGGGTGAAGGCGAACCTGAGGGCGGTGGTTCGCTCTGAGTGAAGCTCCGACGGTACCGTCATCAGTTTGATCAGTGTTGATTTTCCGTTTTACTCGTTGAGCAGAATTTAATCAATAAACAATACTTAAAGATTGTGAAACGGTGCTCAGTAAAGAGAACGTGCTGCCGATCTCTAAACTACCTGCATTCAGTCTGAAAATCTTTCAGCTTCACCACAGTCATCCTCACGCACACATCACATTCCCTGATCAGTGTGAGGTGTGTGTGTATAAAGCTTCACACAGATGGATTTATATTCAGTGAACTCATGTCCACAGAGTGTGAGTGTTGGACAGGATCAGTCCACTCTGTGTCTTCACAGGTGAACTGGCTCTGACCTGCAGATTCAGACTGAGCTGGTTCTTCTTCTTCTTCTTTCAGGTCCACAAACAGATCAGCATGAGAATAAATCAACTAATTGTAAGTGAAGTTTTTATTCTGCTGCTGAGGTGTGTGTGCGTGTGTGTGTGTCTCTTGCACACACACACGCATGCACACACACACACACACACACACACACACACAGACACACAGACAGACACACAGACAGACACACAGACACACGGCCACTGTGCCAACCTGTCTCACCCTCCTTTTCTTTCTGTTTCACACACAGCCACCATGCCATAATTATTTGTCCGCCCGACCGTTTGCCTGTTTGTCACTCCCTCACACGCACACTCTCTTGCACTCTAACCCTCTCTCAGTGTTGTAGCGTCGATTTTGACTACGTGGGATGAAGAGGCTATACGAGGTATAAGTTTAATTTCTTTGATGCTGGGATGTCTGGCTGCCGTGCCATAACTTTTCCTCCTACAGAATTTTTTCCTGTCCATCCAGTGTGGCTATCATCGGTCATCTCTCTATCGGGCTGTTGGTCGGGCGGTTGTATGTTTGTTGTATATTTGTTGTATGTTTTTTTTTTTATGCTCGTCGATTTTGACCACGTTGGAGAAGAGGCTATACGAGGTATGCGACTTTCATTTCTTTGATGCTGGGATGTCTGGCCGCCGTGCCATAACTTTTCCTCCTACAGAATTTGTTCCTGTCCATCCTCCCAACCTGGCTGCTGTCCATCCTTCCAGTCTTCAAGAGGTATGTGGTATCTGGTGTTTGCTTGGCCACTGTGCCATCACAACCTTGTCTCAGCTGCTGTGCCAGTCTCTGTCCTTCTGTCTCTCTCTGTCACGCACACATACACACAGACTCACACTCGCACCTCTGTCTCTCTCCCTCCCTCTAATCAGCCTGCTAGGGGTTGATCTGGAGGCCCAGCATTGGGGCTATTCAGGGCCTGTCCAGGGCCTGTCTCTCTCTGTCTAATGTGGCGATTTTGCCCCCCCCCCCCCCCCCCCCCCCCACCCATTAGCTTTATTGGAAGATCAGATCAACCTAAACACCAGATTTCCAAAGCAGACAGATGATTGGCAGAATATACAGTGATTTATATAAGCATTTATGTCATGACAAAATGCTTCAAATAAGACAAATTAACTTGAACTTGTGACCATAGTCACAAGTGTGGAAGGACAAATAACACAGGCAGCTGTTTAAAAAGAAAAAAAAAACAGTCGGGCATTTTGATAAGTCAGACCCTCCTTTCAACTTTCAGTTTGGATGGTTAAGGTCAGGTTAGGATAAGGAGCTAAGGCATTATGCTTCAGTGTGTCCTCACAACTGAAGTAAGACAAGAGTGTGTGTGTCATAGGTCTACTGTATATAGAAGTGTTGAGGTAAACGATAGAGTATGAGCAAGGAGGCATCTACAGCCGCCATGTTGGTGTGCTGGCTGTCTCAGGCTCTGATGGCGTTTCCTTCAAGTAGGTGATGTATTTTAGTTTAATCAGAATCTGAATGTTTAAATGAGCTTTTAATTTTTTTTTTTTTTTTTTTTAACTGTCTCCACATGTGCTTCCCTGTAAATTCTGTTAATCTGTTGATTAACCTTGTTATTTCCTGGTGAGGACCAAGACTTTAATAATGACTTGCCTGTATTTTGACTGGTTTTAATATAATTATAGATAGAACATTGCTATTCTGCTTTGGTTGTAAATGTGTTTCTGATGTTGGCTTTCTCATGCAGTTATTCAGCCAGTGGATGATGTTTTCTGAATGCATTTAAAATCTATATTGGCATCTCAGATAAATTTGTGATCACATTTTTTGATATTTAGTAAAATCATTGTTAGGTCACTAAGCTGCTAAGTTTTCCATCAGTAAGTGGTGGAGATACACTGGCATGTCTGATGTAGATGGATTGGGGATCCTCCAAAGTAAGACTTGTTTTTTTAATAGTATTCAGCCAGTGTCCTGATCATAGTTGCATTGCTGTCCATCATCACCAGCCAAATTTTGATAGCTTTATTGTACAGGAAGGGTGAGTTGGACTTTGAGGTCAAACACTGGCTCGTCTCGCTCTGCCAAGTTTCGTTCCAAGGGGACTGGAGTAGGACCTTTCTGGGTTGAAGTAGGTGTGTTGAGGAAAAGTTTTGCGATTCTTACTTTTTTTTTGGCGTCGGCACAAAGGGAGGCCTCTCGGCAGGGGAATTTTTGCCCCTGTAAAGCGCTACGCACGGTAAAACAACAACAACAAGATTCACTGCGATATCCAACGGCGTGGGGTTATTTGGGTCAGGTTTAAGTGTAGGTGGGTTCGTACTTTTTTTTTTTTTTGTTTGTTATTGCATGGTGGACAGGTAAGCCTGGCAGAGAGACGACTCACATAGCTCAGATGACTGTAAAGATGCACCCAGTTTGGGTATATTTGCTTCATTTTCCATCTAGTGGTGATGATGAACGCAGTGACCGCTGTGAAAACCTAATAGATGTGTCAAGTTTACCAGGTTGAACAATAATGATCAATTTGCTCCTATTGAGCTACGTGCTATGAGACATTGTCATGGGCTGAATTGAAGAGAAGGTCTTAAGGATAACAGGCTTTTTCTTGAAGTAGAATTGCTAATATTTATAACCAAATGTGAACAGAGTGACAGCCATTTCAGAGGGCAAACCTGAAAAGATGCTTATAGATGGTAGAGAAACCTTTCGCTGTGTTTTAAAAACTATGTCAAAGACACTTGAGGGGAAGACACAGTTAAGGCCTTGTTCCAGTGCTTGAAGGAACAGTGAGGAAGACATGTTGAAGTTTGGACAGACCATAAATTCTGCTTAAATGATTCTGTAGCTGCTGTAGTTTCGATTATGAGTGAACTGAGGCCTTAATCTGTGGCTGAACTTCCAGTGATGGTGTTACTCTCTTTATCCATGCTATTTACTTTTACATCGTCTATTGCACACATTGCTCCCAAATTGTCAATTTTCTGTCCTTTGGCACTTTTTTCATATGCTTGTCATGTTATTTTAGTTTAACTTTACATATTTATGTGTGGTTTTTTTTTCTTTTGTTTTCATAGTTATCCTTTTCCTAAACCTTGCACTCTGTAGTGCTTGATCATTTGTATTTTGTGTGTTTTGTCTATTTTTTTTATTTTTTATTTCTTGCTTTACATTTGGACTTTTCTGTCTCTGAGCCCAAAACATGGAGCTGTCAACCTGTTGATATGTTTAGTCTGCAAAATGCTTAAAGTGCAGTAGAAGACAATAGTGTCTTCTCAGACTGTAGAAGGGTTTGCAAAGATCACAAGACCATGGCAGAACATGCTGAGAAGGAGATCCACAGGCAATACACAACTGGAATGTGATGAAGTTTTGAGTTAATGGACTGATGGACAGATGAGTTTGGAGACTCCCAGCAGAGTTTCCACCCTGCAGGGATGGATGCACTGGACTGTTCCACCACACTCTGTGAAAGCAGCAGACACCAGAGTCAGGGGAAATTATTCAGAGGAAGTGAGAGTGTGGCAACCAAAGGTAAGATCTGAGGTCATGTTGAAGGTTTGCTTTAATCTGTTTGCATTTTACTTATTGCTAATAATAGTTTTTTTTCTCTGTTTGACTCATATGTCCAACCTTAAGGAAGGCTGAAAGGGGAATGTTGTGGCCTGACCTGATCCACCAAGCCATGGACACCACCTAGATCTCTGGACCTCAGACACTGGCAGGTCTGATGTAAATGGATTGGGGATCCTCCAAAGTAAGACTTGTTTTTTAATAGTATTCAGCCTGTGTCCTGAGCATAGTTGCATTGCTGTCCATCATCACCAGCCAAATTTTGATAGCAGCTTTATTGCACAGGGAGGGTGAGTTGGACTTTGAGGTCAAACACTGGCTCGTCTCGCTCTGCCAAGTTTCATTCCAAGGGGAGACTGGAGTAGACATTTCTGCGTTGAAGTAGGTGTGGTGAGGAAAAGTTTTGCGAGTCTTGTGTTTTTTTTTTGCCGTCGGCACAAAGGGAGGCCTCCCGATGGGAATTTTTCCCACCCCTGTAAAGCGCTATGTACGGTCAATCTCGGACAAGATTCACTGCAGTATGAAGTGACGTTGGGTTATTTTGGTCAGTTTAAGTGTAGGTGGGCTTGTACTTTATAGTGTTTAATTCTTTGTTTTGTCTTTAGTGCTCACATTTTGACAGTAATTTGGTGGTGTCATTAACAGGATTCAATTACCCATAACTTTTCCATTATATAGTAAACTAGACAATTCCCCTGCGGGAATAATAGTGAATAGTGTCAATAGTGTCAAACTCACTATCGACTGTCTGTGTGTCTATGTGAGTCTGTCTCAATAGTGTGTCTGTGTTTCTATGTGAGTGTGACTGTCTGTGTCAGTGTCAATATTGTGTGTTCGAGGTGTGTGTCAAAGACACACTCACAGACACACACAGTCAATAGTGAGTTTGACACAGACGTACAATGGCACAATAACTCACACAGATGCACACCAGCACAATAACATACACAAGCGAAAAACACCGCAATTCACCACTCTCGCAATTTCCCGGAATTGTCTAGTTTATATTTCTGATTCATTTTATGACTATTAACATGGAAAATATGATCAAAATATTATCATAACATTATGATTGATATAGTATAGAAGTAGTTACTACAATTACTATAACCAGCCTAATTAAAATCAGATCTGATTTATACGGTTACTGGTGAAAACCTTGTGCTATACAGGAATTTATCACTGCATACCTGTCCCACTGATGGGCATCATGTTTGTCATGCTGAACAGATTGTAAACAAACACAGGTTTCAGGAGTCACACGCTTTATTGAAGATGTCATAATCAGAGCTGTAATTTGGCAATAATAAAATGACTGAAACTCAAGGCAAATAAACTAAATAAACAGAGCCAGAATAAATGACACGAGCGAGGAGATGCTGTAATAGTCAGGACAGCTGTTTATACGAGTCCATACAGAGTCTGCTAGCAAGCAGTGCTACCTCTGTAATCACTAAGAAGTGGCACTGACACCGCCACATCTGACAAGAGAAAACCAGAACCAAATGTTCTTTAACATTTGGACTAAATATAATTTCTCCTTAAAACTAAAACTAATCTTCCATAATATTAAAGTATCTTAAATAGTTGATGGCAGAAACTGCACTAAAGCTAAAACTGAAACCAGGTATGGATGTGAATATAAGAGCCTGACTGTGATGAAGCCACAGGGCAAACACTATGCGTACGGTAGTGTATAACATGTGCTATCATACAGTATATCCAACACAGTAACATCATGACATGCTGACTTTTAAACCTGCCCCACTGTTTTTATTCTTGACTGCAGTTAGCAATGTGCATTCAACACATCTCAGTCTGATACATCACAACTTTCAGCTTTATAGGATAGGTTCAATTTTTTTTTTTTTCAAATCTACCTTAATACAGTACTCAGCTGAAGCAGTTATTGTTCCATTCTGGCCCCCGACTTGGTCCCTTTTCAGCATGAACCAAAAGGATGGGGGATTAAAACCATTCTGTGCAGAACACTCTGTGTTTGGGGTCAGGTCTCAAAGCTGTTGAACACTGGGTCCAGTATTAAAATAGATTAAAAAAAACATTTACAGCAGATAATATAGAAACAGGCTACATCATATGTATCAACACAGCTTCAGGTTGCACAGTGGCTCACAGCTCAAATGTAATTTTTTAGCTACCTGGGTAGTTCGATCATCTGTAGTATATTTTATACTGTAACACAGTAGTGCAAACATATTAAAGCTTACACAGCAATCAAAATGTACCAATGCTAAACTGAAACTGCTGCTGTTAGCATTCTGTTCATCTGATATTATTTCACTCTGGCAGTTAAAATCATCCCATTTCTGAGCTGACTTGAATGTACCTTTATTCCACGGCCGAGCCAAGATCACTTTACATGGGAAACCAGTGTGTGAGCTCATTCTGGAGCTCAAAGCCAGGCTAAAGTAAGCCTGACTAGCTGATGTATGGAGGATGAATTAACATACACTCGTACACACATGCACACACCACGCACGAAAGTCAGTCTCTTAAAAAACATGGCCGACTTCCAATTTCAAATAGTCATTCTGACACAATATATTATAAACCTTTTACAAACAAAAGCTTTAAAGGATTTACAAGCACTGCTCAATTCATAAATATATGCAGCAAAAATACAATGCAATAAATCTCTTTTTAGGAATCAAGACAGGACATAAAAATATGTAAAACTCTTCACTAGACATTAGGGTCAGAATATCTGATTCATTCAGAAGTGCTCATGTTTTTTTTTTCCTTTTTTTTTGCTGTAACAGCAGAGCCACAATTAGACCAAGTCTATGGAGATACACAGAGTGTATCAGTCCAAGAAAAAGTGTCTGGACTCAGCTATATGCAACATGCTAATACTCGTAAAACTAAAACATTTTGACTGTAAAAGTAGTCCTGACATTTATAAAACCACCATGGTGTCTCATTTTAAAGGTGTGTTCAGACTGAATGAGGATTCTTGTCTCTCGTTTATTCACATAAATTTGACAGCTGGCCTGTTTATTCACCCTAAACTGCGATGTAACCACTGTACGGGCATTTGTCAGAAGCTACCTGTACATTAGCTGTAAGCTAGGTAGCGACTGTGTGTAGAGTGTGTCAGCTGAGACATGTTTCTGTTTTTTTCTTATCTTGGTAGATTAATGAATTACACTTAGCCTCATGATAAACAAAGATATTGTGGTCAAGCTTAAACATTTTCAACTTGACTCAACACACGTGAATATGACCCATTCCTGTTTCATTCAGTCTGAACACACATGTCCTATGTTCTCTGGCATCCATATTGGATTTTTTTTTGGTAAGCTTTTTGTAGCATTTCTGTCACCAGTTGTGGCCATATACTTATTCAGAAGCTAACGGGAGCTGCCTTGACAAATTGCTGTTATAACTGTATGACGGAGTGTAGCAAACAGAGCAAATCAAAGCTAACATTATATTAAGTAACTAGCTTAGCTTGTTTTAACATTTTAAAATAGTTTTAAAAGTGGGTCAACTTGTGCCATAGTTGGTTATATATGTATGAACAACAGCACCTTTTGTCAAAAATGTCCTTGTGTCTTTATATTCTACGGAAAAAGTAAAGGAAACAAGCATTACGTGCAAATTTGAGATTTAAATGCTTTCAAAAAGGAGTATTTGCTCTTTCCACTTTGTCGATAAGAAGCCCACAAAACTGAACTCTATCTGGGTCACTACCACCCTCCTCCAAAGAAGACAAAAGCTAGTCTGTGCAACTATGACCCAGTGATATTCAGTTAGTAGCTAGCACTGCTTAACCAACATGGCTGAGCCAGAAAACTGGGACAGTCAAACTCTTGAGTAATGGCTCATTTTAACACTTCACTAAGGCAGTGATTTTCAAAGTCTGGGTTGGCACCTTAAAATCCATGAATTGTCATTTGAAAAGAACACATGCTAAATTATTTTTGCACGTACCCCCTCAAATCTCTGCTATGCATAGCTACAATATTTCAAAATAAAACACGCTGTAGTCTGTTGTGTAAAGAAATTATAACCTGACTACCCAGAAAAGGTTTGAAAATCACTGCATTACAGTCAGTCATAGTAACAAAAATCAATCAATATCAAATGTTGTAGTAGTGTCATAAGTTATTAATATCTAGAAATCAAAGTGCTGTAATTATTAAGTATTTAAATCAGAATACAGAAGATTTTGACATGTTAAATGTGGGCCCATGTCAAAAACTGTGGTATTCTTATGATTGCTAGAAATGTGCCTTAGAAGTCCACAAAGGTTCTTTATATATATATTCTTTTCAAGCCACTAAAACATGGAAAGCCAAACTAGCTACATAAAAAAGTAGTCCTCTTCTTGTCTAATGTGACATCCCACTGAAAACAGACTTGTAACCCAATAGTTCTAACCCAATATTTTAACAAGCCTTGGAATGTGTGAGTTTTAAGGACAAAGTAAGGAATAAACAAATGGTGTAGTATTCCAGTTTGGCTTTTAAATGGCTGACAGTTGAGTGCAGTCCCTGCTCACTCCTTCTTCTGATTGGCTAATAGGGAGGCCTCCCATCGCTGCGCCATGGCGTTCTGTCGTTGAGGCACCGAAGAGAGAGAAGGGGGGAACTGGAGGGAGGGGGAGATTCAGCTAAACCACTGGAACCAGGATGCATGGATAAATGATGGATGGATGGATGGATGGATGATACATAGTTTCATGGTTGGATGGGTTTTCAGATTAAGTGATGATGGATTTTGGCAATGGAAAGTGAACAGAGAATGGGATAGTTGGTGGGATGATTAGACAGATGGATGCAGGATTGATGGGCAGATAAAAAAAATGAGGAGGTGAACAATGATTATATTTGCTAAATTGTGAACTAATGGATTCAAAAATTAATCAGTCCAACTGATTAACAAATCAGAAAGTTCACAATTAATAAAGGTAACAAATGAATGGATGAGTAAAGGAAGAAATCAATTACCCAACATGGAAAATACAAAAAACAAACATTTAAAAATCTGAATATGATGAATATATATGTTATATATATACATGAAGCAATTCAACACACTGAAATAAAAGCAGCAGTGTTCAATTCAAAAGTCGTGGATTGAACTTCATGATTATTCTGGAGGATGTAGTTTGTGCTGCTGTTGAACTGTACTGCATCAGACAGAGAGGTGTTTCTGTTAGCCTATCCTCACTGACATAAATTTGTTTTGGACTTTTTTTTTTTAGTGTTTTAAGTTGTTGCCAATATGTCAATGTTTTCAGCTGCATTGCCCTCTTCTGGCCACAAAATATCAATGACTGCAGCTTTAAGGGTGCTCGAGATCTAGGGGTTGGGGGGGTGTAGTTCTGCTGAGTTTCTAATCAGCTTTTTACATGTACACATGCATGACAAAAGACAGAAGACAGGGAAAGTAAGAGCTTAGCAGGTGGATTAAAGGGGAGATTGAAACACAGCGATATGTCTTTGTCTTTAGCAGAGGGGATCTATTTTATTTACTGATTGTTTGGAATCTTCTTGAGAATATTTTGATTGATAAATAAATCAAGTCTTGTTCGGGGATGCCATGGGTTCCATGCTGCTGCTGTCCAAGTATTTTTAAAACTCAGTTAACGGGATCTAGAGTTACAGATTTCCCACTGGCTTCGATACCAAGGCTGCAGAAGGACAGGCAGATTGATATATGTTGGAGATAAAGTTTGTGTGTGTGTGTGTGTGTGTGTATTTGTTAGCCAACCTTGTGGTCACAAGACAAGCTGGATCGTTCCACCATTTTGCGGGTTCTGGAAGGGGATGAAGGAGAGGAGACACATCTGTCTGGAACCTCTGGCACTGGAATAAAAGTGAAGGAAACAAAAAGACAATTTAATTACACTGGGGAAAAGAATGATAATTTTATGACACCAAAAAAAAACTCGTCCTGAACAGCTCTGTAGCTGGCATTCAACAGTGTTCAACACTGACGGGTAAAGCACACAATCATCTGCAAACTTGTGAATTATATTTGTTGGTGTTATTTGCAATTCATAACTGTAGATTTACTGAATAAGGACAAACCATTAAAGAGCCTGAAAGTGAATCATCTGATCACAGCTACAACACCACAAAAATATTTCTGGTATGTTCAGTTGTTGGTTTCCCAATTCATTGCCAATCCTTAGACACATGGAAATACGTACCGTGGTAACTGATGTTATCACTCAGGCCTGGAGACACCAGCACAGTATCATACCTCTCTCTCCCTCTCCTCCACTCCTCCTCTCTTCTCCTCCTCCACATCTCCTCCCTCTGCCTCCTCCACTCCTCCTCCCTCTGCCTCACCATCCTAATCTCCTGCTCCACCAGTGACTGGCTGCTGAGGGAGCGCAGCTTAAAGAACGGATTGGACGAGAAAGTGCTCTCCTGTGTTTCCATCGGCACTGGAGCGGAGCTTAGGCAGAACTCAGAGGCGCTGCGGATGATCAAGTTGGAGGTTTCCACGACGATGACGTTGGCTGAGGGCACCGCATCCAGGTTCGTCGGCCAATCAGAGAGACCCCCGATTGCGGTGGAGAGTAGGCGGTTCCGGGAGGCAGAGCTGGAGGCGTCAGGCTCAAGGATGATGACGTTATTGGCAGTCATTTCATGGTAGACGGATCGGGGAAGGGAAGAGGAGCAGGAAGGGGAAGGGGAGACGGACAGAGTAGGGGTGCGGCAGGCAGGGGGTCGGGGTGGAGATCGTCCTGTCTGCAGGGTGGATGGTCTGGACACAGAACAGAAAAAACACAAGATGTTTAGTTTTGGCTCAGTTTATCTTTTTTCCCTGTAGAATGAAACAACGTCACATCCTTTGATTTTTGGATAATCCACATCTTTAAAGCTGCACTATTAACTGTTTACATGAACAGTGGCTCAAATCATCAACTCTAAAGTGATTTAGCTTCTTTTAGCTTATTGTTTTGGGTTTTCGGCCTATAAATGTCATAGATCGTCTCTGTGCTCCTCTTGTTCCCTCCTTTGGACTTACCAGCCCTTCTGTTAGGATTCCTGCCTCAGCCCCCTTCTCCATCTGCCCACCAGACGTCCTCAGACTTTCCTCCCTATCTCAGTCACCTGACTCCCAGATCCGCCTACTCAACTCTCTCCCACTCTGTCACCTTAGCTTCTCTGCCAACTCACGCAACTGTTCCCAGTTTTCTCATTATCCCTGCCAGTACTTAACCCAGCCATTTCCACCAGCTCCTTGTCAAATCATCTACTTATGTCCCAGCATATTTCCCCATGTGCCTGCTACCTGCAGGTGGTGTCCTGTTTTCTGTGCCTACCTGTCTGCCTATCTGTCTGCCGTTAGTCCATCCGTCTGTCTGTAGACCTGGTTTTCTTTAGTTCATCCAGTAAAGTTCTTTTACTGAACCTACCCACATGTGTGTCTGTGTTTGGCTCTTTCCTGCCTGTGCTGCTGCCATCAGCTGCGATGATGCATGTCACTCTCAAACTCGTAAAAGCTCTGACAAACCCACACTACGCTAACTGGCAGGCATCAAACAGCAGACAGAAAAAGATGGTGACTAGCAGGTGAACACTGCAGTTTTTAGAGACTTTAAAAACCCAGATATTTTCCTCAGAGTTAAAAGGAGAGTGAAAACAGGACTTGCATTTGTTGGGAGAGCAGACACAGGACTTCAATGAATGCTAATGTTGAAACAAACAAACAATGTAGTATTTGCTACATCAACTATGTAATCACCCATTTAATTGACTGTCCCATAAACCTATGGACAACAGTAAGTGTATCAGATATGTTTTTAATACAGACCTGATAAAGGTTTCTTTAAACTGTACCTCATTCCTGCACCTGGGTCATACTGGCTCAGTTTATAGTTATATTAAGTAGCAGCTCCACCCAAAACACCATTAAGGTGTATTATTAAATGTGTCTGTGCTAGTCATACTGTTAGCACAAATATGCAATGTCTGTGAATGTTCTCATTCATCCAGGTCATTGTTCTCTCTCTCTCAAATTGAATCGAAGGCAACTGGACTTGTATTTGTCTGGGAAGACGTTTCGCCTCTTATCCAAGGGGCTTCATCAGTTCCTATGCATCGGTCTTTCGGTCTGCACTAGTCTGATTAGTGCGGACCGAAGGACCGATGCATTATACTGCTGAACAAGGTTCCATAATGTCACAAGCCTGAAGAGTCTTATCCATCGATTTCTTTTACCTGGGTATAGCCAGGCCTTGTCCAATCATCCCCCTCTCTCTGCGGTGCCTTTCTTCTCTCTCCAGAGTCAGTCGGATCTCTCGCTCCACAGCACTCTCTGGCTCTTCCAAGGGGCTGCGGTATGATGAGTCATCCAGGCCCGAGTCCTCTGAGCTGGGGGACAGGGTGGAGGACAGGGCGGGCTCCCTGGGCACTGGTGGATGGATCTCCCTTCGAGAAGGCAAGAGGCTTAAGTTAAGATAAGTCAACAAGACACAACAGTTGTTTCCATTTAACAGTTAATCAGTTACAGGATGGAAACATACCAAATATCTGACATGCAGCACCTGCTGCAGTTATTTTTCTGTTGATCAACTTATCACTTAATCATCTGAACTGTTTTAGCTCTACAGCAATTCATGCTCTATTATAAAGCAGGAATCCACATAAAATAAAGACTGAAGCTGATTCCAATAGTTTTATTTTTTTTAAGATGACGAGAAACCTAGTGACACGTGGAAACAAGACAGGAAAGGTGCCTTCATTAGTGTTAATTAAATGTATTCAGTATTAAGAAACTATATTTCAATCAAGATAATTCGTAAAACATGATTGGCTGACTAAATAAACCATTTGTATTTCTACACTGACCTGTTAAATTTAAAATCTTTAAATCACTTAAATTTTGAACAAGTGTGTCTATAAAAGCTTTGCCACAAACAACAAGTTTTTCTACCTGTGTTTGAGTCGGGGGCTGCGAGTTGGGGGGTACAGTGAGGTGTGGGTGCCCTGGAAGCTCCCCTGAGCTCTGAGCCCTGGTTTGGGAAAGGGCTGACCTTTGACCTCCTCCTCCATTTTTTTCCACTGCCGGCGGGCCAACATGAAGTCGACGTGCTCAGTGGAGACATTCTCACTGAGTGTCTCCTCGTGCACACAGAAATCTGCAGGAAGCTGATGAGACATGAGGTTAGATTATTAAACATACATATAATTATATTTGGGATACTAAGCATGAAACAAAGTCTAGTATATCTGTAAAACTTTATCGCTAGCAATCAAATTTAATAGATCATATTTTAAAAAATAATGTTAGATACAAAGAAAACAGAGGTCTACCTTCCTGTCAGGGTCTGTGGAGCTGGCTGTGGAGCTGGCAGAAGGAGACCGTAGGAAAAGATCCCTCCTTGACCTCATCTGATCTTCATCACCACCCTTGCCTACCCTCCTCTCCTCCTCTGCTCCCTCCTGTCTCTGCTCCTCTGTTCCACTCTCTACCTCTGCGTCATCCTCGTGTCTCTCCTCATCTTCTTTTCCTCTTCTCTCCTCTTCTTTGCTCTCTCCATCACACATGCCACCCGCTTCCTCCTGGTTGGCGACATCAGAGGGTGCGAAGGTTGCCCACTGGTCTTCTCCAGCGTCACTGTCGGAATACACGATGGCCAGCTCCGCCTGGAGGCAGTCGCTAAGGTGACTGTCGCTGAGGTCATCTCTGTTCCCAAGGTCGTGGACCCATTCATCCTGCAACATGGCCTCTGCTGGCTGCTGTGAAGGGTCTGAGGTGACAATCAGGAGCTCTGATGATGATGGACACAGTGCACTGTCAGAGATGAAGAGAAGCTCTGACAGAGCATCTTCTTTCATCTCTCCCTCTGTTTCTCCACTTTTTCCATCTTCTCCCTCTATTTTTTCCCTCCCTTCATCTTCTTCCTCTATTTTTTCCCTCCCTTCATCTTCTTCCTCTATTTTTTCCCTCCGTTCATCTTCTCCCTCGATTTCTCTTCCCCCCCAATCTTCGCTCACCATTTCTCCTTTATTTCCATCTTCTACCTCTTCTTTTCCCCTATCTTTGTCTTCTATCTTTATTTCTGTTCTTTCCGCAATTTCTCCTTCTGTCTCTCCTCTCCCTTCTTCTTCTCCCTCTATCTCTCCTCTCCCTTCATCCTGTCCCTCTGTTTTCCCTCTTCCTCCATTGTCTCCTTCCTCTTCTCCTCCCTTTGTGTCTTGTCCTTCTTCGATTTCACCCCCTCTGTGTTTTCCTATCTCAAAAACAAGATAATCACACTCATCTCCGTCTCTTTTTCCGTTTTCTCCCTCTGCAGCTTCTTCCTCCAACCCATAGACTTCTGGGTACTGGAGTTCCTCCACTTCCTGGCTGTGGCAGCTAAATAAGTTGTCTCTTTCCAGGTCTGTTAGTGGTGGTGATGAGCTGATCTCCATGGTAACTGGATCCGTTGGCTGTGTAGGAGTGGAAGAATCGTCCACAGGGCTACTATTGCCAGTGCCACCGTTGTCGTGGTTACCGTCAGTTAGCTCAGGTGTCGTCCTCCTCAAACCAGCTGTGGCTCTCTGTGTAAAAGACACACTTTACATTATACACACTATAACGAGCCTGGTTACTGATATATTTATGCAATATCTTATTTAATATCTTTGAAGAAAAAAACAAATGAAGACATGAAATATCAACAAGAAGCCCTAAAAAAATAAAGAAAAGTTTAAACAAACTTCACCTGCTTCTTCCAATCCCAAGCTAGGCAGTCAAAACTTTGACTTAGCACCTTTTTAATTTTTAATTAAAGCTGCAATAACGAACACTGTTATATTAACAATAAATCAAAATTACTGTTTGTATTGAAAAGTGTGTCACTTGTAGCAGCAGACCCACAGACCCAACTCTATAAGGCGTTTTAGTGTCTCCCAGCTCGTTGGTTTACTGCCACAACTTTAGTGTTTTGGTTCACGTATCTGTGGCCAGCACCTAATAACCATCACAAAGTTACAGACTAGCTAACATTGTGGAGTATATAACAGCTAAAGAGTCAGATATTTTCCTCATGAGTTGGTGGAGACCAAAACAGAGCTAAAAGGACAGTGACTATGACTCTTTACAGAAAAGAAATAAAAAAGGTCATACAACAGTCTGCATTAAAGCACGCACTAAAAACAATGACTGTTTACCACCAAGGATGTTACATTCATCCACCCCTGATACACATAGATGCATAAGTACATACAGACACACTCAACCATGAATGCACACAGGCACATTCATAACAGTACAGTACATACACCCATACACACAGCAGAGAAGATTAAAGCAGTGTATATTGCCCATAAATGTTTGATGGGCTAAACTCAAGCCTTCATATTGTTACCATGGTAGTACTGCGTTGGCTGTGAGTGGGCTGGCTGATTATTATGGTCTGTTGTTCCAGGCATGTGCTGGTGACAGACGGGAGGTGTTGCTATGGTAACACTAAGTATAGATGCAGAGGCAGGCAATCTGCTAAAGTCAGTTTTCTTTCAGTTCAGTCACACTGTTTACAGGAGGATGAAATTAATCACATATTATACAGCAACAGTTCTCAGTTACTTCCACACTGAACATGTTGACATGGATCAGTGTAAAACATTTACAACACACAAGACCCCCCTGCCTCTGAAGACGATATTAAACCATTTGTGAAAACGAAAGTAAAGTAAAAGAAGAACCATTGGCCTGGTCCAGATTGGCCAGAGTCAACAATCCTCAGAGTCTGATATTTGATTTTGTGCATATTTCTTAAAGCAGCATACAATAAACCGAGCAGGTCCCAGGGAACAGCTGGAGGCATGGCTGAGGGGCAATCACTTTAATATAGTTTAAAATATAGTTTATATAAAAGTTATGAGCTTACCCTATGAGTATTCCTTCATCTTTACCTTGTACAAACCATTATTTCCAGTATGTTCTGTTTTTGATTGCCTCTGATCAAGTCCTGTAATGATGTATCATGTCTTTATTATTTATATATATAAAAAACAACAATTGAATAAACCTGAAAATAACAGTTCTTCACAAGCGTATACATAAATATATTCTCAATCATTCTTAAGAAAAACAACTGATTACATGTTCACCTGATTACTGCCGATGAAACGATCAAATTTAGATGCCACTATAACTGATTCCATTTATTCTCTGATAAAAAAAAACAGTCTTAACAGTAGGTGGAATTATGTGCCAGGTAGAATTTGTTTGAACTTAACTTTTGGAAAAGTGACAGCCCTACTCAAAAGTGATAGCTCGAAATCCTCCACATCTCCATGTCACATCTTTTGTATATAACACTTGTAGAAACACAAAACAAAACCCTGTGATTTAATAAGCGAGAATGCTCTACGTTTAAAGATGTTTACCAGCCACCCAGTAGGTAGCTTAGCCTCGATGCCTGCATACAACTGTCCAGAAGACCCAAACTCTGCTGGGCAGTTCACACACCCTCTGACTCTAAGCAAAACTAGGTGACTACTGAGTGTAGCTGTACCCATAATGTTAGCTAACTAAACTAACAACATGTAAATAAGACAACTTTGGAATAATCAGAAGTTTCCCTGTGCCAAGCTAGCACTGTCCCAGATCAGTGTCTATGAAAACAGGGAAACTAAACTGATATCAATCCTCCATCTAATGTCAAAGTTAGTGAGCATCACTAGAATTAAAACACTGTAATGTAATTACTAAAGTTAAAGCCCGAGACTACTTCTGACAAAAGAAATGACATTCCTGTAATATGTCAGGAACATACGTTGCTGTACTGTAAGAGTTTGAACAAACAACCAGTGGCGTCATTGTTTTAAGAGGCAGTGAGTCAGCATGAACACTCTTCAGAAAAGCACAAACACAGCCAAACTGGGATTTTGCAAGGCAATATCTTCTTACACACTATGGCAGCAGGCAAGTGGGGACACACGTATGATGTGGACAGGGTTGTAAGCAAAAGCTGCAGGAGTTAGCATGGATAGCAGGCTAACGGCACTCCACTTTGTTGTGCCCTTGCCCACAGTGCATCAGCTCTGCTGCTTATGTCATCATGCAGTTATGTAAATATGGATATTAAGAGTCAATTCCAGCCTCTGTCTCACACATAGTCTGTACACTTGTGAGTCCCAGGATTTCATAAGTCAAAGTTCAATCAGACTGAACTCTGCATGAGGTAAACAAAGCCGGATCAATTCACGCCAGGGATCGAATGTGTCTATCCCTCATCCTCACTCGAATGAATGGGAAATTAATTTTTGGCGTGACCCTGCCTTAGCTCACCGACTGTTACAGCACACATCTGCCAGGCTCGATCGATCCTCATGGGTGTTTTCCAGACTGCAGCGAAAACTGACCTGCAAAGATCTAGTCTGGCTTTGCAAGAACGTAATTTAGGGTCTCTAAATCTAATCTAAATAAACAGCAGCTTGTAACTAACCTTTCTCATAGCAGACACTGTGACCAGTTGTGGCAGGAAAAGCACACATGTAAGAAACATCATTAACAATGGGTTTGTTCTATAGAGTACAAGCCGTGGCAGCAGGCCAACATGCTCAGAGCATGGCATACCTGAATGGGATGCAGCCATTAATGATGTCTTTAGCTGCCCTAACCAAAACAATTTCCTGACACTGTCCTGTCTTGGCCCTGTCTCTCATCATCCTGCCAGGTTAGAGATAATGGGAATACGTGTCAGGCAAAACTAATCTGATCCCAGAGCATGATGGGGTTTATTTGGCCATTATTTCATAACGGATAAGAACAAATGAAGAGCTAGCCCACTGATGCATTAACTCAGATTCCATTTAGTTATGCTTAACGAGTGGAACAACTGTTGCCTAACAGCTGCCAACATGTGTGTTCCTCTCATACAACCTTAACAGTCATTCTCACTTAAAACAACCTGCACTGCAGTTCTGCTGACAACATTCAGCATTTTCAGGTATCTTCATGCTCAATGTCCTGCCACCATATTTGAATTTTATTAGTGTGACCTGTTACAATAAAATATACACTACACTATAAATATACTAAAATAATATACTGAAGGAGGATGTAGTTGGAGGATGTATTCATCAATCAATTTATTCTCAGTATGACAAATCTTCACTTCATCAGAGAAGCCACAACATATGGGGAAGGATTGGAAAGTTATTAGTTGCACAGCAGCTCTCAGTTCTAATCCACGCCTCACATCATTGCTGGCCCGGATCTGAACTAGACACCTTTTGGATTAGTGGTAGACCTCTCTAACCTCTTGTCGGCTCACACAACTTTCCCTTTGAACTTCAGCTTTAAAATATATGACAGTCATTTTCTCCACAGAATTGAACTGCCTTTAAAGTGAGTTCACTTGTAGCCTCAAACCTCTGTTTGGCCCCCCATCAACAGCTGGAGACAGCGTAATCACTATTATTTAATCAGCCAACTGTGTGTGTGTGTGTGTGTGTGTGGGTGAGAGGATTACAGAGCAACTTCAGGCATCATCTGTTTTATCGAAGATGAGGAATAACTGAGGGCATGTTGCCTCATCAGCAAGCATTCAACAATTCACTCTTCTGTTCCACGGTGTTCAATGGTGGTGTTCTGTCCAATTATGTCTCCTCTATTCTGCTTTATTCTTTTCCTTATCATTCAGTGTGGTTTCATCCTGATGATATTCTCTTATGCCATAATATTCTATTCTGTTCTGTTCTATTATATTCTGTCAGAGGAGGGCTGAGCCAAGTGTGTTACATAAGACAGCATCCTAAAATCGGGCAAAGAACCAAAATCGTGACAGATAAGCGCAAACAGAGAAGCCAAGAAAACCGGGATCTGATGGTAGCTCAAGCTAAGCCAAAGCCTCGCGCATACACCTCGCGCAAAGGCTACATGTTGTCCGCCAAAAAGAAAGGAAAAAAAACGCACCCCCTCCCTCCCAAATCTCCACCGCACGAGGAAGAGGCCTTAAACCCCGGGAAAAGTGTTCTTGTTTTATTATAACGACGTTGTTGACATGTGTCATTGGTATGTTTATTTACCTACCAACAGCTTCCAGCACAGCAACCAAAACGAGATCATCTCCAGGCGGCCGCGGCGCGCGCATTCCTCTCCACCTCTCCCCAACGGCAGCGCGAGCAGCCAGGCGGCCACCCGCTGGCGCGAGGAAGAGGGACGCATGCAGGCTGACAGCTGCGGCGCGTGTATGATGTGTGTGTGCGTGTGTGTGTGGTGGAGAGAGGTAGAGAGTGAGAGGACAGGAGCTGAGAGAGAGAGAGGGAGAGAGAGGAAGGATATATTGAGCGGTGCTCTTATCTTGTCGGTGAATTAGAGCAGAAGAGATAAATCCATATTGGCAGACTATTGTACATCTCTCGCTCTCTCTCTCTTTCTCTCTCTCTCTGTATCTATCTGTCATCCCTCTACCGCCGCACGCGCATGCTGTATCCGGCCGTTCCCGCCCCCCCAGGCTCTAACACTGTAAAATATAGCCATTTTAACAAGTAGGCTAGTCCTATAGGGATGTAACGTTCACCCAAATTCACGCTTTGATTGGGTGCGTGTTGGTGACGTCACGATTTGGTACACTAATACAACAAAATTAAGTTATGTGATGTCTGACAATACTCCATCCGTTTGCTTTCTATTACAAACCATTTTTATGTTGAAGACTTGAGAATGAAACAAGCTTATGTGGGCGCCACGCTGCAGAGAACTCAGGTCATTATCTAATCCAAATATAATTTCACAGGCTTTCAGGTGCAAGTGCAAAATGGCCGACCCAAACAAACTCACTGCTGAGTGTCATACAAACAACCAAATGTAGCAGCGTACACAGAGACCATGCAGCAAACGTCACATTTTAATTCTCTTGGTGAGAAATACAGTCTTACACGTACGAAAATTTCAGTTCACTTTGTACTAAGATATAAATTACACTTTCTGACTGATCTGAAAGAAAGAAGGAGGCTGATGGGGAAAAAGAACCCTAATAATAAATGACTGATATTGTCACTGGGCTATATCACTAGAAAAGGTTAATGCTAAAATATTTAAAATTGTAGGTCACTGTATGTGACTGGCCCTTTGTACTGGCCAAAATCTGATTTTACCTTCATGTTTAATACCTCTTCCTTCTCCACCCCTCTCCTTTCTTGCATTCTTTCATTTGTACTTTTCCCTTCTCCATCGACCCCACTCCTCACATCAGTAAATCCTTCTTCCACCCGCCGCTGTATACAAAAATACAGTGTATGAAAACACTCTTGCCATTGTTGCATTCCCAGGAGAGTGATGGGTGAAATGAAATGACCCTGCTGGACTTTGATTCATGACCTTTTATTAGTGTGACTGACAGACTGTTATGTTATGTCATCTATATGTGGTGTATGTGTGTGTGTGTGTGTGTGTGTCTACATGGGTAAGAGAGAGCGAGAGTGAGCAAGGTGAGCTGAGGTAAGGTTATCAGTGTCTGTGTGTCCGACATCTGGCTGAACAGACCAAACACACCCACATACACACTCAGACACACACACAACAAAGGACTCTGACAGCGTGCCAGCCACCCTGGATAAGGACCATGGCTTAGAGAGAGGGATACAGACAGATGAACAGGAAGAGAGGGCGACATCTCTCTGAGAGACAGAGATGAGTGCTTCTACCGTCACCATGGGATGTAAAACCCAGATTTGACCTTCAGATGCGAAATCATTATTGAACTGCCACCAAACTAGACTGTTGATGTAATGAGTTGGGCTTTAATCTGGCGACAATCTGCTTTTAACCCTTCATAGTAAATAAAACTCTTCTTTTAATCTATTAGGCAGTCCTGGATCTTTTTAAATACCGTTTAGAATTGATTTGTTTTTAGCTTTACAGGACATGGTGTCATTGTGTGGGCAAATTATAACAGCTGTCCTTGGAGTGTGTAGTAAAAACATACGTCCTTCTTGTCTGGACACAAGTGAAGCAGATAACACTGATGATGGTTTCTTTCCATTGAAGTGACCTCAGCCCCTGAAGTGGGACACCTAAAAGGAATGCAGCCATTGTTCAGTATTATTCGTTACACCTGCTTTTCCTGCTCTGACATGTGGAAGTGCTGTGAAAAAGATCTATTTAAAAATAACTCTTCTATTTGTTCTATTCTAATTGTCTGAGGAGAGGAACTCGATCACTTGGTTGATCATGAGACAAAAATATTTCACTTCTTAAGCCACATAAGCTTCTCACATGTCAGGATTTGCTGCTTCTCTGTTTTGTATGATTCTGTATTCAGTGTATGTTGGTGCAGGCCTGTAATTTGAAGGAATCATCCAGAAAAAAAGTAAAATAGCTCAGTTACTCCACGGTGAAAAAAAAGTGGTGGAATGTAAGAAAACTCATACTGTGTGCTCCGCAGCTGAATACACAACAACTGTGAGACACTGTCAGTGAGCAGCATTTGATTCAAGGAGCTTTTAAGTAGATTGAGGGTCTTAAAGGGATGATGCTCAAGTCAAAATGATAAACATAGTGATTTGGTGTGAGTGATGTGAGTCACATGTTATGGCTTTGACAGTGACCAGATCTCAGAATAGATAGCGCTCTCCAATACCATCATCATCATCAAAATGCCAAATGATGAATTGTCTTTTGATGGAATGGTGTTTGTCTCTCCAGTAGAGTTACACACACCACACACACGCCTCTGTGTACTCTGTCATATTAGGGGTCACACTGACTTGGATCATATTCCTTTTTTAAAATCAAGCAGTCCCATATATGGGTCTTCTTCATGTGACACATCAAAATGGCCACGTTGCAATTGTCTTGCATGTGGGTGGATTTTTTTCCATCGATGCAAATCATTACAGGCTTTCCTCTTTTGACTGATAGATGAAAGACAAGGTCACGGCTGGATGACACTGTGCTGTCAGCTCTAACACACATGCACACGCACACACACACACACACACACACACACACACACACACACACTTGTTTCCTCTTCTGATCACTGTGTGAACATCACCAGTATTTCCTGTATTCCACACTCACAGATCAATGAAGCCATGGGACAAATACAGCATGAACTCACCCACCGGGGTAAGAACAGTGGGTGAGTATGGTCAACACACATACACACACACTCTCTCTCTCACACACACACACACACACATGCACACACACGTTGTTGGTGTTACTGTATAGTGACAAGTGGCACACAGATACAAATATTGCTCTGGAGTTTGGCAAATTCCATCAAAGACCACCATGACAGATGTTCATGCAAGGTTTATGGAGCTTTTCTGATGAACCAGTCCTCTTTAGAGATATTACTTTCTAATCCAAAATGTCTTGATTAACCAACAAGGCTTGATAAACCTATGAAAGTAAAACAAACAACAACAACAACAAAAAAGCAATGCAATACAAAAACAAACTCCCCTCCCCTCTCAATGATCTTCAATCTTTTAGCCTAACTCAGCAGATATTGATCAAAGGTCTATATTTGCACCTTTTTTCTCCCTTGTCCATTTCCACCTCCATTAGAACCCTCCTACAATTATAAGGTCGCCGTTTCAACAGCCACTAAGGTAGCAACCCCCCCCCCCCCCCCCCACACACACACACACACACACATACCAACTGATGTTACTGATTGATTTGAGTGATTGATATGACTGTTTTTTAATTTTCTCCTGACGTAACTTCAGCAACAGTCGTTGCTTTCACAGATGTTTAAAGAAAACTGTCCAGAAAGGCTGGTTCAAAGCCAAAGTTGTGAGATCCTGTTGTGGTGACTGTTGGACGTTCAAGAAATCTCCAGAAAGAAGCTTGTTCTGGATTCTGAAGGACTGAAAATCAAACCTGACCCTGGTAAGTGGTGTTAAATTAGTTCATTTATATGACAATGGATGTGCTTTGTTCACTAGATTCAATTTTTTTTTTGTCCGATGCAAATTATAAGACCAAACAGTGCTATGAATTTTGTTAACTACGAGTCCTTAAAGACAAACATGAGCTGAACATCAATCTTCTGCTGAAACTTGGAGTGAGACGTTGAGAGTTTTATCCTTGATTTGGCTTTGGGCTTAGATTAAACATCTAAATACAAAATGCCAGCTCTCAGACTGCTCTGTAATGAACAGATCTCAAACCTGGACAAGAATATTACCAGATGTTGCATAAAATACACACTGGACTGTTTTTCCCCATAGGTAGCATCCATACAACTCTAACACAGAGCTTCACGGCTCAACCCCCCTGGATGGATCTCAAAAGGATCAAACACACAGAAAATAACACACAGCATAACAATCTCCACACAGAGAATCATTTTAACAGTTGTTATTTCCTAGTCTGATCAATATGTTTCAAAGGCCTCTGGAAAACTTTCAAGGCAGGAAAAACAAAAAGACTTACCTGCTGCTGACGTGATCAACTGTGTCAACTGGTTACAGTGGAACAAAAGTGATATATTGCTATGTATAAATATCACTGTCTCTATTCCCTTATGTTATTTAGTCCTCTCTTTTCCCTTTATATCCCCCCTCTCTCTCTCTCTCTCATGCACACATCTCAGTGCCAGTGGGGTGTATATATATATTGAGTGTGTGTGGGCAGCAGCCAATCAGAAAACAGCAGCTTTAGCGACATTTGCGACACACACATGTTCAGCCTGACACTCTCACACTGACACACTTTTCATAGGATGGATTTGGGCATGCACAATGTGCTCACTCTCTCTCTCCCCCCCCCCCCCTCTCTCTCTCTCACACACACACACACACACAAACACACATATGAGTGAAGCACATCTGTCATCTGCAACCATCTGATCCAACCATTCAGAGGATTAGTTTTTGTTTTTTGTTTTTTTTTTAATTTCTGACGTCAAAACTCAACTTGATAATCTCCCGCACACACTTGTCTGTGCGTTGGATGGTTATTGCATCATTGTGATGTTTGTGTCTCATGTCTTTACAGCGTAACAGGTCCTTGTATTTCAAATTAAAGCATGGCTATTTGTGACGTCACACTGCTTTACATACATATTACGTAAAGAATGTTGTGTAATATACTGATGTACAAATGTATGTCACACCAGTGTAGTGTCTTTTTAGGAACAGTAAGAGATGACAGAGCCACGGTGGATACTGGCCTCAGGGTATCACAGAAAAATATGTCATACATAAAAAAACAAACAAACAAATAAAATTATCATGTTTGTTGAGTTGTATGTTGAAGAATCTAAAAGAGATTCTGAAGAGAGGACACTGTCCTTAAGGAGTATGAACAACAGAAAGAACATGTGACCATACAACTGCAATTGCATGATCAGTGGACTCATTCGCATCTTTTGTTGGCATCCTGGTGGAGTCTTGTGCTTTAGGTGCATGTTGACAAATGTGGAGGCATGAACAGGTAGCTTTTGTTACTATTTAATTTGAAGGTGAAATAAAAAATAAAAAATACTGCATATACTCCCACATGAAGTGGAGCAGTAACACAATGCTAAAGCTTTTTATTAGAGGCTTTCATCAGACATACAAAGATAGTAGGATATGTGTCTATTCACATCTCTGTCATTTCAGGGTTGCAAAATAAATTAAAAAAGATTATATCTAACATAATAAATACTCAGTGTGCTGAGTGCATAGTTCAAGTAAATGAGAATCAAGAAAATAATAAAATAAAAGCATTAAAAAGCATCTGCAGGACACTGTTTTGCTGATCTGAGAGCTTGGTTTTTATGAATTACTTAATAAGGACCTGGAGGTGTTACTATTAAACATTAATAATCCCACTGAAGGTAGGATTAGAATAGAATCAAATGGTTTCATTGGTTTGGTTTGGTTTCCTCACTCTTTTTTATCAGGCTCTGCTTAACTTGAAATGTATAAAAAAGTCACCTCTTAAAGGTGTTACCAGTATGGTATTGTGGTTTTGAGGGTTATTTGGCTATCTTTACCTCCATATGTCAGATTTCTGCAATAGAAGACAGCAAGGCTATTAGGAAACCAGAGTTTCCCAAAGCCAAGGCAGCCAAAACCAGAGACTTCAGGAAGGAGCCCTGCAACACAAAGAACGGCAGACGTTACAGAGTGGACACAGAATAGATATTTCTCACAGCGGTCAGAAAACCTTTCTCAATCTGTGTTTGTCTGAAATGCCTGGAGGTGTTCTTGGTGTCTACAGTGCCCCAAATCTTTACAAATGTTTTTGCTTTCCAGCTTAAAACCATAAATGACTTTAGGCTGGGGCTAAGAAAAATCCCTTAGAAATAGTTCATACTGAGAATCTGTTGGTGTGGTGGTGTGAAGTGGGCACCTACCCAGGAACTGGGCCCTGGTTGGCCTGAATGAATGGCCTGTTGGTCATCTGACCCCAGTGCTGTAGGCCAAACAAACAACAGTTAGAATAACACAAAATGCACTCAGTACTGTGCCAGGTCACAACATCTAACTCTTCATCATAATTATTAATCAATACAAATACCCTGAATTCACAATAAGCTTAATTAAGGGTTTCGTACATTTTTTGACGTAAAGGTGTTTGTGAATCAGGAGGAGGAGCCTGAATGAGCCCAGCCATGTCACGTAGCCAATCAAAACATGCGTTGCCCAAGGCTGGGGGAGAAGCAGTGATGATTGGCGCATACCCAGGAACATGGCCGCCACTGCAGTCACAGAGAGAACACAGTGTAACTTTAAACAGCCAGGCAGGACGTCCTGTGAATTAAGGTGTTTTAAAGAAAGGTTTGTGGACAGAATTCAGTCTCCAACCTGACTCACCTGCCATGATCTCAGTCAAAGATCCAACTCCCCAGTGAGCCCAGTTAAAGATATATCTCCTGGAGAGAGAAACAGAAATACCAATATACTGATATAGTTTAATAACCATTCATTCATTCATTTTTTACCTCTTAATCCGTCAGGGTCGCGGGTCTTCATCCTCTCCTTACTTCCTCTGGGAACAACTTTAAATAGTCACCAATTCCATCACACCCACAACTCACTCTTTTCCCAAGCAACTGACAATCCTACTTGCCCCCCCTACCCGTATTTACCCCCCTCTGTTTTCCTCAGCTGTGCTAATCCACTCATCCATGCCTTCATCACACCCAGATTTGATTAGTGCAACGGCATCCTCATTGGCCCTCAAAATCTTCGGTAAACTCAAGTATGTCCAAAACTCACCCCTCTTCTCACTTCTTGTCCCATGCTTGTGACCACATCACCCCCATTCTGCATGACCCTCACTGGCTCCCCATCCCTGAGCCCCCCAGAACACTGAGACCACGTTCCCAGTGGGAAAAGCTGATACAGACTTTTTGTTAAAAAAAAAAGTCAACTTTAAGAATTCTGACTTTCAAAAAAATAGAACCAGTCTTGAAAATCTCACCATGTGTACCTGTAGACTTCTGCTCATTAAAATCAGTACAGAAGCATCACTGAGGGCCATGACATCTGTACTGTTTCAGGCCCCTGAATGTACAGTAAATGTAAACAGTGTTTACCTGTGAGAGTCAGGCAGTGGTCTGAACACAGCCATTATCGGCTGACACAGAGATAATGCCAGAACACAACAACCTAGGTAGGGATGGACACCTGCATGCTGCACACACAGACACACACACACACATTAAAATATACACATATATACACAAAAACTATGAAATGTTCTGAATAGTGTCATAATTCACACACTGTTGTTGATGTGGTGGATTAGAGAAGATGCCACTGTCTCCACACTGACAATTAAACTCAATTTTTGTTGAAAGTGGAAACATTGTGAGTCACTGGGACTGGTGTGGGTGTGTGTGTGTGTGTGAGAACTGTACCTTGCTCCAACCTTTCCTGTAGAAAAATGGAAGGCAAAAGGCAACAATGGTCAGAGTCACAGTTAGCACCATCAGGCCTCGATGAACCTACACACACACACACACGCATATATACACACATAAATATAAATGTATTGCCATTTCTTTCACTTCATTTTTGGTGCTTTCTGTGTGGGCAGTATCTACCTGGAACCAAATTTTCTGGCCAAGCAGAGTTTGATTTGGCCAATCAGATCTATAGAAGCTGGCGATGAAGGTACCAATACTCCCCGTTAGCATCCAGGCTAACAGCATTAGTACACCTGGAGAAGCAGAGGCAATGCAGCAGCTAAATATTACACTGAGAATAGTTTATTACTACACTACAGACTGACTGACAGCATCATAATGGCAAACCTACTGCTGCACCTCCTCCTCCTTCAGTTACTGCTTATGTATGAAGAGATCTGAATTCCATGTTTCCCACATGTTGTAGTAATATAATAAAACCTGGCTAAGCCTGGATAACATGTCCTTTTGTTAATTTGACCATCAGACTCTCTTAATGACATCGGTGTAAACCTTAAGAACTCAGCCTACCATGCGCTTTCATTATGGTGGGTCCTCGGGAGCCTGTTAGGACCTCAGGGGGGCCTGTGATCCTTTTTTTACGGGTGGAGACTAATGGTTGGAGTCTGTGTCTCCGTATTTTACCTATGGAAAAAGACAAAGAGGGTGCTTGTTAAATTCCCATAAGAAATTTAGCTTTGCACCTATACTGTATGTCAGTGAATGTAATAATTTGTCTACTACACATGGCACATGCAAGACATGAACAAGATGCAAGACTACATAAATGTGTCCAATGCTATTGTTTAACAGTCAATCCAGGAATCTCAGATATTGTGAAGTCAGATAAAGCTGACCTGGCTGACACACCCTCTGACCAAACAACAGGAAAAACACCCTTATTGTAAGTGTTACTCACTGTATGTATGGTCAAACTGCAGCATCTTCACAACATTTTCTCTTTAGAATAAATCAGCAGTGTGAGTTGGTGGGAACTGATTCATGTCTTATATTCATACAACATCTCAGTCTTGCATAGCCAGTTAAACATTAACCAGAATGTAAGAAAAAGTTCTCAGTCACCAAAACAGTAAAGAAGCCTCTACTTAATGTCCCCAGCACTCCCTGTTAATGACATCCTGTTGTCCAACTAAAGCTGATACTACTTCAGCGATTTCACACTGATTAAACGGTCATGTGACATAATAAAGCTTTGTCAGACTGATAAAATCTTGCCTTGAAACTAGCCTTGAAAACCACAACATGACTGCCTGGGTTAATGGGTTCAGAGTTCATCTAACACGTGCATTATGCTTAATCTCTCACCATACTCAGCCTGTCCGTTGGCTAGAAACAGAAAGTACTCCTGGTCCAGATCATAGCGGCCTGGTTCCTGATGGGCCAGTTTGACTGGTCTACTGAGCCGACACTGGATTGCTCCATCTGCCAGGCGCCACGATACTGAGGAGATTCCAGACTGCAAACACATTCACACTCAGAAAAGGACAACAACAATGATGAAGACAAGATTTGAGGATGTACGTCTGTTTGCTTTCTTTGTCGAAAGACATATATCAACCAAATCTGTGCCTTAAGTACAGAGCTGGACTCATGATGTGGTTAGCCCAGCTAAGCATAAAGACGGGAAACAGCTAGCCTGGCAGGTGGGTAGTGTCTCTGGCTATGGCACTTGTTGCCAGATACAGTTGGTAAGCACAGGTTTTGGTCTCTGCAGGCTGCCAAACTAAGTGAATCCAGCATTTTTAAACTCTCCCTAACCTTTATCAAAGTCCTTTTGTTGTCTAAACCATAGACGGGACTGTGGACATGAACCCCAGGCTCTGGTGTGACAGTCATGCACTTAGTATTCCCACCATCCACCCTAATCACCTCTTGTTGACTCCGCTGCCGTTAATAAATGTAGCACTTCACTTCATTCATTCAAAAATCACAGCTGAACATAATCCAGATTGTGACTACGTTCCCACCACAACGTAAATGGAAAAAACGCTTTAGTAGTTTATGAACATAATTTCTAAGAGACAGGGTTAATCAACCCTGGACACAGCTAGGCCAGCTGTTTCCATTTGAGTTCAGTCTCTATTCTAAGCTGAGCTAACTACATCCTGACTCTAGCTTGGGCTAATGATATCTCGTCTTCAGTGTTCTCTGCTCCTGCACTTTCCTTTCACACTGCAGTGGATTCATTCAGAAAAAAGACTCCTTGTATTTATCCTGAATGTGCTTTCATTTGTCACCTGTGACTGGTCCTCAGGGTGTGTTCGTCCACTGATGAAGGCAGTGCTCACTGATACTCTATCCCCGTCTTTTACACACATGTACACATCATCCTTGCCCTACACACAGACACACACACACACACACACACACACACAGACACACAAAAACAGGTTAACAGAGGTGCAACATGTTGGTAAATGGATCATAATAGAACGTTGTTCTTCCCAGGCTTCATGCAGAACACTAAGATCAAAGCTGCAAATAATTTTAAGTTTACACTACACCTAGCCTATATATCACACAGTACTGATGGTTATATAAAGAGACTATCTTACCATCCATGTGTCCCTGGACAAAGCAAAGGAAATGTATCCCTCTGCTGGGCCACTCAGCTCAAACATCACAGACTGCAGAGAACAGTGATGAAGGTGCGTTATGTGACATTCTTAATCTTTATTTAATCTTATTAAATGCTACATGTAGCATGTTTAATTGTATTAACTGTACTAGTAAATCAAAT
Source organism: Toxotes jaculatrix (assembly GCF_017976425.1). NCBI lineage: Eukaryota > Metazoa > Chordata > Actinopteri > Toxotidae > Toxotes > Toxotes jaculatrix. The sequence continues at coordinate 2,389,856 of NC_054407.1, forward strand.
TGCTTCAAGTCAAACCGTTTTGTCAGGTCCCTCTGTGGTCATGGACAAGAAGTAGCAGTGAGGATCTTCTTTTGGATCACAGCCAGGAGGGTCCAACAGGCAGGATTTTGATTGGCCACAGGTGTCAGAATCAAACTACATGTGTACGATAAGGGGGGAATACCTAGTCTTAGTGTGTTATACTCATTTCATTTTCAGATTTGTTAACATTCTGCATGTTCAGGCAGGGAATCAGTGTCACAATCATTCGTTCAAATGTTGTAACGCTCACAGGTCCCGGCAGGATGGAGGGTGTGGTCGTCCACATTGGAGGAGGTGTAGTGGTGGACCGAGGTGGGCGAGGTGTAACACCATGTTGATAGATGATTGGTCCAGGCACCTTCACCCAAAATAGATTGTATTGGGAGACTACGGTCACCCTGGAAAATACATCCATGGATTGATAAAAAAATTTTAATGACGCCAAGGACATACAAACACACAACTTTTCCAAAAATAAATACTCATAAATATACATAACTAACTTTTCCAAGTGCTTTAACAAAACTAAGACTGGTTAGTTAGAAAATGTGTCTCCTACTCTTGTACATCCGGACTTCAATCACTTACAGATTGGAGACACTTGCCAGATTGTCTTTGTTCTGCCTAATGTGGCCATCCCTTTCCCATATTCTCATTGTGTTTGACTCCATGGTTTGTGATTTTGTGTTTTTGCATTTTGATGGCCCAGCTTTAAATTTGTATTTAGAAAGAGAATTAAACTCACAAAAACTGAACCTCAGTGGGAGAATCTTGAGGAACATTCCAGATGACAATAACCTCTGTCTTTGTGGCCTCACTGGTGTGGCTCACTGCTGAACCCTAGACTCAGACACACACACACACACACACACACACACAATATTTTTGTGTGAATTTTGTAACATTGTGTAATATTCTTGCATGAATTGTGATGAACTAAGGGATCATACTCTTTTATTAAGTGAGTTGATAAAAGTTAAGTGTGTTTGTGCTATATTATATGTCTTTGCGCGCATGTGTACACCTGTTGCTCATTACAGGTGAGCAGCTGTGTCCTGTCGGGATTGGTCAGGGTGAAGGTGCCAACAGTGGATACTGAGTCCGGATTGATTGCATCTCTGGCCTCAAGCAGGAAGCCAATAAAATATCTTGTTCCAGATAGAACGACTGGAAATGTTCAAAGTGTTTAAAAGAAAGTGTTAAAACAAAACTTTATTACTGTGAGTACAATATTTTGATGTAATGTTATAATTATCAATTAACTGGTTCTAAGTGAACTAGACCTAGCTAAGATGCTGTGAGACAGGAGACTAAGACCTGTATATACTGAGTCTTTAATTAGATTAGTTTGGTCAAATTTTCTATTTATATTTATTACTCCTTACTTCTTTTGGAGTTGTGCATATTTAAAAGCTTATTTTAAAAGCTTGTTTATGGTGAATGCTGATTTAAGGTGAATTTCTTTGAAGTTTAGATGAAACATTGCATTTTCTATCTTTCAGAAGTCTTATACAGCACTGGGCTTCCTTGATAGCCGGGTATTGGTGTTTGGTTTGATCGTTTCAGTCTGGATGACAGTTGTTAGTTACCTTGGATGCGATCTCCAGGGTTGAACGTGGTGGTGTTGGTTGTTAGGTGGTAAGGGCTGCTGGTGGTCTGACCATAGACACCATGTTGCGGTTCCATGCTGCCACAGACATTGGTGACCATGCCATTGCCATAGCAGCCTGCTGGCACCCAGTAACACACAGAGACACAGACAAAGAGGAGACAACACAAGCCCACGGGAGACATTTCCAGGTACAGGTATCAGCCGTTACAGGGTGTCCAGGATGTCTGAAATGAAAATGAAACAACAGCTGTTAACAGCTGCTGAAATAACAACAAATCAGCAGTCAGCTGATTTAAAGGCAGCTAGCAATATAATCTAAAGATTTTATTTGTACCCTGATTTATAACTGTCGGCTAATTTAAGCTAATTCATTAATAATTTCCAGTATCTGCTCCATCTGTTGTTTTATGTGTTTAACACTTTAGCAATGACAGCATCAAGATGTGTTCAGATCAAACGCGAAGCGGCTTTTTCCCGCGGCGCGGTTACATACAAAGTCAACGCGAAGACGCGAACAGCCGCGAATTCGCGTCGAGACGAAAATATTTCAACTTGAGCGAAAACTTCGCGTGACGCTGTGTGGCGAAAGCCTATCAGCGTTTAGATTCTCCTGACGTCACCGACAATCAGAAATGGAGGATACACTTGTCGCTGTGGTCGGTGGACACCCCGAGCTGTACAACACAACTGCTGTAATTTACCGAGACAGAACCAAAAACAAAGAGGGGGCTTGGAGAAAAATTAGCGAGACTGTAGGACTACCAGGTAAGGTTTGAAAATCTATATGTTATTCGGTTCCAGCTATTGGTTGTACTTTACTACGAGGCACGTTAGCGCTAGCGTTAGCCGCCTTCCCCAGTTAGCGTAAACATTAGCACAGGTGAATTTCCAGTAGAAGGCAGTCATTGTGGTTATTTTGGTCATAGTTGAGGGCGGAGGTAAACATTGCTAAGGTTTGTGGTATCTGTGAGGGAAGCACTTCATTTCTGAAAGGAGTATTCCCATTGGTTGTTAAAGTCGAATATAGGCGAAAATTGGCTTCGCCTTTGGTCTGAACCATCTGAGCACACCTTTACTGTAGTGACACAGTCAGACTGAGCGCGTTTACTCTGGCAGTAAAACGCGTACATGTGTGAACTGATCCCGGTCAGTAGCTGCTCTCCTTGAAAGATAAGTGGTCTGTGTGAGTGAGGAAGTTAGAAACAACCATAACTTTTTAAGCGTTTTTCCTGGACCCTACGTTCTGGACGCCAGAGTGGCGTGTAACACATTAACCCTGTTATGTGCTAGCCTTTGATCATAAATCAACAATCTTGCAATGCATGATTTCTTGTGTAGGTTTTACCTTTTGTTTTTGTCCAGTATTGGAGTTAAATTCTTGCAGCAGCTGATAACAAGTGGGGATTTGCAGGAGAAAAGACATCTAGCTGATGTTTACCAGACTAAGATTAAGTGAGTTGGAAAGAGGGTGAAGAGGGTTTAAACCCCAGTAAGTCAGGCTTTCAGTTGACCAAGGTCTTTTTTCTGTATTTTTAATAACTGTTATCAGAGGTGTGTATGTGTTGGCTCACAGCTTATCAGATAACCCCAACTCAACCCATGTAACCAAACTTTCAATATTTTGAGGATATTGATGGAAAATGTTTCTATCATTTTATAAAAAAAAGAAGAAAAGAAAGAAGAATGATGTTTAAACTCTGAACAGCATGATTTCCTTATTTTCACTGCGTTCTGCTCCCTGAAACGCACGTTGAATGACGGCTGTCATTCACAACACTTTTCCTTGAATCTTTTCAATGTAAGGAAATTCCTGGCCACTGGAGGATGTACTCTTTTAAATACTGTCATAAAAAGCAACAAAAAGAAAGAAATCTCTTAATCTGAAATGACTACTTACCCCTCTGCTGCAGCAGAATGAAAAACTGTGGAATAATTTCCAGAGAGACTATAGTGTTTGTGAGTGCAATGTCATTTCCACTGTTCTAGTGTGTGTGCGTCTGTGTCTTTTAAAGTGGAGCACAAGGTCATATTGCAGCAGTTTTACAACCTGATGGATGGACTATTGGAGCATCCTGATATGGCTTTTCACTGTGACGCAGGTTGTTTTCATTGCCTTATCACATACAAATTCCATTTATATCCCTAAACATTATGCTGTGTATCAGTGGGGATAGAATTAACCAGAAAAATAAAAATATATAGTATATAAGTGGTCTGTTAACACCAAAAAGTTAGAATTAAATTTACTTTAAAATAAACCATGTCAAGGGAGCTTTAACACAGCATTAGGATGGATTTTATGGGCTTTTAGTTTTTAATTGGACAAAAGTCAAACAGTGATAATAGACAGCGTAATGTCTCAGTGTTTCTGTGACACAACAAAATGTATCCATTGATTTACCCTTTGTTTCTTCTGTATGATTGTGTACTGTGTGGTAAATCACCACACCGTTCCCTTGGGCAATGGGTTGGAAACAGTACACGAAACACTGCCATGCACCAAATCATGATCACTGCATGACATATTAACACATTGTATTATATGCCAAAGAGCAACCATGTAAAGGAGAGGAACTGAGTTTTTATGTCAAGGTTTGTTACTGATCAATCTTACAATTTAGACTTCCACCTGCTTATCTGCTGCTGCTAGAGCAGGGCACAGCATCCTGTGATTTACAGCAGTCAGTCTCACACGATATTGGCATCACTGGACCAAATTTATAATAAAGCCGTGGTTTTATTGTGCAGTTGTTTATGGCTGTTAGTTTTCTGCTAACACATGCGCTCTCTGCTTCATTTGCTTTGCCTGAAAGTCAAAGTCAGAATGAGCGCCACCTTTGGACGTGTAAATTCAAGCTAAAAATTTGCCCAAAAGTCACCCTGGTGATCAGTTTGATGGTTGCAGTTTGTGTTTCAGTTTCAGTTAAAGCCCTCACAATGGATGAATTCAGGAATGTGTTCCTCTTTTGTTGTGATTTCCTTGCCAATTCTGAGAGACTTGCAAATTGAATGTTAGTGTGACTGTGCCTTTGCTGGGGTCAAAGGTCACCCTCAGCAACAAGACAGGGGCCCTTCAGCTAGCAGAGTCAGTGTGTACAGCTGGGATACCTCAGTACAGCTAAAACTTAAGAACAACTGCTCTAACCAGTGGGTCACCCTCTTGTTCAGGTATTTCTTTTGTACGTCCGTGTGACCTCAGCATGCTGAGTTCTTTACCTGGCTGATGATATAAAAGGCTGGATGTCTGTAAATTTCCTTCAGCTTAATTCCAGTAAAACAGAAATCCTTGTTACTGGGTCCCAGCATATCACCAAACAGATACTGCCTTATACTGGTCACCTGTCACAACAGATTAAGCCTGTTGTGAGGAATCGTGTCCTGTTTGATGGAAATTTCTGTTTTGGGTGATATACAACAACTTGTTCTTGTTCAGTTATGTTTTTATAGCCTCAGAATATTACATAATAATAGATAATATATTGTAAAAAAAATAATCACATCACACCTGTTTTACACTGGCTCCCTGTTTGCTTTGGGACTGATTTTAAGATCTTGTTGATCACCTTTAAAGGTCTTCATGGTCTGGCTCCTGACTATAATTTAGATCTTTTAAGCCCATATGAACTTTTGCATAGCTTGTGTTTAAGTGCACTTTGTTTTTATTGTGAAACACTTTGTAACTGTTTCAGGTGTGAACCTCCACATGTTTTTGAGCCCTTCTGCCATCTCCCAGCTTCATTTCTGGTCCCCTAACTCCACCATGTGGTAAAACAGAGGAAAGATGAACATTTTCAGTTCAACAAAATGCATACTGTATGAGTGTCCAATTAAATATGTGAATTAAACTGTATGTTCTGTTTTTGAACTAATTTTTCATCAGGTGTATAACGAGCGAACAAACAAGTTGTAGCTGTCAATACTGAGACTAAAAAGTGTAAAATTAAAGACATAAAAAACTAATATGATATGAGGACTGTCACTTTGTCCATTGCTCCACCGGCACCACCAACCTGAAACACCCACAAAATGCAAACATATATTAAAATATATTAAATGCTACTGTAGAACATTATGCACTGTTGGGAGGACACATACATTGTATCCTCATCCCTACACAGCAATGTATATAAACTATACTTTGGTTAACAGTGCAGTATTGACAGCTCATATGGAAGAAAAAGGATGTGATTTTGAAAGAAACAGTGAATTAGACAATGGAAATGCATAATGATCAAATGTTGTAATATCACCTTAATGATGTTTACAAAAATAGTCAGTTACATTAATCTGATTACAGATTATAGGTAATACTGTCATGATTTTTAATTTACCTTATCTACAGCACGCCCATGGATGACATAATACTGGCATTATGTTTCTACCCAGTGTTCTTGCAGTACAGGCCTTGTGTTCTGCTCTCTGGCTGCCCAACAACTGCACTGCAGTGCCAGGTTATGTAACTGTGTCTGTTTGTGTGTGTGTGTGTGTGTGTGTGTGTACATCATGTGTATGTGCCTGGTAAAGTTTAGTTATAGCGCAACAGAAATTGTGCAATTGAATGATCTCTGTGAACAGTGAGTGCACTTAAATTTAAAATATTGTGAAAATTCATGGTAAGAAAAAAAAAAGATTGTGTCAATTTATAACTAACCTAGTGTATACGCAGCCAAAAATATGAGATGTCTTCTGCCGGTTTAAAAGCTCTGTGATTGGGGACAATGCGTTGACACCATGTAAGAGTGACAGAAGCTACTGGGCAGCTTTCAAGATGAATGTCTGTAGTAAAACTTACATTTGCGCTAAACTGACGCAAATCTTCGTCACGTTTCGATGACTAAGCAAAGGCTTTGAAGAGGGCAAAAACTTTAAAGTTCCGCTTTACTTGGGTTATTACGGTAATAGCTTGGTTTTGCGGACCACGCCCCCTCAGTTCAGCCACTGTCCATCCAGGAAAAACCGTTGTGTTCCACCGCACAGTGTCCTCCTGTTGCTGTGACGGACCGAAGACACAACTGACAGGTGAATGGCAATGGACATTTGAACATGTTTTTGCAGTGTTGTTTACTATTGTCAGATATTGTGGGTACAGGAGTTTCAAGTCGGAGGATACATCATTAGCTACATTAGCTAGGTGACATAAGTTTAGCTAACTGTTATAACCTGAATGTTAACGTGACGCTTTTCACTTTGCGCTTGGAAATTAAGCTTCACGCCCTAATATGTCAAAATACTGTCTCGCTTGTTTTGAGACAATGAATATTGAAAGCCATTCAAAACTGTGTCTGTTAACTAACGTTTTTAACGTAACCCTGCTTCATGGCGAAGGTACTTGATGTTACCACATGAACTTTCTTAATTGTATTTTAACTTTGTTAAAATATTAGACCCATTTTCAAGTTCGAAAACAGTACGATCCACCTTGCATTACTTTTTCAGTACAATTCCAACTTGACGGCACCGCCCACTGTAGTGCATTCTGTCGGTGGGAGACTGTATAAAGTACTAAGTGAACCATAACTTAATTATGCTGTTTTAATGAAATAAGGTGGCTTTGTTAAAGGATACATTAGCCGAATTCTTAAGTGCTTACTAACAATTCAAATAGGACTTTTGGTTTTCTTTTATATAAAATAACAACATACTAGTAAGAAAGGCAACATTAAACTAGCGTTCTTTTGAGTGGAAAACGGCACGTTCGCTTTGCAGGTTCTTGCATCACCGTGGCGAATGATAATCTGCGTCATCTTGATGCTATTTTACGTCTGTATCTCTGTTTGTCACTTTGTTTAGATATGGACCCAAAGCGCCAAGCACAGTGAACAGTCGTGTGAAGAGTTTTATAAATAGATAGTGTGACATTAACGTCTGGATGCCTGACCTTGTCCTGGTCGGACCGGACCACTGCGCAGACTCAGAGGGAGGGTTCAGTGGGGTTCAGTGACTCTGGATGCATTAACCTGCTCCAGTTATTGTAGAAGTGAACCCAAATCTCTGACAGTAGAATTTGGGCCTGTGTCTGGGCTGTTGTATGGCTTCTGCTCTGTAGCCTCTCCTGCTGTGCTCAGACTACTGTTTAAGTACTTTCAAGGGCCTCTAGGGGCTCATGGAGTTTAAGGAAGCCCTTACAAAAAACAAACAAAAAACAAGATGCATGTTCACATAGTGAAAATTAAATCCTTTTCTGTTTTTCAGTGGAATCAGATTCTAGTCATTTGAGGTGTTATTGACATGCCAGGCCATGTTTATGATTCAGATGGTGGTGTAATGTAATGTCTCATTCTCTAAAAGCATGTTGTGTAACTAGTTTATGTCAGTATGAAAATTCAGCTGCAGTCTTTGAAAATCAGATTGTGTGAAATATTCTTTATTTTTGAGATTACACATTGTAAGTTAACAAACTATACAGGCAGTCATTTGCAATTTTTTTGGATGTATTCACATAATCCAACAGGCTAAAATGGTCAGTGGTGTATTTTAATTTTAAGTAAAAGTAGCAGTACCACGCTATAAAAGATTCTTAATTAAAAGTAAAAGTCCTGCATTCAAATTTTTTTAGAAATTTAAGCAACATTTGCTAATGTTATCACTATCGCATTTACATGCATGTGCAATGTGCAGGTCAGCAACATTTTCATTTTGTTGTTGGTCAATGTGGAATTTAAAGAAAAAGTTTGTGTCCCTGATCAGTTTTTAGCCGTAACAACTGTCTGTTTGAACATAGAGACGTACTTCATGGTACGTTAAGTAATTCAGGACTAGCTTCCTCATGCTACCACGTTACAACATGTTACAACAGTTTGCACAACGCACATCTTAGTCAACTGCTAAAATTGCCGAAAAGATGCTTGTTTACCATATAATCCATCTTTTTTTTTATCATGACAAGCAAATACAAAACATATTACAGCCATAATAAATAAAGGAATAAATAAATTCACCATAGTCAGAAGAACAAACAAATCACACAAAATCAGATAACATCGACTCAGAATACTCATGATAATATACAAAATAATGACATTATATGGAATATTGGAATGGGTAATGTATTAATATGTATTAATAGCAAATACACACATATTACTAATTCTCAGCTCCAATGAGCTTCTCCCAGTGATTAAAATCATTTTCAGTATCATTGTTTCCACTTGTCATATACACTTCCAAAATAAAGTAGCATTGGAGCAACATTTTAAATTAATATGAATAAATTCTATGTGATTTTTAATTGAAAATATCTCAGCAATATATCTATTGTTTGTTTAAATATTAGTCCAAGAATTTCATCCCATGGTGCAGAGCAATCACATTTATGTTCCAGCAACCACTTTGTGTTTCTTAGAGCAGGCTGGCATATTAACAGCTTAGTCACACCATTATTGATTTTTTGTTTCCAGTCTGTGTTTAAAGCAGAGATCAGTTGGTTGTATGAGTGGAAGGGAAAGGAAAACACCTTAAGTTTCAGTAAACTGATTATAGCCCATAGTCATTCTTTACACAAATGCAGTCTTTTGATTCATTTTTTTCTACTGATAAACCCACTGTGTTTATAGCTGTTATAATGGATACGTCTCCTGATTTTCTTCTGGTTTATTACACCCGAGAAATTAGAATTTGATAAAGCTGTTTGGACTGCTTTCACACACCTGAAGAATCTGAGGCAAAGAAACAACACTGCAAAGTGACAAGGAATTAAGGACAACATAAGAGGTTCAATGAAAACTATTGTTCAAATTTGAAAATCCTGATTTTCAAAACTGGATTTTTGCACTCACTTTTTTTTCAGTAACAAATTCTTTTTTTTTTTACTGATCAAGCCTCAGATGTTGTTGAATAGTTCTTATGAGTGATCAGCAGTGGGTTGGATTCCATGCTTCTTTTCAGTCCATTTTAATCCCATGTGCCTTTCACTAAGACTTGATGCAAAAACATTTGGGAACTTTTCAACTCTTCAACCTGTCTTTCTACTTTACAGGAGGCCAGGGGTCAGTAAAGAAGAGATCTTCTCAAGATGTTACCTCAACACCTGAAGCAGATCAGAGTCCTGATGCTCAATGACAAGGAGAATTTAGAGAGAACTCTGTTCAGGCTTGAACAAGGTAATGCCTCTTTTAAACAACTGAATTCTGCTTTGCTAAATGACTAAGTCAATGTTAGCATTCAAAAACAGACTGCTCACACTTGGTAATGGTGGAATAGCAAAATGATTTACTAGCTAATTCTCTATCTTCTGCCTTGTAAACATTGAAGTATCATGCATGAGGATTCTGCTGCAGTAGCCAACATGGATATCTACATTATATCTTTTATCTTGAAGCTGCCGGTAGTTGATATTTTTTTCTTCTATTATTCAGTTCATTTTACATGTGATCAGTGTGCAAACATCAAGGAGTATTCTGTTTTAGAGTTTTACCTGAATTTGAAATGTACAGTTGTAATACATCTATGTCTTCCCACTGGTAACCATTGTGATGCTCAGTAATTTCATACATGTGCAATCAAACACATTTTGGGGGTAGGCAAAACCTACTGACTGGTTTAAAGTCAAATGTGGGATTCAGAGTAAATCCCCCATTTGATTTAAAACCATCTTTTATGTGTATTTTCTATACTTAAAAGTTCAGATTAGGTAGTAGGACAAGTGTGTTGGGAATCAGTGATGCAGTGTAAGTTTTTGTATCATTTGTAAGTGAAAAGAAACGCGTGGGTTTTTTCACGGTCTGGTCGAGTTATTCAGGGTGTTGATTGGATTGCTCAGAAGCAGGTCACATATTTGCTAGCACGAGGCTCTGGAGAACCCACGGTGTTGTGTGTTTGTAGGGGAATATCATCCCTCACCTGCACCTCTCTTCACCTGCTTGTTCAATCAGAAGGCAGAGGATCAGAGTGAGTTTTGGACCAGAGCTTTGCCGAACACACACCTCTGATCCAAGATATTGCTCTGCATGCTGCTACGACCTACTGGCTGACAGTCAGTTGAAGTGTTATGGGATGTAAGGGTTTAGTTGGAGTTTAGTTTAGTTAGTTGCAACTTGTAATACCTCAGCATTTTATAGGAAAAGAAAAGAGGGATATCTAAATAGACATGCAAAGAGATAACAGGACAGTTAATGTAGGGACGAGGGGCAGGGCAGGCCTGCTGATGGACAGGGCCCTTTTTTTTTATATTTTATATTTTCACAGACTGAATGACAGTAGCTTACAAACAATATGAGTTCACATTATGAGCTATCGCTATGTTACACAAGATAATGTTAACGTTAGTCGTTGTGAAGGCTGTGTGTGGAGCATTGATACCACAGATGCCGGCTGTTGCAGTTCACAAACACAGCACATCCTGACGAATGCAGCATCAGGCGGGTCTTGGTACCAAAGTACTGGATCTTGTAACATCCCTGCCAGGCCGTTACTGTTCATACTAACCCAACTACATAAATCCTTTATATGTGTCAGTAAGAATTCATTAGGACATTAAATTATGGTGTCTGTGGCCTAGTGTTTGTCTATTTGGTTGTCAAGACATAAGAGTAATTAAGAAGCCCCACTTTAGGGATTTGCTATATATTCATATTATTTCAGGCAAGCAGATCAGTATGAATGGAAAATAAAGACATCCTCTCACAGAGGTTGTGTGTGTGTGTGTGTGTGTTGGCTGAAAAAAGAGCAGTTACTTGTGTGCCACTTGACATTTACAGTGCTCTGAACCTGATAGGGATTTTGTGAGTTGCATATGAACCTGGACTAAATATAGCCAGCTCTGGAGGACCGAATAGTCTGACATTTTTTGACTGATCTCTCTGTGACTCAGTGTGTGTGTCGGATGGGGTGTGAGGTATTCCTTTTGTATATTTCAAAGCTGCAGAGCTATGTTTTGGTGTGTGTGTGTGTATGTTTAAGATGGGATTGCCCTGCAATTATGTTGCCAACAGTGACATGATTAACGCTAATGTTAACGAGGGAAACAGGAATTTATCAGCTGTTTATCTTGGACATTGTTCATACCGGTTGTTTTTCTGTCCTTCTTAAAGAACCAGTGCGCAGGTTATAGTAGCATCTAGCGGTGAGGTTTGTTTGTTCCAACCAATCAAGAGCATGGCTGGAACAAAAACCTGCAGCCACACGGCCCTTTGTGGAACAGTTTGGACTCCTCTGGTGTAGGAGAACCTACGATGACCATGGGGTAACCCCCTTGCTAAAGCCAGTGCTTAATTTGTCTGTTCTGCGCTACTGTAAAAACAAGGTGGCGGACTCTGTGGAAGAGGACCCACTCCCTGTGTAGAAATGAAGGACTCATTCTAAGCTAACGAAAACACTATTCTTAGTTTCAGGTGGTTGTATGCTAATAAAAACAGTTCTGTCAGTAGATCCCCCTAAATCCTACACACTAGTCCTTAAAAGTCTGTATGTTCTTACTCGTCCATCATCATTTAACTGCGTTCAATGTCTTTCATCATTTTGGACCAATGCCAACAACAACAACAACAACATGTTCTTTGTGGAAGCTGTTGCGATCTAACATTTCTGTCTCTACAGGTTTTGAGCTGCAGTTCCGCCTGGGTCCGAGTCTTCAGGGCAGGAGGGTTACGGTTCACACCAACTACCCGCTTGAAGGACAGAGGTTTGAGCGAAATAGCTTCCGTGTTTTGCCATGGAACTACCCATCAGGAAGTGAGGATGACTCCGATAAATACTGCTCTCTGGACCTCAAGATAGCTGGGTCCTATCAGTACTACTTTGGACATGGGTAAGACCTGCTGGACGACAGACAGACACTGGCATCATATTGTCATGAGAGAGAGTGATTTGTTGGTAAAATAAAGGAGAAAATGTCCAGTGTCTCTCTGATAATTGCTTTGGCGTCATGAATGACTGATGCAGATGCACATGCACTTAATTGATTTTGTGTCTTGCAGAGACACAGAGCGATCAGGAGGAGGATACTTTGTGGTTGATCCTGTTCTTCGCGTTGGAGCAGACAACCACGTCCTGCTATTGGACTGCATCACCATCCAGACCTACCTGTCCAAATGTCTGGGACACTTAGATGGTTGGCCAGATAGACTGAGAGTAGCCAAGGAGGCAGGTGTGTATTTATTTTTTATTTTTTGTAGAAGTCCATATAAGTTAGCAGAACAGATAATAACCAAATTATTAGTAGAGCTTAACACGAAACACATCTCAAAATGTGCCTGTAACTGTACAAAGAGTTAAGGTATTTTTGGTGATTATTGTGATTATTTTGGGTTTTATAGTCTCAAGGTTCATGTGAACAAATCAGGTTCTGGACTAGTAGACAAGATGTAATGGATGGACACTTTTCAACCCAGTTAAAACAAAAAAAAAGAAAGAAAGAAAGAAAGAAAAAATTTTTAAAAATTTTACAGATGCACCCAACCAGGATCCCTGTCTGAAAGAGAAACTATAACCCTCAGTCTGAACCTTAGAGGTCACTGGATCATATTGACAGCCTGTCTTTGTTTACAGTATATTATTTTAGTCCTTACCTTGAACTCAAATGACTGAGCTCAAATCAATCATTACCCTTGTAGTGTGCAGGTTCTGTACTACATCTGTTATCCAAGATCAGGGTCACAGGAGCATCGAGTGTTTCCCACCAGACAGAATGCACATTATTGTTGATTTTATTGTTAAACAGTGGTATGTTGTCTCATTAATGCTTGGCTTATTAAGTGCGTCTCAGTAACTGTTTCCTTGCTGTTGCCTTTGTCCAGGATACACCATGATCCACTTCACTCCTCTGCAGACTCTAGGAGAGTCCAGGTCCTGTTACTCTTTAGCTGACCAGCTGACCTTTAGCCCAGAGTTCAGCCCGCAGGGTCAAAGCTATACCTGGGCAGATGTGGGGGCGCTGGTGGAGAAGCTAAGGCAAGAATGGAACATGCTATGTATTACTGATGTGGTGTACAATCATACAGGTGAGTAGGTTAATGTTCTGTATATTTATGTGTGTCTTCGCTATGTAAATAAAACTGAACTGAACTGAATTTAAACATGTGCAACAGCCCAACCAGAGTGAAAGAACTCAGACATTTTCTGTTGTGTGGATCATTGGCAGGATAAAGACAAGCAATTTGATGGTGTTTTTGTAGCCTCTAACCAAGACATAATGACAACATAGTGATCATGACTAATTTTGTCAGATGCTCTTCTCCAGCACGTATCTCAGTTATTCTATGAATAGCAGACAATTATAGGTTGGCAGAGATGTTCTGATAACCAACAGAGGTCTATACGTCCAGTTCAGTTTTAGTTGCTGCTGTAGGAAAGGTTTCTTGAAACATAAGTGGTTCTGATCCTGATTCTCATGTAGTCTTTCAACAGTTATTTCATTATACAGTTGAAATCAAGACAGGAAGACGGGAGAGAAGGGTGGACAAAGGTCCAGTGTCAGATTTGCATCAAAAACAAAGCAGTTAAGTGGTGAGGCCACGAAACCATCAGGATGCCCTGCTAATGCCGAGTTAATGTTACTGAAGAAACTTGTTGAAATGTTTGGTGCACTCAATTTGAGATTTAATAATTTTCTTATATGTAATTTAGTCTGTATCAGACTGTTTATTTTTCGGAATATAGTAACTCATAGTCTCTATGTCTTTATCTCTCTCTGAAACTGAGGACACATTCAAGTGTATGTGAAAGACAACAGATGTGTTGTGACTTATTTTACAAAAGATAAAATATAGAATTCCACCTTAGTGATGACATGTTTTTTAATCGGGGGCTCAAAAAAATCAGTGATAAAAACTAAAAACACTAACAGGAAGGTTGAATAAAAGGGCACTGAAGCTCTGTACTGTATGTGCTCTCCTATATTAGGACTGTGTACCCCTCCACCCCTATCACCTCATCCTCTCTCCCTCTCTCAGAAAAGGTCAAGCAGTAAAATGAGCCTGATTAAAAGGTTAAAGACAGACTAAGCAGTTGATTTGCAGTTTGTCTAAGGTTCAAACTATCTCCAGATCTCTTAAAAGTCCTACAAACATTTACTGCACATTCAAGCTGCCAGTCTCCTGTTCTACCACAAAAAAAGGTGTTCTCCTGAATACAGGTCTGGAGACTGTGGAGGACACTGAAGTTCACTGAACTCACTGTCATGTTCATGAAACCAGTTTGAGTCTTTAGCTTTGTGACATGGAGCATTATCCTGTTGGAAGTAGCCATTAGAAGATGGTGAACTGTGGCCATGAAGGGATGAACATGGTCAGCAACAATACTCAGACAAACTGAGACATTCAGACCATGACTGATTGGTATTAAGGCCCAAAGTGAACCAAGAAAACATTCCCCACACCATCACACCACCACCACCAGCCTGGACTGTGGACACAAGGCAGGTTGGATCCATGGATTCATGCTGTTGATGCCAAATTCTGACCCTACCATCTGCAGCCTCAGCAGAAATCCTGATCCATCAGACCAGGCTACGTTTTTCCAGTCTTCATCTGTCCAGTGTTGGTGAACCTGTGTCCACTGCAGCCTCAGATCTCTGTTCTTGGCTGACAGGACTGGAACCTGATGTGGTCTCTGCTGCTGTAGTCCATCCACATTGAGGTTGAACATGTTGTTTATTCTGAGAAGCTTCTCTGTTCACCACCGTTGTACAGAGTGGTTACCTGAGTTAGCGTAGCCTTTCTGTCAGCTCCAACCTGTCTGACCACAAGGTGTTTCTGTCCTCAGAGCTGCTGCTTCACTGGATGGTTTTTGTTTCTGGCTCCATTCTGAGTTAAAATCCAGAGACTGTTGTGAGTGAAAATCCCAGGAGATCAGCAGCTTCAGAAACACTCAAACCAACAAGTCTGGCACCAACAGTCATGTTACAGTTGCATTTTATCTCCATTCTTATGTTTAATGGGAACATGAACTGAAGCTCCTGACCTGTATCTTCATGATTGTATGCACTGTACTGCTGCCACATGAATAAGAATGTTTGTAGTTCATATTACAGTGAAAATGCTGAGCACTTTGATTTGATCCTGAGCAGGCAGGGTCAGTAGTCCACTGGCCTTTTCTTTCAGGCAGTTCATTAACCTTATTCTATACAGACAGTATGTTTAGATTGGTTTATCTAACAGGGCCAAGTTCCAAAGGAAACCGAGCCTTTGGTATAAATATACATCAAACAAAGATCATTGCCAAGGCCTCTAATCTGACAGCTGTATTTTAAACTTTATAGTCAAGACAGACAGTTGTTTGCACTCTGCTGAAATTAGTAAACACTGCTGGTAAAGGATGAACAAGTAAGTAAAAGTAGTGCTGACTTTTCTGACTATTTATCATCTCCTTCACATTGTCAACAGGATATTAACAACTCAGACCCATCAGGAGATTGTCATTGAACTCATCCTTTAAATATTTATCAAGCTGGTAGGAAAAGGAAGCGAACCCTTGGGTTTAATAACAGGTCGAACCTCCTTTGGCAGCAGTAACCTCAAGCAAACTCTAACTGTGGATGATCCCTCCACTGTCCTTCTGCATTGCGATGATGTTTTCACATTGGTATTCACGGCCCTTTTTACACCATACATAGTGCTGCATGTTCTTCCCAAGCAATTCAGCCTCAGTTTCATCAGTCCAATAAACATTTTCCCAGTAGTGTTGTAGAGAGTCAGGCTGATGTTTGGCAGACCTGAGTTGCACATTGAGAGCAGCAGCTTCCTCTGTGGAGTCCTGTCATGGACGCCATGCTCCATGTAACCATGCTCATTAAACATTCACAGTACAAATGGTACAAACTATTTGTTGATCTCTAAAAAGTCCTACAAAAATAAAAAAATTCTCACTCTGAGTGAGAACAATGTATTGTATAGCATAATATTTTTTATATATGAATTTATGCCTATTTATATTTATATGTATTATTGTACAATAACTACCTAATGTACCAAAATCTCAGTAAGCAAACTAAAAAGAAAAAAAAAAAATCAGACAATCAAGACATATCAAGACAATTTTAACCCTTTGTTTCCCTTTTTTTCTTTACAGCTGCTAACAGTGTGTGGATCCGAGAACATCCGGAGTGTGGTTACAACCTGGTGAACTCTCCCCACCTGCGTCCAGCCTGGGTCTTAGACAGAGCAATCTGGCATTTAACCACCAGAATAGTGGAGGGACGCTACAAGGATAAAGGACTTCCTGCTGATATTACCAAGGAGAGCCATCTGAATGTGAGCAGTTCAGCCAGGCACACAGGGCTTATGAAAACAGTGGACATGTCTCACTTCATGACTGGCATTTCTTCATTGTACTGTGGAGGATACGCATGTGGACAGGCAGTGGGATTTGTGTGATTTGACAGCAGTAATTTGTGTTAAAATCAGGCCTTGCCATTGGGGTATTAAAGGAAAAGAATGCTGTTATTTACAGCTTAGGTGTAAAAAAAAAAAAAAAAAATGACAGTATAAATGATTATATGTTTTTGCTTCTCTTTCTCTCTCTGTTGATTTGTGTGTATCAGGCCATCCGTAGTGTGCTGTGGCAGGACGTGTATCCTCAGATCAAACTGTGGGAGTTCTACCAGGTCAAAGTGAACAATGCTGTGGAGCAGTTCAGAGTCCTACTGCAAAATGGTATGTAGCTCACTATAGATTAGCATAGTATTAATAAATTATATTGCAAAACCGTGTAAACTTTATAATAGTTTCATAAAAAAGGCATCAGCATGTCAGCAGCTTTGTATAGACCAGCCTTTGCTCTAGTGAGGAACTTTTTCTCTAAGAAGCCATGTCAGCTTTGTACATTATTCTAACTCTACAGTGTATATTAATATTCATCTGTTGATGAGGAATGTCCAGTGTATTGAGCTGAACTGACACATATATTTCTGCATTTTTTTGTTGCCATTTCTTCAAAGGAGTTCAAAGCATAGATAACATGGACATTAACACTTCAGAGACTGATCGTTGTCTCTGTACTTGTCAGTTAAAGAGCTGCTAGCTCAGTAATAGTGAGACATTTGCTTTAAATGCTGTTTAACAGACTTAAAATATCCTTTGCATGCGTTTGTACCCAGGCACCAAGCCAGACCACAGTAAGACTGGAGGGAAGAAGGGCTTGAAGATCATCCAGGACCCACAGTACCGTCGTTATGGCAACACAGTGGACATGGACTCTGCTCTGGAGACATTTGTACCTCACAGGTACACAACCACAAACTGTTACTGTTATTGTTAGAACTTTCTGTTTTTTGTTTCAAAGGAAGAAACAGTTCAGTAGAATCGGTACATAATGTTTATCATATGATTCAGAACCTGAAAATGACAGCTTTGAAGTAGAGTGCAGGGTCATTTGTTTGTGATGTGACATTTCAGTATTAGCCATAATTTAGAAACTAGAAAACAAATATACGCAGGACTCATATAACCGTGCTCCAGTGTGATTTCCTACCTTACCTCTCTCTGTGTAGCTCCTCCCCACAGCACATTGAGGAGTGCTGTGGTTGGCTGAGACAGAAACTGAACGAGCTGAATGAAGAGCAGCACCACATCATACACCAGCACCAGGAGCAGGTAAGGTTATGTGTGATGTAGCACCAGGCAGTGCTATTAAAAATGGCATCTGTAAAAAAAAAAATGTTAATGTTGCACAACAGCATAATGTGGTGATATGATTAAAAGAAGGTCAGACATATCTGAGCAGCCACGTGTGAAGGTACAGGGGAGCCAGCTGGAGCCCAACCTGACACCTGTTGGCAGGGCTCTGTCAAAAAGCCTCATGTTTCTTCTGTGCTAACCACCAAACTGGTGCATTATAAACATTAGAACATACTGTATGCTGCTTACTATTACATTATAAAGGTTTCTCTTTCCCTCCAGGCTGCCAACTGCGTCGTGGGAAACGTAGTGTACGAGCGTCTGGCCGACCACGGCCCCAAACTGGGTCCTGTTAGCAGGAAGAACCCTCTGGTTACCAGGTAATGGATTGAAAGGGTAGTTGCAAAGCTTACATTTTTGGATTAATGGTGGTGGATGAAGAAATCTCACACAGTATCTAGAATGGGGACAGTTCATCCTCTTGGGAGCATGAAAATTCTCAGAACATTTTATGGCAGTCTGCCCAGATTTTGATATTTATTTTGTCAATTAAAACAGCAGGATCTGTCGACTGTCATTTTGGACATTTTGTCTTTGTTTGACACACAATGGCTTTTTTTCATTCATAAGAGCGATGGACATAATTTTTGGACCACAATTTTCCATACCAAGTTTTATGGCAGTGTGGGATGTTCTGTTTGGCCTGACATCCCCATTCTTGGTCCCCACAGCTAGCAAGACAGACATTAGAAACTGTAGAAACAAGAAGTCCTTTACTTCCTCTTAAATTGGATTAGCAGTACCTACAGTATGTCATTCTAAATCAGCTTTAACAGGTGCTGCATTTTCTTACCATAATGAGGATGGGTTCATTGTAATTCCAGAGTGAAGAGAGGCCCAGTGTTGTTGGACCTCAGTGTTTTCATCCGTCTCTCTCAGGTATTTCACCTTCCCATATCAGGACATGACTCTGGAGCAGGAGATGCAGCTGTTGGACCAGCCAGACAAGATCTGTCACTTCCTGGCTCACAATGGTTGGGTGATGGGCGACGATCCACTGCGCAACTTTGCAGAGCCAGGTCAATATAGAGAACAACTTCGAAAAACAGACTGATGCAAAAACAATATCGAGAGACAGAGGAATAAATATGTAGAGACATAAATACATTTTGTAATGTTAGTGGGAAGGGGAGGCTCATTTTAATCATACACATACCACTTAATCCCATAACATCAACCAAATTACACATAGTTGTATGAGCAGGATAATATACAGTTGAATTTGTATTTTTCATGCAATACTTTCTAATTTCAGTATGTTGAACTGTCTGCATTTGAAAGTATAAACTATCAATATCAGTACTGACGTGCGTCTTCGCTGTCTGTAGGCTCCAATGTGTACCTGCGTCGGGAGCTGATCTGCTGGGGTGACAGTGTCAAGCTGCGTTACGGCAAAGGCCCTGAGGACTGTCCTTACCTGTGGGCCCACATGCAGAAATACACTGAAATCACAGCCAAATATTTCCATGGAGTCAGACTGGATAACTGCCACTCTACACCACTGCATGTAGCTGAGGTATTGTCATTTATTATCCAATTATCATACAGTCGAGTAGATTGATTTTCTGAAACACTTTGGTTGAAACTAGCGTACCGTGGCATGCGATCTGATCCACGTGATCCAGGTTTCTGCATCTAAAAACAGAACAGCGCTGATGTTCACTGTGGCCACATTGTTGTGACATACCTACAGGAAACAGTATGCTGCAGCTACGCAGACTGACAGACGTGTTCATGCCGAGGGGGAATTTAAACAGAGAGAGCACGCTGACTGGTGGAATGTTGTGTTTTCAGCATCATAATAGTTGCATAGCATTATAGCATAGAAATAATCTGAGAAGAAAAATGTGAAAACACGTAAATAGAGCTCGGTCTGCCTGTATGTATAAAGGTAGATGTGTATGTCGCAGACATGTCGGCGTGACCATGTTAACAGCAGACTCTTCTTCTCTCCCTGTCTGTACTGCTGGTGTATGGTGTATTGTCCCGTCCAGGCAATGTTAGATGCAGCCAGAGCGGTCAGGCCCAATCTGTATGTGATAGCTGAACTGTTTACAGGGAGCGAGCTCATTGACAATGTGTTTGTTAACCGGCTGGGAATTAGCAGCCTGATACGAGGTACAAAACGCATGAGCTAACTTTGTGTTTTTTGTCTCTTTCTTTTCTTTTTCGCTGACATTCATCTGCATTCTGCCTCTTCAAACCCACACGCCCCCTCTCTATCTGTGCCTTTACTCTCACTCTGTTCTTGGACTGTATGACTGCATGGTGTGTTCACTTTGAGGCCTCTCGTCACTAACTGCCTGTGTCCCCTTCACATTAACTCTCCTCCTCCTCCTCCTCTCCTCTTCCTCCTCCTGCTCTTTCTCCCTCTTTCCTACCTCCCTCCCCACACTGACCTCCTTGTTTTGGTGTGATGCCTGTGCTGTGGTTGACCAGTTCATGCTGGACGTGGCCAGAACAGTGTGTCCTAACCTGTATGTGGTAGCTGAACTGTTCACCGGCAGTGAGGAGCTGGATAATATCTTCGTTACCAAGCTAGGGATCACATCCCTGATACGAGGTACAGTACTGTATGTATCACGCACACTTACTTACTAAGGCCATAGAATATAATTCACATCATAGAGGGTTTCAGACTGTTCAGTGTAGCCGTATACACTGGCACTAGTTTGGCTAGCATAAGCAGCGTCCATCATACCTCTCTAACAAGGTAATATTATTAATAATGTTAGATAAAATGCCAGAAATCTAATTGAATTTAACATCTAAAAACCATTTGTGCCTGTGAGCGTAGTTCATACTGTGGTAAACTACCACTTTGGTGGTAAATATAAGACACATGTCTTCTTGCTGGGTTTCTTGGATGTAAATCCCTTGTACCATCATTGAAAGTGGAGGATCATCTTTTCAGGGCTGGGTAATGTTTGAAATATGCCAGAAATGTCTGCGTTGCTACAAAACTCCTTAAATAAAGTTAGAAAAAAAAAGTGCAAAAATCTCACTTAAATCAGAAACTATATAAAAAAAGTAATCATAATACAAATGACAATTTTCAGGTTTTGGTACTGAATCAGTTTTTGATGCACTGTGCTATGAACACATTTTGTGAAACATTTTGTGAGACATTTTGAAACAGGTTTGACGTTTAACAGACGACTTAAATATATTTACTAAAAGCAGACTGGTGTTGTCCGTCAGCTCTGAGAACACCTTCACTGCATGACTGGGCTGTGGCTGGAGCTGCACTAAGCTTGACTGTGTGAACTCATCCACTGTACTGCAGCACTCTGGAGTGTGTTGTGATAACTGTCCTCCCTCCTCACAGCAACTTCTCCTTAACCCCTCCCCGTCCTCCTCCTCCCACCCTGTCCACAGAGGCCATGTCAGCCGGCGACAGCCACGAAGAGGGCCGACTAGTCTATCGCTACGGAGGTGAGCCGGTAGGAGCCTTCGTTCAGCCCAGTCTCCGCCCGCTCATGCCCTCCATCGCCCACGCCATGTTCCTCGATGTTACCCATGACAACGAGTGTCCCATACAGGTGGGTCTCTGTCAGGGTCAGATCAGGTTGGGGTAGAGTGACTGAAGAAGCTGATAACCAGCTTTAGTCTGAATTTCTATTTTTATTTAACCATTTGTAATCCAAAAAAAAAAAACTGCTGTGTGTTTGACTCTGTTCCATAGCTGCGTTCAGCGCTGGACTCTCTGCCCAGTTCTGCCATTGTCTCTATGGCCTGCTGTGCTACGGGCTCCACCCGAGGATATGACGAATTAGTGCCACACCAGGTTACTCACAAACACACACACATTACATATGATTTCCACCTGATAGAGTTTTATATTTCTAAGTGGTTAGCCCTAACTATGGTTATTGCAAATAACCGAAATTAATTTGAACCAGACTCAAAAAAACTAGTCTTGTAAATGAGTAATACACTCCTCCTTTGCTGCTGGTTTTACAGGTAATATGATAAATTAGTACCACAATAAGGTTTACGCTATACAACATAATGTAAACACATTGAACAACTGTACGTTGGGTGATATTATGAATCTATATTTAGTCTATATAAGTAATCAACAGTGAAGTATGCACTTAAACATTTTAATATGTATATTACATGTATTTATATTTTATCTTTGAGATATTATCCTTGATATATCTTATTTCCTGTCCTTACTTTTTACTCTAATCAGTCTAATTCTGTTATTATTGCTCATCTGATCCTCCTGAATATGCCACACCTAGTCAGTTTACTGTTTCCACACTCAGCTTTATGTGTTTGGTCCAAAACCCTAAATATATTTCATTTATCCTATGAAACAGAGAAAAGCAGCTAATCCTGCCATCAGAGAAGCTGGAGTCACTAAGTCTGTTGGGTCTTCTGACTGATATATGACTTTGTCTGTATGTGTGTAGATCTCTGTGGTGAAGGAGGAGCGTTTATACCCCAAGTGGAACCCCTCAGCATCCCCCGCCTCCACAGCTGAGGTGGGATTTCAGACTGGCATCCTAGCTGGGAAACTGGCTCTCAACAAGCTGCACCAGGAGCTGGCTGCCCAGGGATTCATACAGGTACAGAGCCACAGCGTGCTGCATGTACAACACATGTCCTTACAGGTCACACATCAGTGAACGTCTCGTCCAGGTTTGATCTCTAAACGTCCTCCTCTCATCAGGTGTATGTAGACCAGGTTGACGCGGACATTGTTGCAGTTACTCGTCACTGTCCCAGCACCCACCAGTCTGTGGTGGCAGTGTGCAGGACTGCCTTCTGGAACCCCAAGACCCACCAGTACAGCTCCAACGTCCCACCCATGTTCATACCTGGTATGACAAGAACACTATTACATAAATATATTATCTTTGTAGGATTCATGTGTTTCTTGTGCTTTCTTGCATGATATCAGACATGTCAGGTTCCCCTGTCTGTCTTCCTCTCTCTAGGGAAGATAGAGGAAGTGGTACTGGAGGCGAGGACAGTGGAAAGGCATGCTGGGAGCTATAAGAAGGATGACAAGTACATCAACGGCATGCCAGAATACACAGTGGAAATAAAAGAGCATATACCGGTAACTACGACGATCACTGTCATTTTAAGGATCAGCGTCATCCTGTGTCTTATTGACATGAATGAACTTACCAGTAAAATAATTGTCATGTGTTTACAGCTACAGGACAGTGCAGTGGTGAAGCAGGCTGGGGTGACGTCTAAAGGCCGCTCTGAGTTTGTGCAGGAAATCACCTTTCAGAAGTTGACACCCGGCAGCGTCATCGCCTTCAGGTGAAAAACACACACACACACACACACACACAGAACTGCATAAAACATCAAAGTGAAGTCAGAATAACAGCTTAATGTCCGTGTCTCTCCTCCTCACAGGGTCAGTCTGGACCCCAAGGCCCAGAAGCTGGTGGGGGTGCTGAGGTATTACCTGTCCCAGTTCAGCCCGAAGTACAGGAGAGGCAGCATAGCAGATGAAAACCCACCAGAGGCACTGCAGAAGCCTTTGGCACAGTGAGTACACATGGAGAAAAATATGTGGGGGTGTGGAGTTAGAAAGAAGTGAGCTTACTGGACCTCTGTAAACATGTCCATTATTGGTGATGGATTTGTGTTGTGGGTGATGTAGGCGCCAGGTTTGACAGGGAGGAGGAAAGCATGGGATAAATAAGACAATGACATGGTGAAATCTGATAATGTTACAGGAGTTCAGTGCTAAATCAGTGCAGAACTCCTCTAAACTGTTTGTGATCTGCAGAAAATGGTACAGAAACATGTGAGAACATAGAGCATGTACAGACAGCGTGGAATAAGCTCGGTAAATCCACAGATCAGAACGTTTTTATCTTAAAGCTGCCTGTGTTTCTCAGGCTGATGTCTACCCTGACGTTAGCAGACTTGAACGCCCTGCTGTTCCGCTGTGACGCTGAAGAACAGGAAGACGGTGGAGGCTGTTACAATATCCCAGGATGGGAGACCCTCAAATATGCCGGACTACAAGGTAGCAAAAAGCACAACAATTTAAATATCCAGAAGAACAACAGGAATCGAGCCAGTGGCTTCTGACTTACCTGCAGTGATTTAACTCTTCTGCAAACACACACACACACACACACCTGATGTTTAATATGACAGGTTGTTGTTGTGTCCCTGGCAGGTCTGATGTCGGTGTTAGCTGACATCCGTCCCAACAATGACCTGGGCCATCCTGTGTGTGCAAACCTCAGACAAGGAGACTGGCTGATAGACTTTGTGTCTAACAGACTGATACACAGAGAGGGACCACTGTCACAGGTGAGGAGTTAACAGCCTTAAAGGGGTCACCCTGTGTTGTTTAGCCACACATATAACGTTTGTCTCCAGGATAATGAAGCCGATCTTTGTGGCCATTAAAAAAAAAAGAATCTCTTTCTGGAAACAGCGTTGTTGTTGCTGTGTGTCTGCAGGTGGGTCAGTGGTTGGGAGCCATGTTTAACTACCTGAAACACATCCCGCGCTACCTCATTCCTTGTTACTTCGACGCCATCTTGGTATCGACCTACACCACGGCCCTGGATGCAACTTACAAACTCATGTCGAGGTGGGAGAGACGATGGCCGCTGTGTTGCTGAGATGTAAAATTCAAATCTGAGTCAGGCTTTTGGTTTCTGTTTGGACACATCAACATTTCTCGCTGCCTCTCTGTCCAAACAGTTTCGTCCAGAACGGCTCCAGCTTCGTTCGTCACCTGGCTCTGGGCTTGGTTCAGATGTGTGGGGTCGGGCGCTTCCCCGCCCTCCCGCCTCTCTCCGTGAAATTAGAGGACGTCCCATATCGCATCAGTCCAATCACAGGCCAGAAGGAGCAGTGCTGCGTCTCACTGGCTGCAGGTATCCTGGCAATTAAAGAGTAAAAAAGTGAAATGAATTGAATAAATTGAAATTAAAAACTGTTGAATGGAGCTTGATTTGAAGAATTGACTGAGGTAAAGACGGGATCGAATATTTACTGTACAGTAAAATACGGTGTGTGTGTAGATACTATTTGAATTGAGTGACTGTGATATTTCCTCAGGTCTTCCTCATTTCTCCTCTGGGATTTTCCGTTGCTGGGGCAGAGACACTTTCATCGCTCTCAGAGGGCTGATGCTGCTCACAGGGAGATACACTGAGGCCCGGTGTGTGCACATACGTGTGTGTGTGTGTTTGTGCGCGTGAACCGAGCTGTTTCTGATTACACACTTTGTGCATATTAGTGATTGTGGCTTTCATTAAAAAATCATTCTGTCACATACTGACTCTAAAAATGTTTTTTTTAGAATGTTTCTTTTTTTTTTCAGCTGGTTTATTAAAAACTGTCCAAAACCATTTCCTCTCATGGTCTCCCTAGTAACATCATCCTGGCCTTTGCGGGGACGTTGCGTCACGGTTTGATCCCCAACCTGCTGGGCGAGGGTCGCTGTGCCAGATACAACTGTCGGGATGCCGTGTGGTGGTGGCTGCAGTGCATCCAGGTAGGCAGGTGCACGTGCTGTAAAAAAAAAAATGTCCAAAAACATCTGAGTCCCTTTGGTTTCTGCCTCATGTTTAGTCGGTAAAGATCATGGACTCAGCAGAGTCCTGCAGAAGCTTTCTGTACCTGTATGAAGTTCTCAGGGTTGGTGGAGATTATGGGAAACTGAAGCACCATCATCAGTTTGTAAAGTTTAGTGTTGAACTGTTTATAGATTCTGAACATAAAGTTTGATTCAATCTACTTGTTTCTCTGCAGTCAGCCTCATGTTCATCCTGGAGTATATTAAGCCTTACAGAGAATAGTCAGGGCCTTACAGAGAATAGTCAGGGGCCTTACAGAGAATAGTCAGGGCCTTACAGAGAATAGTCAGGGCCTTACAGAGAATAGTCGGGGCCTTACAGAGAATAGTCAGGGCCTTACAGAGAATAGTCAGGGGCCTTACAGAGAATAGTCAGGGGCCTTACAGAGAATAGTCAGGAGCCTTACAGAGAATAGTCAGGGGGGCAGAGTCTCTCTCCCCTCTGTCCAAGATCTCTTCCAGAGCTGCTGCAGGAGCAGAGCTCTGTGCATAGTTAAGGACTCCTCACACCCTCTCCACAGATTTTTTGAACTGTTGGCTTCGGGCAAAAGATCCCGGAGCATAAAAGGAAGAACCTCCAGTCTCATCAACAGCTTCCTACCACAAGCTGTTAGATTACTGAACAGCTGAATCACCACTAAAGACACCTTAAATGGGTGTTTTACCTGACACTGGTCACTCTTATGCACAGCACTGGCACTTTATTGACAGTTGCTGCTATGGACATCACAATTTTTGCACAATGGGCGTCTTGCAATATGTTCGGGGGGGATTTGAGTGTGTTTATTTCTTTACTTCTCTTAGTACTTATTTAGTATTTATTATTATTACTATTTTATTATTATTTTATTTCTCTATGTTGACCTTCACTCTCCTGATCCCAGGAAACGCTGTCTCATTTTGTCTGCACTGCAGTTGTATGTACGGCAAAGTGACAATAAAGCCTGTTTTGATTTGATTTGATTTTAATAAAAAGTAGCATTGAAAGCTTTATGGATGATTATTGGAAATGGATGGGTGTGGGTGTGTGTGGGTGTGTGTGTCACTGATGCTTCATGCTCTGTTTTCATTCAGGACTACGCCAACCACGTTCCCCAAGGTCATGAAATCCTCCGCTGCCCAGTTACACGCATGTACCCGACTGATGACTGTGAGCCCCGCAAACCTGGAGAGGTGGTATGTGTACACACACACACACACACAGAGGTTTGCCACAGTGTCTTTTTTGAGTCTACCACCAGCAGATTTCACACAAACAACCTTCACCTGCTAATGTCACCAACACAATCAAATGTGTGTATTGACACGCCTGATACGTGTGTGTGTGTGTGTGCGCGTGCAGGAGCAGCCTCTGTATGATGTTATCCAGGAGGCTCTGCAGCGCCACCTACAGGGGATTTCCTTCAGAGAGAGAAATGCTGGACCCAAGATAGACATGCACATGAGAGATGAAGGTAAGGACTGTGTGTGTGTGTGTGTGTGTGTGTGTGTGTGTGTGTGTAAAGACCAGCTCCGGGTCGTTCTGAGCTCTCTCCTCTCTTTCATCAGGGTTCAACGTGGCGGCGAAGGTGGATCCAGCCACAGGCTTCGTCAGCGGAGGGAACCGCTTTAACTGCGGCACATGGATGGACAAAATGGGAGAGAGCGAGCGCGCGAGGAACAAAGGCATGCCTGCTACTCCGAGGTAAGACACACACATTCATCACACAAGCTGCCTCTCACTGTCAGATACAAACCGTTCCCTCACAGGTTCTTCTGGAAACAAACAGAAGCTGGACGCTGTCACTCTGTGTTACATCAGATTTTTCTTTTATTTTTCTGCTGTTTTATAAAGTAAATTCAACTTTTGTGACTCCTTTAACTTTTCAAGTAAATGAAAACACAATTAAATGAAAGAATAATGAAAAGGATAGTAAACTTGTTTCCTGTGGGACTCTCTCTGTCCAGAGACGGAGCGGCTGTGGAGATCGTTGGTCTCAGTAAGTCGGCTGTTCGCTGGGTGGTGCAGCTCCACGCCAAAGGACTGTTCCCTTATGATGGAGCTAAAGTACACAGAGATGGTACTACACACACTCTCACACCCACGTTAACAGAAATACTGAGGTCAGATATTTTCCGAGAACAGAAGTGTCCTCTGTGTTCACTCTGAGCTGTCTCGGTCGCTGTCTTCCAGGTAAGGAGCTGTTTATCTCGTACTCCCAGTGGAACCAGCAGCTCCAGCAGTCCTTCGAAGCAGGTTTCTGGGTGTCTGGAGACCCAGCAGACCCCAACGAGAAACACCCCGACCTGGTGCATAAAAAGGGCATCTACAAAGACAGCTACGGGGCCTCCAGCCCCTGGTGCGACTATCAACTGAGACCCAACTTCACCATCGCCATGGTGGTGGTAAGTCCCTCTGGATCAGTTTGGTCTCAAACAGAAATGAGGTTATGAATAAATATTTCATTTTTCTGGTTAACTGACCACATCTTTAGTCTGTGGAGTGACGAGATCTCTGAGCTATGATTGGCTGGTTGACGTGTTCCCTGTTTTAAAGGCTCCAGAGCTGTTCACAGTGGAGAGAGCCTGGGAGGCTCTGAAGGTGGCTGAGAAGAAACTACTGGGACCACTGGGAATGAAGACACTTGACCCAGAGTAATACTCATACGTCTCCATGCACTCACAATATACACACACACACACACACACACGGTAGACCTGCTGTATGTGTCCCTGCTTGTACAATGAAACCACGTCTTTTCATGACGGGTTCAGAAATGTTCAAAATGTTGTGTTTTTTTGTCGTGATTGTATTTGACGACTCACCTGTTGTGTGTGTGTTGCGTCAGTGACATGGTGTACTGCGGCGTCTACGACAACGCTCTGGACAACGACAACTACAACCTGGCGAAAGGTTTCAACTACCACCAGGGACCGGTGAGTCAGAGCGGCTTCTGCTGGTGAGGAGCAGCAGTGCAGCTTAATGAGATATTAATGTAACGGAGCTGCAGCATCGTGGTCTCACACCTCTCCACTGACTGTCTCCCTGCCCACCTGTATGGGACATTGATTCTTCTTCTGTGGAAAAGAGTTTATTTTGAAAACAGCACTTTGCTTTTGCATTGAACTCACTGGCTAAAACAGAAGATTCTCACTTCAGCTTTAAGTTAATGACTCTTTATCTGTGTGTGTGTGTGTGTGTAGGAGTGGCTGTGGCCTGTAGGTTACTTCCTGCGTGCTAAACTCTACTTTGCCAAGAAACTGGGAGAGGACACCTATGCCACAACAGTGACCTTGGTTAAAAATGTTCTGTCCCGACATTACACCCACCTGGAGAAGTAAGACTGATGTGATTTCTTCTTCTTCTTCTCTGTATTTTGGTGTGATTTTTTTTTCTTTTGTTTGTCCGTCGTCACCTGTCCTCTGCTTCCCTCAGGTCTCCATGGAAGGGTCTGCCAGAACTGACCAATGAAAACGGCCAGTACTGCCCATTCAGCTGTGAGACCCAGGCCTGGTCCCTGGCCACTGTGCTGGAGGTCCTCTATGACCTCTAGGTGACCTTATGACAGTGGCTGACCCCACCCTCTGATGTCATACTTCGTGGTGTAGCACGGGGGGTGTGTGTGTTGGGGGGGTGTGTCACAGAAACATGGCCCCATCGTACTCCAGTGACCTCTGACATCACTTCCTGTGATCAGAGCGGTTTCCGTGCTGCGTTTAAGTGCAGTAGGGAAAAAGAGTCGGTGCTGGTTCCAGTAGTTAGTCATGTCAGTCATAGCTTTTGAAACTAATGTCTTTCATTCACATATAAACTGCTTATTTAGAGATGACACACACACAGTTAATGTTGAGCTTTTATTGTGAAACTTGTAGTAACATATATATGGTGCCAGTGTTCTGTAGTGCTAACACTCAGAGAAGTGCTTTGGTCTGGATGTTGTCAGTATTTGATTCAGAACCTGAACCTGTCACTGTGTTGGATCCTACCTCTGAACTGTCACAGCCCAACCTGTCCTCAAGTGACCTACACACCTGGTGTTCACCAGCTGTAGCAGCAGTGACGTACATTGTGTTATAGGTTGTTTGAATCTATACGTTAATGGTCCTGTTTCCTAAAGCAGCGAGCACCTGAAACCTCCACCTGATGCCTTCATACACGTCAAATAAAAACCCCACAGAAATGGTCTTCCAGCTGTTTCCCTGTCAGCAGTTAGATTTTTTTTTTTCAGTGTTCTGTTGTCATCTTTCATCTGTGTATTAATGTGAAAAAAAACCCCAACCTGCTCCGTGCATGAACTTCCTCTTGTGTGTGTAACTGTAAGTGTAGCTGTGGCATTTTTAAGTAACAGAAATCAGTAGCATTTCTCTGGTGAGGAAAAATAAAACGGAAAATATACAACATCTACTGTAACAGCTGCTGTGTCAGACGTCTGTGTGTCTACACTAATGCTCTCGGACACATGAAGCCCCGTGTCACTGAGTTCAGCTGTTCTGTTTAAAACATGTCAGCTGGGTTCAACACTGAGGAGACGGGAGGTGTTTGGACATCCGGACATTTACCCAAAGTAAAGTAACAACATTGTTTGAATTAAAGTTGAACTTGTTAAAGATTTTAAACCGAACAAAATCAGGCAAACAGAACATTCTCATCAACTTAGTTTTCATTTTAAACTTCACTAAACATCCATCATTTCTACTGGCTGAAAACCTCACAGAACGTTTTCCATTTTCACCCACAGCCACACTCGTCATTTAGATCACTATAAACCTACGAAGGACACAACTCATCATGATGCTACCATGGCTTGTTTTCAGGAGTGAAATATGGTTAATGAGGACTGTGTGTGTGTGTTAGTAGGCAGAAAGACTCAGCAGACTGATGAAGAGCAGAGCTGGGGAGGAGAAGACCTGAAGAGAAGGAGAGAGAAACATGTCAGCACGACACCAGTCCAGATGTTCAGCTCCCACAGCAGGTCTGAAAACATGGTCACATTATTTAAAATAAGGTGCTAAGGTATAACTCTCTGCTCCACACTCAGTCACAAAAATATCTCACTGACCATTGAAAAGCCACCAAACGTTGTACAGATATTCATGGTCCCCAGATGTTGTCTCTGAATCAGGTTGGTGATCCCCTGACTTCACTGACAGTTGACTGACTACAGACAACTCAGTGACTGAGTTGACACTTTAACAGTTAACAGTCAATCATGTGACATTATCCTTTTAAAAATGTAACTGAGAACATTTAAACTACTCTGAGGACGTTTCTACACAAGTAATGTTACTTCCACTGGAGGAACAGGACTCGTACTTGTTTTTCAGGTTCTCTGTTCCACCCAAAACTCAGAGCTTAAAGTAAGTGTCAAAGTGTCCTGGACCAGACGAGTCCTCTATCAGTCAGTACTCACTCCAGCTGCAGAGGTTCCACTGCTGTCCAGTCTCAGAGAGCTGCTGTTCAGCTGAACCCAGAACGTTGTGTAGTCCTGGACCAGAGTGGCACTGTCCACAGGTCAACAACAACAAGGACACAAAGTACAAGTATTAGAGAGTCTGATGTGGATCCATTTCTGCTGTGATGGATGTGACACAGCTCAGGTGCAGAACCACCAACAGCCACATTCATCAGATCCTGTGATGGTCTGAGAAATTTACCAGCTGCTTTAACAACTGATCAAAGTACTTTTATAGTTTGGACTCTGATTTAAGGTGCAAATTAGAAAAGGACCTGGGGTGATCCTCGAGTTTGTGTGTGTGTGTGTGTTACTGTGTCTACCTGAAGTAGATATCTCTGAACTGACTGTTGCTCGGTGCCTCCCAGGTCAGCTGGACCCTCTTTCTCTTGGCTGTCGATGCCTGACTAACAGTGGAGTTCTACACACACACACACATACATTAATGGAATAGTATCTGAGAGCACTGGAGCATACAATTGTAATTTAGATAAAGAAACACAGTTCAGTAACACACGACGTCTCTGATCTCCTCTTTTATCATTTTATAAATGATATCATTTTTGACACCATTCACCAAAGTTATGTTTATATTGATATATGTACAAAAACAATACATATTAACTTTATGTCAATTTAGCATAATAGTGATAAGTTCTGCTAAATGAGAAAGTATTCATTTCTTTTTTCTTTTTTTTATACAATGATAAAAACAATGATAAGCTGAAGTGCTAAAATAACCACTGGAGGAAAGGAACAGAGGAGGATGGAAGAAACAGAGGAAATCTAACATTCACACATACCTCCATGTTTTTACAGTGCAGTGTTGTAAACAGGGTGGTGTCTATGTTGGTGAACTTTCCTACAGGCCACAGCAGAGCTGGAGAAACACAAACACAAACGTTCATTCCACTCAGGTGCTGTGACACAATCTGTGTCCTTAAACACCTTTCAGATTTAGTCCCCTGTCTGCTGAGTCTGTCTAAATTTCATGACAAAGAAAAAACATATAACTTCAGTACATGTAAATCTAAATGACATTTCAAAGAAACATGTAAACACTTGAAAATTAGGTCTTTGTACCATTCCCCTCTCTGCTCCTGGCCTGTAACAGGAAACCCTCGAACTCTGTGGTGCTGTTCATCGCCACCTCCACCGTCACTGCAGGAGAGAGAATCAGGGAGGTGAGAGCCAGGAGGGATTCAGCTCAGCTCAGTTTTATTTATTTATATAGCACCGAATCATAACAGAAGATATCTCAAGGCACTTTCCATATAGAGCAGGTCTAGACTGTACTCTTTATGAAGAGCAGCATATAAAACATACATTAGAGCATAAGTTTAACATCAATTAAAATATGAGCAAATAATATGAGCAAAGTATCATACAGCGCTTTAACACTTTGATTGGACCATCAAAGAATATATCCACCTGTAATGACTCCACCGGGCCTGTAGGTGGCACTGGAGGTAGACAGTGTGAACGGTGGGTCACTGGTGGAGGGGGTGAAGGGCGGGTGCACCGGCGTCATGCTGCCACAGGAGAACGCCACTGAGCCGTTGGGGAAACACACACAGTCGTCCACACACCACACACACATCACTACAAACAGTGACACAGAGGCTTTAAGAGGCATCTGGAACATCTGGGGAGACAATAGAAGTCAGATGTTAGGTTCACATTGTGAGGAGAGCTGTTTTTGCTTTATGGCTGGAATAAATGTCCCAGCATTCCTCATTTCCAACACGCCCGCGACATTGAATTCAAACTGATTCTATACAATGAAAAAAACAAACGGTGATGTCAGATCTTCAACAATGGAGGTCGTGAACTCAGGAACAAAACTCTTTGTCTTGTGGCTTCTTACAAAAAAAACTTCCAAAGCTGCCACATTTCAGATGTCTATAAGTTTATCTGGTGACCCTTACTGAGAGCCCCACCCCTAGGTTGGACTGAACTACCTCACTGTTAACTAACTAGTTAAAACTATCTCCACCTCAACAAGCTACAATAGCAAAAAGGCACTTACACATTCGCCCATCAGTATTAACAATGTCATTTATTATATCAGTCACAAGTTGTTAGGTAACTGCTCACTGAAGTGTTTGTAATAGTTTTTGCACAACAATGGAGCTCTATGGCACAGAGGAATAAACAATATCAGCCTATGGATATACACACAATACTTGTTCGTTGGATACATTCAGTGTTGGTTTTAGTCTTTTCATGGGAAAAGGAGAAACATATAGAATACAGACAGCACTGACCATATGCTATAATAACAGTACCACTGAGGAAAAAGGCTATTAGGCTATGCTAAAACTTACATTGTGTCAAAAATACAAAATGTGAATATGAAGCAGCATCATGGATGTTAGTACCTTTGAAATGTGTAGTACACTGTTGCCCATACAGTTGGAATAATTTTGTTTTCAAACACATTCCTCTTTTTAGTCCTATTTATACACATCAGTAGATATACACATTTTATTCCAACTTTATGGGCAACAGTGCAGTTGTTTAGATCTCCTCGCATCAAACTTGCATCCGAAATTCTATGTTACCAAGATAAATGAAACAAAAAAATTTTTCACAGCACACTAAAGTGAGTCAGTGTCTGCCTGGATGGTTGGAAAACAATTTAAACAGCGAGGTTGCTCAAGAGAATGAGGTCTAGAATATGAAATCTTTGGTCTTTTGTCATATATTAAAAATTTCGGCGCAGCTCTGTTGATCACATGTTCATAAACGCTGTCTTTTTTTTTCTTCTAGGTAAATATTAACAACAGATCAGCTCCTCTGCTCTGTCTCTTACATAGAACATGGCTCACCTGCTTTGACTGCAAATGTTTGAACATCAGCTGTGACGAGTCCAAGTGGAAGTGCTCACCTTCTCTCTGGAGCTGCTGGTCCTTTCCTGTAGACAAACACACACATTTGTAAGGAATCCTTTACAGCTACAGGAAAATGGAAGCTTAATGGTTTCTGAATCTTGCCAAAATCTGAAAATGAAGTGAAATGAAATCACCTGGAGGTCCTCGTACTGGCTGTCTGTAACCCAAAGTGCCTTGTAGAGACCAGCTCAGATGAGTAATTGGTGTGCGTTCATGTGTGTGATTTGGTTTCACCAAGGAGCCATCCACTGGGATCCCATCTCTTGTAACCATGACAATGCTAATTGTTCAAGAGGGCTGAGTATTCTAAACAACACAATGGTCAATTATGACATTCTCACTTTCACACAGCAGAGGAAACAGGTCATGTTTCTGATGACAGCTTATTTAGTGCACGCAGTTCCCCGCCTGATGTTTCCTCTATTTGGTTCCCATACAAACGCAGCTTGAATTACTGTGGTTAAGCTGTTAACCTGTGGAATTCAAGCTTTTCACTTTGGCCATTTGCTTGTTTTACAGGTCTTTATGTTGTTATTCAATAGGTTCCCTCCATACTCTCAGAACCACGACCTGAAGCTTTCCTCAGGAACTACTTTTGTGTCCTGCACTTCATGCAAGGGTCAGCCGCCCAGGGTTTGTCCAGAGGAGCAGCAGCCAGAGGTCAGGCACAGATGCTTGTCAAGAACAGCTGGTCTTTTATTCTTTATGTGTGGTACAGTAAACAAAAAAAACAACAACAGCAGCTCTGTGGGCAGTGTAACAGGTCAAACAGGTAAACAAACACTTTGGGAGAGGCCGACAGTGACATGTCATGTTTACACAGTGTATGGGCCCCAGTAATCTTCACTGGCAGCCATGTTGGTACAGTACCAAAGTCCTGTTCCACAGCTGTGTCTGTGCTGTGCTGTGTTTATACTGTTCTTATAATTTTCAAGCCAGTGACTCCACTGATGCATTTCCATTTAGTTCCTACGTGAACCAACGCATGTGAAATGTCTAACACAATATGCTGGTTCTCAGCATCTGCATTATTCTTCATTATTTCCTGTTTCTGACAATTCAAATGTAGAGAGAAATTCTTCAAAAGGCACTCAGTTGTTGATTAATAGCTCTGATGCTTTAATTTCTTATATTCCTATATGTCAAACAAGTTAAATGTGTAAATAACAGCATCAGTGTTGATGGGTGACAGCATCTGTGACCCAGCTGTAACTGTTACTACTATTAGATTTTTTTTAGTGTCATACTTTGAATGCATTTGCTTTTTCTGTCAGCTACATGTTGCATTTAGTTTCGTTACCATTGACTGATGCCTGTCTTGATGCTGCAGTTTATTCTGAAGTCAAAATGGAGCCTCAGCTGGTCAGTGGCTGAAAAAAGAGCATAGTAACAAACCAGCACGGCACCAGTAGTACAGTCTGACCAAACTCTCTGTATGAGGCTGCGTATGTAGACTGGGACAGGACTGGACCAGGGTCTGTTCCCACGCTAACAGCAAAGTTGCCTTGAGTCTTTCATGTGCTTTGGATGCACTCTCTTTAGTGGAACATAGCACCTTAAGAAGTGAGGGAATGGATAGATATTTACTATACAGAACATCACTTTAAAAAGGGGATGGGAGTTACTTGGAGTGATGGATACAGGAATGAAGAGATGAAGAGTCCTTGAGGGTTTTTACCCTTTAAACTCGTGAGTGCTACAGTGAAAGATGGAAATATAGAAGGATATTTACCAAAAGACTGGTTTGTGTCTTCTGTTTTGGAGTTTAGTAAACAGATGAACAGACATCCCAGTGAGTCTAAAGCTCGTCTGTCTTCACATTGTCTGGGGAGGAGGTGGTCAGTGGACAGATTTAGTAGCACGCTGACTGAATGGTAAGGGCTCAGAGGGAGTCGGCTAAAGCCTCGTACGTTGTGTCAGATTTAAAGCGATAAATGTCCTGTTAACACTGCTACGAAACAGGAAATGTGCTCTGTCTTTTTGCACTAGGAGTAATTCTGATTGGTTTATCTTTAGTAGTGATGATACTACTTTAGATTTACTTGTATAAGCAATTCTAGCCACGAGGGAACAAGAGAAAAGGGATAACATTGACAAGTAGAAGGCAGTGACCACAGGTTGACCTTTGACATCAGTGATAGGGTAACAGTAATAAGGTAAATGTTGATGTCCTAAGGCCATACATTGCTAGCAGCAGGCTTTTGTGTAGCACCAATAAGAATGCAGTGTGACCGTTGGTACCAGTGGTTGGCGTTGAGGGGTCAAGGTGAAAGGTTACAGTTAGGACTTCAGGGTCTTGGTGCCCTACAGGACTGGCAGCAGGCCTTTCTGTAGTACCAATGGGAACACAGTTTCACCTTTAGGACTAGGGCGCAGTTTGCTGTTGGCTTATCCTGGCAAGAGTCGTCTACTGCTACTGATGCTGCCGGAGCTGCCGCTGGGTAAACACAGAGAAGCCAGAGGAATTATTAAAAAAGAAAACATCTAAATGATCTTAATTCCTCAGTGAACTGCAGAAAAACACTTTCTTACGTCTAGGAATTAATTTGGCCTCCTCTAATGGGGCTGAGAGTGCACTGAAATGTTGCATCAGCTACAGTAAATGCGTACACTGTGTTTGTGTTTTTTGTACCTGGTGCTTCTGTTGGACAGCTCTGGATTTCACAGCTCTGTCTGGCTTCTGGCTTGAGGGCAGAGTCACAGCTGTGGCCCCTGGTAACCAGCTCCTCCCCCTGGTAGCACTTGACTTCTCGAACCTGGACACCACTCCCACAGGTCTTACTGCACTGAGGAGGAATCAGAGAATAGGACTTTTAATTTTTCTCTACATATTATAGATGATCAGATGCTCAGTTTAAACACAGATGGACATGAAAAACAAGATTTAATTGACAATAAAAAATGCAGACGTCACACACAGACAGTTTGAGAGTATTTATGAAAGTACAGTCATTTATACAAAAAGCCAATCCTAGCTTTAAATTGCTATGGTAGTGTGGTGGCTGGTTGATGCATCCCTAGGTGGGCATACTGGCAGACAGAGATACCTGGGACCAGGATGTGGTGAACCATTTGGAGCAGGGTCTCTGGAAGCAGGAGGAGCTGGTCTCTGGTTTGTTGGTTTGGTCACAGCTGCTGTCTGGGAACTCTTTGAACACACCACCTTCCAGGCCGGCACACACCACCTGACGCTGCCGCACACCGCGGCCACAGGTCGCATTACACTGATGACAACAATGACGCACAAGACACAAACAGACAATTTAAGACTTGTTACGCATCTGTGTGGACTGACTCTGATTTGACACACACTCCCCCACCGGCTAAAATATGCACTGTCAGAGACACTTTCAAAAGAGAAAGACACCTCCACAGACTGGTTCTATAAACGTTTACCTGTTGCCATTCCTGTTCGACCCAGTGGGGGGCGCAGTTTCTGTCACCACAAGGATAAATGGCCAGCGGTCGCAGTGATTGGTCACACTGCTCCTCTGACATCACTAACCCACCTGACGATCGACATGTCACCGCACGCACCATCCTTCCCTCTCCACACACACCTGAGCACTGGCACATATACAGACGTTTTTAAATTAAATATCAAACTGAAGTTAATCATAAACTAAATATTAAATGAGAAGTGTTGAAGTGCCTGGTCTGGTGTGTGTTGAGTGTGTATGTACACTGTGCTGAAGTTGTGTGTGTATGTGTGTGGTTAAACTCACAGGTCCCCAGTCAGAAACCGTCCATCTCCTGTCGCAGGGCGGGCCCTCACATTCCTGACTCTCTATTGGCTGAGAGGACTTATTACACAGTCTCATTTCCATGGAGCAACGAACCTCCCGAGTCCGAACACCCCGAGAGCCGCAACGTGCCGAACACTAGAATACACACAGCAAGGTACAGAAACACACACACACACACACACACACACACGGGTTAGCACTTCAAAAAACTGTACTATAAAAATATGAAATTAGTTGTTTTGATGATTAGGTCACTCTGCACTGAGGAACATTTCTCCAACAGTACACAGCTGTTGTGTTTGGCTGACATGAGAACAAACATGAAACAGGAGATCAGTAAACACTCTGTGTTTTTAGTTGTTTTAACACTGAAATTTAAGGCGAGAAAATTTATTTTATTTTAGCTTTGGAGCAATTTAATGAGTGGTCATTACAAATACTGGGTGGCACAAATTTCTGTTTTATATATTGGTGACCAGCCCTTCCCTCATGGCAATTACACAAGTTTTATATACCACTACCATGGTAGTGGTATATAAGTTTTATATACCACTACCATGGTAGTGGTATATAAAACTATAACTATTCTGAGAAGAAAAGTGTGGAAAACCTTTTTTAGTGTTTCAGTGGTACTTTATGCTGTTTGCAAGCCAAATTTATTCTTTGGCCATTTTGAAACCAGTTCCATGAAATACTGCTCCACTGTGTTTGTTTTTTTTCGTCTTTGAATCCCAAACTTGCCACGGTGGAGGGGTTGGTGCAATTTAGTAACGAAGGGAGCAACGCTGAAAGGGAGGGTCTTCTTGGGAGGGTCAATTAATATAAATTAGTCTCAGGTGAAGGGTTTGACAAATTCTTTGATTTGAAAAGATCAGAGAGAACTGGAGCTCAGCTTAGCACAAGCCTGAAAAAGCAATCAAGGTGTGGTGAGGAGTTCAGTGAATCTGAGCGTATTCAGCTACTGCACCTTAACACTGGCAGGGGGCAAACCAGCCGAGGAGGTGGCTCATTCACCTAGTGAAGATGCCTCCTAGCTGCCTGTGTTTGAATATCCTGGGAAAACCGGTCTGGGGAGGCCCAGCATATGGTGGAGGGATTAAATGTCCCTGTTAGCCCAAGAGCACTCGGATGCTCTGGGAGGAGCAGGGAAGTCTCTCGAGACTCTTGAGCTGTTCTGCTTTCCCACTGACTCAAAGATTTAATGAATGGGTGGATGCCATGTTTTCATGTTTTACATTTCACTTCCAGTTTAGTGTCAGGTTTAACTTTTCATTACAGCCACTGAAATGATTTTCACCAGTATTTTTTAATTGTGATGTTTGTTTCTGTTGTGCTGTTAGTGTGTAAAATGTAAATGTTTTGATACTGATGTTGAAGCTTTTGAGGCTTTTCATTGAACTTATGGTTAACAGAATGCACACTGGCAGATTTTGGACACTGCTTTGTGTTCTTCAGTTCTTTGACCAGGTCGATGTCTTTAAGGGGGCATTCAAATCTGAATTTAGGTATCGCACTTCCTTGTGGTATTACCTCTGACCACTCAGACACCTCCCACTGTGGTCCACAGCTCTGGCCAAGGCAGACCTTTCGGTTGGCTGGTTTGTGCAGGTCATGTGACAGACACAGTGAATCATAGACAGAGGAATCCAGACCAGGCGACAGCATCTTCCAGCAGCGCACGGTGCGGTACTGAACACCCTCACCACAGGTTCGAGAGCACTCACTCCAACCACTGGTCTCCCATCTGAGGAAACAGTCACGAGATGGTGTAGTTGGTAAGGTCTACAGTGAAAGTTCATAAGGTTTAAGGGACATTTAGCAAGTAAAACCATTTAAAGTCATGGTAATGGATGTCGTAGAACCCTGCCTTCTGGGAGCTCAGCGCTCACTGCAGACTTAGTAGTCTACAGAATGTCGTTGCATACAGCCCACTCATCTGTGTGTCCCCAAGTCACTTCCATGGCAGGAAGTTTTTCATTCAATATTTGGTTGAACTGGGTGCAACAGTGTTATGTTTAGCGTTGTAGTAGATTCAAATATGCCTAGATCCTGCATCTTTAAATCTGACAATCAAAATTCAGTGACAGTGTCGTCTAAAATGTATTTGCTTTTCTGCCTGCCCACGCAAGTTAGTCATCACTACGAAACAATGAAGAACTCAGCAAACCTTACTATGCTGCGCGTGGTTTGTGCCAGTCTGTCAGTTAGTAAGTTAAATTAGTAAAGGCCGTACCTGGGGGGACACTCCTTTCCAGTGCAGAACTCATGTGTGGGCTCTGGTCTGGTCAGAGAGTCACAGTAACTGTCATCGACTTCAGTGCCATCATACCGGACACACAGGGCATAGCTGGTGGTGATACCTGGTAATACACACAGACATACAGTGTCAACAGAGTGTACACAGAGGGCACTCATAGTGCTATATAATGCTGATATGTACATATGAGTTTACCTGTTGTACAGGTTGAGCTGCATGGAGCATAAGCAGAAACCTTCCAGCGATACATGTCTGCCAAACTAATATCTGGGTCCAGACCCACATCAAAGTCATTGCTAGGGAGACAGAGACAAGAATACAGTTTTGAAACCTGATTTTTTTTTCCTCATTCATTAAATGTAGTGATTCATTCAATGTAGTGAATTATTGTGGTCACAGGACAAGAGGGAAGTTATGTTAATTAAGTTGAAAAACAATGGTACTAGAAGTGAAAGCAAGCTTCTCCACAGTCACTTAAACAGTGGATAGGATTGATCTTAATGAGTTTCCCCATGAAATATCTATTGACATAATGATCCATCAGCTTCACTGTTACTACAGTCTGCAGTCTTTACTCATGCACATGCTCACTTGTAAAAAAGCAGATTAGAAACCTCGTTAATCGCACACATGGCAGAGAAATCTGTGTTCTCCTGGGGAGGTATACCCAGGGAAATCAGTTTCTCTAATCCCCTACTTCAGTTATGCAAACCAGGTTCCCTGTTTACATGACATTTAAGAAATCAGCTTCCTGGAAAAAGCTGACAGTAACCCGTTTACTTAATGCACTGGTGACAAATTCTAAGCATAAAGTAAATGAGTGATGTTCAGGATTATGAGAGTGTAATACAATAAGCACATTCAAGCCATTAAACATTAGCTGGCATAAAAGTGTAGTGAATTGGATCTGGCAGTCTGCAAATATCTTCTCTGCAACTGTTCCCTCATACCTCTCTGTGTTGGCCGCCTGCACTGCAGACACTTGTTGCACCTGGACCAAGATGGCAGTGTGTGTGTCTGAGTGTTTGCCAGGTTCTGCTTCCACGTGTGAAACAGAGTGTGAGTCAGTAACCTTGAGCACGTCTGAATGTATTTCTGCCTGTGTGTCTGTGTGTGTTCCTGCCTCTGTGGAGGACAGTGTTTCCATGTGTGTTTCTCCAGGTGAATGTGGCTCAGTGAGTGTGTGTTTAACAGAGTATGTGTTTGACTGTGTGAGGGAGTGTGTGTTTGAGTGTGTCTGGTTGTATTGTAGGTCCTCCAGCAGCAGATAGGGGGCCTCTTCAGGCACAGCTGCAGCATGAACACTTTGACTGCCTGTGAACGAACACGAAAAATGTTTGTAGGATTTTCAACACATCCTGGGATTTTAGATATTAACTAATACATACTAATGAGATTATTGGGAAATAATAAGGATGTTATTTCAGAACTTAAGCTAAAATTATTTATTTTACAAAAATTATATATATACTGAATGTTTTTAATCTGAGGATTTTATTTTTAATAGTTACTCATTATTAATAATAATAAATAGTTTTCTCTGGTGGTATTTTTTATCATCTCTCCTCTTGTTACATAGAGGTCAAGTTACAGTTAAATTATGTATTAGTGAAGTTATACCAACAACAACACGACAGACAAGCATCAAAACAAATGGCTTGACTGGATTTTCACACGACGAATCCAACAATGCAGAAACTGTGCGCTTGGATTTGTAAACTGTGAGTACAGATTTACAGATGGCTCTTTGATTTTAGGCGACCCTAGTGGGGCTCCGTATATTTGCATTACTGTCCCTTATCCCAAACCAGTTGGTAGTGGTGCTAACTTCTAAAAAGTGTCTGCAAATGTTATTGTCTTGTCTTAGTGTCCTGAAATAGACCCTGTGTACCATCGTAATATTTAGAAAATTAATTCAAAAATTAAAAACACATTTGAGGTCTATGTATCCACTTCACAAAGAAATCTTCACTCCCTAAAGAAAGCTTAATTTGTCTTTCCTACCTGGGAAAGAGAGCACTAGAGTGTTGTCATCAGCAGTGGATGGCTCGTCGATCGAATTAGAGGAACTCCCTTAATGAGAATATAAACAACCAGACAAATATATAGATATAGTATATTAATGACAGACAGTTGAGCCCACAACACTAAGAAACAACATACCATGCATACATATACTTCTCTTCAGATTCAACACTATCACCATACTTGGGTGCAGATTCCATATGTTCTGCAGTTTTTAAATATTGTGAGTTTTGTTTACTTCTTTAACACTAAACCAAAGGAAAAAGTTGAGCAAGTTGATCACTAAAGAGGTCAGTGATAGATCCCCCCCGACTCCTGAATATCAGCTATCAGTCAGGTGCGTATTACAGCTGGACAAATAAATGGGCTGGATGTGGAAAACTGAGAGACATCCAAGAAAAGAATTTCATATTCAGTAATTATGTTATCATTCATTTAAATAGTAAAAAGCTTCGTTATTAGCAGACAAAAAGTTCCTGACTCACGGTAGCCAGATGGAGCAGGAGGTCCCTGCTCTTCCACATCATTGTGGCTGAACACGTGACTGGTGACATCAGCTGGTCTGTAGACCAACATGGCCGCTAACGGTGGAGGGCTGGGTGTCTGGATTTCCCACACAACTTCCTCCTCTCCTTCTTCCTGCAGCTGGATATCTGATCGGTCACCAGCTCCCAGCTGGGCGTTGTAGTGATGGAGAGATGTCACACTCCCTCTGCTGTGGTTTGTCAACCTAACCTCATCTCCTCTGACGTCCTCATTTACCTGATTATAGGTGAAGTTAAGGTGGGAGTGGCCTGGGCTTGTAGTGATGCCCTCTGCTGCAGTGATGTCATAAGACTTGAGGGGGACGGTGTACTCGTAGGTGATGTGAGGCAGTTTCCCATTCAAGTTGTAGTACTACATACACAGAGATAAGAATAATACTGATACTGGTGAACTGCTTCATGCTGGAATGAAATTTGATCTTGCTTTATATGTAAAAATGAGACACATATTAGTTGTCCTATTTACAAAATGTGTATGCGTGCAGTGTGTGTGTACATGTCCTTCTATGGTTGTGTGGACAAATTTTGGTTTGAAATCATTGTTGTGGGGACACTTTGGCTGGTGTGTGTGTGTGTGTATATGTGTGTTTGTGTACTACCATAACATTGAGGCCCTGCAGTGTTGGACCCTGGGCGATGATGTACTCCAGTCCATCA
Organism: Toxotes jaculatrix; assembly: GCF_017976425.1. NCBI lineage: Eukaryota > Metazoa > Chordata > Actinopteri > Toxotidae > Toxotes > Toxotes jaculatrix. The sequence continues at coordinate 2,433,234 of NC_054407.1, forward strand.
GAGAACACGCTGCTTGGGCGTCGGTATTTAAACACTGTTCCCGCCACACGGAAGTTTTGAGGATTGTCAAACACAGTGTTTCCATTGAAGAAGAAATGACCAGCTTCATCTGACAGGGCTAGAGATGAGCGGAAACAAACAGTGGGTGGGACTAAGACAGTGATATTCAAAACTGGGTCAGAACCTAAACATCCCTACAGAAAAAACAATTTTCAAGAGTGTGGTACCTACAATATAGCAAACTGCCAGAGTTAGAGGACAAGATGCTATCTGTGCCACAAATATAGGACCAGACCATGCTTATTTCATATGAATATATTAAAATTCCATAAATCAAAGAAACATATTCGAACCACTGTTGCTTTAAATGTTTATTTAAATCTGGTGATTTCATACTCAGTATATTGACCTTAAAGAAGTTGTAGGTTCTCACCCAGGATGTTCTCAGTCTTGTGTCTCTCTATGATCTGAATGTCTGTGGCTCCAGCTGGGATGTTGGTGATGAATGCATAGCCTGATGGCAGAAAACATCTACTTTAAACATAGGCAGGATTGCCTGATGTGAACTGTGTCATTGGTGAACAGTATGACAAAAGTGTGTATGAATGAAACAAAAGACTGACACTAACATGGCTAACACGTCCAAAACACATGTCCCTGTTGGTTGCTCACTTTCATCTCAGCTTCTCCAACAGCTCCAGAAGCTTTTGAAAAATGTCAGTTCACCGAAATCACAAGGAAAAATAGTTTCCAACTTAGACTTGGTGAAATCTACCCATGCAGATAGTTAGATTTTTATACTGAGTGCTGATTTTTGAGACTTTAGTATTTTGTGGCCCATTACAATGGAAAATGGAATTTTATGTTTTTTGTTGCTCAGTAAATTAACAAGAGGCTGTACTGACATATAGTTGCAAGAAAAAGTATGTGAACCCTTTGGAATTACCTGGATTTCTGCATAAATTTGTCATAAAATGTGATCTGAGTATTGACAAATATAATGTGCCTAAAATAATAATGCAAAAAAAAAAAATTCTAATCTTTCATGTCTTTATTGAGAACAACCATAAAAACTTAATAATGGTAGTGGAAAAAGTCAGTGAACCAGCAATAACCTCAACCAGGCGCTTCCTGTAGCTGTGGATCAGGCCTTCAGGAGGAATTTTAGCCCGTTCTTCCTGGCTTCCTGCTTTAGCTCTGTCATATTCTTTGGATGTCTCGTGTGTATGGCTCTCTTCAAGTTATTCCATAGCAATTTTTTGATACACTTGGGAATTCACCTCCCCCTGATGTTTGAATGAATGCTTTCCAAATAGTTCAATCTTAGTTTCATCAGTCCACAAAACATTTAGCCAACACTGCTGTGGAGTGTCAATGTGCTCTTTAGCAAACTTCAGGCGTGCAGCAATGTTCTTTTTAGTAAGCAGCAGTTTCCTTCGTGGTGTCCTGCCATAGACACCCTGCTTGTTCAATGTTTTGCATACTGTAGACTCATGAATACGGATGTTAGCCAGTTCCAATGACGCCTTCAAATCTTTTGCTGTTTCTCTGGGTTGTTTCTTTACCTCACTGATGAGTCTTTGTTGTGCTCTTGGGGTCATTTTGATTGGGTGACCACTTCTTGGTAGAGTAGCCACAGTCCCAAAGTGTCTCCATTTGTAGATCGTTTGCCTAACTGTGGACTGGTGAATTTCTAAAGTCTTTGAAATCACTTTGTAACCCTTTCCAGCTTTATGCAAATCAACAATTCTTGATCATAGATCCTGACTCCAATTAGCTTTTTTGAGATCATTAACTCAAGGGTTCAATTACTTTTTTCACTAGCACTATGAGGTTTTTATGGTTGTTCTCAATAAAGAAAGATCTGGGGGTTTTTTGTGTTATTATTTTAGGCACATTATATTTGTAAATGACTTAGATGAAGATCAGATCACATTTTATATCACATTTTATGACAAATTTATGCAGAAATCCAGGTAATTCCAAAGGGTTCACATACTTTTTCTTGCAACTGTAAAATGCTCATGTCAGCATGTTACCATGCTTACAATAACAGTACAAACATGCTGATCTTTCACAGGTACAATGTTCAAAATGGTAACAATCTTTGTTTAGCTTGATAGCTAGCACTTGTACAGCTGAGGAATAGGGCAATGCCATTAGTTTTACGGGTATCTGGTCATGAACCAAAGTATCTGACACATTCACCTGATGATCAGCCTATATGAAAAATAAGAGGATCACCAAAGTCATTAGAAGGCATCATCTTGGCACCATGAATGTATGTACAAAATGTTTTACCAAATACATCAAGTAAATGTAGATATTTCTCCATATAAGAGGAAAATCTAACCTGCTGTTGGTACTATTATAAAAGTCAGAGACTGCGATAATCAGTAATCTTCATTTTGTAGGGACCATGTCTGTGCAAAATGTTATTGCAATTTATTCAATATTTTCTGAATTATTTCTGTCATGGACCATGCAGTACATGGATCGACCTGCTGACCAACAGATTAGCTAAACAATTATGTTTGAAAAATTCAAACAATGCTGTCTTGTTCTTGAGGATAATCCACAAAAAACTGTAACAATGTGAGCAACTGCTTTTAAACTACTTTTTAGAAAGATGTCAAATGTCCTTTTTTGATGCTTTTATCACCAACAGTGGAATTTTATTTACCTCCATTGTATTGGGCTGGATACAGATGCCTCAGTGACAGCTGGGTAAATGTTGTTGCGCCAGTGTAACCAAATTCAAGACCAGATAACCTCACTTTAATCAAAATGCTTCGCAAGTTATACTTTATGCTCACATGTCTACATGTGTGTTTGTGTGTGTGTTACCTAACTGTGTGAGTGCCTTCCTGTATGATCCAGAGATACGCTGGCATGACGCTCCATTCCCTCCACATACTCCACATCTGTCCACTGTCTTACTACTGTACAGCTTCCCATCACAACCTACAGGCTGCAGGAGAAGTTAGGTTAGGTTGTTATTTATTTACATGCTTCTCTCATTGAGACGTTCCATTTTTCTCATTAACAAGAAACATGTGTTTTATATGAGTATAAAAAGTAAATATATTTTCCATGGTATTTGAATACTTTTCATAAATGTTAGTCATTCTTACAAAAAAAAAAAAAAAAGAACACCACTTGTCCGTGGTTGGATTACCTGACATATTCCTTCTATACAGACTCCATGGTATTTAGTATCACGGCAGAATGTACCATCGTGGGCAGGAACTAGGAGCTGTCGCTCACCGCTGATGGTTGTACACTGCAGGTCACATGGCTTATTGGAGATGCTGATGTAATCAGCTATACAGGAAATTACATATTTGAAAAGATATTACTTTAAAGGCATTACAGTATAGGTTTCCTGTGTCATGAAGTCTGAAAAATTCAGTTAGTTACATCTGGTTATCATTTGGGATTTGCCCAAGTGCAAAGCTGCTTGGTGCAGGTTTAACTGAAGAGAGTGCATCAGAAATCTCACAGCTGATAAAGGTAGTAAGACATAAATACAACATGTCAGTAGTCAAACCGGATGATTGTCAACAGGTGCCCAACTGACAATTTAACAATTCACTTTCATTTATTAAAGAAAGAACATGCTGGTTGTGAATGCTCATGTCCAGTGTAGACAGCCAGAAGAGTATGGAGAGACCATAACAAGGCTTCCACTGACTGTGTTACAGACTGATAACTGAATGGACACACATGCAGTCAGATAAACAGATGAAAGACTGATACATTGATATTATACCTGGGTAAAGAGGTATCCACTGGTAGTATCTTCTTCCAAAGGCTTTAGAGTTAAACTGGGAACACTGGTGCTGTTTGAAGCTAACACTAGGGCTGGGACAGGGCTGGGAAGAACAGACAGAAGAAGACAGAGAAAGGTTTAAAGGGCAATTCAAGCACAACAAGTGCTTTTCAGTTTACTACTAATTTGCTCCAGTTGACCTCAGTTAACTGATCAGTATCAGTGAAGCAACTCACCTGGTTTGGACAGAGCTGGTACTGTTTAGGAGAGCCAACACAGTATGAGCTGTTTATGTTCTGTGTGGAGGACAGCCTGAGACAGGATATAATATAGGATACACAACACCATATGATCAATATTTTGTATTACATGGACAACAAACTTATTTCTACAGTTGTGCGTTAACAAGTAGAATGAGTCAAGTAAAATGATCTCTCACAGACTCAGTTTCACTACAAGATAAATACACAGACACCCTACAAACTTGTTTTTGTACCATGTTTTGTATCATGTCACTGTTTAACAGACCTATTTTGGTAATGGCTTCATTGGTACCTTTCTAACAGCAGGATAGCTAATTCTAGCTGCCCTTCTGCTTGAACACAGCAGTGACTGAATGGGCTGTGAAAGCAGAAATTCCTACTGGCTGCAAAGCTAAACTGGCAAAGCAAAATGTAGATACTTCAATACAGGACAGGGATGTAAACTGCTGATGACCCAAAAAGTGACAACATTTTTTGGCTGAAAACAAAATAAATGATTAATGCGTGTTGCTCAGGCCCCTTCTCATGCTACAATGATGCATATTTCTATACAAGCTCTGTTCAAGTGACACATAAATCCTGTCAGTGATGTTGACACCTACAATATGAAGCAGTGCTAACAGCAAGAGAACCTTCCAGTGCTTTTTTCTTCTTTTGAGCAGCCATGTTCCTCACTTTGGCTTGCCTGTCGTCCTCCTCTTTGCTTCCTGCTTTGCTCGGTACTGGTATAACTCTTCCCGTCTCCCTTTCTTCTTCAACAGAGCCTGTCATCCATGAGCCTGGTCCTTTGTGTTTACAGTGTGGAGGACCTTGTCGACCTCTGAGAGCTTCATGTCTTCTCTCCTGAACATCTGGATGGATATGACCCCTGGACCTGAAGGTATACTTGCTTATCTGGATTGCATTGAAGGCTGCCATGCTCACTGTGGTGCTTTTGTTGATGTTCTGTCGTCCACGGCACTGAATTGTGTTTCCACCATGGAAACATAGGTCCATGGAAAATGGAGAGAGCCCCTCAAAGCAAATGGTTTAGGGCTGGATACTTACATCTCCAGTGTCAGTCACATTTGCCCAACAGTTCACCATGTTATCACTGTACAGGGGAAGGGTGAAATCAATGTCGAACTTCACCACTGACAGGGGCACATGACATTTTGGTGGCACCACTGGCCCATCACTCCTGCCAGCCAAACATTATCAAAATGAAATGATTGTAGATCATTTTGCCTAAATTTTTCATAATGCCATTTTCAGCACATCTACCAATCAGATGACGTGGATTTTCTGTTTCTCAGCCAGCGGTCCCTGGCTGAGAAACAGTTTACAGTCTTTTATGCCCACACACAGTTTATGTGACAACTTGCCTATTACAAAGATATAGTTCTTCGTAGAATAAACAGTGATTCACTGACATTTAGGGCTCATAATGAAAAGTGAGTTTGTTTCTGTAATGAGTAGCTAGAGCAGCTGCTGCTATGAGCAAACACTACTTATATACACTTCTGAGACACTGCACAAATTCACACAGCACTTGCAGCTTTTTTTTTTTTCTTTGCAATTTCAGTGCTAAACTCCACCTTCTTTGTATTGTAGTGGACATTTCAACTTCAGAGAGCACTCAGTTTCTCCCACTTCCAGTTTCCATAAAGGCAGCAGCTCTCTGAGTTAATGTAAAAACAGATGCTGCCACTTGGAGTTAAAGAGGTATACTGTCAACATGACCTAAATCAATCAGGACACAACCTCTAGGCTACTTTTAGCACCATTATTACTCAGTGCTTTACAGTTATTGTGCAGCTCCCATCCAGTTTATGCAGCTTTTCAGTCTTTGACATGCATCAAAGGCTTGGAGCCGAACTGTGACAGTTTATGGTATGAGCCTTAACACAACCTGTCCAGCACCAAACAGCAGGCAAAGACTAGTGACATACTGGTGACCTTACATCCACAAAGTGAACACAAACTTGACTCCAAATGAATGTTAATGTTGCTCTGTGTTTGCTGGATGTGTAATTAGGCAACATCTTCTAAATGTCAGAAAATCCTGAGAAAGGCTTCTACACTCTGGATGAGTTGTCACTACATGTATGTCACTATTTTTGTTTTCTGCATGTTTTTCATGAATAGCTTGACATAAAAAGTCATTACAAAATTTCCCAGATAACACAAAAAATAAACTTAAATATAAACTATAAAAGCTCAAGGGTATGATGTAGCCATATTGCCATGGGTCTGCTGAATGTTAAAATTTGAACAGAAGTGGACACTGAGATTTCCATCCGTATAATGTTCCTCTGTGTGGCCACATTAACAAGCACATACATTCTCATCTTCAGAGGAAAAATGAAACACGATCAACATGATTCCGAAGAACAGGAACAACTTGGAATTTTGACAGTAAGGGAAGAAGGACTTCTTTATTTGCTTGAAAGCAGCTGTTTGAAACACTTCTCAGCACTTTAAAAGTTTGCAAACTTTCGCAACAAGTAACGTGTCTGCAGTTGCACAAAGCAAAATTTAAGAGTGCTATAGTTTATGTTCAGTATGATTCTAATTCTGTATGTGTGTGTTGGGGAGGACCTAAAGAACTCCAACATGGAGTTAATGCATCTGTCTTTCATTACCATGTTAACCCCCCTACCCCCAACCCACACACACACACCTCCTCTGTCTATCTATGTCTCTCTTTCTTCAGCCCATCCTCCTACACTGTTTAGACGTTAAAGTAGGAGAGACAGCAGGAAGAGGTGAGCGGGAGGTCACTATGCGAGAGTGTCACATTGAATTGGTAGAGGGTGATGAGGGGAGGACAGGAGAGGAAGAGGGGAGAGAAGAAAAGCAGGAGGAGAGGAGAAAAGTGGAGGAGATAAATTAATTGGCCGGCAAGGAAAAGGAAGAAAAGAGTGTGGTTAACAAAGGATGAATGCAGAAGAAAGGGTCAACATGCAAAGGGGAGTTAAACGGGCAAGCATGAGAGGAGAAAATGAGGAGAGGAACAAAGACAGGAGAAAGAAAGGGGGAAGAAGGGGAGAGAGAGAGGGCCAACAGTGAGGGCAGAGTGGTGTTAATCTTAGTTGACAGAAACTTCCGCAAGTCTGACGGGGGAAGGTCAAAGGTAACAAGATGGTTACAGGCACCCACATTCTGTCAACCTTCTACCTATCTTCCCTCCACATCCCCAACCATTCTTCCACAGCGTGTTATTGATGTGTACATACCTTTACATATATGTCCTTGTGTTTTATTAAATATCCAGGCTGGTTATACCTTTTTAGCACTAAGCTATTTTTCATTCTAAGTACATGGGGCCTTTTTTTCCTGCCTGTGCCATCCCAGCAGTCACACAAACTCAAATGCAGTGCAATCAGGCAAATAGTTCACTTGTGCCTGCTTGGTCATTTTCTGGTCTCACATGACTCGCTTGTGCTGAGACCAGCTCCACTAACAAAGCCAAGGCAATTTTACTGACTGTCGTTGGCAAGGGTGCACAAACACACACCTTTCCAAAGTCCATCCATCCATTTTCTGCTTCTTATCTGGGGCTGGGTTGTGGTGGCAGCAGGCTAGCCATATATAATCTCTCCAGCGATGTCTACCTGGTCTCCACGCAGTTGTGTGTATGCAGAAAACCCAAAAAAGGAAGGATCAGATACCCAAACCACCTCAGCTAGCTCCTTTTGAGTCCTTCTGGATGTCTGGGCACACCCTCTCTCCAAGGGTGTGCCCAACCACCCTACGGAGGATATCAACGATCTCATTCTTTTGGCCACCCAAAGCTCATGACCGTAGGTGAATGTTGGAACATCCAGCTCAGCTCCCTCTTCACCACAACGGTCTGGTAGAATGCCCACATTACTGCTGCACCAATTTGCATGACAATGTCACACTCCATTTTCCTTCACTCATGAGATACTTGAACTCCTTCACTTGGGGCCGCAACTCATTCCCAGTTCAGAGGGGGCAATCCGCCGTTTTCCAGCAGAGAACCATGGCCTCAGACCTGGAGGTGCTGACCTCCTCCTGACCACTTCACATTCTGCAAACACACTGCAGACCGGCCCAGAGCATGCTGTACTATACTTACATTTGCACCTGAATGCCCTAGTGGCCCTGACATTAATATTAAGAGAAAAGAATAGGACTAGAAATCATGTAGGTTTTTTAGACACACTACCTCTGTATGAGACAGTGTCTCTCCTGACTCCTCACTCCTCCTCCACAGCTCCTGGAACAAGAGGACCAACTGGACCACTCCCCCCACCAGTGAAACACCTCCTCCTAGGAGAAAAAACACACAGTACAACAGTCAGGGGAAAAAAAACCTACCTGAAAAGCATGTCAGTTCAACTAGGAAGAGGTATAACGTATCAAACTGCAGTTTTGGGGCTGGAGTTGGGGAGTATGATTACAGATTGTGCTGAATGTTTACCAGCCTTCATAACTGAGACAGGAGAACATTTTGAAGTGATTGAAAACCTGTGATGATGGAATTTTACTTGCCACCAGTGTGTGGGCTTACACCGAAAGCAACAGCAGCAAACAGCACATGTAGCCGATGTGTGCTGTCCCTGACGTTAACCATTTATAACCTAAACAGAAGCATGAGATTGGAAGAGCTTGGAGACCATGTGTCACCTGGCAGGAAGCTCTTCAGACGTGTCTGTCCTTGCCACAGTATTGATATAGCCCTAGCTGAGTCTCACTTATTAATTACAATTACGCACAAATGACATTTATGTCACAAAAGTGAGATGATAAAACAGATTTAAGAGAGTACGAGCGTGTAACTGCAGTACCTTGTTGCTTGTTTGTTTGACAATCAGACTTCCATGGCTGTCTGATTGTAGATGGATGTTACGCTGCTCCACCCTCCCTTCACTCCTGTCCTGGCAGACACACACCAAATACACAGAAAAATATACAGTACATGAACTTGGAACATGTGTACCCATGGAGTGGATGAATTCACTGGTGAAAATAAGCCACCTTAAACATCTGCCAAGCACTAAATTCGTGGCTAACTTTGTTTATTGTCAATATTCTAAGAAGATGACAGTTTTTTTTGTGCGATAAACTAATAAGTAAACAGCATAGGTGTACTATTTTACAAAAATAGTGATGCTAGTTGCACGCTTGGTCAAATTATGCCCAACACATTTGACTACAAATGTATTCAATAAGATGTTGCCTGTCAGTTGCAAAAATAGATTTCTGTGTGTAAAGAACTTTCTGAGAATTAGGTTAGAGGAATAACCCCCCCCCCCCCCCTTCCTCTAAGTAGCCTCCCCTCCTCACTGCCAACCATCCATTCTCAACAATTGTTTTGTTTACATGCAGAGAGGCTGAGGGCTTATCTGGGACTTCTTCTGGTTCCCCTGTTTCCATTTGATTTGGAATTCCTGTTTCATTTTCCACTACTAGATAAATATTCATTATTTAATCTAAATGAGTATTTGAACATTCTGTACAATTACTAACTAAAACAGACTAAATCAAATGCTCTATACAGTTTGTTTCAAAGGTCAAAGGTAACAAGATGGCTGCACTTGAGGAAACATCTGATTATGTCTGAAACAATTCATTAAACAGCCTTACACTGAACATGACAATGTCACACTTTTTTTTCTTGTTAAAAATTGATTCATCATCATGTCATCAGTTAAACATCTGGATCTCGCTCTATGTGAGCCTGTAGAAATGTTACTCACTACAATCATTACTGAGACTACCAATCAACAAACATTTTTCGAGGTCAAAAGCTTCATGGAGGGTCCTCAACACATTTGTATATTCAGATGTAAATTAAAAGCAAGTAACTAGTATTTGGGGACCATTAGTACATAAAATTAAAGTAAATGTAAAATTTAAATGGACAAGTCCCCACGCAGAGCTCCAAGTGCAGATTTGGTTTGCCATGTATCAGATGGATGTGATTCGCTTTAACTGAGTTAAGTCTCAGATGTTTTTTCTTTTTTTTTTTAGTTCTACAACTGACAAACACACATACACATGAAGGCTCAAAGTGCCACTTCTGTGTTGTCTCAACAGGGTCCTAAACAAGCCTACACAAGCTCTTTACTCTGTCAGATTACCCTCTGGCTAATTCAGCACACAAACACACAATCCGCTATAATGTGTGTGTGTGTGTGTGCTTCTTTTGTTGTGAGAACCAGTCTGAGTTTTAGACCTTACAGAATAAGGACATTTGGGAAAGTAAGGACATTTTGGCAGGTCCTCACTTCCTGACTACCTGTGCATTAGTCTTAAAAAGTCCTGTTCAGTAGCACCAAGTCTTTCTTGGATGCAGCCTTCCAACCATGGACTCCATCTACACCGAGCGCTGCAGACGCAAAGCACAGAGCATCTTGAAAGACAAACACCATCCAGCTCGTGCTTTGTTTCAATGGGTGGACTCAGGCTACAACCTGAGGCATCGCAGGCCGGTGAGCATCAGTGCCCACAGAGCCCGCCTCCACAACAGCTTCTTCCCAGCCACTGTCAGAACAGTGGCACAGGACATTAAGGAGGGAAGAAGCTACTACATAGCATAACCCTGACAACGTGCAAAAAACCATGTCAAAAAACAATCTGGTATTACTATGTGCAATATGTCTTTATATTCACCATGTGAAACAATTCAAAAATATTCTAAAAAAATTGCAATATCACCATGTGCAATATGCCTGTTAAGATCACCATGTGAAACATCACATACAGGAAGTGACAGTGTGCCTATATTAGGCACCTAATATTCTTAATTTTCTTAAGAATCTTCCAGTATTCTAAGTGCACTATCTTGCTCCTCTTTTGTATTATTTATTTCTTGGTTGTTTTATTTTATTTCTTATTTTACTGTATTATTTAAACCTTAAGCTTGACTCTGGGGAGGGATGCACAAGAATTCCTATGCACATGTACTGCAGTGTATCTGTGCAAATGGCAAATAAAACTCTATTCTATTCTATTCTATTCTATTCTTAGACACTTTTAAAAAAAAAAAAAAAAAATTAAGGGATCTGATCAAACTATTTGTTAATGTGTTCAAGTTTTAAAAAATGAATATCTGTGGACAAATTCTTTTTAACCCAAACATTGGTGCAATTACTGGCCTGAAAAATCCCACTTTAAGTCATATATGGAGTCTCTTTTCACTGAACCAACAAAATACTGATATCTCTAAAACTGAAAATTGATTTTCATAGAAGCAATATAATCCTTTATCATAAAAGTAAAATCTGGCCACTTTGCTTTACTAGCTATTGGATATTAGGATTGAATCAGAAAAACACATTTTTCACAAACAGACCTATACACAAATGATAATGTGAATATAAACTTATGTCTGGGCTGTTGCTCATATCTAAAAAGCTGCAGTACACACACCCGTTACATAGATAAATGCATGTAGTTGAATTACGCAATTCATCCCTCCACATCTTGATAGGAAAAATAACGACTGCTGTTTCAAACTAAGTGATGTTACGACAATGAACGTAAATCTTTAAGCGTTACATCACTGTTGCTATGGTGCAATACCTTTGTGTGTGATAATCTGCAAAGACTGCTTTACCACTGTTGGAAGACACTTTATAATCTTTTCCAAAAAAGTATATTAGATGTCATGCCAGTTGTTGTGTGCACTAATACAACTTCCCTTTTTTTTTACTGGTGCCATCATTTTTATGTGTAGTCAACTTCCACAGAGCTGAGCTTCAGATCAAAAACCCCAGGGATCTTTTAAGTTTACAAGCATAGCATAATTTTAAGCGTAAGCATAATTTTTTCTTTCATTAGCAAGAATGATGGGACTGAATTAAAAACTCTAGACTAATATGGGGCATTTTATCAGCTGTCTCTGAGGTATGATTGTTCAGTTCATTCACATGCATGCAAACCCAGCAGTGTTGATCCTTCAGAGTGAACTGTGAAAGCCAATGGCTACCACTGAGGATTAAAAAAAAGTGTCTGCAGACAATTGTTTGCACAGCCTTTGATAATGCATCTGTGTAGAGCTTCAACCATGAGACCCCAAGTCACCCCGATGGGCTGGCTGCTGGCTGTCACCATGCTGTCTTCTTTACTCTTTAGCCTTCTGCTCAGGCAGGAGATCAGTCAGATGTTCATTTAGAATTTAGCCCACAGTGAACAGTGCAGCTGAATGACAGGTCAGTGATGTGACTTTCCAATGTTAAGGCAGAGATGTTTTTTTATCCTGCAAGCTATGACAGTGATTGTGTATTTGACAGACTAAATTACTTAATCACTTATACACTTGGCCACATAAAGAAAGACAAATTGATTTTCCCTGCAACTAAAAGCTGTGTAGTTTAAAAACAAGACAAAAACTATAACAAAATAAAATAACTCTCAGTGTATGGTTGTTCAATCAATTACTTAATAAAGAGTATCTCGTTAAGTTACTGTTATATCACCTAAATGTCCAATTTAAGAGTGGGCCTCAACACATACAGTAAGGAAAGCCTTTTTTATTGTCCAAATTTTTACACTGCCACAGATCTGAATGGACCGATGCATTCATTTCTCATTCAAAAGAGGAGCAGAGACTTAAAGTGAACTGGGTTAGGGTTAGTACAGTAGAGACAAACACAAATCTCTGCAGACAACATAATGTGAAAATTGTGAGTTAGAACAGAGCACACAAATAACTTTATAGGGTTTTACATGAACCCCTTATTCACATGATTTGCATGTGCAACCATCTGCCTGAATAAAACATTCAAATATTTGCAAACGTTGCTTCTGTTATATCCAGTGTGCAAAATGGTGAAGTTCAACAAAGCTGCAGTTTTTTTTTTAGCTACACCATCATAAACAGACTGACAAACTGAATGGAGGGAAGCAGCATGACAGTCCAAACATCTTGCCCCAATCACAGAAAGTATTGTCACCTGGTGATTAAGATAAACCGCACACATTACAGGTCATTTGACGTGGTTTGATCTGAACCTCATTCCTCAACGTTATGACTGGTTTGGAGAAACCGTACACCAAACAGCATTTACAGATGACATCATTAATGTCACTTCTCTGCCGACTTGTTTATCGTCTAATGTAAACACAGCTCAGACCGACGTTTCGCGAGCCCTTACCGCTCATTCTTTGACGCAACACGCGTCCAAGCATCCCCCGCGGGTTTATCCAAGACGGTGTTAACTTTTCTAGGAGGTTCACCGAAGAGATCACTGACATTCCCGCATTTGGTAACAGTTAGCTTACCTTCACACACACACACAATTACACTGTGGTTATGCGTTTTGTTTTTTTTTTCGAAACCCGAACTACTCCAGGGAGTGAAATTTAACTAGTACATTATCGCTTCTGATTTGTTATATCTTAGCCGAATTGGGGGGGAAAATGTCTCCATGAATTAATTTAAGATGAAAACTAGAAACTGGCCCTTAACGACAGAGAAGGCAGTATCAAAGTGACAGACTTGTGAAGTGACTACTCTCCATTGGAGCAAACTACCTAGTCCCCCTTCATAACTTTAAACCATCCTGCACACTGGATAACTGCAGCAGTGAATGAACAAACAGCTATTCCGCGAGCTATTTACCTTAAGGGGCCAGTTGTTCGTTAGCGGGAGAAGCGGGAGGTGTAGCAGGAGAAAGGAGCAAACCGGTAGAGCTAACCTTCCGTTACCGAACATGGTTCATTCATGTCACGGACCGACAACTCTTCCCCTCCCCTTACCTCCGCTCCCCTCCAAACTCCTCTGCCTTCTTCCCTCCTCCCATTTTGACCCCCCCTTTGATGTAGCTACGCCTTCTGGTCTCGCTCGCGCTCACATACGTACGCACGCGCACACACACAATTTGTTTTAGCTCGGGCTTTCTCACAGCTTCAGCTGTTCAATCAGTACTCAAAGGTGTTAACAGCTTGTGTTGTATAGCCTTATTTTGTGTAGCCTGTTGTTACAGACGTTGTGTTATGGGCTCCTAAAAGAACATAGCCGTTGTTGGATGGATGTTGAAACTGGCTAATACTGATTAGGAATTTTGTTAATTAATCCCTTGCAAATTCACTGACATGTTATCTCAAATAAAGGTGTACAATTATGATTTAAATCAACAATAACCAATAACTATACTGACTAAAACTGACTGTAGACTGTGCATTGGCATTAATGTGAGCGTTACGTAAGAAATTAACGTTAACGTAGATGTCAGTCTCTGACATCTTTCCCCACAAGCTCAGTCTACAGTCCAGCTGAACGAGAGCTCTGTAGTCATTTTCCAAAATCCCATTCAACAAGCTCTCATCCATCTTGTCTCATCAGCTTCTTGATGTCCCTTCGAGCCTCTGAAATTACGGCCCGTCTCTGCAAAGCTGTATTTAATGCAAACATTTCCAGCTATGTAAACTGGTGAAGTCCCCCTTGCTCCACTTGGTGTGTTGGCAATCACCACACAGTTGTAAGGTAACTGCTGTTAAAAGACACATTGTTTTTTGTGTTTTAATGTTGCATGCACAGTATTTGCAACTGTGAATATGTACAGTAAGAGGACCTGCTTTACACTGAAATATAGTAATTTACATGGCATTGAAACAATGGTTTTTACTAACTTAGACATCCAAAAGCTTTCACACAACCAGTTTTATGCATATTTCAACTACATTTTCACCAAATCCACCAAATCCATAAGGAGCACTTACAGCTACAATCAGTTTCTAATAGGCTACACTAGAGCTCTGACGTCTTCTAGTGGCATCAGTGTAAAACTGCATCACAGTGGACACCAGATGAATAGAATCTGAATGAATGGATGGATGGATGAATGAATGAAGGTGATTCTAAATGGGAGATATAAAAGAGGAAAGATGGGGAGGGAAGAGACTCTGCAAGCATGCAAGAAAAAAGAGCAACTTGCTTCTCTCTCATCTCTTCTTTTTGATCAGTTCCAGTTCAACAAAAACTTTGCCCTTCACAATTTAGGCTACACATCAGGTTTTGCTGTGTTGGACAGTCTGTCCTCTCCCTTTGTCAGCGCCAAGCAATGCATTCATGGATTTTACTGGTCACCTCCTCAGTCAGAGTGTGATTTAGCAGTGGGTCATTCAGATCCGGGGCCGTGAGCGCTGTATGTTTCGCAAATTCTGTGACTTTGGACGGAAGTTTGTTTCCCATTGAGTCCGCTGTTTTCAATTTACCATGCCCCTCCATTCCTGTCTGATATGGGACCCCGGGCCCCTCTGGCACAGCGCCTCAATTTCCCAGACTTCATCGCTTCTGGTGCGTCCGCCATATTGCCTTCTCCTGAACGCGCTGGCTGGATCGGCTCGTACACACAACTGAAAATGTAAGTACAGAAACAATCATATTTTATACCATCTAGGAATATTTCGCTGTTATGTCTGTATTTGTGTACCATTGACCGTTTCAACTGTTTAAATGTGGGCGATAAGGTTTAAACAGCAGCCAGCTTACCTCAGGAGATTGGTGCGTCGGCTCTTTTTTCTGTTGTTGTTTTTCCCTCTGTCACAGCGACAAATTACAATCACGACTGCCTCGCAATATTTCAGATATTAGCGTTTTGTATCATTAACTGTTGGATTTAAATGGAAACGAGGGTACTGTTTCGCACACCTGTACGCGCTTTGTCCTCTGTCGGTTTCATATGTGCTATATCTGAAGCTTATTTTGCCTCTAATGTTAGCGTTACGAAGAATAGCTACCCTCTGTGGTAGCTAGTTAGCATTAGCCGAGCCCCTTAGATTTTACTTGAAATCTGTGCGTGGGGTCTGTCTGTTAACTCCAGTTGAATAGCCAGTGCCGATAAGATGTCCCGAATCAAGTGTCAGTGTCTCCTCCTCGTCTTGTGCTAGCAAGCAAAACTGTATAAAAGACAACAACCGAAGACAACATGTATCTGATTTGAGTCAGTAATTACAAGACACTGGGCTCCTGTTTATTGACATGAATTGATGATTGCGGCACAGATATTGAATACGTTGGAGTCAAACTGTCCCAGGGTTTAAGTAACCGTTGTTCATGTTGTTTTCCTTTATAAATTTTAAGCACGTTAAAAGACACAGCAGTTTGCCTTGAGCCACCCAGTGTGTTTTATCTGGACCACCCCCACTGTCTCCTCTTCTCTGTCACGTGTATGGCAGTATGGTTATAGAAACGCAGCATTCAGAGAATAGATATGGAAAAACTGCTATTCTTCGTTTCCCTCCCTGTTTGTTTGTTTGTTATTATTATTATTATTATTATTATTATTATTATTATTATTTTCATTTCGGGCTGTTAAGAAACAGTGTGGTGTACACATATCCCGTCAGGCCTAGTATCCAATGTGGGTTGCATCTGGTTGACTGACAGATATTTTGGTCATGATTTAAAGCTATACACCGCACAAAGGTCTCGGGTGCTTTGACGAAAGAGCAACTCTGAACTGTCAACTGAAATTAACTGAATTGAAATCATTGTCTTTGGATTAGTACAAACATTCAAACTAAACTGCATGTTATTCCTAATTTCCCAGACTCCCTCTAAATTATTTGGAAAAATTCCCTTTTCTAAATTTTTAGTCCATTGTATGATTTGAATTTCTAATATTAACCTTAATTTTTGCTGTCAAACCAATGACAGTAAAATAACATAAGCTTTTGATTGTCTTTCAGATTAATTAAAATGTACTAGAAATTAAAAAAAAATTATATAAATAATTATTTAAGAAAACTGTTCTGTTTTATTAAATATAAATCACTGTTTCATTTAGATTTACCAGGGCATACATGCTTTAATTAGATGTTTCTAACCAATGGAGTTAACTTGAACATAAATGTGCAGTTGAAAGTCAGATCTGGGTAAGAAATAAAACAACAATGTTGTGAACATGGGGTATATGGGTTTAAAAGTCTCAGGCTGTCAAATGCTTTTTATTTATTTATTTTTTTACATGCGTTTCATTTGTGAAAACTTTTGTTTATTGCACTGTAACCTTTATTAACATAGACTTAGCATATCCAAAGCATGAACTTGGCCTGTAAGAAATTATGTTTTGGTACATCTACTGCTGTCTAAGCATTCCAGGATATGGCTTTGTGTAATTTTTGAACATCTGAATATCTTGTAAGACAAAACTGGAGGCAGTAGCTAAAAAAAAGTGTGGCACCAAATTGGTTTTATATTAAATAAAGCCTCATTGAACACATGCATGGTGCATTGTTATGTAAGCTACTGTATTGATTAGATTTAACTTTCTAAGCTCCATGGCTTATGAAATGTAAAATTCAAAGAAAACGAGATAAATATTATCTTAATAAGTGATGACTTAAGAAGAAATGAGAAAAAAACACTTGACAATTAATTCATTTAAATAGGAAAACTATACATAAGCAAGTGTTTTCCAGTAGTCATTACCAGGGCCGGTTAAACTCAGGAGGTACAGTGGGTTGTCCAGTAATTGCAGGATTCTGTCCCTCCTGTTCCCAGGTCAGAGTGTCTTTGACCTTTTACCATGTATGCAACCAAAATTTCCCACTGGTAATCTTAAACTGCGGTCGTTATTACATCCTAGAAGGAAAGAAAGAAAATGTGTTTTTGTGTGTTTCAGTTTTGCAGCGATGACTCAGACGGTTCAGACCAACGGGGTTCAACCCCTCAGTAAGACCTGGGAACTGAGTCTGTATGAGCTACAGAGAACTCCACAGGTAACGGTCCACACCATATCAGTCACAGTTCACTCACATAGCTGACTCATCAAAATCATTTTGCTTTTGTTTGTTTGTTTGTTTTTGTTTTTATTTAGCCAGTATTTAAGATTTTAGAAATCACACAACATGTGGATGTGTTTCTGGTCAAGAGTAAATTTTAAACCTCAAGAGTACTGTCTCACATTTCAGTCAGTTGTGTCAGAAACCTTAACATCCACAGTACATAGGGCATATACCTAAGGCACAATCAGTTCATAATTCTCCTTGTAACACAGTTGTGTGGGTGTGGAGCACCCCTATGCTCCTGAAAATAGAACATAAAGGTGTGCAATGTCCAAAATGACGACAGTTGCTGTGGTTGTGAGACTTCAGGACCTAAAAGCATCAGTCAGACCTGTGAACTTGCATTGTATCAGTTGTGTAACACTCCACAGACAAGTGTATGTGTGTGTGTGTACTGAACTGCATCTTGATCTGCTTCGTACTGGCACAGGAAGCTATAACAGATGGACTGGAGATAGCAGTGTCGCCCAGGTCCTTGCACAGCGAACTAATGTGTCCAATCTGTCTGGACATGCTGAAGAACACAATGACAACTAAAGAATGTCTCCACCGCTTCTGCGCTGATTGTATCATCACAGCTTTGAGATCTGGGTGAGTTTGTACCTTGCAGTAGAAACCAGGAGAGCCCCACCCCCGGTCTCCTGGTGTGATATTCAGGTTTCTGATTATCACACTTCAGTGTGGGAACTAACTGAGCAATGCGAAAGTGAGAGATATACAGAATGAGTAATGGTGACCTCAGAGGGAAGGGAAGTGTCAGGTGTGGTGTCCACAGTCAGATAAAATAAATCATATCAGAGCTAGTGGTTGACACTAATGTCATTGTAAGCATGAAGTTAATGGTGATGTACTGGAGCATACGTTATGTACAAAAATGGCCTGCTTGATTCAGAATTATTGTTCAAAGGATAAGTTCACATTTTTTCCATGTGTATCATAAAACAGTGCTCACAAGCCCTTGTGCTGTTGATCGCTTCAATTGTAAAAGGAGCTGTCACACGAAATCCTCAGTCCCATATCTGTGCAGATAATTGGATTTAGATGAACTTTAGAGTCAAACAGAACAAGGGCCATGGATACCCCCCATCACTTAGACTACACTATGCAAAACAGTATTAAAACATAGCGCTGATAACAACCATCAGTTGTCGTTGACTAACATTAATGCCATGATTAACATGAAACTGGATTCAGAATGGGTAAAAATGCCATCAAACCCTATTTCCAAAAGCCTAAAATGAATTACTTTACTTTTGGAAGGGCTGTATTTGTGGTTGTTTGTGAAGCACAATGCATCCTGGTCCTTTTTTAGATCCCAAGCACATCTTACATTGCAAAATTCTTTAATTTACCAGATAAGTCTGTTTACCCCTGCATCTTATGCATACTTTATTTTTAATGTTTCAAAAAGAGTTGCATTCTGTTTTTTTTTTGTTTTGATAACTATACCCTAAATTTTCATCTGTGCCCCTATTTTTTTTTCCTTTTGGGGCACCAGTGACCCTAAAATTAAAGTGTAGAACCCCGATGTCACTGTTGTTTTAATACTATAAAAAATGTGAACTTAATGTGATGATATACACAGTGTTACTGTTCAAATCAGATATTCAGGTCATCACCATTAAATTTTGCCAAGCCTACTTAGTCAGCAGGTTTTATTCCTGTCAGCAGTGATGTTTGTTCTAATGTGGATTTTACCATAAACTCTTTTAAAGGATGCTGAATAAAGGTTCAACTAAAACATATCAGGAAAAAAATACATACTGTAGCTTTAATAATTGTACTCCACAGTGTTGCATTAGCACAATTGTTTTAGCTGATGAAATAGATGAATGTCTTTGTCTTTGCAGTAATAAAGAGTGTCCTACCTGTCGTAAGAAGCTGGTGTCTAAGAGGTCGCTGCGCCCAGACCCGAATTTCGATGCTCTGATTAGTAAGTAACCACAAGAAGCGGGTTTCATCATTATTTGAAAAATCTAGGCGAACTGAAAATTTACACAGTTTAAGTCAAAACACTTTTGTTGTAAACTCATTTTTTTCCCCATTTCAGGTAAGATTTATCCCAGCCGCGACGAGTACGAAGCTCACCAGGAGAGAGTGCTGGCCCGCATTAGCAAACACAACAACCAGCAAGCCCTGTCCCACAGCATAGAGGAGGGGCTGAAGATACAGGCTATGACCAGGTAAACGGGACCAGTCTCAGCTCACACGAATCACGCAGATTCACACATGAAACTGTCTTTAGTCTAATAAATTGGGTTTGCATTTGTTTTTGTCAGACTGCAGCGTGGTAAGAGACACACAGTGGAGAACGGTAGCGGAGCTGAAGACAATGGAGACTCCTCCCACTGTAGCAACGCTTCTGTCCACAGCAACCAGGTATTTTATCATGTACAACACGTTATCACACTTGACGACATGAGTGCGTTTGGTGTAGCAGTTGCTAACACTGACATTAAACTACATTACTATTTAGTTTTTATTCTAACAAAATAATAATAACATAGAACAGGCAAAGCAGTTGCCAGACCTTAGAAACAGAGCTGGGAATCAGTTGTACTGGCGCGACCAGTGGAAATATTTTGTGCCACTGGGTGCGGTGGTTGTAATTTGAAGCCTAATTAGTGCTTGTGTTACAGCAACGTAATTATGACATTCAGGAACAACTTCAAACGCAGCACATTTCATGCTGATGTGTGTGCGGCCTTCATCTGTGTCCTCAGGAGGCAGGTCCGAGCATCAAACGCACCAAGACGAGTGACGACAGCGGTCTGGACATGGATAATGCTGCTGAGAATGGGGGCGGGGACTCTGTGATTGACGGGGGTGCAAGCGAAATAGAACTGGTGTTTAGGCCACATCCCACCCTGATGGAGAAGGATGACGGTCACAACAGGTAGTGTCACACGAAAATATAGCTTGAGTTTTAGGAATAGGTCTGTTTTTTCCTACACAACTTCAAAATACAAACCACCTTAACACAGCATTAATTATTGTTGCTCCCCCTGAGCTTGGGAACAGTGTAGTGTCTACTGATAGCCTAACACTCACTCTGCCCCTGTAAACTGCATGAGTCTCTCCCCGTTTGTTTATGAATGTTTGTATGTGTGTGTGTGTGTGTCTGCAGTGTGGAGTTTGTCCCTCGCTACATTAAGACATCTGGTAACGCTACAGTGGATCACCTGTCTAAATACCTGGCTGTCCGATTGGCTCTGGAGGAGCTGAGAAGAAACGCAGAGGCCAGTCCCGTCAATGTGGAGGCAGCTTCAGAGAAACAGTATACCATCTACATACCCACTGCTGGAAACCAGTTCACTGTGAGTACACACACATATAGGCACTCGCAATTATCATCTATTCACCAAAAAACGCAGAAGACTTGGCTGCCATTTTTATTTTTAGTTTTTTTATTTATTCCTGACTTAGAGTATCTTAATACAAACTCTATACTAATAAATAAATAAATACTAATAAAATTGTTTTCAGCAATAAAAATAAACTGATAACAGTCAATAAAGTACCAAACAGGCAGAGTATGGATAACAGTAGTGTACTGTGATTGATAAAATACTAACCACAGCCATCCCTCTGTTGGCTCAGCGTAGACAAGATTCAGGTAGCAGCTTCTCTAAGCCTGTGCTGATCGTTACTTTACGTGACTCTTGTATTTATGAAGCACCGTGCATCCCTGTCCTGTTTTTATGTCCCAAGTTGGCCACTGTGTCTTAAGCAGTGTGTTTAATGTTTAAATAGAGAGATTCATTAATGTTATTTCTTTAAAAAGATATCTGTGCCCCTAAATGTTCACCTGAAAAACATTTATGCAATCAGTTGATATTACTCGTGGTCTATATTATTCGTTACAACTGCAGCACCTTTTCCTTTTCCAAGAAAATACAGATTGTGTCCCAGAAAAAAAACTGTGGACTTTGCTTTATTTTCGTAACACTAAACTCTCTGTGATATGGAGACTCCTGGTCATTCTTCTTGATCACCACATACAGTGGAAGTCCAGGTACTAGGTACTGTCTCTGATCTACAATCTGCCTAACGCTCACTAAAACATTCCAGGTTTGAAACCACGTTTGAATATGTAAAAGGGACGTGCTCAAACTAAAATCTGATGTTAAGTTGCTGTGTAAAATCTTGAAAGATTTGTAGAAGCTGGTAAAGAAAAAAAAAGATAAATTCTCAGTGGAGTTTTGTGGGAATTTCAGGGAATTATATCAAGTAAGAAATAGTAGAGAACAGTAGAAGGTCACGTTTTGCTTAAATAAACTGCGTAGTGGAGACCAGTCTGCTTGCTCACTCAGAAGGAACAGCTCTGCTAATAAACGTGGACTGAAGCTCACAGACGTGATGACGACAGGTTTGATGTGTTGCGCTCTGTCCACAGGTTCTGAATGGTTCCTTCTCGCTGGAGCTGGTCAGCGAAAAGTACTGGAAGGTGAACAAACCCATGGAGCTCTACTTTGCCCCTACTAAAGAACACAAGTAGACACATCAAACACACACACACACACATACACACACACACATACATATACACACACAAACACATACACACACTCACCAGTAGGAAGGAAACAGATGGACTTGGCTACACCTGCGCACACAGAAACAAGAGGAGAGGAATGTGTGTGTTTGAAGGAGATTAGGGGGGGTTGGTGAGACCCTCGAAAGGACTCTTGTAAAAAGAAAAAAAACCCTTGTTTTATATTCTCTGTATCTTTATGTGTCTCTTTCTATCTTTCTCTGAGTAGAAGGTAGCAGATCAGCACAGCAGCTAGGTACACAGCAGGTAAATCACATGTAACGGACTGCTAACCGTGACTGTAGATTCTCTCCAACTCAGAAAAACCAGGGTCCATTCACAGTCTGAAGTAGCAATGTGCTGTTTTCTAAGTAAAGAAACTGTGCGATACTGTATTTGTCTTCAGCAAAGGCCCCGTTTGTTTTTTTTTTGTTTTTTATGCTGTGTGATTCTGGTCTGTCCCAGTCGGGAGGGAAATATGGTGACATTTCTTTGGTTGTTCATCCAAAATGGCGGCCCGAGGTGAGACACACCCCACCAGTTGTTGCCGCCTGTGTCCATGTTCTGAAATGCTGGTCTGAAATTGTGGACCACATTAGTGAAAATGGGACTTCAGCTACAGCCCACATCTACTAACTAACCAATTAGAAAGCAGCATTAATAGGATGCCATATGCACTGGCCGATGCAGACTTTGTAAATGCCCCATAGACATATACACATATACAGCAGATGGACATGTGCTTTTCAGCTCTACATGCCCATGGAAGAGGAATCTGACATGTATGGAAGCTAAGAGAGGCCATAATAACTAAGAATAAGAATGTTAAAGCCAGCTGAAAACCTTTTTGTGGAGTTTAAATTCATGTTAAGATATAAATACCACTGAATTTGAAGCATTGAAATATTTAACCTTGAAAAGCAAACGTCTGAATTTCTGTGGTTTGAATTCCCCATTTTGAAGTGTTCAGTTTTGCAGTTTTAAAAACTACATTTTTTTTTCTCAGAAATTCAGTTGTTCATCTGAAAACGTCTTCCTTTGATCACATGAGACGGATTAAGGCTCGACTGATAATCCTTGGTATAACCTGAATGTTTAAGTTTGAACTTTGATGTCTGAATTCCACCAATCAAATCTGAACGACTTAATGTTTAAATTTGAAATTTTAGACCCAAAAGTAACGTACTTTGAGCAGTTTTAAACATTTTGTTTTTGTATATCAGGTTAAATAAGATAAAATTTCTGTCTGAATTTGTGGCGATTAAAGGTTTTTGAAATTACACAACTTGAAATGATCTACTGATGTACAGGTTGCCAGAAGGGAATTGCAACTACAGAAATTCAAACATATTTCAGTGTTCAACATGAAGTAATCAGCAGTGGTTCAAGGTTTCTTGTTGTTTTTTTTGTTTTTTTTTACCAGCTCCTGCTCCAGCACCTATACCAGCACTATGGAGCTGTTTTTCCATATATGTGTTCCTGTTGTATTTAACTTGTGCACACGTGAGTAGCACAGTACACAATCCTGCCACACCCTTCCACTGATCTACAGGTGGTGCTAATATGCTAAGTAATGTGCTGAGAACCACGGCAGTGCAGATAGATTTATTAAGATCAAATTATTAAGATCATTATGACCTTTCTGAGCTTCCATAGTCATACCTATATATAAACCCTAGCTCTTATTAGACCTGTCTGACACAGACTTACTTCCTGTCATCACATAGGCACAAGTCTGTTTGAATACTGGACGGTAAAATGTTTGTTCACTCTGAGGAACTTGATCAGCAGAGGGCAGTGCAAAACCAGTTGCATCCTCAGTAGAGAGCGATATGAAGCTACAAAAACTGAAGCAGACAAATTGGTGTTTTTGTTTTGTTTTTCCTGATAATGTTGCTAGTGTTCTCTAAACTATTTTTTTTTTTTTTTGGTTTGTTTTTTTTTTTTGGACATGTCTCTGTCGTCTTTCAAATAAAAGCAGAGAATGGTGACAGTTTGAATGGCTGCAGTCTGTTGGCCAGGGGATGGCGCTGTCTGCTAACTGAATCGGAACAAATGGAGCCCTGGTGTCTCTTTTGACTGCAATGCTACCAGTGCTAACACACGCTAACAACTGAGCTGTTCCCTCAGCGAGGTGTGCAAAGAATGGCCGGGGAGGGGGGGGGATTGGAAACCCTGGGCCGTGAGGCAGAGTCTCGTAGCTGTTGTCTTGATCTGTTGCCTGTAGGAACAAACTGTCTTCTGATATCTGTGGCTGCTCTCTATGGCTTGTCCTTTTATAAATGTCTTTTGTAACATAGAGAGGAAGGTGTGTGTGTATGTGTGTGTGTGCGCGGTTGGAGCAGGGTGGAGTGGGGAGGGTATTTTTGCAGCACCATAGATGGTCAGACCGTTACAGTATTCACTATCTCGTCTCCTGTTTGAACAAACCTCCCTCTGAAGTTATGTCACCACCCACTCACCAGTGGAGCTTGATGGTCCGTCACAGCAGGATTATTTTCTCGCCATCACTTCTTTAAAGACTTGGTACCAACATGACATCACAGAATGCGTCATGGTACATTTGTTGTTGTCGTGTTTCAGTATGAGGACAGACACTCGGTGAGGTTTCAAATGTTTTAATACCTTTTTGCTTTGTCCTCCATGTGGCTAATGGAGGGGTCTGAATGTTCCACAAAGATAGAAAGCCTGGAAGAGATGTGTTTAAGGGCGTGAGAGAGTGAGAGAGTGAGTGATTGTGTGATTGTGTGATCGTGAAGCCAAACATGTTTTTGCCGTGAATATCCCAATATCCTTACACACCTTAGTCTGCACCAGCTTTGGTACATTCAGAAGGAGTCTGATTAGACAAACCACAACCATTACACGAACGTTGCCTGGTGTTTCAAACCTTGTGTTGCTCTGTTTAACTGGTCTTTCCATTTGTGGCCAAGGAACAACGTAAGGCTTTTGTACTGTAGCAGAGTAATGTAGTAAAAGTTCATATCTATGAAGCTCCATATGCGATGAGCAGTGTTGTGAAGGAGGATGCAGGTTTATGTCGAGTGTGGCCTAAAATTCACTGCCGTGGCTGCTGCTAGCAACCACTAAGGGGCAGATACACTAACCATTGAGGAGCATGTTGGTGCATCACTGTAAAATGAGGCTTTGGCAGCACAGATCAGGTGTTCAGTTTCATTCAGGATGGTTCAGTCCACGTTTGTGAGCATCAGTACATCTATTAAAAATTTGGTTAAAGAATTATTAGGTCAAGAATGGAAATGAACGTTCACATTTGATTTCTGTTGAGTTCTTCTTCTACAGATCGATGTGCCAATTCAATGAAATTCCCTGTTAATAAATGTAATGGTGGCGTAAATGATTCATTTAACCCATGAGGGACGTTTTTTTTTTTCCTCGTTTTAAGTTTCATAAGCTGAGCTGTCCTGACAGGTGTGTGTCAGAGGCGTAAAGCCACTGCTCGAGTCACTACTCCATGAAAACGGCTTCACTCCCCGAAGCTCATTGGGTTACCTTTGCGTCTGGTTAGTTTGTGTGTGTGTGTGTGTGTGTGTGTATGTGTGTGTATGTGGAACCTGTAAACTGCATCTTTCCATTTGGACAATAAACCTGAATTTGTGTGTTCAGCAAGGAACACGGGGTACTGTTGCTTGTGTTCTCACTGATTTCAGAGAGTTTACTGCGTGTTAGTGCAGGGTAACAGTGACTCATAACTAATAGTTAACAGGAACAGTCAATAGCCTGGAAGTTTGTATTCTCATGTCTTGTGTTGTGTGTTGTATGCACACAACATCTGTAACTGGTCGTTTTCACTTTTCATTTTTGTTTCTAGCTCTGTGACTCAGTCAGGGTGCTGTTGTGTGCATACTGCAACCACACAAGACAAGACATGATGAGCATACAAACTTCCAGGCTATTGACTGTTCCTGTACCAAACAACAGCAGGTTTTCAGTCAGCTTAAAGGACTCCTTCCTAATTCCTCTTTCACAATTAATCTGTAATTCCATTCGTAACCATCATGAGCTTTGAAAGCCCTCTTCACTGTTAGGAACTGAAAGAGCTCTTCATAGATTCAAGATAGAAAATACAAAGTTGACTTATTTGACCTCCACATATTGATTTTTTTTTTTTTTTTTTAACTATTTCAAATGTAATGTAATGTAAGAAACAAGGAAAGAACGGAACCTGTCAGTTTTCAGATTTAGAACATTTTCCTTTTCTTTTATTTCCAGATATAAAAAGAAACAATATCAGCAATGTGGAATTGGTCTAAATAGAAAAAAATATAGTCAATGAACAAAGATGTTCAGAAGTTAGAATGTTAAGGGGGGGGGGGGGAGAACCCAGCATGCACTGGGGCAAAAGGCAGGGAAATGCCCTGTGGACAGGTCATCACAGTCCAACCAAGAACTTTTCCATTTCCTCAACCTGGATGACTCAGAGGCTTCAGAGAGGAAGAAGGAGGAGGAGGAAAAGGAGGAGAGAAGTAGAAGAGGGGAGGTGATAGAGTGAGCCAGCAGAGGCATCAGAGCAGCTGAGAAGCGGTTTTGAAAGGCGCGAGGAGCCGCTTCGGACAGGATGTGTCTGAGTGAAGCATCTGAAACGTGTCCTCTCTCTGCTCAGCTGGCAAACGCAGACAGTCTGAGGTGCCAGCGCCTTCCTGTCTGACTGCCAGCGCTTCTACATCCCAGAGCTGCAGCTGAAAACAGTGAATGCAGAAACAAAAAAGCGGAAAGAACTGCATCAGGAAGACGCTCAGTTCCAGTAAGAAAAGATGGGGCTTGTGTCTGAAAGCGGGAAAAGAAGAGACTTGTCTCCGTCATCAGCTCCGGTGACTGTGTTTGGCCAGATCATTGACCAACGTTCGATTGCAGATGGACTCTGTGGGGTCTTGGACGATCAGACGGTCTTCCTGGCAGTCAGGACTCTGACTATGGAGCCCACTCCTCCCACTGCCAGAGCCTGAGGACGGACACACACAGAGGGTAAAAATCACATCAAATGCAATGTAACACACAGTGGGGAAAAACATTGTGGGGAGACTTTTTTACATATATATATATGTATATGTGTATGTATGTATGCATATGTATACATATGTGTGTGCATTGCATCTGCAGGGTTTGAATGTTTACATTTTCTTTGACCACAGGTTCTGTGGATTTACACATAATCCATTCGTAAACCACTTCCTCTACATTAGATTATTCTGATGGACGGTCGCACACACAAATTTTATAAGAAGTCCACTGTCTCTTATTTTTGAGCCACAGAGTTTGTAATGTGTGGAGGAACAAACCAAACAAAAGCACATCTGTTAAAGCTGAAATCGAGAACCTCTTTCCTGCTTTCAGGTTTCTTAGTTGTCAGTTTAGCAGGAAAACCTTGTGCCTTCTCTGATCACTGCACCTTGTTCTGTTGCTAATTTCCACAATGATATATTCTGCTGTAGAACTGTTAAAAACACTCACAACAGTATGCAGAAAGTTTGAGCGCCCTCTAGCTGTAAAGTCTCAGAACATCATGAACTCATAAGACCTTAACTGACTCTAAGAGTGGAGCTGTCATTAGGAGCTTTGGGCTGATGATAATGGAGTTTAGGGCCTAAAGTTCTGCATCAAACTGTATGAAAAATCTGATGCTTAAATCTTCCCTTGGAATTTGTACTACATTTGTGTTCCCACGCACCTTCTCGTGCCACTGCAGCAGCACAGCGCTGCTGTTGTCGGAGGGTTTCTCAAAGCCTCTGTAGATATATTTCATCAGCAGGTCCACTCCGGCTCGGTCCAGTGACCCGACAGCTTTCTCGATGTCACTGCTCTTAAAGCTGCTCAGCACTTTGACCACCAGCAGCTCCGCTCGCTCCTACACACACACACACACACACACAGAAAGAGAGAGGGAGGATGTTGTCAAACAACATGCAGCTTAATGACTCAGGTTCCTCTGCTGAGTGAAGCAACATGTGAGAGAGCTTTTGTGGATGTTTCTGTAGATTTAGCCCCGCACTGTCATTTCCAGTTCAAACAGGAGTTTGTTTTCATGTGGTTCATCATTTTTAATTCGGACAATACAGACGAGCTGTTTGTAAATGTACGATCCCCGCAGGTACTGGAAGATGTGAAGGGCTGGAAACAGAAACAGGAAGTTTCTTAACTTTACGAGGAGAATTATCAGAAGACAAACTCGAGTACACTGACTACTAATCCTATTCCAACTCGAGTTTAGTTTGAATAGTAAGAAATGTTTTCTCATCATCAGTGCTGAATATCATTTGTTCTCTATTCCATGTTAAAACACCTGGGTTATGATCTGATATCTGAATAAGGCTAATTTCTTTTTTCTTTCTTTCTTCTTTTTCAGCACTTCCTTCCTTTGCTGATGCTCAGAGGTATTAAAATCTGAATGAGATCATCTGTTTAAACCACAGCTGAGGGTAATGCTACTGATGTACCGGTAAGTAATGGTAATTTTAGAGGTGGCTCATCCATTCATAACATAGGTTTGTTGATAAGCAGCAACGAGGAGGAGGTGAACGTCAGAAGTCAAATGTGGAGAAGCTGTTTTCTCTAACTTCACCTCCTGTGGTCGTTACTACAGACACATGAAGGCGCTCGGAGGAGACAAATACTGATACCTTGGCGTTCTGATTCTTGGTGTTGATTGGAGGGTTCTTCAGCACAGCATGGAGAGCTGCATTCATGTTCCCCCTACAGAACAACAGTCAAGGACTACAGAGTTCCACAGGACAGAGATACATGTACATTTCTTTTTCGTTTTTAAAAAAAAACTAAACACAAAGAAATGAGGGAGCATTTGTTCTTTGCCTTCTTTGCTTTACCTGACTTACTCATGGTGTTAAGTTACTGTTAATGAAATCCTCCTGAAAATTTTTCACAATTAAAGTAAGGTGAAGGGATTAAACTCATTGAGGCTCTGGAAAGGTTTTACTGTGAAACATATTTACAGGAAGTGTTACTTAAAGGATAAAAACAACATATTTATTTAACAGATCTGTCTCTAATAACCAGTCTTAATTAAATACAGGTCTAGGTCCTGTTGTTCAAGTGATCGTGGACACTATTTGAAAGGTATTTTGTGTGACTGCATTCAAAACTTAGTAAAAGTGTAGGTATTACAAGCTAAATCTATTCAAATGACTGTTATTATTATTACAGTGGTGTCTTTTTTCAATAAAAAGGCCACAAAGTCATATTAGATTATTATTATTATTATGACTGCACTGAACTGTAAGCAGGATTTTAAGGTTGCAGCTGGCTGAGGTGGAGCTAATGTGGACTATTTTGTATATTTTGTGTGGTTTAATAATTATCGGTGGACCATAGATTGATTGATCACACTTTGTAATACAAAGTGAGATCTTATAGTGATTAGAGCTGTAAGCTGTCGTGGAGTGAACGGCATATTTCCCTCTGAAGTGTAGTGGAGTACTGGTGTAGTATCATAGAAAGTATAAAAACAGAGACCTGGTTAAAGCTGCAGGCACCGCGCTGGACTACACACATTACGGGACATTTCAGAATAAAAGCCTTAAAACGTGTGTAAAACACCGACAGCTTCCACATGAAAGCCGCCGAGGGGACCACACCCTCCTGTGAACTGACACCCGGAAACGACACTTAGACAGCTACTCGACAGAAACTTACCGCTAACTGCACAGAATACATTTAAATGTCACACCTGTCTCTTTTTAACTGAAGGCATAATTAAGAACTTAAATCAGATATAGTTTTTGAACATGTAAAAACATGCACTAATAGAGAAATACTAACTAACCGAATCCGTATTATAGCAATTAGCTAGCCACACGATGACAGCGGCTCAACACGGGGATAAATGAGCCCCGTGTTGAGCCGCTTCGTGTCCCCTTGTCTGAAAAGTCAACTTAAAACACAGCGAAAGAAAGAAAAAAAAGTTGAAGGATATTGTCTGAGCAGACCGTCGACTTCTGCTTCGTCCGGACCACCCTGGTTCTCTCCTCCCTCTTCCTCGTCCACAAACTTGTTCTCGTCGTATTCATCCACGTCTACTTTCCTGAACCGGTCGGACACTGTGTTTTTAGACATTTTGGACACAGAAGTAAAGGCGATTCGGAGACACACAGGCTTTAAGGCTTTCAGCAAGTATTCGCAGCTCGGCTGTCCAGTTTGCAGCCCTACCGCTTCCGCACTCGCTCACTTCCGCTTCTGTTCTTCTTCTTTGGATTTATTGGCGGTGTCTTACCGCTACCTGCTGGACCGGAGTGCAGGCTCGTACACCGGCATTCCTTATAATAATACTATATAACGATCTATTTTTTCCCTTCGCTAGCGACTTTGTGTTTTCACCCGTATCTGTTTATTGTGTTGTGTGTTTATTTTTTTATTATTTTTGGTGGTTGGTGATTGGAAGGTCAGGGAAGATCCCGTTAAAATGTAGGAATTTGGGTGCGGATCCAGTTAAAGGGCCGGAGCCAGGTATTTTTTTTTTTTATCATAAACATTGATAGATAGGGTGTTTTTTTCGTCACTTCCTCATGAAATAATGTTTGGATCTCGATGTTAAAAAAATATATAGTATAAATATTTATGACGTTGAGATCTATGAGTTTGTGCAGTTTGGTCCAGATTTTGATATTAATCCAGATTTAGTGGTAGAAAATTCTCAACCTGAACCAGCCCATCATCTGGATAAAAGCTTCATTGTTCTGCTGGCTTGTTTGTTGAGTCTTTATATTTTTGATTATTTGTATATTTTGGGTGCCTGAATCTGTCTCTTTGCTGCTGTGAGGGATGCAAGTTTCCCATTGTGGGACTAATAAAAGTGTATCTTTACTTATATTTAGTATTTGTTTTGTATTTTTACTGTGTTGTTAAACATTAGCTCGATGTGATTAACATTAATCACATCGAGCAGAAAAATCATTGCGGTGGTTCTTCATGTGGTTGAAAACACAAATCATGTTGGAGTGATATCAGAGCAGGTGACCTTTAACAAGTGGTGTCAAATAGTGATGTGTTGGTCACGAATGAAACGGCTCTTAGAGCCGGCTCTTTGAAGTGAACGACGGGAGCAGGCTCCTGATTGGGAACCGTTTTTGTTTTTTTGATTTTCTCTTTTATCTTCAAGCCGCACGTGATAGATCAATATGTGTTTGCAGCCTGTGTTTGCGCTCAGTGGAGGGTGGAGGGGCGGTAGCTACACTCAGCAGCAGTAGCACATGAACAGGAGAGCAGGAGGGGCAGAGACATAGAGAGCCAGGGGATACAAGAAAAGACAACATCGACGCACGAGAAAGGTAACGTTAAGAAAATGAGTGACACCAAGGAAAAAAGCAAAATCTGGAACCATTTCAATTATATTGATAATACAAAGGCAGAGTGTAGAGTCTGCAAGGAAAGAATTTCATATAGAGCCGGCTCCACAAACAATCTGCACAGGTACCTGAGAATTGTTTGTTTGTTTAAAGTTTGGTTAAAAGAAAAAAGATGAAAGTTTAATATTGTTAAAAGTTGAATTGTAAAAAATAGTTTTTTATATTTTTTTAAATTTATTTTTTATGTGGAGAAAATGAAGACATATTTATAAAATAAACATATATAAACAAAAAATACATTAGTAATTCCTTTTGTACATAATTTTACATTAATATTGATAATAAATTAAATAGTTTGGCCACAAAATGTCATAAAATTGGTCATAGTAAAGAAAGCCTACAAAACAGGCCAAAAAAAGTCATACTTTAGTATGGCCTCAAAATGTCATTAAAAAACGTCACAGTATAGTATGGCGTCAAAATGGGCCAAAAAAGTCATACTTTAGTATGGCCTCAAAATGTCATAAAAAACGTCATTGTATAGTTAGGCTTCAAAATGGGCCAAAAAAAGTCATACTTTAGTATGGCCTCAAAATGTGCCAAAAAACGTCATGGCATAGTTAAGCTTCAAAATGGGCCAAAAAAAGTCATACTTTAGTATGGCCTCAAAATGTGCCAAAAAACGTCATGGTATAGTTAAGCTTCAAAATGGGCCAAAAAAAGTCATACTTTAGTATGGCCTCAAAATGTGCCAAAAAACGTCATAGTATAGTATGGCGTCAAAATGGGCCAAAAAAAGTCATACTTTAGTATGGCCTCAAAATGTGATAAAAAACGTCATTGTATAGTTAGGCTTCAAAATGGGCCAAAAAAAGTCATAGTATAGTTAGGCTTCAAAATGGGCCAAAAAAAGTCATACTTTAGTATGGCCTCAAAATGTCATAAAAAACGTCATAGTATAGTATGGCATCAAAATGGGCCAAAAAAAGTCATAGTATAGTATGGCGTCAAATTGGGCCAAAAAAGTCATACTTTAGTATGGCCTCAAAATGTCATAAAAAACGTCATAGTATAGTATGGCGTCAAAATGGGCCAAAAAAAGTCATACTTTAGTATGGCCTCAAAATGTGCCAAAAAACGTCATAGTATAGTATGGCGTCAAAATGGGCCAAAAAAAGTCATACTTTAGTAGGGCCTCAAAATGAGCCAAAAAACGTCATACTTTAGTATGGCCTCAAAATGTGCCAAAAAAACGTCATAGTATAGTATGGCGTCAAAATGGGCCAAAAAAAGTCATACTTTAGTATGGCCTCAAAATGTGCCAAAAAACGTCATAGTATAGTATGGCGTCAAAATGGGCCAAAAAAAGTCATACTTTAGTATGGCCTCAAAATGTGCCAAAAAACGTCATAGTATAGTATGGCGTCAAAATGGGCCAAAAAAAGTCATACTTTAGTATGGCCTCAAAATGTCATAAAAAACGTCATAGTATAGTATGGCGTCAAAATGGGCCAAAAAAAGTCATACCTTAGTATGGCCTCAAAATGTCATAAAAAGCGTCATAGTATAGTATGGCGTCAAAATGGGCCAAAAAAAGTCATACTTTAGTATGGCCTCAAAATGTGCCAAAAAACGTCATAGTATAGTATGGCGTCAAAATGGGCCAAAAAAAGTCATATATTAGTAGTGCCTCAAAATGTCATAGAACACATCATAGTATAGTATGGCGTCAAAATGGGCCAAAAAAAGTCATACTTTAGTATGGCCTCAAAATGTCATAAAAAACATCATAGTATAGTATGGCGTCAAAATGGGCCAAAAAAAGTCATACTTTAGTATGGCCTCAAAATGTGCCAAAAAACATCATAGTATAGTATGGCGTCAAAATGGGCCAAAAAAAGTCATACTTTAGTAGGGCCTCAAAATGTCATAAAAAACGTCATAGTATAGTATGGCGTCAAAATGGGCCAAAAAAAGTCATACTTTAGTATGGCCTCAAAATGTGCCAAAAAACGTCATAGTATAGTATGGCGTCAAAATGGGCCAAAAAAAGTCATACTTTAGTATGGCCTCAAAATGTGCCAAAAAACGTCATAGTATAGTATGGCGTCAAAATGGGCCAAAAAAAGTCATACTTTAGTATGGCCTCAAAATGTCATAAAAAACGTCATAGTATAGTATGGCGTCAAAATGGGCCAAAAAAAGTCATACTTTAGTATGGCCTCAAAATGTGCCAAGAAACGTCATAGTATAGTATGGCGTCAAAATGGGCCAAAAAAAGTCATACTTTAGTATGGCCTCAAAATGTGCCAAAAAACGTCATAGTATAGTATGGCGTCAAAATGGGCCAAAAAAAGTCATACTTTAGTAGGGCCTCAAAATGTCATAAAAAACGTCGTAGTATAGTATGGCGTCAAAATGGGCCAAAAAACGTCATAGTATAGTATGGCGTCAAAATGGGTCAAAAAAAGTCATACTTTAGTATGGCGTCAAAATGTGCCAAAAAACGTCATAGTATAGTATGGCGTCAAAATGGGCCAAAAAAAGTCATACTTTAGTATGGCCTCAAAATGTCATAAAAAACGTCATAGTATAGTATGGCGTCAAAATGGGCCAAAAAAAGTCATAGTATAGTATGGCGTCAAAATGGGTCAAAAAAAGTCATACTTTAGTATGGCCTCAAAATGTGCCAAAAAACATCATAGTATAGTATGGCGTCAAAATGGGCCAAAAAAAGTCATACTTTAGTATGGCCTCAAAATGTCATAAAAAACGTCGTAGTATAGTATGGCGTCAAAATGGGCCAAAAAACGTCATAGTATAGTATGGCGTCAAAATGGGTCAAAAAAAGTCATACTTTAGTATGGCGTCAAAATGTGCCAAAAAACGTCATAGTATAGTATGGCGTCAAAATGGGCCAAAAAAAGTCATACTTTAGTATGGCCTCAAAATGTCATAAAAAACGTCATAGTATAGTATGGCGTCAAAATGGGCCAAAAAAAGTCATAGTATAGTATGGCGTCAAAATGGGTCAAAAAAAGTCATACTTTAGTATGGCCTCAAAATGTGCCAAAAAACATCATAGTATAGTATGGCGTCAAAATGGGCCAAAAAAAGTCATACTTTAGTATGGCCTCAAAATGGGCCAAAAAACATCATAGTATAGTATGGCGTCAAAATGGGCCAAAAAAAGTCATACTTTAGTATGGCCTAAAAATGTCATAGAAAACGTCATAGTATAGTATGGCGTCAAAATGGGCCAAAAAAAGTAATACTTTAGTATGGCCTCAAAATGTCATAAAAAACGTCATAGTATAGTATGGCCTCAAAATGTGCCAAAAAACGTCATAGTATAGTATGGCGTCAAAATGGGCCAAAAAAAGTCATACTTTAGTATGGCGTCAAAATGTGCCAAAAAACATCATAGTATAGTATGGCGTCAAAATGGGCCAAAAAAAGTCATACTTTAGTATGGCCTCAAAATGTCATAAAAAACGTCATAGTATGTTATGGCGTCAAAATGGGCCAAAAAAAGTCATACTTTAGTATGGCCTCACAATGTCATAAAAAACGTCATACTTTAGTATGGCCTCAAAATGGGCCAAAAAAAGTCATACATTAGTATGGCCTCAAAATGTGCCAAAAAACGTCATAGTATAGTATGGCGTCAAAATGGGCCAAAAAAAGTCATAGTATAGTATGGCGTCAAAATGGGCCAAAAAAAGTCATACTTTAGTATGGCCTCAAAATGTCATAAAAAACGTCATAGTATAGTATGGCGTCAAAATGGGCCAAAAAAAGTCATACTTTAGTATGGCCTCAAAATGTCATAAAAAGCGTCATAGTATAGTATGGCGTCAAAATGGGCCAAAAAAAGTCATACTTTAGTATGGCCTCAAAATGTCATAAAAAACGTCATAGTATAGTATGGCGTCAAAATGGGCCAAAAAAAGTCATACATTAGTAGTGCCTCAAAATGTCATAGAACACATCATAGTATAGTATGGCGTCAAAATGGGCCAAAAAAAGTCATACTTTAGTATGGCCTCAAAATGTCATAAAAAACATCATAGTATAGTATGGCGTCAAAATGGGCCAAAAAAAGTCATACTTTAGTATGGCCTCAAAATGTCATAAAAAACGTCATAGTATAGTATGGCGTCAAAATGGGCCAAAAAAAGTCATACTTTAGTATGGCCTCAAAATGTGCCAAAAAACGTCATAGTATAATATGGCGTCAAAATGGGCCAAAAAAAGTCATACTTTAGTATGGCCTCAAAATGTCATAAAAAACGTCATAGTATAGTATGGCGTCAAAATGGGCCAAAAAAAGTCATACTTTAGTATGGCCTCAAAATGTGCCAAAAAACGTCATAGTATAGTATGGCGTCAAAATGGGCCAAAAAAAGTCATACTTTAGTATGGCCTCAAAATGTGCCAAAAAACGTCATAGTATAGTATGGCGTCAAAATGGGCCAAAAAAAGCCATACTTTAGTATGGCCTCAAAATGTCATAAAAAACGTCATAGTATAGTATGGCGTCAAAATGGGCCAAAAAAAGTCATACTTTAGTATGGCCTCAAAATGTCATAAAAAACGTCATAGTATAGTATGGCGTCAAAATGGGCCAAAAAAAGTCATACTTTAGTATGGCCTCAAAATGTCATAAAAAACATCATAGTATAGTATGGCGTCAAAATGGGCCAAAAAAAGTCATACTTTAGTATGGCCTCAAAATGTGCCAAAAAACATCATAGTATAGTATGGCGTCAAAATGGGCCAAAAAAAGTCATACTTTAGTATGGCCTCAAAATGTGCCAAAAAACGTCATAGTATAGTATGGCGTCAAAATGGGCCAAAAAAAGTCATATTTTAGTATGGCCTCAAAATGTGCCAAAAAACGTCATAGTATAGTATGGCGTCAAAATGGGCCAAAAAAAGTCATACTTTAGTATGGCCTCAAAATGTCATAAAAAACGTCATAGTATAGTATGGCGTCAAAATGGGCCAAAAAAAGTCATACTTTAGTATGGCCTCAAAATGGGCCAAAAAACGTCATAGTATAGTATGGCGTCAAAATGGGCCAAAAAAAGTCATACTTTAGTATGGCCTCAAAATGTCATAAAAAACGTCATAGTATAGTATGGCGTCAAAATGGGCCAAAAAAAGTCATACTTTAGTATGGCCTCAAAATGTCATAAAAAACGTCATAGTATAGTATGGCGTCAAAATGGGCCAAAAAAAGTCATACTTTAGTATGGCCTCAAAATGTGCCAAAAAACGTCATAGTATAGTATGGCGTCAAAATGGGCCAAAAAAAGTCATACTTTAGTATGGCCTCAAAATGTCATAAAAAACGTCATAGTATAGTATGGCGTCAAAATGGGCCAAAAAAAGTCATACTTTAGTATGGCCTCAAAATGTCATAAAAAGCGTCATAGTATAGTATGGCGTCAAAATGGGCCAAAAAAAGTCATACTTTAGTATGGCCTCAAAATGTGCCAACAAACGTCATAGTATAGTATGGCTTCAAAATGGGCCAAAAAAAGTCATACATTAGTCGTGCCTCAAAATGTCATAGAACACATCATAGTATAGTATGGCGTCAAAATGGGCCAAAAAAAGTCATACTTTAGTATGGCCTCAAAATGTGCCAAAAAACATCATAGTATAGTATGGCGTCAAAATGGGCCAAAAAAAGTCATACTTTAGTATGGCCTCAAAATGTGCCAAAAAACGTCATAGTATAGTATGGCGTCAAAATGGGCCAAAAAAAGTCATACTTTAGTAGGGCCTCAAAATGTGCCACAAAACGTCATAGTATAGTATGGCGTCAAAATGGGCCAAAAAAAGTCATACTTTAGTATGGCCTCAAAATGTGCCAAAAAACGTCATAGTATAGTATGGCGTCAAAATGGGCCAAAAAAAGTCATACTTTAGTATGGCCTCAAAATGTGCCAAAAAACGTCATAGTATAGTATGGCGTCAAAATGGGCCAAAAAAAGTCATACTTTAGTATGGCCTCAAAATGTCATAAAAAGCGTCATAGTATAGTATGGCGTCAAAATGGGCCAAAAAAAGTCATACTTTAGTATGGCCTCATAATGGGCCAAAAAAAGTCATACTTTAGTATGGCCTCAAAATGTCATAAAAAACGTCATAGTATAGTATGGCGTCAAAATGGGCCAAAAAAAGTCATAGTATAGTATGGCGTCAAAATGGGCCAAAAAAAGTCATACTTTAGTATGGCCTCAAAATGTCATAAAAAACGTCATAGTATAGTATGGCGTCAAAATGGGCCAAAAAAAGTCATACTTTAGTAGGGCCTCAAAATGTGCCACAAAACGTCATAGTATAGTATGGCGTCAAAATGGGCCAAAAAAAGTCATACTTTAGTATGGCCTCAAAATGTCATAAAAAACGTCATAGTATAGTATGGCGTCAAAATGGGCCAAAAAAAGTCATACTTTAGTAGGGCCTCAAAATGTCATAAAAAACGTCATAGTATAGTATGGCGTCAAAATGGGCCAAAAAAAGTCATACTTTAGTATGGCCTCAAAATGTGCCAAAAAACGTCATAGTATAGTATGGCGTCAAAATGGGTCAAAAAAAGTCATACTTTAGTATGGCCTCAAAATGTCATGAAAAACATCATAGTATAGTATGGCGTCAAAATGGGCCAAAAAAAGTCATACTTTAGTATGGCCTCAAAATGTGCCAAAAAACGTCATAGTATAGTATGGCGTCAAAATGGGCCAAAAAAAGTCATACTTTAGTATGGCCTCAAAATGTGCCAAAAAACGTCATAGTATAGTATGGCGTCAAAATGGGCCAAAAAAAGTCATACTTTAGTATGGCCTCAAAATGTGCCAAAAAACGTCATAGTATAGTATGGCGTCAAAATGGGCCAAAAAAAGTCATACTTTAGTATGGCCTCAAAATGTCATAAAAAACGTCATAGTATAGTATGGCGTCAAAATGGGCCCAAAAAAGTCATACTTTAGTATGGCCTCAAAATGTCATAAAAAACGTCATAGTATAGTATGGCGTCAAAATGGGTCAAAAAAAGTCATACTTTAGTATGGCCTCAAAATGTCATGAAAAACATCATAGTATAGTATGGCGTCAAAATGGGCCAAAAAAAGTCATACTTTAGTATGGCCTCAAAATGTGCCAAAAAACGTCATAGTATAGTATGGCGTCAAAATGGGCCAAAAAAAGTCATACTTTAGTATGGCCTCAAAATGTCATAAAAAACGTCATAGTATAGTATGGCGTCAAAATGGGCCAAAAAAAGTCATACTTTAGTATGGCCTCAAAATGTCATAAAAAACGTCATAGTATAGTATGGCGTCAAAATGGGCCAAAAAAAGTCATACTTTAGTATGGCCTCAAAATGTGCCAAAAAACGTCATAGTATAATATGGCGTCAAAATGGGCCAAAAAAAGTCATACTTTAGTATGGCCTCAAAATGTCATAAAAAACGTCATAGTATAGTATGGCGTCAAAATGGGCCAAAAAAAGTCATACTTTAGTATGGCCTCAAAATGTGCCAAAAAACGTCATAGTATAGTATGGCGTCAAAATGGGCCAAAAAAAGTCATACTTTAGTATGGCCTCAAAATGTGCCAAAAAACGTCATAGTATAGTATGGCGTCAAAATGGGCCAAAAAAAGCCATACTTTAGTATGGCCTCAAAATGTCATAAAAAACGTCATAGTATAGTATGGCGTCAAAATGGGCCAAAAAAAGTCATACTTTAGTATGGCCTCAAAATGTCATAAAAAACGTCATAGTATAGTATGGCGTCAAAATGGGCCAAAAAAAGTCATACTTTAGTATGGCCTCAAAATGTCATAGAAAACGTCATAGTATAGTATGGCGTCAAAATGGGCCAAAAAAAGTAATACTTTAGTATGGCCTCAAAATGTCATAAAAAACGTCATAGTATAGTATGGCCTCAAAATGTGCCAAAAAACGTCATAGTATAGTATGGCGTCAAAATGGGCCAAAAAAAGTCATACTTTAGTATGGCCTCAAAATGTCATAAAAAGCGTCATAGTATAGTATGGCGTCAAAATGGGCCAAAAAAAGTCATACTTTAGTATGGCCTCAAAATGTCATAAAAAACGTCATAGTATAGTATGGCGTCAAAATGGGCCAAAAAAAGTCATACTTTAGTATGGCCTCAAAATGTGCCAACAAACGTCATAGTATAGTATGGCTTCAAAATGGGCCAAAAAAAGTCATACATTAGTCGTGCCTCAAAATGTCATAGAACACATCATAGTATAGTATGGCGTCAAAATGGGCCAAAAAAAGTCATACTTTAGTATGGCCTCAAAATGTCATAAAAAACATCATAGTAAAGTATGGCGTCAAAATGGGCCAAAAAAAGTCATACTTTAGTATGGCCTCAAAATGTGCCAAAAAAACATCATAGTATAGTATGGCGTCAAAATGGGCCAAAAAAAGTCATACTTTAGTATGGCCTCAAAATGTGCCAAAAAACGTCATAGTATAGTATGGCGTCAAAATGGGCCAAAAAAAGTCATACTTTAGTATGGCCTCAAAATGTGCCAAAAAACGTCATAGTATAGTATGGCGTCAAAATGGGCCAAAAAAAGTCATACTTTAGTATGGCCTCAAAATGTGCCAAAAAACGTCATAGTATAGTATGGCGTCAAAATGGGCCAAAAAAAGTCATACTTTAGTATGGCCTCAAAATGTCATAAAAAGCGTCATAGTATAGTATGGCGTCAAAATGGGCCAAAAAAAGTCATACTTTAGTATGGCCTCAAAATGTGCCAAAAAACGTCATAGTATAGTATGGCGTCAAAATGGGCCAAAAAAAGTCATACTTTAGTATGGCCTCAAAATGTCATAAAAAACGTCATAGTATAGTATGGCGTCAAAATGGGCCAAAAAAAGTCATACTTTAGTATGGCCTCATAATGGGCCAAAAAAAGTCATACTTTAGTATGGCCTCAAAATGTCATAAAAAACGTCATAGTATAGTATGGCGTCAAAATGGGCCAAAAAAAGTCATAGTATAGTATGGCGTCAAAATGGGCCAAAAAAAGTCATACTTTAGTATGGCCTCAAAATGTCATAAAAAACGTCATAGTATAGTATGGCGTCAAAATGGGCCAAAAAAAGTCATACTTTAGTATGGCCTCAAAATGTCATAAAAAGCGTCATAGTATAGTATGGCGTCAAAATGGGCCAAAAAAAGTCATACTTTAGTATGGCCTCAAAATGTCATAAAAAACGTCATAGTATAGTATGGCGTCAAAATGGGCCAAAAAAAGTCATACATTAGTAGTGCCTCAAAATGTCATAGAACACATCATAGTATAGTATGGCGTCAAAATGGGCCAAAAAAAGTCATACTTTAGTATGGCCTCAAAATGTCATAAAAAACATCATAGTATAGTATGGCGTCAAAATGGGCCAAAAAAAGTCATACTTTAGTATGGCCTCAAAATGTCATAAAAAACGTCATAGTATAGTATGGCGTCAAAATGGGCCAAAAAAAGTCATACTTTAGTATGGCCTCAAAATGTGCCAAAAAACGTCATAGTATAATATGGCGTCAAAATGGGCCAAAAAAAGTCATACTTTAGTATGGCCTCAAAATGTCATAAAAAACGTCATAGTATAGTATGGCGTCAAAATGGGCCAAAAAAAGTCATACTTTAGTATGGCCTCAAAATGTGCCAAAAAACGTCATAGTATAGTATGGCGTCAAAATGGGCCAAAAAAAGTCATACTTTAGTATGGCCTCAAAATGTGCCAAAAAACGTCATAGTATAGTATGGCCTCAAAATGGGCCAAAAAAAGCCATACTTTAGTATGGCCTCAAAATGTCATAAAAAACGTCATAGTATAGTATGGCGTCAAAATGGGCCAAAAAAAGTCATACTTTAGTATGGCCTCAAAATGTCATAAAAAACGTCATAGTATAGTATGGCGTCAAAATGGGCCAAAAAAAGTCATACTTTAGTATGGCCTCAAAATGTCATAAAAAACATCATAGTATAGTATGGCGTCAAAAT
The DNA here is from genome assembly GCF_017976425.1 of Toxotes jaculatrix. Classification (NCBI taxonomy): domain Eukaryota; kingdom Metazoa; phylum Chordata; class Actinopteri; family Toxotidae; genus Toxotes; species Toxotes jaculatrix. Next base: position 2,474,925 of record NC_054407.1, read on the forward strand.
GGGCCAAAAAAAGTCATACTTTAGTATGGCCTCAAAATGTGCCAAAAAACATCATAGTATAGTATGGCGTCAAAATGGGCCAAAAAAAGTCATACTTTAGTATGGCCTCAAAATGTGCCAAAAAACGTCATAGTATAATATGGCGTCAAAATGGGCCAAAAAAAGTCATACTTTAGTATGGCCTCAAAATGTCATAAAAAACGTCATAGTATAGTATGGCGTCAAAATGGGCCAAAAAAAGTCATACTTTAGTATGGCCTCAAAATGTGCCAAAAAACGTCATAGTATAGTATGGCGTCAAAATGGGCCAAAAAAAGTCATACTTTAGTATGGCCTCAAAATGTGCCAAAAAACGTCATAGTATAGTATGGCGTCAAAATGGGCCAAAAAAAGCCATACTTTAGTATGGCCTCAAAATGTCATAAAAAACGTCATAGTATAGTATGGCGTCAAAATGGGCCAAAAAAAGTCATACTTTAGTATGGCCTCAAAATGTCATAAAAAACGTCATAGTATAGTATGGCGTCAAAATGGGCCAAAAAAAGTCATACTTTAGTATGGCCTCAAAATGTCATAGAAAACGTCATAGTATAGTATGGCGTCAAAATGGGCCAAAAAAAGTAATACTTTAGTATGGCCTCAAAATGTCATAAAAAACGTCATAGTATAGTATGGCCTCAAAATGTGCCAAAAAACGTCATAGTATAGTATGGCGTCAAAATGGGCCAAAAAAAGTCATACTTTAGTATGGCCTCAAAATGTCATAAAAAGCGTCATAGTATAGTATGGCGTCAAAATGGGCCAAAAAAAGTCATACTTTAGTATGGCCTCAAAATGTCATAAAAAACGTCATAGTATAGTATGGCGTCAAAATGGGCCAAAAAAAGTCATACTTTAGTATGGCCTCAAAATGTGCCAACAAACGTCATAGTATAGTATGGCTTCAAAATGGGCCAAAAAAAGTCATACATTAGTCGTGCCTCAAAATGTCATAGAACACATCATAGTATAGTATGGCGTCAAAATGGGCCAAAAAAAGTCATACTTTAGTATGGCCTCAAAATGTCATAAAAAACATCATAGTAAAGTATGGCGTCAAAATGGGCCAAAAAAAGTCATACTTTAGTATGGCCTCAAAATGTGCCAAAAAACATCATAGTATAGTATGGCGTCAAAATGGGCCAAAAAAAGTCATACTTTAGTATGGCCTCAAAATGTGCCAAAAAACGTCATAGTATAGTATGGCGTCAAAATGGGCCAAAAAAAGTCATACTTTAGTATGGCCTCAAAATGTGCCAAAAAACGTCATAGTATAGTATGGCGTCAAAATGGGCCAAAAAAAGTCATACTTTAGTATGGCCTCAAAATGTGCCAAAAAACGTCATAGTATAGTATGGCGTCAAAATGGGCCAAAAAAAGTCATACTTTAGTATGGCCTCAAAATGTCATAAAAAGCGTCATAGTATAGTATGGCGTCAAAATGGGCCAAAAAAAGTCATACTTTAGTATGGCCTCAAAATGTGCCAAAAAACGTCATAGTATAGTATGGCGTCAAAATGGGCCAAAAAAAGTCATACTTTAGTATGGCCTCAAAATGTCATAAAAAACGTCATAGTATAGTATGGCGTCAAAATGGGCCAAAAAAAGTCATACTTTAGTATGGCCTCATAATGGGCCAAAAAAAGTCATACTTTAGTATGGCCTCAAAATGTCATAAAAAACGTCATAGTATAGTATGGCGTCAAAATGGGCCAAAAAAAGTCATAGTATAGTATGGCGTCAAAATGGGCCAAAAAAAGTCATACTTTAGTATGGCCTCAAAATGTCATAAAAAACGTCATAGTATAGTATGGCGTCAAAATGGGCCAAAAAAAGTCATACTTTAGTATGGCCTCAAAATGTCATAAAAAGCGTCATAGTATAGTATGGCGTCAAAATGGGCCAAAAAAAGTCATACTTTAGTATGGCCTCAAAATGTCATAAAAAACGTCATAGTATAGTATGGCGTCAAAATGGGCCAAAAAAAGTCATACATTAGTAGTGCCTCAAAATGTCATAGAACACATCATAGTATAGTATGGCGTCAAAATGGGCCAAAAAAAGTCATACTTTAGTATGGCCTCAAAATGTCATAAAAAACATCATAGTATAGTATGGCGTCAAAATGGGCCAAAAAAAGTCATACTTTAGTATGGCCTCAAAATGTGCCAAAAAACATCATAGTATAGTATGGCGTCAAAATGGGCCAAAAAAAGTCATACTTTAGTATGGCCTCAAAATGTGCCAAAAAACGTCATAGTATAGTATGGCGTCAAAATGGGCCAAAAAAAGTCATACTTTAGTAGGGCCTCAAAATGTGCCAAAAAACGTCATAGTATAGTATGGCGTCAAAATGGGCCAAAAAAAGTCATACTTTAGTATGGCCTCAAAATGTCATAAAAAACGTCATAGTATAGTATGGCGTCAAAATGGGCCAAAAAAAGTCATACTTTAGTATGGCCTCATAATGGGCCAAAAAAAGTCATACTTTAGTATGGCCTCAAAATGTCATAAAAAACGTCATAGTAAAGTATGGCGTCAAAATGGGCCAAAAAAAGTCATACTTTAGTATGGCCTCAAAATGTGCCAAAAAACATCATAGTATAGTATGGCGTCAAAATGGGCCAAAAAAAGTCATACTTTAGTATGGCCTCAAAATGTCATAAAAAGCGTCATAGTATAGTATGGCGTCAAAATGGGCCAAAAAAAGTCATACTTTAGTATGGCCTCAAAATGTCATAGAACACATCATAGTATAGTATGGCGTCAAAATGGGCCAAAAAAAGTCATACTTTAGTATGGCCTCAAAATGTCATAAAAAACATCATAGTATAGTATGCGTCAAAATGGGCCAAAAAAAGTCATACTTTAGTATGGCCTCAAAATGTCATAAAAAACATCATAGTATAGTATGGCGTCAAAATGGGCCAAAAAAAGTCATACTTTAGTATGGCCTCAAAATGTGCCAAAAAAAAATCATAGTATAGTATGGCGTCAAAATGGGCCAAAAAAAGTCATACCTTAGTATGGCCTCAAAATGTGCCAAAAAACGTCATAGTATAGTATGGCGTCAAAATGGGCCAAAAAAAGTCATACTTTAGTAGGGCCTCAAAATGTGCCAAAAAACGTCATAGTATAGTATGGCGTCAAAATGGGCCAAAAAAAGTCATACTTTAGTATGGCCTCAAAATGTGCCAAAAAACGTCATAGTATAGTATGGTGTCAAAATGGGCCAAAAAAAGTCATACTTTAGTATGGCCTCAAAATGTGCCAAAAAACGTCATAGTATAGTATGGCGTCAAAATGGGCCAAAAAAAGTCATACTTTAGTATGGCCTCAAAATGTCATAAAAAGCGTCATAGTATAGTATGGCGTCAAAATGGGCCAAAAAAAGTCATACTTTAGTATGGCCTCAAAATGTCATAAAAAACGTCATAGTATAGTATGGCGTCAAAATGGGCCAAAAAAAGTCATACTTTAGTATGGCCTCAAAATGTCATAAAAAACGTCATAGTATAGTATGGCGTCAAAATGGGCCAAAAAAAGTCATACTTTAGTATGGCCTCATAATGGGCCAAAAAAAGTCATACTTTAGTATGGCCTCAAAATGTCATAAAAAACGTCATAGTATAGTATGGCGTCAAAATGGGCCAAAAAAAGTCATAGTATAGTATGGCGTCAAAATGGGCCAAAAAAAGTCATACTTTAGTATGGCCTCAAAATGTCATAAAAAACGTCATAGTATAGTATGGCGTCAAAATGGGCCAAAAAAAGTCATACTTTAGTATGGCCTCAAAATGTCATAAAAAGCGTCATAGTATAGTATGGCGTCAAAATGGGCCAAAAAAAGTCATACTTTAGTATGGCCTCAAAATGTCATAAAAAACGTCATAGTATAGTATGGCGTCAAAATGGGCCAAAAAAAGTCATACATTAGTAGTGCCTCAAAATGTCATAGAACACATCATAGTATAGTATGGCGTCAAAATGGGCCAAAAAAAGTCATACTTTAGTATGGCCTCAAAATGTCATAAAAAACATCATAGTATAGTATGGCGTCAAAATGGGCCAAAAAAAGTCATACTTTAGTATGGCCTCAAAATGTGCCAAAAAACATCATAGTATAGTATGGCGTCAAAATGGGCCAAAAAAAGTCATACTTTAGTATGGCCTCAAAATGTGCCAAAAAACGTCATAGTATAGTATGGCGTCAAAATGGGCCAAAAAAAGTCATACTTTAGTAGGGCCTCAAAATGTGCCAAAAAACGTCATAGTATAGTATGGCGTCAAAATGGGCCAAAAAAAGTCATACTTTAGTATGGCCTCAAAATGTCATAAAAAACGTCATAGTATAGTATGGCGTCAAAATGGGCCAAAAAAAGTCATACTTTAGTATGGCCTCATAATGGGCCAAAAAAAGTCATACTTTAGTATGGCCTCAAAATGTCATAAAAAACGTCATAGTAAAGTATGGCGTCAAAATGGGCCAAAAAAAGTCATACTTTAGTATGGCCTCAAAATGTGCCAAAAAACATCATAGTATAGTATGGCGTCAAAATGGGCCAAAAAAAGTCATACTTTAGTATGGCCTCAAAATGTCATAAAAAGCGTCATAGTATAGTATGGCGTCAAAATGGGCCAAAAAAAGTCATACTTTAGTATGGCCTCAAAATGTCATAGAACACATCATAGTATAGTATGGCGTCAAAATGGGCCAAAAAAAGTCATACTTTAGTATGGCCTCAAAATGTCATAAAAAACATCATAGTATAGTATGCGTCAAAATGGGCCAAAAAAAGTCATACTTTAGTATGGCCTCAAAATGTCATAAAAAACATCATAGTATAGTATGGCGTCAAAATGGGCCAAAAAAAGTCATACTTTAGTATGGCCTCAAAATGTCATAAAAAACGTCATAGTATAGTATGGCGTCAAAATGGGCCAAAAAAAGTCATACTTTAGTATGGCCTCATAATGGGCCAAAAAAAGTCATACTTTAGTATGGCCTCAAAATGTCATAAAAAACGTCATAGTATAGTATGGCGTCAAAATGGGCCAAAAAAAGTCATAGTATAGTATGGCGTCAAAATGGGCCAAAAAAAGTCATACTTTAGTATGGCCTCAAAATGTGCCAAAAAACGTCATAGTATGGCGTCAAAATGGGCCAAAAAAAGTCATACTTTAGTATGGCCTCAAAATGTGCCAAAAAACGTCATAGTATAGTATGGCGTCAAAATGGGCCAAAAAAAGTCATACTTTAGTATGGCCTCAAAATGTGCCAAAAAACGTCATAGTATAGTATGGCGTCAAAATGGGCCAAAAAAAGTCATACTTTAGTAGGGCCTCAAAATGTCATAAAAAACATCATAGTATAGTATGGCGTCAAAATGGGCCAAAAAAAGTCATACTTTAGTATGGCCTCATAATGGGCCAAAAAAAGTCATACTTTAGTATGGCCTCAAAATGTCATAAAAAACGTCATAGTATAGTATGGCGTCAAAATGGGCCAAAAAAGTCATACTTTAGTAGGGCCTCAAAATGTCATAAAAAACGTCATAGTATAGTATGGCGTCAAAATGGGCCAAAAAAAGTCATACTTTAGTATGGCCTCAAAATGTCATAAAAAACGTCATAGTATAGTATGGCGTCAAAATGGGCCAAAAAAAGTCATACTTTAGTATGGCCTCAAAATGTCATAAAAAACGTCATAGTATAGTATGGCGTCAAAATGGGCCAAAAAAAGTCATACTTTAGTATGGCCTCAAAATGGGCCAAAAAACGTCATAGTATAGTATGGCGTCAAAATGGGCCAAAAAAAGTCATACTTTAGTATGGCCTCAAAATGTCATAAAAAACGTCATAGTATAGTATGGCGTCAAAATGGGCCAAAAAAAGTCATACTTTAGTATGGCCTCAAAATGTCATAAAAAACGTCATAGTATAGTATGGCGTCAAAATGGGCCAAAAAAAGTCATACTTTAGTATGGCCTCAAAATGTGCCAAAAAACGTCATAGTATAGTATGGCGTCAAAATGGGCCAAAAAAAGTCATACTTTAGTATGGCCTCAAAATGTCATAAAAAACGTCATAGTATAGTATGGCGTCAAAATGGGCCAAAAAAAGTCATACTTTAGTATGGCCTCAAAATGTCATAAAAAGCGTCATAGTATAGTATGGCGTCAAAATGGGCCAAAAAAAGTCATACTTTAGTATGGCCTCAAAATGTGCCAACAAACGTCATAGTATAGTATGGCTTCAAAATGGGCCAAAAAAAGTCATACATTAGTCGTGCCTCAAAATGTCATAGAACACATCATAGTATAGTATGGCGTCAAAATGGGCCAAAAAAAGTCATACTTTAGTATGGCCTCAAAATGTGCCAAAAAACATCATAGTATAGTATGGCGTCAAAATGGGCCAAAAAAAGTCATACTTTAGTATGGCCTCAAAATGTGCCAAAAAACGTCATAGTATAGTATGGCGTCAAAATGGGCCAAAAAAAGTCATACTTTAGTAGGGCCTCAAAATGTGCCACAAAACGTCATAGTATAGTATGGCGTCAAAATGGGCCAAAAAAAGTCATACTTTAGTATGGCCTCAAAATGTGCCAAAAAACGTCATAGTATAGTATGGCGTCAAAATGGGCCAAAAAAAGTCATACTTTAGTATGGCCTCAAAATGTGCCAAAAAACGTCATAGTATAGTATGGCGTCAAAATGGGCCAAAAAAAGTCATACTTTAGTATGGCCTCAAAATGTCATAAAAAGCGTCATAGTATAGTATGGCGTCAAAATGGGCCAAAAAAAGTCATACTTTAGTATGGCCTCATAATGGGCCAAAAAAAGTCATACTTTAGTATGGCCTCAAAATGTCATAAAAAACGTCATAGTATAGTATGGCGTCAAAATGGGCCAAAAAAAGTCATAGTATAGTATGGCGTCAAAATGGGCCAAAAAAAGTCATACTTTAGTATGGCCTCAAAATGTCATAAAAAACGTCATAGTATAGTATGGCGTCAAAATGGGCCAAAAAAAGTCATACTTTAGTATGGCCTCAAAATGTCATAAAAAGCGTCATAGTATAGTATGGCGTCAAAATGGGCCAAAAAAAGTCATACTTTAGTATGGCCTCAAAATGTCATAAAAAACGTCATAGTATAGTATGGCGTCAAAATGGGCCAAAAAAAGTCATACATTAGTAGTGCCTCAAAATGTCATAGAACACTTCATAGTATAGTGTGGCGTCAAAATGGGCCAAAAAAAGTCATACTTTAGTATGGCCTCAAAATGTCATAAAAAACATCATAGTATAGTATGGCGTCAAAATGGGCCAAAAAAAGTCATACTTTAGTATGGCCTCAAAATGTCATAAAAAGCGTCATAGTATAGTATGGCGTCAAAATGGGCCAAAAAAAGTCATAGTATAGTATGGCGTCAAAATGTCATAAAAAGCGTCATAGTATAGTATGGCGTCAAAATGGGCCAAAAAAAGTCATACTTTAGTATGGCCTCAAAATGTCATAAAAAACGTCATAGTATAGTATGGCGTCAAAATGGGCCAAAAAAAGTCATACTTTAGTATGGCCTCAAAATGTCATAAAAAACGTCATAGTATAGTATGGCGTCAAAATGGGCCAAAAAAAGTCATACTTTAGTATGGCCTCAAAATGTGCCAAAAAACGTCATAGTATAGTATGGCGTCAAAATGGGCCAAAAAAAGTCATACTTTAGTATGGCCTCAAAATGTCATAAAAAACGTCATAGTATAGTATGGCGTCAAAATGGGCCAAAAAAAGTCATACTTTAGTATGGCCTCAAAATGTCATAAAAAGCGTCATAGTATAGTATGGCGTCAAAATGGGCCAAAAAAAGTCATACTTTAGTATGGCCTCAAAATGTGCCAACAAACGTCATAGTATAGTATGGCTTCAAAATGGGCCAAAAAAAGTCATACATTAGTCGTGCCTCAAAATGTCATAGAACACATCATAGTATAGTATGGCGTCAAAATGGGCCAAAAAAAGTCATACTTTAGTATGGCCTCAAAATGTGCCAAAAAACATCATAGTATAGTATGGCGTCAAAATGGGCCAAAAAAAGTCATACTTTAGTAGGGCCTCAAAATGTGCCAAAAAACGTCATAGTATAGTATGGCGTCAAAATGGGCCAAAAAAAGTCATACTTTAGTAGGGCCTCAAAATGTGCCACAAAACGTCATAGTATAGTATGGCGTCAAAATGGGCCAAAAAAAGTCATACTTTAGTATGGCCTCAAAATGTGCCAAAAAACGTCATAGTATAGTATGGCGTCAAAATGGGCCAAAAAAAGTCATACTTTAGTATGGCCTCAAAATGTGCCAAAAAACGTCATAGTATAGTATGGCGTCAAAATGGGCCAAAAAAAGTCATACTTTAGTATGGCCTCAAAATGTCATAAAAAGCGTCATAGTATAGTATGGCGTCAAAATGGGCCAAAAAAAGTCATACTTTAGTATGGCCTCATAATGGGCCAAAAAAAGTCATACTTTAGTATGGCCTCAAAATGTCATAAAAAACGTCATAGTATAGTATGGCGTCAAAATGGGCCAAAAAAAGTCATAGTATAGTATGGCGTCAAAATGGGCCAAAAAAAGTCATACTTTAGTATGGCCTCAAAATGTCATAAAAAACGTCATAGTATAGTATGGCGTCAAAATGGGCCAAAAAAAGTCATACTTTAGTATGGCCTCAAAATGTCATAAAAAGCGTCATAGTATAGTATGGCGTCAAAATGGGCCAAAAAAAGTCATACTTTAGTATGGCCTCAAAATGTCATAAAAAACGTCATAGTATAGTATGGCGTCAAAATGGGCCAAAAAAAGTCATACATTAGTAGTGCCTCAAAATGTCATAGAACACTTCATAGTATAGTGTGGCGTCAAAATGGGCCAAAAAAAGTCATACTTTAGTATGGCCTCAAAATGTCATAAAAAACATCATAGTATAGTATGGCGTCAAAATGGGCCAAAAAAAGTCATACTTTAGTATGGCCTCAAAATGTCATAAAAAGCGTCATAGTATAGTATGGCGTCAAAATGGGCCAAAAAAAGTCATACTTTAGTATGGCCTCAAAATGTCATAAAAAGCGTCATAGTATAGTATGGCGTCAAAATGGGCCAAAAAAAGTCATACTTTAGTATGGCCTCAAAATGTCATAAAAAACGTCATAGTATAGTATGGCGTCAAAATGGGCCAAAAAAAGTCATACTTTAGTATGGCCTCAAAATGTCATAAAAAACGTCATAGTATAGTATGGCGTCAAAATGGGCCAAAAAAAGTCATACTTTAGTATGGCCTCATAATGGGCCAAAAAAAGTCATACTTTAGTATGGCCTCAAAATGTCATAAAAAACGTCATAGTATAGTATGGCGTCAAAATGGGCCAAAAAAAGTCATAGTATAGTATGGCGTCAAAATGGGCCAAAAAAAGTCATACTTTAGTATGGCCTCAAAATGTCATAAAAAACGTCATAGTATAGTATGGCGTCAAAATGGGCCAAAAAAAGTCATACTTTAGTATGGCCTCAAAATGTCATAAAAAGCGTCATAGTATAGTATGGCGTCAAAATGGGCCAAAAAAAGTCATAGTATAGTATGGCGTCAAAATGGGCCAAAAAAAGTCATACTTTAGTATGGCCTCAAAATGTCATAAAAAACGTCATAGTATAGTATGGCGTCAAAATGGGCCAAAAAAAGTCATACTTTAGTATGGCCTCAAAATGTCATAAAAAGCGTCATAGTATAGTATGGCGTCAAAATGGGCCAAAAAAAGTCATACTTTAGTATGGCCTCAAAATGTCATAAAAAACGTCATAGTATAGTATGGCGTCAAAATGGGCCAAAAAAAGTCATACATTAGTAGTGCCTCAAAATGTCATAGAACACTTCATAGTATAGTGTGGCGTCAAAATGGGCCAAAAAAAGTCATACTTTAGTATGGCCTCAAAATGTCATAAAAAACATCATAGTATAGTATGGCGTCAAAATGGGCCAAAAAAAGTCATACTTTAGTATGGCCTCAAAATGTCATAAAAAACGTCATAGTATAGTATGGCGTCAAAATGGGCCAAAAAAAGTCATACATTAGTAGTGCCTCAAAATGTCATAGAACACTTCATAGTATAGTGTGGCGTCAAAATGGGCCAAAAAAAGTCATACTTTAGTATGGCCTCAAAATGTCATAAAAAACATCATAGTATAGTATGGCGTCAAAATGGGCCAAAAAAAGTCATACTTTAGTATGGCCTCAAAATGTCATAAAAAGCGTCATAGTATAGTATGGCGTCAAAATGGGCCAAAAAAAGTCATACTTTAGTATGGCCTCAAAATGTCATAAAAAGCGTCATAGTATAGTATGGCGTCAAAATGGGCCAAAAAAAGTCATACTTTAGTATGGCCTCAAAATGTGCCAACAAACGTCATAGTATAGTATGGCTTCAAAATGGGCCAAAAAAAGTCATACATTAGTCGTGCCTCAAAATGTCATAGAACACATCATAGTATAGTATGGCGTCAAAATGGGCCAAAAAAAGTCATACTTTAGTATGGCCTCATAATGGGCCAAAAAAAGTCATACTTTATTATGGCCTCAAAATGTCATAAAAAACGTCATAGTATAGTATGGCGTCAAAATGGGCCAAAAAAAGTCATAGTATAGTATGGCGTCAAAATGGGCCAAAAAAAGTCATACTTTAGTATGGCCTCAAAATGTCATAAAAAACGTCATAGTATAGTATGGCGTCAAAATGGGCCAAAAAAAGTCATACTTTAGTATGGCCTCAAAATGTCATAAAAAGCGTCATAGTATAGTATGGCGTCAAAATGGGCCAAAAAAAGTCATACTTTAGTATGGCCTCAAAATGTCATAAAAAACGTCATAGTATAGTATGGCGTCAAAATGGGCCAAAAAAAGTCATACATTAGTAGTGCCTCAAAATGTCATAGAACACATCATAGTATAGTATGGCGTCAAAATGGGCCAAAAAAAGTCATACTTTAGTATGGCCTCAAAATGTGCCAAAAAACATCATAGTATAGTATGGCGTCAAAATGGGCCAAAAAAAGTCATACTTTAGTATGGCCTCAAAATGTGCCAAAAAACGTCATAGTATAGTATGGCGTCAAAATGGGCCAAAAAAAGTCATACTTTAGTAGGGCCTCAAAATGTGCCAAAAAACGTCATAGTATAGTATGGCGTCAAAATGGGCCAAAAAAAGTCATACTTTAGTATGGCCTCAAAATGTGCCAAAAAACGTCATAGTATAGTATGGTGTCAAAATGGGCCAAAAAAAGTCATACTTTAGTATGGCCTCAAAATGTCATAAAAAGCGTCATAGTATAGTATGGCGTCAAAATGGGCCAAAAAAAGTCATACTTTAGTATGGCCTCAAAATGTCATAAAAAACGTCATAGTATAGTATGGCGTCAAAATGGGCCAAAAAAAGTCATACTTTAGTATGGCCTCAAAATGTCATAAAAAACGTCATAGTATAGTATGGCGTCAAAATGGGCCAAAAAAAGTCATACTTTAGTATGGCCTCATAATGGGCCAAAAAAAGTCATACTTTAGTATGGCCTCAAAATGTCATAAAAAACGTCATAGTATAGTATGGCGTCAAAATGGGCCAAAAAAAGTCATAGTATAGTATGGCGTCAAAATGGGCCAAAAGAAGTCATACTTTAGTATGGCCTCAAAATGTGCCAAAAAACGTCATAGTATGGCGTCAAAATGGGCCAAAAAAAGTCATACTTTAGTATGGCCTCAAAATGTGCCAAAAAACATCATAGTATAGTATGGCGTCAAAATGGGCCAAAAAAAGTCATACTTTAGTATGGCCTCAAAATGTCATAAAAAGCGTCATAGTATAGTATGGCGTCAAAATGGGCCAAAAAAAGTCATACTTTAGTATGGCCTCAAAATGTCATAGAACACATCATAGTATAGTATGGCGTCAAAATGGGCCAAAAAAAGTCATACTTTAGTATGGCCTCAAAATGTCATAAAAAACATCATAGTATAGTATGGCGTCAAAATGGGCCAAAAAAAGTCATACTTTAGTATGGCCTCAAAATGTCATAAAAAACATCATAGTATAGTATGGCGTCAAAATGGGCCAAAAAAAGTCATACTTTAGTATGGCCTCAAAATGTGCCAAAAAACATCATAGTATAGTATGGCGTCAAAATGGGCCAAAAAAAGTCATACTTTAGTATGGCCTCAAAATGTGCCAAAAAACGTCATAGTATAGTATGGCGTCAAAATGGGCCAAAAAAAGTCATACTTTAGTAGGGCCTCAAAATGTGCCAAAAAACGTCATAGTATAGTATGGCGTCAAAATGGGCCAAAAAAAGTCATACTTTAGTATGGCCTCAAAATGTGCCAAAAAACGTCATAGTATAGTATGGTGTCAAAATGGGCCAAAAAAAGTCATACTTTAGTATGGCCTCAAAATGTCATAAAAAGCGTCATAGTATAGTATGGCGTCAAAATGGGCCAAAAAAAGTCATACTTTAGTATGGCCTCAAAATGTCATAAAAAACGTCATAGTATAGTATGGCGTCAAAATGGGCCAAAAAAAGTCATACTTTAGTATGGCCTCAAAATGTCATAAAAAACGTCATAGTATAGTATGGCGTCAAAATGGGCCAAAAAAAGTCATACTTTAGTATGGCCTCATAATGGGCCAAAAAAAGTCATACTTTAGTATGGCCTCAAAATGTCATAAAAAACGTCATAGTATAGTATGGCGTCAAAATGGGCCAAAAAAAGTCATAGTATAGTATGGCGTCAAAATGGGCCAAAAAAAGTCATACTTTAGTATGGCCTCAAAATGTGCCAAAAAACGTCATAGTATGGCGTCAAAATGGGCCAAAAAAAGTCATACTTTAGTATGGCCTCAAAATGTCATAAAAAACGTCATAGTATAGTATGGCGTCAAAATGGGCCAAAAAAAGTCATACTTTAGTATGGCCTCAAAATGTGCCAAAAAACGTCATAGTATAGTATGGCGTCAAAATGGGCCAAAAAAAGTCATACATTAGTAGTGCCTCAAAATGTCATAAAAAACATCATAGTATAGTATGGCGTCAAAATGGGCCAAAAAAAGTCATACTTTAGTATGGCCTCAAAATGTGCCAAAAAACATCATAGTATAGTATGGCGTCAAAATGGGCCAAAAAAAGTCATACTTTAGTATGGCCTCAAAATGTGCCAAAAAACGTCATAGTATAGTATGGCGTCAAAATGGGCCAAAAAAAGTCATACTTTAGTATGGCCTCAAAATGTCATAAAAAACGTCATAGTATAGTATGGCGTCAAAATGGGCCCAAAAAAGTCATACTTTAGTATGGCCTCAAAATGTCATAAAAAACGTCATAGTATAGTATGGCGTCAAAATGGGTCAAAAAAAGTCATACTTTAGTATGGCCTCAAAATGTCATGAAAAACATCATAGTATAGTATGGCGTCAAAATGGGCCAAAAAAAGTCATACTTTAGTATGGCCTCAAAATGTGCCAAAAAACGTCATAGTATAGTATGGCGTCAAAATGGGCCAAAAAAAGTCATACTTTAGTATGGCCTCAAAATGTCATAAAAAACGTCATAGTATAGTATGGCGTCAAAATGGGCCAAAAAAAGTCATACTTTAGTATGGCCTCAAAATGTCATAAAAAACGTCATAGTATAGTATGGCGTCAAAATGGGCCAAAAAAAGTCATACTTTAGTATGGCCTCAAAATGTGCCAAAAAACGTCATAGTATAATATGGCGTCAAAATGGGCCAAAAAAAGTCATACTTTAGTATGGCCTCAAAATGTCATAAAAAACGTCATAGTATAGTATGGCGTCAAAATGGGCCAAAAAAAGTCATACTTTAGTATGGCCTCAAAATGTGCCAAAAAACGTCATAGTATAGTATGGCGTCAAAATGGGCCAAAAAAAGTCATACTTTAGTATGGCCTCAAAATGTGCCAAAAAACGTCATAGTATAGTATGGCGTCAAAATGGGCCAAAAAAAGTCATACTTTAGTATGGCCTCAAAATGTCATAAAAAACGTCATAGTATAGTATGGCGTCAAAATGGGCCAAAAAAAGTCATACTTTAGTATGGCCTCAAAATGTCATAAAAAACGTCATAGTATAGTATGGCGTCAAAATGGGCCAAAAAAAGTCATACTTTAGTATGGCCTCAAAATGTCATAGAAAACGTCATAGTATAGTATGGCGTCAAAATGGGCCAAAAAAAGTAATACTTTAGTATGGCCTCAAAATGTCATAAAAAACGTCATAGTATAGTATGGCCTCAAAATGTGCCAAAAAACGTCATAGTATAGTATGGCGTCAAAATGGGCCAAAAAAAGTCATACTTTAGTATGGCCTCAAAATGTGCCAAAAAACGTCATAGTATAGTATGGCGTCAAAATGGGCCAAAAAAAGTCATACTTTAGTATGGCCTCAAAATGTCATAAAAAACGTCATAGTATAGTATGGCGTCAAAATGGGCCAAAAAAAGTCATACTTTAGTATGGCCTCAAAATGTCATAAAAAGCGTCATAGTATAGTATGGCGTCAAAATGGGCCAAAAAAAGTCATACTTTAGTATGGCCTCAAAATGTGCCAACAAACGTCATAGTATAGTATGGCTTCAAAATGGGCCAAAAAAAGTCATACATTAGTCGTGCCTCAAAATGTCATAGAACACATCATAGTATAGTATGGCGTCAAAATGGGCCAAAAAAAGTCATACTTTAGTATGGCCTCAAAATGTGCCAAAAAACATCATAGTATAGTATGGCGTCAAAATGGGCCAAAAAAAGTCATACTTTAGTATGGCCTCAAAATGTGCCAAAAAACGTCATAGTATAGTATGGCGTCAAAATGGGCCAAAAAAAGTCATACTTTAGTAGGGCCTCAAAATGTGCCACAAAACGTCATAGTATAGTATGGCGTCAAAATGGGCCAAAAAAAGTCATACTTTAGTATGGCCTCAAAATGTGCCAAAAAACGTCATAGTATAGTATGGTGTCAAAATGGGCCAAAAAAAGTCATACTTTAGTATGGCCTCAAAATGTCATAAAAAGCGTCATAGTATAGTATGGCGTCAAAATGGGCCAAAAAAAGTCATACTTTAGTATGGCCTCAAAATGTCATAAAAAACGTCATAGTATAGTATGGCGTCAAAATGGGCCAAAAAAAGTCATACTTTAGTATGGCCTCAAAATGTCATAAAAAACGTCATAGTATAGTATGGCGTCAAAATGGGCCAAAAAAAGTCATACTTTAGTATGGCCTCATAATGGGCCAAAAAAAGTCATACTTTAGTATGGCCTCAAAATGTCATAAAAAACGTCATAGTATAGTATGGCGTCAAAATGGGCCAAAAAAAGTCATAGTATAGTATGGCGTCAAAATGGGCCAAAAAAAGTCATACTTTAGTATGGCCTCAAAATGTCATAAAAAACGTCATAGTATAGTATGGCGTCAAAATGGGCCAAAAAAAGTCATACTTTAGTATGGCCTCAAAATGTCATAAAAAGCGTCATAGTATAGTATGGCGTCAAAATGGGCCAAAAAAAGTCATACTTTAGTATGGCCTCAAAATGTCATAAAAAACGTCATAGTATAGTATGGCGTCAAAATGGGCCAAAAAAAGTCATACATTAGTAGTGCCTCAAAATGTCATAGAACACTTCATAGTATAGTATGGCGTCAAAATGGGCCAAAAAAAGTCATACTTTAGTATGGCCTCAAAATGTCATAAAAAGCGTCATAGTATAGTATGGCGTCAAAATGGGCCAAAAAAAGTCATACTTTAGTATGGCCTCAAAATGTCATAAAAAGCGTCATAGTATAGTATGGCGTCAAAATGGGCCAAAAAAAGTCATACTTTAGTATGGCCTCAAAATGTCATAAAAAGCGTCATAGTATAGTATGGCGTCAAAATGGGCCAAAAAAAGTCATACTTTAGTATGGCCTCAAAATGGGCCAAAAAACGTCATAGTATAGTATGGCGTCAAAATGGGCCAAAAAAAGTCATACTTTAGTATGGCCTCAAAATGGGCCAAAAAACGTCATAGTATAGTATGGCGTCAAAATGGGCCAAAAAAAGTCATACTTTAGTATGGCCTCAAAATGTCATAAAAAACGTCATAGTATAGTATGGCGTCAAAATGGGCCAAAAAAAGTCATACTTTAGTATGGCCTCATAATGGGCCAAAAAAAGTCATACTTTAGTATGGCCTCAAAATGTCATAAAAAACGTCATAGTATAGTATGGCGTCAAAATGGGCCAAAAAAAGTCATAGTATAGTATGGCGTCAAAATGGGCCAAAAAAAGTCATACTTTAGTATGGCCTCAAAATGTCATAAAAAACGTCATAGTATAGTATGGCGTCAAAATGGGCCAAAAAAAGTCATACTTTAGTATGGCCTCAAAATGTCATAAAAAGCGTCATAGTATAGTATGGCGTCAAAATGGGCCAAAAAAAGTCATACTTTAGTATGGCCTCAAAATGTCATAAAAAACGTCATAGTATAGTATGGCGTCAAAATGGGCCAAAAAAAGTCATACTTTAGTATGGCCTCAAAATGTCATAAAAAACGTCATAGTATAGTATGGCGTCAAAATGGGCCAAAAAAAGTCATATTTTAGTATGGCCTCATAATGGGCCAAAAAAAGTCATACTTTAGTATGGCCTCAAAATGTCATAAAAAACGTCATAGTATAGTATGGCGTCAAAATGGGCCAAAAAAAGTCATAGTATAGTATGGCGTCAAAATGGGCCAAAAAAAGTCATACTTTAGTATGGCCTCAAAATGTCATGAAAAACATCATAGTATAGTATGGCGTCAAAATGGGCCAAAAAAAGTCATACTTTAGTATGGCCTCAAAATGTGCCAAAAAACGTCATAGTATAGTATGGCGTCAAAATGGGCCAAAAAAAGTCATACTTTAGTATGGCCTCAAAATGTCATAAAAAACGTCATAGTATAGTATGGCGTCAAAATGGGCCAAAAAAAGTCATACTTTAGTATGGCCTCAAAATGTCATAAAAAGCGTCATAGTATAGTATGGCGTCAAAATGGGCCAAAAAAAGTCATACTTTAGTATGGCCTCAAAATGTCATAAAAAACGTCATAGTATAGTATGGCGTCAAAATGGGCCAAAAAAAGTCATACTTTAGTATGGCCTCAAAATGTGCCAAAAAACGTCATAGTATAGTATGGCGTCAAAATGGGCCAAAAAAAGTCATACTTTAGTATGGCCTCAAAATGTCATAAAAAACGTCATAGTATAGTATGGCGTCAAAATGGGCCAAAAAAAGTCATACTTTAGTATGGCCTCAAAATGTGCCAAAAAACGTCATAGTATAGTATGGCGTCAAAATGGGCCAAAAAAAGTCATACTTTAGTATGGCCTCAAAATGTCATAAAAAACGTCATAGTATAGTATGGCGTCAAAATGTGCCAAAAAAAGTCATACTTTAGTAGGGCCTCAAAATGTCATAAAAAACGTCATAGTATAGTATGGCGTCAAAATGGGCCAAAAAAAGGCATACTTTAGTATGGCCTCAAAATGTGCCAAAAAACGTCATAGTATAGTATGGCGTCAAAATGGGCCAAAAAAAGTCATACTTTATTATGGCCTCAAAATGTCATAAAAAACGTCATAGTATAGTATGGCGTCAAAATGTGCCAAAAAAAGTCATACTTTAGTATGGCCTCAAAATGTCATAGAAAACATCATAGTATAGTATGGCGTCAAAATGGGCCAAAAAAAGTCATACTTTAGTATGGCCTCAAAATGTGCCAAAAAACATCATAGTATAGTATGGCGTCAAAATGGGCCAAAAAAAGTCATACTTTAGTATGGCCTCAAAATGTCATAAAAAACGTCATAGTATAGTATGGCGTCAAAATGGGCCAAAAAAAGTCATACTTTAGTATGGCCTCAAAATGTGCCAAAAAACGTCATAGTATAGTATGGCGTCAAAATGGGCCAAAAAAAGTCATACTTTAGTATGGCCTCAAAATGTCATAAAAAGCGTCATAGTATAGTATGGCGTCAAAATGGGCCAAAAAAAGTCATACTTTAGTATGGCGTCAAAATGGGCCAAAAAAAGTCATACTTTAGTATGGCCTCATAATGGGCCAAAAAAAGTCATACTTTAGTATGGCGTCAAAATGTCATAAAAAAAGTCATACTTTAGTATGGCCTCAAAATGTGCCAAAAAACGTCATAGTATAGTATGGCGTCAAAATGGGCCAAAAAAAGTCATACTTTATTATGGCCTCAAAATGTCATAAAAAACGTCATAGTATAGTATGGCGTCAAAATGGGCCAAAAAAAGTCATACTTTAGTATGGCCTCAAAATGTCATGAAAAACATCATAATATAGTATGGCGTCAAAATGGGCCAAAAAAAGTCATACTTTAGTATGGCCTCAAAATGTGCCAAAAAACATCATAGTATAGTATGGCGTCAAAATGGGCCAAAAAAAGTCATACTTTAGTATGGCCTCAAAATGTCATAAAAAACGTCATAGTATAGTATGGCGTCAAAATGGGCCAAAAAAAGTCATACTTTAGTATGGCCTCAAAATGTGCCAAAAAACGTCATAGTATAGTATGGCGTCAAAATGGGCCAAAAAAAGTCATACTTTAGTATGGCCTCAAAATGTCATAAAAAACGTCATAGTATAGTATGGCGTCAAAATGGGCCAAAAAAAGTCATACTTTAGTATGGCCTCAAAATGTCATAAAAAACGTCATAGTATAGTATTGCGTCAAAATGGGCCAAAAAAAGTCATACTTTAGTATGGCCTCAAAATGTGCCAAAAAACGTCATAGTATAGTATGGCGTCAAAATGGGCCAAAAAAAGTCATACTTTAGTATGGCCTCAAAATGTCAAAAAAAGCGTCATAGTATAGTATGGCGTCAAAATGGGCCAAAAAAAGTCATACTTTAGTATGGCGTCAAAATGGGCCAAAAAAAGTCATACTTTAGTATGGCCTCATAATGGGCCAAAAAAAGTCATACTTTAGTATGGCCTCAAAATGTCATAAAAAACGTCATAGTATAGTATGGCGTCAAAATGGGCCAAAAAAAGTCATACTTTAGTATGGCCTCAAAATGTCATAAAAAACGTCATAGTATAGTATGGCGTCAAAATGTGCCAAAAAAAGTCATACTTTAGTATGGCCTCAAAATGTGCCAAAAAACGTCATAGTATAGTATGGCGTCAAAATGGGCCAAAAAAAGTCATACTTTATTATGGCCTCAAAATGTCATAAAAAACGTCATAGTATAGTATGGCGTCAAAATGGGCCAAAAAAAGTCATACTTTAGTATGGCCTCAAAATGTCATGAAAAACATCATAATATAGTATGGCGTCAAAATGGGCCAAAAAAAGTCATACTTTAGTATGGCCTCAAAATGTGCCAAAAAACATCATAGTATAGTATGGCGTCAAAATGGGCCAAAAAAAGTCATACTTTAGTATGGCCTCAAAATGTCATAAAAAACGTCATAGTATAGTATGGCGTCAAAATGGGCCAAAAAAAGTCATACTTTAGTATGGCCTCAAAATGTGCCAAAAAACATCATAGTATAGTATGGCGTCAAAATGGGCCAAAAAAAGTCATACTTTAGTATGGCCTCAAAATGTGCCAAAAAACGTCATAGTATAGTATGGCGTCAAAATGGGCCAAAAAAAGTCATAGTATAGTATGGCGTCAAAATGGGCCAAAAAAAGTCATACTTTGGTATGGCCTCAAAATGTCATAAAAAACGTCATAGTATAGTATGGCGTCAAAATGGGCCAAAAAAAGTCATACTTTAGTAGGGCCTCAAAATGTCATAAAAAACGTCATAGTATAGTATGGCGTCAAAATGGGCCAAAAAAAGTCATACTTTAGTATGGCCTCAAAATGTCATAAAAAACGTCATAGTATAGTATGGCGTCAAAATGGGCCAAAAAAAGTCATACTTTAGTATGGCCTCAAAATGTCATAAAAAACGTCATAGTATAGTATGGCGTCAAAATGGGCCAAAAAAAGTCATACTTTAGTATGGCCTCAAAATGTGCCAAAAAACGTCATAGTATAGTATGGCGTCAAAATGGGCCAAAAAAAGTCATACTTTAGTATGGCCTCAAAATGTGCCAAAAAACGTCATAGTATAGTATGGCGTCAAAATGGGCCAAAAAAAGTCATAGTATAGTATGGCGTCAAAATGGGCCAAAAAAAGTCATACTTTGGTATGGCCTCAAAATGTCATAAAAAACGTCATAGTATAGTATGGCGTCAAAATGGGCCAAAAAAAGTCATACTTTAGTAGGGCCTCAAAATGTCATAAAAAACGTCATAGTATAGTATGGCGTCAAAATGGGCCAAAAAAAGTCATACTTTAGTATGGCCTCAAAATGTCATAAAAAACGTCATAGTATAGTATGGCGTCAAAATGGGCCAAAAAAAGTCATACTTTAGTATGGCCTCAAAATGTCATAAAAAACGTCATAGTATAGTATGGCGTCAAAATGGGCCAAAAAAAGTCATAGTATAGTATGGCGTCAAAATGGGCCAAAAAAAGTCATACTTTAGTATGGCCTCCAAATGTGCCAAAAAACGTCATAGTATAGTATGGCGTCAAAATGGGCCAAAAAAAGTCATACTTTAGTATGGCCTCAAAATGTGCCAAAAAACGTCATAGTATAGTATGGCGTCAAAATGGGCCAAAAAAAGTCATACTTTAGTATGGCCTCAAAATGTGCCAAAAAACGTCATAGTATAGTATGGCGTCAAAATGGGCCAAAAAAAGTCATACTTTAGTATGGCCTCAAAATGTCATAAAAAACGTCATAGTATAGTATGGCGTCAAAATGGGCCAAAAAAAGTCATACTTTAGTATGGCCTCAAAATGTCATAAAAAACGTCATAGTATAGTATGGCGTCAAAATGGGCCAAAAAAAGTCATACTTTAGTAGGGCCTCAAAATGTCATAAAAAACGTCATAGTATAGTATGGCGTCAAAATGGGCCAAAAAAAGTCATACTTTAGTATGGCCTCAAAATGTCATAAAAAACGTCATAGTATAGTATGGCGTCAAAATGGGCCAAAAAAAGTCATACTTTAGTATGGCCTCAAAATGTGCCAAAAAACGTCATAGTATAGTATGGCGTCAAAATGGGCCAAAAAAAGTCATACTTTAGTATGGCCTCAAAATGTCATAAAAAATGTCATAGTATAGTATGGCGTCAAAATGGGTCAAAAAAAGTCATACTTTAGTATGGCCTCAAAATGTGCCAAAAAACATCATAGTATAGTATGGCGTCAAAATGGGCCAAAAAAAGTCATACTTTAGTATGGCCTCAAAATGTCATAAAAAACGTCATAGTATAGTATGGCGTCAAAATGGGCCAAAAAAAGTCATACTTTAGTATGGCCTCAAAATGTCATAAAAAACGTCATAGTATAGTATGGCGTCAAAATGGGCCAAAAAAAGTCATACTTTAGTATGGCCTCAAAATGTGCCAAAAAACGTCATAGTATAGTATGGCGTCAAAATGGGCCAAAAAAAGTCATACTTTAGTATGGCCTCAAAATGTCAAAAAAAGCGTCATAGTATAGTATGGCGTCAAAATGGGCCAAAAAAAGTCATACTTTAGTATGGCGTCAAAATGGGCCAAAAAAAGTCATACTTTAGTATGGCCTCATAATGGGCCAAAAAAAGTCATACTTTAGTATGGCCTCAAAATGTCATAAAAAACGTCATAGTATAGTATGGCGTCAAAATGGGCCAAAAAAAGTCATAGTATAGTATGGCGTCAAAATGGGCCAAAAAAAGTCATACTTTAGTATGGCCTCAAAATGTGCCAAAAAACGTCATATTATAGTATGGCGTCAAAATGGGCCAAAAAAAGTCATACTTTAGTAGGGCCTCAAAATGTCATAAAAAACGTCATAGTATAGTATGGCGTCAAAATGGGCCAAAAAAAGTCATACTTTAGTATGGCCTCAAAATGTCATAAAAAACGTCATAGTATAGTATGGCGTCAAAATGGGTCAAAAAAAGTCATACTTTAGTATGGCCTCAAAATGTGCCAAAAAACGTCATAGTATAGTATGGCGTCAAAATGGGCCAAAAAAAGTCATACTTTAGTATGGCCTCAAAATGTCATAAAAAACGTCATAGTATAGTATGGCGTCAAAATGGGCCAAAAAAAGTCATACTTTAGTATGGCCTCAAAATGTGCCAAAAAACGTCATAGTATAGTATGGCGTCAAAATGGGCCAAAAAAAGTCATACTTTAGTATGGCCTCAAAATGTCATAAAAAACGTCATAGTATAGTATGGCGTCAAAATGGGCCAAAAAAAGTCATACTTTAGTATGGCCTCAAAATGTGCCAAAAAACGTCATAGTATAGTATGGCGTCAAAATGGGCCAAAAAAAGTCATACTTTAGTATGGCCTCAAAATGTCATAAATAGCGTCATAGTATAGTATGGCGTCAAAATGGGCCAAAAAAAGTCATACTTTAGTATGGCCTCAAAATGTGCCAAAAAACGTCATAGTATAGTATGGCATCAAAATGGGCCAAAAAAAGTCATACTTTAGTATGGCCTCAAAATGTCATAAAAAGCGTCATTGTATAGTATGGCGTCAAAATGGGCCAAAAAAAGTCATACTTTAGTATGGCGTCAAAATGGGCCAAAAAAAGTCATACTTTAGTATGGCCTCATAATGGGCCAAAAAAAGTCATACTTTAGTATGGCGTCAAAATGTCATAAAAAACGTCATAGTATAGTATGGCGTCAAAATGGGCCAAAAAAAGTCATAGTATAGTATGGCGTCAAAATGGGCCAAAAAAAGTCATACTTTAGTATGGCCTCAAAATGTGCCAAAAAACGTCATAGTATAGTATGGCGTCAAAATGGGCCAAAAAAAGTCATACTTTAGTATGGCCTCAAAATGTGCCAAAAAACGTCATAGTATAGTATGGCGTCAAAATGGGCCAAAAAAAGTCATACTTTAGTATGGCCTCAAAATGTGCCAAAAAACGTCATAGTATAGTATGGCGTCAAAATGGGCCAAAAAAAGTCATACTTTAGTATGGCCTCAAAATGTCATAAAAAACGTCATAGTATAGTATGGCGTCAAAATGGGTCAAAAAAAGTCATACTTTAGTATGGCCTCAAAATGTCATAAAAAACGTCATAGTATAGTATGGCGTCAAAATGGGCCAAAAAAAGTCATACTTTAGTAGGGCCTCAAAATGTCATAAAAAACGTCATAGTATAGTATGGCGTCAAAATGGGCCAAAAAAAGTCATACTTTAGTATGGCCTCAAAATGTCATAAAAAACGTCATAGTATAGTATGGTGTCAAAATGGGCCAAAAAAAGTCATACTTTAGTATGGCCTCAAAATGTGCCAAAAAACGTCATAGTATAGTATGGCGTCAAAATGGGCCAAAAAAAGTCATACTTTAGTATGGCCTCAAAATGTGCCAAAAAACGTCATAGTATAGTATGGCGTCAAAATGGGCCAAAAAAAGTCATACTTTAGTATGGCCTCAAAATGTCATAAAAAACGTCATAGTATAGTATGGCGTCAAAATGGGCCAAAAAAAGTCATACTTTAGTATGGCCTCAAAATATGCCAAAAAACGTCATAGTATAGTATGGCGTCAAAATGGGCCAAAAAAAGTCATACTTTAGTATGGCCTCAAAATGTCATAAAAAATGTCATAGTATAGTATGGCGTCAAAATGGGCCAAAAAACGTCATAGTATAGTATGGCGTCAAAATGGGCCAAAAAAAGTCATACTTTAGTATGGCCTCAAAATGTGCCAAAAAACGTCATAGTATAGTATGGCGTCAAAATGGGCCAAAAAACGTCATAGTATAGTATGGCGTCAAAATGGGCCAAAAAAAGTCATACTTTAGTAGGGCCTCAAAATGTCATAAAAAACGTCATAGTATAGTATGGCGTCAAAATGGGCCAAAAAAAGTCATACTTTAGTATGGCCTCAAAATGTCATAAAAAACGTCATAGTATAGTATGGCGTCAAAATGGGCCAAAAAAAGTCATACTTTAGTATGGCCTCAAAATGTGCCAAAAAACGTCATAGTATAGTATGGCGTCAAAATGGGCCAAAAAAAGTCATACTTTAGTATGGCCTCAAAATGTCATAAAAAACGCCATAGTATAGTATGGCGTCAAAATGGGCCAAAAAAAGTCATACTTTAGTATGGCCTCAAAATGTGCCAAAAAACGTCATAGTATAGTATGGCGTCAAAATGGGCCAAAAAAAGTCATACTTTAGTATGGCCTCAAAATGTGCCAAAAAACGTCATAGTATAGTATGGCGTCAAAATGGGCCAAAAAAAGTCATACTTTAGTATGGCCTCAAAATGTGCCAAAAAACGTCATAGTATAGTATGGCGTCAAAATGGGCCAAAAAAAGTCATACTTTAGTATGGCCTCAAAATGTCATAAAAAACGTCATAGTATAGTATGGCGTCAAAATGGGCCAAAAAAAGTCATACTTTATTATGGCCTCAAAATGTCATAAAAAACGTCATAGTATAGTATGGCGTCAAAATGGGCCAAAAAAAGTCATACTTTAGTATGGCCTCAAAATGTCATGAAAAACATCATAATATAGTATGGCGTCAAAATGGGCCAAAAAAAGTCATACTTTAGTATGGCCTCAAAATGTGCCAAAAAACATCATAGTATAGTATGGCGTCAAAATGGGCCAAAAAAAGTCATACTTTAGTATGGCCTCAAAATGTCATAAAAAACGTCATAGTATAGTATGGCGTCAAAATGGGCCAAAAAAAGTCATACTTTAGTATGGCCTCAAAATGTGCCAAAAAACGTCATAGTATAGTATGGCGTCAAAATGGGCCAAAAAAAGTCATACTTTAGTATGGCCTCCAAATGTGCCAAAAAACGTCATAGTATAGTATGGCGTCAAAATGGGCCAAAAAAAGTCATAGTATAGTATGGCGTCAAAATGGGCCAAAAAAAGTCATACTTTGGTATGGCCTCAAAATGTCATAAAAAACGTCATAGTATAGTATGGCGTCAAAATGGGCCAAAAAAAGTCATACTTTAGTAGGGCCTCAAAATGTCATAAAAAACGTCATAGTATAGTATGGCGTCAAAATGGGCCAAAAAAAGTCATACTTTAGTATGGCCTCAAAATGTCATAAAAAACGTCATAGTATAGTATGGCGTCAAAATGGGCCAAAAAAAGTCATACTTTAGTATGGCCTCAAAATGTCATAAAAAACGTCATAGTATAGTATGGCGTCAAAATGGGCCAAAAAAAGTCATACTTTAGTATGGCCTCAAAATGTGCCAAAAAACGTCATAGTATAGTATGGCGTCAAAATGGGCCAAAAAAAGTCATACTTTAGTATGGCCTCAAAATGTGCCAAAAAACGTCATAGTATAGTATGGCGTCAAAATGGGCCAAAAAAAGTCATAGTATAGTATGGCGTCAAAATGGGCCAAAAAAAGTCATACTTTGGTATGGCCTCAAAATGTCATAAAAAACGTCATAGTATAGTATGGCGTCAAAATGGGCCAAAAAAAGTCATACTTTAGTAGGGCCTCAAAATGTCATAAAAAACGTCATAGTATAGTATGGCGTCAAAATGGGCCAAAAAAAGTCATACTTTAGTATGGCCTCAAAATGTCATAAAAAACGTCATAGTATAGTATGGCGTCAAAATGGGCCAAAAAAAGTCATACTTTAGTATGGCCTCAAAATGTCATAAAAAAGGTCATAGTATAGTATGGCGTCAAAATGGGCCAAAAAAAGTCATAGTATAGTATGGCGTCAAAATGGGCCAAAAAAAGTCATACTTTGGTATGGCCTCAAAATGTCATAAAAAACGTCATAGTATAGTATGGCGTCAAAATGGGCCAAAAAAAGTCATACTTTAGTAGGGCCTCAAAATGTCATAAAAAACGTCATAGTATAGTATGGCGTCAAAATGGGCCAAAAAAAGTCATACTTTAGTATGGCCTCAAAATGTCATAAAAAACGTCATAGTATAGTATGGCGTCAAAATGGGCCAAAAAAAGTCATAGTATAGTATGGCGTCAAAATGGGCCAAAAAAAGTCATACTTTAGTATGGCCTCCAAATGTGCCAAAAAACGTCATAGTATAGTATGGCGTCAAAATGGGCCAAAAAAAGTCATACTTTAGTATGGCCTCAAAATGTGCCAAAAAACGTCATAGTATAGTATGGCGTCAAAATGGGCCAAAAAAAGTCATACTTTAGTATGGCCTCAAAATGTGCCAAAAAACGTCATAGTATAGTATGGCGTCAAAATGGGCCAAAAAAAGTCATACTTTAGTATGGCCTCAAAATGTCATAAAAAACGTCATAGTATAGTATGGCGTCAAAATGGGTCAAAAAAAGTCATACTTTAGTATGGCCTCAAAATGTCATAAAAAACGTCATAGTATAGTATGGCGTCAAAATGGGCCAAAAAAAGTCATAGTATAGTATGGCGTCAAAATGGGCCAAAAAAAGTCATACTTTGGTATGGCCTCAAAATGTCATAAAAAACGTCATAGTATAGTATGGCGTCAAAATGGGCCAAAAAAAGTCATACTTTAGTAGGGCCTCAAAATGTCATAAAAAACGTCATAGTATAGTATGGCGTCAAAATGGGCCAAAAAAAGTCATACTTTAGTATGGCCTCAAAATGTCATAAAAAACGTCATAGTATAGTATGGCGTCAAAATGGGCCAAAAAAAGTCATACTTTAGTATGGCCTCAAAATGTCATAAAAAACGTCATAGTATAGTATGGCGTCAAAATGGGCCAAAAAAAGTCATAGTATAGTATGGCGTCAAAATGGGCCAAAAAAAGTCATACTTTAGTATGGCCTCCAAATGTGCCAAAAAACGTCATAGTATAGTATGGCGTCAAAATGGGCCAAAAAAAGTCATACTTTAGTATGGCCTCAAAATGTGCCAAAAAACGTCATAGTATAGTATGGCGTCAAAATGGGCCAAAAAAAGTCATACTTTAGTATGGCCTCAAAATGTGCCAAAAAACGTCATAGTATAGTATGGCGTCAAAATGGGCCAAAAAAAGTCATACTTTAGTATGGCCTCAAAATGTCAAAAAAAGCGTCATAGTATAGTATGGCGTCAAAATGGGCCAAAAAAAGTCATACTTTAGTATGGCGTCAAAATGGGCCAAAAAAAGTCATACTTTAGTATGGCCTCATAATGGGCCAAAAAAAGTCATACTTTAGTATGGCCTCAAAATGTCATAAAAAACGTCATAGTATAGTATGGCGTCAAAATGGGCCAAAAAAAGTCATAGTATAGTATGGCGTCAAAATGGGCCAAAAAAAGTCATACTTTAGTATGGCCTCAAAATGTGCCAAAAAACGTCATATTATAGTATGGCGTCAAAATGGGCCAAAAAAAGTCATACTTTAGTAGGGCCTCAAAATGTCATAAAAAACGTCATAGTATAGTATGGCGTCAAAATGGGCCAAAAAAAGTCATACTTTAGTATGGCCTCAAAATGTCATAAAAAACGTCATAGTATAGTATGGCGTCAAAATGGGTCAAAAAAAGTCATACTTTAGTATGGCCTCAAAATGTGCCAAAAAACGTCATAGTATAGTATGGCGTCAAAATGGGCCAAAAAAAGTCATACTTTAGTATGGCCTCAAAATGTCATAAAAAACGTCATAGTATAGTATGGCGTCAAAATGGGCCAAAAAAAGTCATACTTTAGTATGGCCTCAAAATGTGCCAAAAAACGTCATAGTATAGTATGGCGTCAAAATGGGCCAAAAAAAGTCATACTTTAGTATGGCCTCAAAATGTCATAAAAAACGTCATAGTATAGTATGGCGTCAAAATGGGCCAAAAAAAGTCATACTTTAGTATGGCCTCAAAATGTGCCAAAAAACGTCATAGTATAGTATGGCGTCAAAATGGGCCAAAAAAAGTCATACTTTAGTATGGCCTCAAAATGTCATAAATAGCGTCATAGTATAGTATGGCGTCAAAATGGGCCAAAAAAAGTCATACTTTAGTATGGCCTCAAAATGTGCCAAAAAACGTCATAGTATAGTATGGCATCAAAATGGGCCAAAAAAAGTCATACTTTAGTATGGCCTCAAAATGTCATAAAAAGCGTCATTGTATAGTATGGCGTCAAAATGGGCCAAAAAAAGTCATACTTTAGTATGGCGTCAAAATGGGCCAAAAAAAGTCATACTTTAGTATGGCCTCATAATGGGCCAAAAAAAGTCATACTTTAGTATGGCGTCAAAATGTCATAAAAAACGTCATAGTATAGTATGGCGTCAAAATGGGCCAAAAAAAGTCATAGTATAGTATGGCGTCAAAATGGGCCAAAAAAAGTCATACTTTAGTATGGCCTCAAAATGTGCCAAAAAACGTCATAGTATAGTATGGCGTCAAAATGGGCCAAAAAAAGTCATACTTTAGTATGGCCTCAAAATGTGCCAAAAAACGTCATAGTATAGTATGGCGTCAAAATGGGCCAAAAAAAGTCATACTTTAGTATGGCCTCAAAATGTGCCAAAAAACGTCATAGTATAGTATGGCGTCAAAATGGGCCAAAAAAAGTCATACTTTAGTATGGCCTCAAAATGTCATAAAAAACGTCATAGTATAGTATGGCGTCAAAATGGGTCAAAAAAAGTCATACTTTAGTATGGCCTCAAAATGTCATAAAAAACGTCATAGTATAGTATGGCGTCAAAATGGGCCAAAAAAAGTCATACTTTAGTAGGGCCTCAAAATGTCATAAAAAACGTCATAGTATAGTATGGCGTCAAAATGGGCCAAAAAAAGTCATACTTTAGTATGGCCTCAAAATGTCATAAAAAACGTCATAGTATAGTATGGTGTCAAAATGGGCCAAAAAAAGTCATACTTTAGTATGGCCTCAAAATGTGCCAAAAAACGTCATAGTATAGTATGGCGTCAAAATGGGCCAAAAAAAGTCATACTTTAGTATGGCCTCAAAATGTCATAAAAAACGTCATAGTATAGTATGGCGTCAAAATGTGCCAAAAAAAGTCATACTTTAGTATGGCCTCAAAATGTGCCAAAAAACGTCATAGTATAGTATGGCGTCAAAATGGGCCAAAAAAAGTCATACTTTATTATGGCCTCAAAATGTCATAAAAAACGTCATAGTATAGTATGGCGTCAAAATGGGCCAAAAAAAGTCATACTTTAGTATGGCCTCAAAATGTCATGAAAAACATCATAATATAGTATGGCGTCAAAATGGGCCAAAAAAAGTCATACTTTAGTATGGCCTCAAAATGTGCCAAAAAACATCATAGTATAGTATGGCGTCAAAATGGGCCAAAAAAAGTCATACTTTAGTATGGCCTCAAAATGTCATAAAAAACGTCATAGTATAGTATGGCGTCAAAATGGGCCAAAAAAAGTCATACTTTAGTATGGCCTCAAAATGTGCCAAAAAACGTCATAGTATAGTATGGCGTCAAAATGGGCCAAAAAAAGTCATACTTTAGTATGGCCTCAAAATGTGCCAAAAAACGTCATAGTATAGTATGGCGTCAAAATGGGCCAAAAAAAGTCATAGTATAGTATGGCGTCAAAATGGGCCAAAAAAAGTCATACTTTGGTATGGCCTCAAAATGTCATAAAAAACGTCATAGTATAGTATGGCGTCAAAATGGGCCAAAAAAAGTCATACTTTAGTAGGGCCTCAAAATGTCATAAAAAACGTCATAGTATAGTATGGCGTCAAAATGGGCCAAAAAAAGTCATACTTTAGTATGGCCTCAAAATGTCATAAAAAACGTCATAGTATAGTATGGCGTCAAAATGGGCCAAAAAAAGTCATACTTTAGTATGGCCTCAAAATGTCATAAAAAACGTCATAGTATAGTATGGCGTCAAAATGGGCCAAAAAAAGTCATACTTTAGTATGGCCTCAAAATGTGCCAAAAAACGTCATAGTATAGTATGGCGTCAAAATGGGCCAAAAAAAGTCATACTTTAGTATGGCCTCAAAATGTGCCAAAAAACGTCATAGTATAGTATGGCGTCAAAATGGGCCAAAAAAAGTCATAGTATAGTATGGCGTCAAAATGGGCCAAAAAAAGTCATACTTTGGTATGGCCTCAAAATGTCATAAAAAACGTCATAGTATAGTATGGCGTCAAAATGGGCCAAAAAAAGTCATACTTTAGTAGGGCCTCAAAATGTCATAAAAAACGTCATAGTATAGTATGGCGTCAAAATGGGCCAAAAAAAGTCATACTTTAGTATGGCCTCAAAATGTCATAAAAAACGTCATAGTATAGTATGGCGTCAAAATGGGCCAAAAAAAGTCATACTTTAGTATGGCCTCAAAATGTCATAAAAAACGTCATAGTATAGTATGGCGTCAAAATGGGCCAAAAAAAGTCATAGTATAGTATGGCGTCAAAATGGGCCAAAAAAAGTCATACTTTAGTATGGCCTCCAAATGTGCCAAAAAACGTCATAGTATAGTATGGCGTCAAAATGGGCCAAAAAAAGTCATACTTTAGTATGGCCTCAAAATGTGCCAAAAAACGTCATAGTATAGTATGGCGTCAAAATGGGCCAAAAAAAGTCATACTTTAGTATGGCCTCAAAATGTGCCAAAAAACGTCATAGTATAGTATGGCGTCAAAATGGGCCAAAAAAAGTCATACTTTAGTATGGCCTCAAAATGTCATAAAAAACGTCATAGTATAGTATGGCGTCAAAATGGGTCAAAAAAAGTCATACTTTAGTATGGCCTCAAAATGTCATAAAAAACGTCATAGTATAGTATGGCGTCAAAATGGGCCAAAAAAAGTCATACTTTAGTAGGGCCTCAAAATGTCATAAAAAACGTCATAGTATAGTATGGCGTCAAAATGGGCCAAAAAAAGTCATACTTTAGTATGGCCTCAAAATGTCATAAAAAACGTCATAGTATAGTATGGCGTCAAAATGGGCCAAAAAAAGTCATACTTTAGTATGGCCTCAAAATGTGCCAAAAAACGTCATAGTATAGTATGGCGTCAAAATGGGCCAAAAAAAGTCATACTTTAGTATGGCCTCAAAATGTCATAAAAAACGTCATAGTATAGTATGGCGTCAAAATGGGTCAAAAAAAGTCATACTTTAGTATGGCCTCAAAATGTGCCAAAAAACATCATAGTATAGTATGGCGTCAAAATGGGCCAAAAAAAGTCATACTTTAGTATGGCCTCAAAATGTCATAAAAAACGTCATAGTATAGTATGGCGTCAAAATGGGCCAAAAAAAGTCATACTTTAG
This sequence comes from Toxotes jaculatrix, assembly GCF_017976425.1. Classification (NCBI taxonomy): domain Eukaryota; kingdom Metazoa; phylum Chordata; class Actinopteri; family Toxotidae; genus Toxotes; species Toxotes jaculatrix. The sequence goes on from NC_054407.1 coordinate 2,506,358, forward strand.
TATGGCCTCAAAATGTCATAAAAAACGTCATAGTATAGTATGGCGTCAAAATGGGCCAAAAAAAGTCATACTTTAGTATGGCCTCAAAATGTGCCAAAAAACGTCATAGTATAGTATGGCGTCAAAATGGGCCAAAAAAAGTCATACTTTAGTATGGCCTCAAAATGTCAAAAAAAGCGTCATAGTATAGTATGGCGTCAAAATGGGCCAAAAAAAGTCATACTTTAGTATGGCGTCAAAATGGGCCAAAAAAAGTCATACTTTAGTATGGCCTCATAATGGGCCAAAAAAAGTCATACTTTAGTATGGCCTCAAAATGTCATAAAAAACGTCATAGTATAGTATGGCGTCAAAATGGGCCAAAAAAAGTCATAGTATAGTATGGCGTCAAAATGGGCCAAAAAAAGTCATACTTTAGTATGGCCTCAAAATGTGCCAAAAAACGTCATATTATAGTATGGCGTCAAAATGGGCCAAAAAAAGTCATACTTTAGTAGGGCCTCAAAATGTCATAAAAAACGTCATAGTATAGTATGGCGTCAAAATGGGCCAAAAAAAGTCATACTTTAGTATGGCCTCAAAATGTCATAAAAAACGTCATAGTATAGTATGGCGTCAAAATGGGTCAAAAAAAGTCATACTTTAGTATGGCCTCAAAATGTGCCAAAAAACGTCATAGTATAGTATGGCGTCAAAATGGGCCAAAAAAAGTCATACTTTAGTATGGCCTCAAAATGTCATAAAAAACGTCATAGTATAGTATGGCGTCAAAATGGGCCAAAAAAAGTCATACTTTAGTATGGCCTCAAAATGTGCCAAAAAACGTCATAGTATAGTATGGCGTCAAAATGGGCCAAAAAAAGTCATACTTTAGTATGGCCTCAAAATGTCATAAAAAACGTCATAGTATAGTATGGCGTCAAAATGGGCCAAAAAAAGTCATACTTTAGTATGGCCTCAAAATGTGCCAAAAAACGTCATAGTATAGTATGGCGTCAAAATGGGCCAAAAAAAGTCATACTTTAGTATGGCCTCAAAATGTCATAAATAGCGTCATAGTATAGTATGGCGTCAAAATGGGCCAAAAAAAGTCATACTTTAGTATGGCCTCAAAATGTGCCAAAAAACGTCATAGTATAGTATGGCATCAAAATGGGCCAAAAAAAGTCATACTTTAGTATGGCCTCAAAATGTCATAAAAAGCGTCATTGTATAGTATGGCGTCAAAATGGGCCAAAAAAAGTCATACTTTAGTATGGCGTCAAAATGGGCCAAAAAAAGTCATACTTTAGTATGGCCTCATAATGGGCCAAAAAAAGTCATACTTTAGTATGGCGTCAAAATGTCATAAAAAACGTCATAGTATAGTATGGCGTCAAAATGGGCCAAAAAAAGTCATAGTATAGTATGGCGTCAAAATGGGCCAAAAAAAGTCATACTTTAGTATGGCCTCAAAATGTGCCAAAAAACGTCATAGTATAGTATGGCGTCAAAATGGGCCAAAAAAAGTCATACTTTAGTATGGCCTCAAAATGTGCCAAAAAACGTCATAGTATAGTATGGCGTCAAAATGGGCCAAAAAAAGTCATACTTTAGTATGGCCTCAAAATGTGCCAAAAAACGTCATAGTATAGTATGGCGTCAAAATGGGCCAAAAAAAGTCATACTTTAGTATGGCCTCAAAATGTCATAAAAAACGTCATAGTATAGTATGGCGTCAAAATGGGTCAAAAAAAGTCATACTTTAGTATGGCCTCAAAATGTCATAAAAAACGTCATAGTATAGTATGGCGTCAAAATGGGCCAAAAAAAGTCATACTTTAGTAGGGCCTCAAAATGTCATAAAAAACGTCATAGTATAGTATGGCGTCAAAATGGGCCAAAAAAAGTCATACTTTAGTATGGCCTCAAAATGTCATAAAAAACGTCATAGTATAGTATGGTGTCAAAATGGGCCAAAAAAAGTCATACTTTAGTATGGCCTCAAAATGTGCCAAAAAACGTCATAGTATAGTATGGCGTCAAAATGGGCCAAAAAAAGTCATACTTTAGTATGGCCTCAAAATGTGCCAAAAAACGTCATAGTATAGTATGGCGTCAAAATGGGCCAAAAAAAGTCATACTTTAGTATGGCGTCAAAATGTCATAAAAAACGTCATAGTATAGTATGGCGTCAAAATGGGCCAAAAAAAGTCATACTTTAGTATGGCCTCAAAATATGCCAAAAAACGTCATAGTATAGTATGGCGTCAAAATGGGCCAAAAAAAGTCATACTTTAGTATGGCCTCAAAATGTCATAAAAAATGTCATAGTATAGTATGGCGTCAAAATGGGCCAAAAAACGTCATAGTATAGTATGGCGTCAAAATGGGCCAAAAAAAGTCATACTTTAGTATGGCCTCAAAATGTGCCAAAAAACGTCATAGTATAGTATGGCGTCAAAATGGGCCAAAAAACGTCATAGTATAGTATGGCGTCAAAATGGGCCAAAAAAAGTCATACTTTAGTAGGGCCTCAAAATGTCATAAAAAACGTCATAGTATAGTATGGCGTCAAAATGGGCCAAAAAAAGTCATACTTTAGTATGGCCTCAAAATGTCATAAAAAACGTCATAGTATAGTATGGCGTCAAAATGGGCCAAAAAAAGTCATACTTTAGTATGGCCTCAAAATGTGCCAAAAAACGTCATAGTATAGTATGGCGTCAAAATGGGCCAAAAAAAGTCATACTTTAGTATGGCCTCAAAATGTCATAAAAAACGCCATAGTATAGTATGGCGTCAAAATGGGCCAAAAAAAGTCATACTTTAGTATGGCCTCAAAATGTGCCAAAAAACGTCATAGTATAGTATGGCGTCAAAATGGGCCAAAAAAAGTCATACTTTAGTATGGCCTCAAAATGTGCCAAAAAACGTCATAGTATAGTATGGCGTCAAAATGGGCCAAAAAAAGTCATACTTTAGTATGGCCTCAAAATGTCATAAAAAACGTCATAGTATAGTATGGCGTCAAAATGTGCCAAAAAAAGTCATACTTTAGTATGGCCTCAAAATGTGCCAAAAAACGTCATAGTATAGTATGGCGTCAAAATGGGCCAAAAAAAGTCATACTTTATTATGGCCTCAAAATGTCATAAAAAACGTCATAGTATAGTATGGCGTCAAAATGGGCCAAAAAAAGTCATACTTTAGTATGGCCTCAAAATGTCATGAAAAACATCATAATATAGTATGGCGTCAAAATGGGCCAAAAAAAGTCATACTTTAGTATGGCCTCAAAATGTGCCAAAAAACATCATAGTATAGTATGGCGTCAAAATGGGCCAAAAAAAGTCATACTTTAGTATGGCCTCAAAATGTCATAAAAAACGTCATAGTATAGTATGGCGTCAAAATGGGCCAAAAAAAGTCATACTTTAGTATGGCCTCAAAATGTGCCAAAAAACGTCATAGTATAGTATGGCGTCAAAATGGGCCAAAAAAAGTCATAGTATAGTATGGCGTCAAAATGGGCCAAAAAAAGTCATACTTTGGTATGGCCTCAAAATGTCATAAAAAATGTCATAGTATAGTATGGCGTCAAAATGGGCCAAAAAAAGTCATAGTATAGTATGGCGTCAAAATGGGCCAAAAAAAGTCATACTTTGGTATGGCCTCAAAATGTCATAAAAAACGTCATAGTATAGTATGGCGTCAAAATGGGCCAAAAAAAGTCATACTTTAGTAGGGCCTCAAAATGTCATAAAAAACGTCATAGTATAGTATGGCGTCAAAATGGGCCAAAAAAAGTCATACTTTAGTATGGCCTCAAAATGTCATAAAAAACGTCATAGTATAGTATGGCGTCAAAATGGGCCAAAAAAAGTCATACTTTAGTATGGCCTCAAAATGTCATAAAAAACGTCATAGTATAGTATGGCGTCAAAATGGGCCAAAAAAAGTCATAGTATAGTATGGCGTCAAAATGGGCCAAAAAAAGTCATACTTTAGTATGGCCTCCAAATGTGCCAAAAAACGTCATAGTATAGTATGGCGTCAAAATGGGCCAAAAAAAGTCATACTTTAGTATGGCCTCAAAATGTGCCAAAAAACGTCATAGTATAGTATGGCGTCAAAATGGGCCAAAAAAAGTCATACTTTAGTATGGCCTCAAAATGTGCCAAAAAACGTCATAGTATAGTATGGCGTCAAAATGGGCCAAAAAAAGTCATACTTTAGTATGGCCTCAAAATGTCATAAAAAACGTCATAGTATAGTATGGCGTCAAAATGGGTCAAAAAAAGTCATACTTTAGTATGGCCTCAAAATGTCATAAAAAACGTCATAGTATAGTATGGCGTCAAAATGGGCCAAAAAAAGTCATACTTTAGTAGGGCCTCAAAATGTCATAAAAAACGTCATAGTATAGTATGGCGTCAAAATGGGCCAAAAAAAGTCATACTTTAGTATGGCCTCAAAATGTCATAAAAAACGTCATAGTATAGTATGGCGTCAAAATGGGCCAAAAAAAGTCATACTTTAGTATGGCCTCAAAATGTGCCAAAAAACGTCATAGTATAGTATGGCGTCAAAATGGGCCAAAAAAAGTCATACTTTAGTATGGCCTCAAAATGTGCCAAAAAACGTCATAGTATAGTATGGCGTCAAAATGGGCCAAAAAAAGTCATAGTATAGTATGGCGTCAAAATGGGCCAAAAAAAGTCATACTTTAGTATGGCCTCAAAATGTGCCAAAAAACGTCATAGTATAGTATGGCGTCAAAATGGGCCAAAAAAAGTCATACTTTAGTATGGCCTCAAAATGTCATAAAAAACGTCATAGCATAGTATGGCGTCAAAATGGGTCAAAAAAAGTCATACTTTAGTATGGCCTCAAAATGTGCCAAAAAACATCATAGTATAGTATGGCGTCAAAATGGGCCAAAAAAAGTCATACTTTAGTATGGCCTCAAAATGTCATAAAAAACGTCATAGTATAGTATGGCGTCAAAATGGGCCAAAAAAAGTCATACTTTAGTATGGCCTCAAAATGTCATAAAAAACGTCATAGTATAGTATGGCGTCAAAATGTGCCAAAAAAAGTCATACTTTAGTCGGGCCTCAAAATGTCATAAAAAACGTCATAGTATAGTATGGCGTCAAAATGGGCCAAAAAAAGGCATACTTTAGTATGGCCTCAAAATGTCATAAAAAACGTCATAGTATAGTATGGCGTCAAAATGGGCCAAAAAAAGTCATACTTTAGTATGGCCTCAAAATGTCATAAAAAACGTCATAGTATAGTATGGCGTCAAAATGTGCCAAAAAAAGTCATACTTTAGTATGGCCTCAAAATGTGCCAAAAAACGTCATAGTATAGTATGGCGTCAAAATGGGCCAAAAAAAGTCATACTTTATTATGGCCTCAAAATGTCATAAAAAACGTCATAGTATAGTATGGCGTCAAAATGGGCCAAAAAAAGTCATACTTTAGTATGGCCTCAAAATGTCATGAAAAACATCATAATATAGTATGGCGTCAAAATGGGCCAAAAAAAGTCATACTTTAGTATGGCCTCAAAATGTGCCAAAAAACATCATAGTATAGTATGGCGTCAAAATGGGCCAAAAAAAGTCATACTTTAGTATGGCCTCAAAATGTCATAAAAAACGTCATAGTATAGTATGGCGTCAAAATGGGCCAAAAAAAGTCATACTTTAGTATGGCCTCAAAATGTGCCAAAAAACGTCATAGTATAGTATGGCGTCAAAATGGGCCAAAAAAAGTCATAGTATAGTATGGCGTCAAAATGGGCCAAAAAAAGTCATACTTTGGTATGGCCTCAAAATGTCATAAAAAACGTCATAGTATAGTATGGCGTCAAAATGGGCCAAAAAAAGTCATAGTATAGTATGGCGTCAAAATGGGCCAAAAAAAGTCATACTTTGGTATGGCCTCAAAATGTCATAAAAAACGTCATAGTATAGTATGGCGTCAAAATGGGCCAAAAAAAGTCATACTTTAGTAGGGCCTCAAAATGTCATAAAAAACGTCATAGTATAGTATGGCGTCAAAATGGGCCAAAAAAAGTCATACTTTAGTATGGCCTCAAAATGTCATAAAAAACGTCATAGTATAGTATGGCGTCAAAATGGGCCAAAAAAAGTCATAGTATAGTATGGCGTCAAAATGGGCCAAAAAAAGTCATACTTTGGTATGGCCTCAAAATGTCATAAAAAACGTCATAGTATAGTATGGCGTCAAAATGGGCCAAAAAAAGTCATACTTTAGTAGGGCCTCAAAATGTCATAAAAAACGTCATAGTATAGTATGGCGTCAAAATGGGCCAAAAAAAGTCATACTTTAGTATGGCCTCAAAATGTCATAAAAAACGTCATAGTATAGTATGGCGTCAAAATGGGCCAAAAAAAGTCATACTTTAGTATGGCCTCAAAATGTCATAAAAAACGTCATAGTATAGTATGGCGTCAAAATGGGCCAAAAAAAGTCATACTTTAGTATGGCCTCAAAATGTGCCAAAAAACGTCATAGTATAGTATGGCGTCAAAATGGGCCAAAAAAAGTCATACTTTAGTATGGCCTCAAAATGTGCCAAAAAACGTCATAGTATAGTATGGCGTCAAAATGGGCCAAAAAAAGTCATAGTATAGTATGGCGTCAAAATGGGCCAAAAAAAGTCATACTTTGGTATGGCCTCAAAATGTCATAAAAAACGTCATAGTATAGTATGGCGTCAAAATGGGCCAAAAAAAGTCATACTTTAGTAGGGCCTCAAAATGTCATAAAAAACGTCATAGTATAGTATGGCGTCAAAATGGGCCAAAAAAAGTCATACTTTAGTATGGCCTCAAAATGTCATAAAAAACGTCATAGTATAGTATGGCGTCAAAATGGGCCAAAAAAAGTCATACTTTAGTATGGCCTCAAAATGTCATAAAAAACGTCATAGTATAGTATGGCGTCAAAATGGGCCAAAAAAAGTCATAGTATAGTATGGCGTCAAAATGGGCCAAAAAAAGTCATACTTTAGTATGGCCTCCAAATGTGCCAAAAAACGTCATAGTATAGTATGGCGTCAAAATGGGCCAAAAAAAGTCATACTTTAGTATGGCGTCAAAATGTGCCAAAAAACGTCATAGTATAGTATGGCGTCAAAATGGGCCAAAAAAAGTCATACTTTAGTATGGCCTCAAAATGTGCCAAAAAACGTCATAGTATAGTATGGCGTCAAAATGGGCCAAAAAAAGTCATACTTTAGTATGGCCTCAAAATGTCATAAAAAACGTCATAGTATAGTATGGCGTCAAAATGGGTCAAAAAAAGTCATACTTTAGTATGGCCTCAAAATGTCATAAAAAACGTCATAGTATAGTATGGCGTCAAAATGGGCCAAAAAAAGTCATACTTTAGTAGGGCCTCAAAATGTCATAAAAAACGTCATAGTATAGTATGGCGTCAAAATGGGCCAAAAAAAGTCATACTTTAGTATGGCCTCAAAATGTCATAAAAAACGTCATAGTATAGTATGGCGTCAAAATGGGCCAAAAAAAGTCATACTTTAGTATGGCCTCAAAATGTGCCAAAAAACGTCATAGTATAGTATGGCGTCAAAATGGGCCAAAAAAAGTCATACTTTAGTATGGCCTCAAAATGTCATAAAAAACGTCATAGTATAGTATGGCGTCAAAATGGGTCAAAAAAAGTCATACTTTAGTATGGCCTCAAAATGTGCCAAAAAACATCATAGTATAGTATGGCGTCAAAATGGGCCAAAAAAAGTCATACTTTAGTATGGCCTCAAAATGTCATAAAAAACGTCATAGTATAGTATGGCGTCAAAATGGGCCAAAAAAAGTCATACTTTAGTATGGCCTCAAAATGTCATAAAAAACGTCATAGTATAGTATGGCGTCAAAATGGGCCAAAAAAAGTCATACTTTAGTATGGCCTCAAAATGTGCCAAAAAACGTCATAGTATAGTATGGCGTCAAAATGGGCCAAAAAAAGTCATACTTTAGTATGGCCTCAAAATGTCAAAAAAAGCGTCATAGTATAGTATGGCGTCAAAATGGGCCAAAAAAAGTCATACTTTAGTATGGCGTCAAAATGGGCCAAAAAAAGTCATACTTTAGTATGGCCTCATAATGGGCCAAAAAAAGTCATACTTTAGTATGGCCTCAAAATGTCATAAAAAACGTCATAGTATAGTATGGCGTCAAAATGGGCCAAAAAAAGTCATACTTTAGTATGGCCTCAAAATGTCATAAAAAACGTCATAGTATAGTATGGCGTCAAAATGTGCCAAAAAAAGTCATACTTTAGTATGGCCTCAAAATGTGCCAAAAAACGTCATAGTATAGTATGGCGTCAAAATGGGCCAAAAAAAGTCATACTTTATTATGGCCTCAAAATGTCATAAAAAACGTCATAGTATAGTATGGCGTCAAAATGGGCCAAAAAAAGTCATACTTTAGTATGGCCTCAAAATGTCATGAAAAACATCATAATATAGTATGGCGTCAAAATGGGCCAAAAAAAGTCATACTTTAGTATGGCCTCAAAATGTGCCAAAAAACATCATAGTATAGTATGGCGTCAAAATGGGCCAAAAAAAGTCATACTTTAGTATGGCCTCAAAATGTCATAAAAAACGTCATAGTATAGTATGGCGTCAAAATGGGCCAAAAAAAGTCATACTTTAGTATGGCCTCAAAATGTGCCAAAAAACGTCATAGTATAGTATGGCGTCAAAATGGGCCAAAAAAAGTCATACTTTAGTATGGCCTCAAAATGTGCCAAAAAACGTCATAGTATAGTATGGCGTCAAAATGGGCCAAAAAAAGTCATAGTGTAGTATGGCGTCAAAATGGGCCAAAAAAAGTCATACTTTAGTATGGCCTCAAAATGTCATAAAAAACGTCATAGTATAGTATGGCGTCAAAATGGGCCAAAAAAAGTCATACTTTAGTATGGCCTCAAAATGTCATAAAAAACGTCATAGTATAGTATGGCGTCAAAATGGGCCAAAAAAAGTCATACTTTAGTATGGCCTCAAAATGTGCCAAAAAACGTCATAGTATAGTATGGCGTCAAAATGGGCCAAAAAAAGTCATACTTTAGTATGGCCTCAAAATGTGCCAAAAAACGTCATAGTATAGTATGGCGTCAAAATGGGCCAAAAAAAGTCATAGTATAGTATGGCGTCAAAATGGGCCAAAAAAAGTCAAACTTTGGTATGGCCTCAAAATGTCATAAAAAACGTCATAGTATAGTATGGCGTCAAAATGGGCCAAAAAAAGTCATACTTTAGTAGGGCCTCAAAATGTCATAAAAAACGTCATAGTATAGTATGGCGTCAAAATGGGCCAAAAAAAGTCATACTTTAGTATGGCCTCAAAATGTCATAAAAAACGTCATAGTATAGTATGGCGTCAAAATGGGCCAAAAAAAGTCATACTTTAGTATGGCCTCAAAATGTCATAAAAAACGTCATAGTATAGTATGGCGTCAAAATGGGCCAAAAAAAGTCATAGTATAGTATGGCGTCAAAATGGGCCAAAAAAAGTCATACTTTAGTATGGCCTCCAAATGTGCCAAAAAACGTCATAGTATAGTATGGCGTCAAAATGGGCCAAAAAAAGTCATACTTTAGTATGGCCTCAAAATGTGCCAAAAAACGTCATAGTATAGTATGGCGTCAAAATGGGCCAAAAAAAGTCATACTTTAGTATGGCCTCAAAATGTGCCAAAAAACGTCATAGTATAGTATGGCGTCAAAATGGGCCAAAAAAAGTCATACTTTAGTATGGCCTCAAAATGTCATAAAAAACGTCATAGTATAGTATGGCGTCAAAATGGGTCAAAAAAAGTCATACTTTAGTATGGCCTCAAAATGTCATAAAAAACGTCATAGTATAGTATGGCGTCAAAATGGGCCAAAAAAAGTCATACTTTAGTAGGGCCTCAAAATGTCATAAAAAACGTCATAGTATAGTATGGCGTCAAAATGGGCCAAAAAAAGTCATACTTTAGTATGGCCTCAAAATGTCATAAAAAACGTCATAGTATAGTATGGCGTCAAAATGGGCCAAAAAAAGTCATACTTTAGTATGGCCTCAAAATGTGCCAAAAAACGTCATAGTATAGTATGGCGTCAAAATGGGCCAAAAAAAGTCATACTTTAGTATGGCCTCAAAATGTCATAAAAAACGTCATAGTATAGTATGGCGTCAAAATGGGCCAAAAAAAGTCATACTTTAGTATGGCCTCAAAATGTCATAAAAAACGTCATAGTATAGTATGGCGTCAAAATGGGCCAAAAAAAGTCATACTTTAGTATGGCCTCAAAATGTGCCAAAAAACGTCATAGTATAGTATGGCGTCAAAATGGGCCAAAAAAAGTCATACTTTAGTATGGCCTCAAAATGTCAAAAAAAGCGTCATAGTATAGTATGGCGTCAAAATGGGCCAAAAAAAGTCATACTTTAGTATGGCCTCAAAATGTCATAAAAAACGTCATAGTATAGTATGGCGTCAAAATGGGCCAAAAAAAGTCATAGTATAGTATGGCGTCAAAATGGGCCAAAAAAAGTCATACTTTAGTATGGCCTCAAAATGTGCCAAAAAACGTCATATTATAGTATGGCGTCAAAATGGGCCAAAAAAAGTCATACTTTAGTAGGGCCTCAAAATGTCATAAAAAACGTCATAGTATAGTATGGCGTCAAAATGGGCCAAAAAAAGTCATACTTTAGTATGGCCTCAAAATGTCATAAAAAACGTCATAGTATAGTATGGCGTCAAAATGGGCCAAAAAAAGTCATACTTTAGTATGGCCTCAAAATGTGCCAAAAAACGTCATAGTATAGTATGGCGTCAAAATGGGCCAAAAAAAGTCATACTTTAGTATGGCCTCAAAATGTGCCAAAAAACGTCATAGTATAGTATGGCGTCAAAATGGGCCAAAAAAAGTCATACTTTAGTATGGCCTCAAAATGTGCCAAAAAACGTCATAGTATAGTATGGCGTCAAAATGGGCCAAAAAAAGTCATACTTTAGTATGGCCTCAAAATGTCATAAAAAACGTCATAGTATAGTATGGCGTCAAAATGGGTCAAAAAAAGTCATACTTTAGTATGGCCTCAAAATGTCATAAAAAACGTCATAGTATAGTATGGCGTCAAAATGGGCCAAAAAAAGTCATACTTTAGTAGGGCCTCAAAATGTCATAAAAAACGTCATAGTATAGTATGGCGTCAAAATGGGCCAAAAAAAGTCATACTTTAGTATGGCCTCAAAATGTCATAAAAAACGTCATAGTATAGTATGGTGTCAAAATGGGCCAAAAAAAGTCATACTTTAGTATGGCCTCAAAATGTGCCAAAAAACGTCATAGTATAGTATGGCGTCAAAATGGGCCAAAAAAAGTCATACTTTAGTATGGCCTCAAAATGTGCCAAAAAACGTCATAGTATAGTATGGCGTCAAAATGGGCCAAAAAAAGTCATACTTTAGTATGGCCTCAAAATGTGCCAAAAAACGTCATAGTATAGTATGGCGTCAAAATGGGCCAAAAAAAGTCATACTTTAGTATGGCCTCAAAATGTCATAAATAGCGTCATAGTATAGTATGGCGTCAAAATGGGCCAAAAAAAGTCATACTTTAGTATGGCCTCAAAATGTGCCAAAAAACGTCATAGTATAGTATGGCGTCAAAATGGGCCAAAAAAAGTCATACTTTAGTATGGCCTCAAAATGTCAAAAAAAGCGTCATAGTATAGTATGGCGTCAAAATGGGCCAAAAAAAGTCATACTTTAGTATGGCCTCAAAATGTCATAAAAAACGTCATAGTATAGTATGGCGTCAAAATGGGCCAAAAAAAGTCATAGTATAGTATGGCGTCAAAATGGGCCAAAAAAAGTCATACTTTAGTATGGCCTCAAAATGTGCCAAAAAACGTCATATTATAGTATGGCGTCAAAATGGGCCAAAAAAAGTCATACTTTAGTAGGGCCTCAAAATGTCATAAAAAACGTCATAGTATAGTATGGCGTCAAAATGGGCCAAAAAAAGTCATACTTTAGTATGGCCTCAAAATGTCATAAAAAACGTCATAGTATAGTATGGCGTCAAAATGGGCCAAAAAAAGTCATACTTTAGTATGGCCTCAAAATGTGCCAAAAAACGTCATAGTATAGTATGGCGTCAAAATGGGCCAAAAAAAGTCATACTTTAGTATGGCCTCAAAATGTCATAAAAAACGTCATAGTATAGTATGGCGTCAAAATGGGCCAAAAAAAGTCATACTTTAGTATGGCCTCAAAATGTGCCAAAAAACGTCATAGTATAGTATGGCGTCAAAATGGGCCAAAAAAAGTCATACTTTAGTATGGCCTCAAAATGTCATAAATAGCGTCATAGTATAGTATGGCGTCAAAATGGGCCAAAAAAAGTCATACTTTAGTATGGCCTCAAAATGTGCCAAAAAACGTCATAGTATAGTATGGCATCAAAATGGGCCAAAAAAAGTCATACTTTAGTATGGCCTCAAAATGTCATAAAAAGCGTCATTGTATAGTATGGCGTCAAAATGGGCCAAAAAAAGTCATACTTTAGTATGGCGTCAAAATGGGCCAAAAAAAGTCATACTTTAGTATGGCCTCATAATGGGCCAAAAAAAGTCATACTTTAGTATGGCGTCAAAATGTCATAAAAAACGTCATAGTATAGTATGGCGTCAAAATGGGCCAAAAAAAGTCATAGTATAGTATGGCGTCAAAATGGGCCAAAAAAAGTCATACTTTAGTATGGCCTCAAAATGTGCCAAAAAACGTCATAGTATAGTATGGCGTCAAAATGGGCCAAAAAAAGTCATACTTTAGTATGGCCTCAAAATGTGCCAAAAAACGTCATAGTATAGTATGGCGTCAAAATGGGCCAAAAAAAGTCATACTTTAGTATGGCCTCAAAATGTGCCAAAAAACGTCATAGTATAGTATGGCGTCAAAATGGGCCAAAAAAAGTCATACTTTAGTATGGCCTCAAAATGTCATAAAAAACGTCATAGTATAGTATGGCGTCAAAATGGGTCAAAAAAAGTCATACTTTAGTATGGCCTCAAAATGTCATAAAAAACGTCATAGTATAGTATGGCGTCAAAATGGGCCAAAAAAAGTCATACTTTAGTAGGGCCTCAAAATGTCATAAAAAACGTCATAGTATAGTATGGCGTCAAAATGGGCCAAAAAAAGTCATACTTTAGTATGGCCTCAAAATGTCATAAAAAACGTCATAGTATAGTATGGTGTCAAAATGGGCCAAAAAAAGTCATACTTTAGTATGGCCTCAAAATGTGCCAAAAAACGTCATAGTATAGTATGGCGTCAAAATGGGCCAAAAAAAGTCATACTTTAGTATGGCCTCAAAATGTGCCAAAAAACGTCATAGTATAGTATGGCGTCAAAATGGGCCAAAAAAAGTCATACTTTAGTATGGCCTCAAAATGTCATAAAAAACGTCATAGTATAGAATGGCGTCAAAATGGGCCAAAAAAAGTCATACTTTAGTATGGCCTCAAAATATGCCAAAAAACGTCATAGTATAGTATGGCGTCAAAATGGGCCAAAAAAAGTCATACTTTAGTATGGCCTCAAAATGTCATAAAAAATGTCATAGTATAGTATGGCGTCAAAATGGGCCAAAAAACGTCATAGTATAGTATGGCGTCAAAATGGGCCAAAAAAAGTCATACTTTAGTATGGCCTCAAAATGTGCCAAAAAACGTCATAGTATAGTATGGCGTCAAAATGGGCCAAAAAACGTCATAGTATAGTATGGCGTCAAAATGGGCCAAAAAAAGTCATACTTTAGTAGGGCCTCAAAATGTCATAAAAAACGTCATAGTATAGTATGGCGTCAAAATGGGCCAAAAAAAGTCATACTTTAGTATGGCCTCAAAATGTCATAAAAAACGTCATAGTATAGTATGGCGTCAAAATGGGCCAAAAAAAGTCATACTTTAGTATGGCCTCAAAATGTGCCAAAAAACGTCATAGTATAGTATGGCGTCAAAATGGGCCAAAAAAAGTCATACTTTAGTATGGCCTCAAAATGTCATAAAAAACGCCATAGTATAGTATGGCGTCAAAATGGGCCAAAAAAAGTCATACTTTAGTATGGCCTCAAAATGTGCCAAAAAACGTCATAGTATAGTATGGCGTCAAAATGGGCCAAAAAAAGTCATACTTTAGTATGGCCTCAAAATGTGCCAAAAAACGTCATAGTATAGTATGGCGTCAAAATGGGCCAAAAAAAGTCATACTTTAGTATGGCCTCAAAATGTGCCAAAAAACGTCATAGTATAGTATGGCGTCAAAATGGGCCAAAAAAAGTCATACTTTAGTATGGCCTCAAAATGTCATAAAAAACGTCATAGTATAGTATGGCGTCAAAATGGGCCAAAAAAAGTCATACTTTAGTATGGCCTCAAAATATGCCAAAAAACGTCATAGTATGGTATGGCGTCAAAATGGGCCAAAAAAAGTCATACTTTAGTATGGCCTCAAAATGTCATAAAAAATGTCATAGTATAGTATGGCGTCAAAATGGGCCAAAAAACGTCATAGTATAGTATGGCGTCAAAATGGGCCAAAAAAAGTCATACTTCAGTATGGCGTCAAAATGTGCCAAAAAACGTCATAGTATAGTATGGCGTCAAAATGGGCCAAAAAAAGTCATACTTTAGTATGGCCTCAAAATGTCATGAAAAACATCATAGTATAGTATGGCGTCAAAATGGGCCAAAAAAAGTCATACTTTAGTATGGCCTCAAAATGTGCCAAAAAACGTCATAGTATAGTATGGCGTCAAAATGGGCCAAAAAAAGTCATACTTTAGTATGGCCTCAAAATGTCATAAAAAACGTCATAGTATAGTATGGCGTCAAAATGGGCCAAAAAAAGTCATACTTTAGTATGGCCTCAAAATGTGCCAAAAAACGTCATAGTATAGTATGGCGTCAAAATGGGCCAAAAAAAGTCATACTTTAGTATGGCCTGAAACTGTGCCAAAAAACGTCATAGTATAGTATGGCGTCAAAATGGGCCAAAAAAAGTCATACTTTAGTATGGCCTCAAAATGTCATAAAAAACGTCATAGTATAGTATGGCGTCAAAATGGGCCAAAAAAAGTCATACTTTAGTATGGCCTCAAAATGTCATAAAAAGCGTCATAGTATAGTATGGCGTCAAAATGGGCCAAAAAAAGTCATACTTTAGTATGGCCTCAAAATGTCATAAAAAACGTCATAGTATAGTATGGCGTCAAAATGGGCCAAAAAAAGTCATACTTTAGTATGGCCTCAAAATGTGCCAAAAAACATCATAGTATAGTATGGCGTCAAAATGGGCCAAAAAAAGTCATACATTAGTAGTGCCTCAAAATGTCATAGAACACATCATAGTATAGTATGGCGTCAAAATGGGCCAAAAAAAGTCATACTTTAGTATGGCCTCATAATGGGCCAAAAAAAGTCATACTTTAGTATGGCCTCAAAATGTCATAAAAAACGTCATAGTATAGTATGGCGTCAAAATGGGCCAAAAAAAGTCATAGTATAGTATGGCGTCAAAATGGGCCAAAAAAAGTCATACTTTAGTATGGCCTCAAAATGTGCCAAAAAACGTCATAGTATGGCGTCAAAATGGGCCAAAAAAAGTCATACTTTAGTATGGCCTCAAAATGTGCCAAAAAACGTCATAGTATAGTATGGCGTCAAAATGGGCCAAAAAAAGTCATACTTTAGTATGGCCTCAAAATGTCATAAAAAACGTCATAGTATAGTATGGCGTCAAAATGGGCCAAAAAAAGTCATACTTTAGTATGGCCTCAAAATGTCATAAAAAACGTCATAGTATAGTATGGCGTCAAAATGGGCCAAAAAAAGTCATACTTTAGTAGGGCCTCAAAATGTCATAAAAAACGTCATAGTATAGTATGGCGTCAAAATGGGCCAAAAAAAGTCATACTTTAGTATGGCCTCAAAATGTGCCAAAAAACGTCATAGTATAGTATGGCGTCAAAATGGGCCAAAAAAAGTCATACTTTAGTATGGCCTCAAAATGTCATAAAAAACGCCATAGTATAGTATGGCGTCAAAATGGGCCAAAAAAAGTCATACTTTAGTATGGCCTCAAAATGTGCCAAAAAACGTCATAGTATAGTATGGCGTCAAAATGGGCCAAAAAAAGTCATACTTTAGTATGGCCTCAAAATGTGCCAAAAAACGTCATAGTATAGTATGGCGTCAAAATGGGCCAAAAAAAGTCATACTTTAGTATGGCCTCAAAATGTCATAAAAAACGTCATAGTATAGTATGGCGTCAAAATGTGCCAAAAAAAGTCATACTTTAGTATGGCCTCAAAATGTGCCAAAAAACGTCATAGTATAGTATGGCGTCAAAATGGGCCAAAAAAAGTCATACTTTATTATGGCCTCAAAATGTCATAAAAAACGTCATAGTATAGTATGGCGTCAAAATGGGCCAAAAAAAGTCATACTTTAGTATGGCCTCAAAATGTCATGAAAAACATCATAATATAGTATGGCGTCAAAATGGGCCAAAAAAAGTCATACTTTAGTATGGCCTCAAAATGTGCCAAAAAACATCATAGTATAGTATGGCGTCAAAATGGGCCAAAAAAAGTCATACTTTAGTATGGCCTCAAAATGTCATAAAAAACGTCATAGTATAGTATGGCGTCAAAATGGGCCAAAAAAAGTCATACTTTAGTATGGCCTCAAAATGTGCCAAAAAACGTCATAGTATAGTATGGCGTCAAAATGGGCCAAAAAAAGTCATAGTATAGTATGGCGTCAAAATGGGCCAAAAAAAGTCATACTTTGGTATGGCCTCAAAATGTCATAAAAAATGTCATAGTATAGTATGGCGTCAAAATGGGCCAAAAAAAGTCATAGTATAGTATGGCGTCAAAATGGGCCAAAAAAAGTCATACTTTGGTATGGCCTCAAAATGTCATAAAAAACGTCATAGTATAGTATGGCGTCAAAATGGGCCAAAAAAAGTCATACTTTAGTAGGGCCTCAAAATGTCATAAAAAACGTCATAGTATAGTATGGCGTCAAAATGGGCCAAAAAAAGTCATACTTTAGTATGGCCTCAAAATGTCATAAAAAACGTCATAGTATAGTATGGCGTCAAAATGGGCCAAAAAAAGTCATACTTTAGTATGGCCTCAAAATGTCATAAAAAACGTCATAGTATAGTATGGCGTCAAAATGGGCCAAAAAAAGTCATAGTATAGTATGGCGTCAAAATGGGCCAAAAAAAGTCATACTTTAGTATGGCCTCCAAATGTGCCAAAAAACGTCATAGTATAGTATGGCGTCAAAATGGGCCAAAAAAAGTCATACTTTAGTATGGCCTCAAAATGTGCCAAAAAACGTCATAGTATAGTATGGCGTCAAAATGGGCCAAAAAAAGTCATACTTTAGTATGGCCTCAAAATGTGCCAAAAAACGTCATAGTATAGTATGGCGTCAAAATGGGCCAAAAAAAGTCATACTTTAGTATGGCCTCAAAATGTCATAAAAAACGTCATAGTATAGTATGGCGTCAAAATGGGTCAAAAAAAGTCATACTTTAGTATGGCCTCAAAATGTCATAAAAAACGTCATAGTATAGTATGGCGTCAAAATGGGCCAAAAAAAGTCATACTTTAGTAGGGCCTCAAAATGTCATAAAAAACGTCATAGTATAGTATGGCGTCAAAATGGGCCAAAAAAAGTCATACTTTAGTATGGCCTCAAAATGTCATAAAAAACGTCATAGTATAGTATGGCGTCAAAATGGGCCAAAAAAAGTCATACTTTAGTATGGCCTCAAAATGTGCCAAAAAACGTCATAGTATAGTATGGCGTCAAAATGGGCCAAAAAAAGTCATACTTTAGTATGGCCTCAAAATGTGCCAAAAAACGTCATAGTATAGTATGGCGTCAAAATGGGCCAAAAAAAGTCATAGTATAGTATGGCGTCAAAATAGGCCAAAAAAAGTCATACTTTAGTATGGCCTCAAAATGTGCCAAAAAACGTCATAGTATAGTATGGCGTCAAAATGGGCCAAAAAAAGTCATACTTTAGTATGGCCTCAAAATGTCATAAAAAACGTCATAGCATAGTATGGCGTCAAAATGGGTCAAAAAAAGTCATACTTTAGTATGGCCTCAAAATGTGCCAAAAAACATCATAGTATAGTATGGCGTCAAAATGGGCCAAAAAAAGTCATACTTTAGTATGGCCTCAAAATGTCATAAAAAACGTCATAGTATAGTATGGCGTCAAAATGGGCCAAAAAAAGTCATACTTTAGTATGGCCTCAAAATGTCATAAAAAACGTCATAGTATAGTATGGCGTCAAAATGTGCCAAAAAAAGTCATACTTTAGTCGGGCCTCAAAATGTCATAAAAAACGTCATAGTATAGTATGGCGTCAAAATGGGCCAAAAAAAGGCATACTTTAGTATGGCCTCAAAATGTCATAAAAAACGTCATAGTATAGTATGGCGTCAAAATGGGCCAAAAAAAGTCATACTTTAGTATGGCCTCAAAATGTCATAAAAAACGTCATAGTATAGTATGGCGTCAAAATGTGCCAAAAAAAGTCATACTTTAGTATGGCCTCAAAATGTGCCAAAAAACGTCATAGTATAGTATGGCGTCAAAATGGGCCAAAAAAAGTCATACTTTATTATGGCCTCAAAATGTCATAAAAAACGTCATAGTATAGTATGGCGTCAAAATGGGCCAAAAAAAGTCATACTTTAGTATGGCCTCAAAATGTCATGAAAAACATCATAATATAGTATGGCGTCAAAATGGGCCAAAAAAAGTCATACTTTAGTATGGCCTCAAAATGTGCCAAAAAACATCATAGTATAGTATGGCGTCAAAATGGGCCAAAAAAAGTCATACTTTAGTATGGCCTCAAAATGTCATAAAAAACGTCATAGTATAGTATGGCGTCAAAATGGGCCAAAAAAAGTCATACTTTAGTATGGCCTCAAAATGTGCCAAAAAACGTCATAGTATAGTATGGCGTCAAAATGGGCCAAAAAAAGTCATAGTATAGTATGGCGTCAAAATGGGCCAAAAAAAGTCATACTTTGGTATGGCCTCAAAATGTGCCAAAAAACGTCATAGTATAGTATGGCGTCAAAATGGGCCAAAAAAAGTCATACTTTAGTATGGCCTCAAAATGTCAAAAAAAGCGTCATAGTATAGTATGGCGTCAAAATGGGCCAAAAAAAGTCATACTTTAGTATGGCCTCAAAATGTCATAAAAAACGTCATAGTATAGTATGGCGTCAAAATGGGCCAAAAAAAGTCATAGTATAGTATGGCGTCAAAATGGGCCAAAAAAAGTCATACTTTAGTATGGCCTCAAAATGTGCCAAAAAACGTCATATTATAGTATGGCGTCAAAATGGGCCAAAAAAAGTCATACTTTAGTAGGGCCTCAAAATGTCATAAAAAACGTCATAGTATAGTATGGCGTCAAAATGGGCCAAAAAAAGTCATACTTTAGTATGGCCTCAAAATGTCATAAAAAACGTCATAGTATAGTATGGCGTCAAAATGTGCCAAAAAAAGTCATACTTTAGTATGGCCTCAAAATGTGCCAAAAAACGTCATAGTATAGTATGGCGTCAAAATGGGCCAAAAAAAGTCATACTTTATTATGGCCTCAAAATGTCATAAAAAACGTCATAGTATAGTATGGCGTCAAAATGGGCCAAAAAAAGTCATACTTTAGTATGGCCTCAAAATGTGCCAAAAAACGTCATAGTATAGTATGGCGTCAAAATGGGCCAAAAAAAGTCATACTTTAGTATGGCCTCAAAATGTGCCAAAAAACGTCATAGTATAGTATGGCGTCAAAATGGGCCAAAAAAAGTCATAGTATAGTATGGCGTCAAAATGGGCCAAAAAAAGTCAAACTTTGGTATGGCCTCAAAATGTCATAAAAAACGTCATAGTATAGTATGGCGTCAAAATGGGCCAAAAAAAGTCATACTTTAGTAGGGCCTCAAAATGTCATAAAAAACGTCATAGTATAGTATGGCGTCAAAATGGGCCAAAAAAAGTCATACTTTAGTATGGCCTCAAAATGTCATAAAAAACGTCATAGTATAGTATGGCGTCAAAATGGGCCAAAAAAAGTCATACTTTAGTATGGCCTCAAAATGTCATAAAAAACGTCATAGTATAGTATGGCGTCAAAATGGGCCAAAAAAAGTCATAGTATAGTATGGCGTCAAAATGGGCCAAAAAAAGTCATACTTTAGTATGGCCTCCAAATGTGCCAAAAAACGTCATAGTATAGTATGGCGTCAAAATGGGCCAAAAAAAGTCATACTTTAGTATGGCCTCAAAATGTGCCAAAAAACGTCATAGTATAGTATGGCGTCAAAATGGGCCAAAAAAAGTCATACTTTAGTATGGCCTCAAAATGTGCCAAAAAACGTCATAGTATAGTATGGCGTCAAAATGGGCCAAAAAAAGTCATACTTTAGTATGGCCTCAAAATGTCATAAAAAACGTCATAGTATAGTATGGCGTCAAAATGGGTCAAAAAAAGTCATACTTTAGTATGGCCTCAAAATGTCATAAAAAACGTCATAGTATAGTATGGCGTCAAAATGGGCCAAAAAAAGTCATACTTTAGTAGGGCCTCAAAATGTCATAAAAAACGTCATAGTATAGTATGGCGTCAAAATGGGCCAAAAAAAGTCATACTTTAGTATGGCCTCAAAATGTCATAAAAAACGTCATAGTATAGTATGGCGTCAAAATGGGCCAAAAAAAGTCATACTTTAGTATGGCCTCAAAATGTGCCAAAAAACGTCATAGTATAGTATGGCGTCAAAATGGGCCAAAAAAAGTCATACTTTAGTATGGCCTCAAAATGTCATAAAAAACGTCATAGTATAGTATGGCGTCAAAATGGGCCAAAAAAAGTCATACTTTAGTATGGCCTCAAAATGTCATAAAAAACGTCATAGTATAGTATGGCGTCAAAATGGGCCAAAAAAAGTCATACTTTAGTATGGCCTCAAAATGTGCCAAAAAACGTCATAGTATAGTATGGCGTCAAAATGGGCCAAAAAAAGTCATACTTTAGTATGGCCTCAAAATGTCAAAAAAAGCGTCATAGTATAGTATGGCGTCAAAATGGGCCAAAAAAAGTCATACTTTAGTATGGCCTCAAAATGTCATAAAAAACGTCATAGTATAGTATGGCGTCAAAATGGGCCAAAAAAAGTCATAGTATAGTATGGCGTCAAAATGGGCCAAAAAAAGTCATACTTTAGTATGGCCTCAAAATGTGCCAAAAAACGTCATATTATAGTATGGCGTCAAAATGGGCCAAAAAAAGTCATACTTTAGTAGGGCCTCAAAATGTCATAAAAAACGTCATAGTATAGTATGGCGTCAAAATGGGCCAAAAAAAGTCATACTTTAGTATGGCCTCAAAATGTCATAAAAAACGTCATAGTATAGTATGGCGTCAAAATGGGCCAAAAAAAGTCATACTTTAGTATGGCCTCAAAATGTGCCAAAAAACGTCATAGTATAGTATGGCGTCAAAATGGGCCAAAAAAAGTCATACTTTAGTATGGCCTCAAAATGTCATAAAAAACGTCATAGTATAGTATGGCGTCAAAATGGGCCAAAAAAAGTCATACTTTAGTATGGCCTCAAAATGTGCCAAAAAACGTCATAGTATAGTATGGCGTCAAAATGGGCCAAAAAAAGTCATACTTTAGTATGGCCTCAAAATGTCATAAATAGCGTCATAGTATAGTATGGCGTCAAAATGGGCCAAAAAAAGTCATACTTTAGTATGGCCTCAAAATGTGCCAAAAAACGTCATAGTATAGTATGGCATCAAAATGGGCCAAAAAAAGTCATACTTTAGTATGGCCTCAAAATGTCATAAAAAGCGTCATTGTATAGTATGGCGTCAAAATGGGCCAAAAAAAGTCATACTTTAGTATGGCGTCAAAATGGGCCAAAAAAAGTCATACTTTAGTATGGCCTCATAATGGGCCAAAAAAAGTCATACTTTAGTATGGCGTCAAAATGTCATAAAAAACGTCATAGTATAGTATGGCGTCAAAATGGGCCAAAAAAAGTCATAGTATAGTATGGCGTCAAAATGGGCCAAAAAAAGTCATACTTTAGTATGGCCTCAAAATGTGCCAAAAAACGTCATAGTATAGTATGGCGTCAAAATGGGCCAAAAAAAGTCATACTTTAGTATGGCCTCAAAATGTGCCAAAAAACGTCATAGTATAGTATGGCGTCAAAATGGGCCAAAAAAAGTCATACTTTAGTATGGCCTCAAAATGTGCCAAAAAACGTCATAGTATAGTATGGCGTCAAAATGGGCCAAAAAAAGTCATACTTTAGTATGGCCTCAAAATGTCATAAAAAACGTCATAGTATAGTATGGCGTCAAAATGGGTCAAAAAAAGTCATACTTTAGTATGGCCTCAAAATGTCATAAAAAACGTCATAGTATAGTATGGCGTCAAAATGGGTCAAAAAAAGTCATACTTTAGTAGGGCCTCAAAATGTCATAAAAAACGTCATAGTATAGTATGGCGTCAAAATGGGCCAAAAAAAGTCATACTTTAGTATGGCCTCAAAATGTCATAAAAAACGTCATAGTATAGTATGGTGTCAAAATGGGCCAAAAAAAGTCATACTTTAGTATGGCCTCAAAATGTGCCAAAAAACGTCATAGTATAGTATGGCGTCAAAATGGGCCAAAAAAAGTCATACTTTAGTATGGCCTCAAAATGTGCCAAAAAACGTCATAGTATAGTATGGCGTCAAAATGGGCCAAAAAAAGTCATACTTTAGTATGGCCTCAAAATGTGCCAAAAAACGTCATAGTATAGTATGGCGTCAAAATGGGCCAAAAAAAGTCATACTTTAGTATGGCCTCAAAATGTCATAAATAGCGTCATAGTATAGTATGGCGTCAAAATGGGCCAAAAAAAGTCATACTTTAGTATGGCCTCAAAATGTGCCAAAAAACGTCATAGTATAGTATGGCGTCAAAATGGGCCAAAAAAAGTCATACTTTAGTATGGCCTCAAAATGTCAAAAAAAGCGTCATAGTATAGTATGGCGTCAAAATGGGCCAAAAAAAGTCATACTTTAGTATGGCCTCAAAATGTCATAAAAAACGTCATAGTATAGTATGGCGTCAAAATGGGCCAAAAAAAGTCATAGTATAGTATGGCGTCAAAATGGGCCAAAAAAAGTCATACTTTAGTATGGCCTCAAAATGTGCCAAAAAACGTCATATTATAGTATGGCGTCAAAATGGGCCAAAAAAAGTCATACTTTAGTAGGGCCTCAAAATGTCATAAAAAACGTCATAGTATAGTATGGCGTCAAAATGGGCCAAAAAAAGTCATACTTTAGTATGGCCTCAAAATGTCATAAAAAACGTCATAGTATAGTATGGCGTCAAAATGGGCCAAAAAAAGTCATACTTTAGTATGGCCTCAAAATGTGCCAAAAAACGTCATAGTATAGTATGGCGTCAAAATGGGCCAAAAAAAGTCATACTTTAGTATGGCCTCAAAATGTCATAAAAAACGTCATAGTATAGTATGGCGTCAAAATGGGCCAAAAAAAGTCATACTTTAGTATGGCCTCAAAATGTGCCAAAAAACGTCATAGTATAGTATGGCGTCAAAATGGGCCAAAAAAAGTCATACTTTAGTATGGCCTCAAAATGTCATAAATAGCGTCATAGTATAGTATGGCGTCAAAATGGGCCAAAAAAAGTCATACTTTAGTATGGCCTCAAAATGTGCCAAAAAACGTCATAGTATAGTATGGCATCAAAATGGGCCAAAAAAAGTCATACTTTAGTATGGCCTCAAAATGTCATAAAAAGCGTCATTGTATAGTATGGCGTCAAAATGGGCCAAAAAAAGTCATACTTTAGTATGGCGTCAAAATGGGCCAAAAAAAGTCATACTTTAGTATGGCCTCATAATGGGCCAAAAAAAGTCATACTTTAGTATGGCGTCAAAATGTCATAAAAAACGTCATAGTATAGTATGGCGTCAAAATGGGCCAAAAAAAGTCATAGTATAGTATGGCGTCAAAATGGGCCAAAAAAAGTCATACTTTAGTATGGCCTCAAAATGTGCCAAAAAACGTCATAGTATAGTATGGCGTCAAAATGGGCCAAAAAAAGTCATACTTTAGTATGGCCTCAAAATGTGCCAAAAAACGTCATAGTATAGTATGGCGTCAAAATGGGCCAAAAAAAGTCATACTTTAGTATGGCCTCAAAATGTGCCAAAAAACGTCATAGTATAGTATGGCGTCAAAATGGGCCAAAAAAAGTCATACTTTAGTATGGCCTCAAAATGTCATAAAAAACGTCATAGTATAGTATGGCGTCAAAATGGGTCAAAAAAAGTCATACTTTAGTATGGCCTCAAAATGTCATAAAAAACGTCATAGTATAGTATGGCGTCAAAATGGGCCAAAAAAAGTCATACTTTAGTAGGGCCTCAAAATGTCATAAAAAACGTCATAGTATAGTATGGCGTCAAAATGGGCCAAAAAAAGTCATACTTTAGTATGGCCTCAAAATGTCATAAAAAACGTCATAGTATAGTATGGTGTCAAAATGGGCCAAAAAAAGTCATACTTTAGTATGGCCTCAAAATGTGCCAAAAAACGTCATAGTATAGTATGGCGTCAAAATGGGCCAAAAAAAGTCATACTTTAGTATGGCCTCAAAATGTGCCAAAAAACGTCATAGTATAGTATGGCGTCAAAATGGGCCAAAAAAAGTCATACTTTAGTATGGCCTCAAAATGTCATAAAAAACGTCATAGTATAGAATGGCGTCAAAATGGGCCAAAAAAAGTCATACTTTAGTATGGCCTCAAAATATGCCAAAAAACGTCATAGTATAGTATGGCGTCAAAATGGGCCAAAAAAAGTCATACTTTAGTATGGCCTCAAAATGTCATAAAAAATGTCATAGTATAGTATGGCGTCAAAATGGGCCAAAAAACGTCATAGTATAGTATGGCGTCAAAATGGGCCAAAAAAAGTCATACTTTAGTATGGCCTCAAAATGTGCCAAAAAACGTCATAGTATAGTATGGCGTCAAAATGGGCCAAAAAACGTCATAGTATAGTATGGCGTCAAAATGGGCCAAAAAAAGTCATACTTTAGTAGGGCCTCAAAATGTCATAAAAAACGTCATAGTATAGTATGGCGTCAAAATGGGCCAAAAAAAGTCATACTTTAGTATGGCCTCAAAATGTCATAAAAAACGTCATAGTATAGTATGGCGTCAAAATGGGCCAAAAAAAGTCATACTTTAGTATGGCCTCAAAATGTGCCAAAAAACGTCATAGTATAGTATGGCGTCAAAATGGGCCAAAAAAAGTCATACTTTAGTATGGCCTCAAAATGTCATAAAAAACGCCATAGTATAGTATGGCGTCAAAATGGGCCAAAAAAAGTCATACTTTAGTATGGCCTCAAAATGTGCCAAAAAACGTCATAGTATAGTATGGCGTCAAAATGGGCCAAAAAAAGTCATACTTTAGTATGGCCTCAAAATGTGCCAAAAAACGTCATAGTATAGTATGGCGTCAAAATGGGCCAAAAAAAGTCATACTTTAGTATGGCCTCAAAATGTGCCAAAAAACGTCATAGTATAGTATGGCGTCAAAATGGGCCAAAAAAAGTCATACTTTAGTATGGCCTCAAAATGTCATAAAAAACGTCATAGTATAGTATGGCGTCAAAATGGGCCAAAAAAAGTCATACTTTAGTATGGCCTCAAAATATGCCAAAAAACGTCATAGTATGGTATGGCGTCAAAATGGGCCAAAAAAAGTCATACTTTAGTATGGCCTCAAAATGTCATAAAAAATGTCATAGTATAGTATGGCGTCAAAATGGGCCAAAAAACGTCATAGTATAGTATGGCGTCAAAATGGGCCAAAAAAAGTCATACTTCAGTATGGCGTCAAAATGTGCCAAAAAACGTCATAGTATAGTATGGCGTCAAAATGGGCCAAAAAAAGTCATACTTTAGTATGGCCTCAAAATGTCATGAAAAACATCATAGTATAGTATGGCGTCAAAATGGGCCAAAAAAAGTCATACTTTAGTATGGCCTCAAAATGTGCCAAAAAACGTCATAGTATAGTATGGCGTCAAAATGGGCCAAAAAAAGTCATACTTTAGTATGGCCTCAAAATGTCATAAAAAACGTCATAGTATAGTATGGCGTCAAAATGGGCCAAAAAAAGTCATACTTTAGTATGGCCTCAAAATGTGCCAAAAAACGTCATAGTATAGTATGGCGTCAAAATGGGCCAAAAAAAGTCATACTTTAGTATGGCCTGAAACTGTGCCAAAAAACGTCATAGTATAGTATGGCGTCAAAATGGGCCAAAAAAAGTCATACTTTAGTATGGCCTCAAAATGTCATAAAAAACGTCATAGTATAGTATGGCGTCAAAATGGGCCAAAAAAAGTCATAGTATAGTATGGCGTCAAAATGGGCCAAAAAAAGTCATACTTTAGTATGGCCTCAAAATGTCATAAAAAACGTCATAGTATAGTATGGCGTCAAAATGGGCCAAAAAAAGTCATACTTTAGTATGGCCTCAAAATGTCATAAAAAACGTCATAGTATAGTATGGCGTCAAAATGGGCCAAAAAAAGTCATAGTATAGTATGGCGTCAAAATGGGCCAAAAAAAGTCATACTTTAGTATGGCCTCCAAATGTGCCAAAAAACGTCATAGTATAGTATGGCGTCAAAATGGGCCAAAAAAAGTCATACTTTAGTATGGCCTCAAAATGTGCCAAAAAACGTCATAGTATAGTATGGCGTCAAAATGGGCCAAAAAAAGTCATACTTTAGTATGGCCTCAAAATGTGCCAAAAAAACGTCATAGTATGGCGTCAAAATGGGCCAAAAAAAGTCATACTTTAGTATGGCCTCAAAATGTGCCAAAAAACGTCATAGTATGGCGTCAAAATGGGCCAAAAAAAGTCATACTTTAGTATGGCCTCAAAATGTGCCAAAAAACGTCATAGTATAGTATGGCGTCAAAATGGGCCAAAAAAAGTCATACTTTAGTATGGCCTCATAATGGGCCAAAAAAAGTCATACTTTAGTATGGCCTCAAAATGTCATAAAAAACGTCATAGTATAGTATGGCGTCAAAATGGGCCAAAAAAAGTCATACTTTAGTATGGCCTCAAAATGTCATAAAAAACGTCATAGTATAGTATGGCGTCAAAATGGGCCAAAAAAAGTCATACTTTAGTAGGGCCTCAAAATGTCATAAAAAACGTCATAGTATAGTATGGCGTCAAAATGGGCCAAAAAAAGTCATACTTTAGTATGGCCTCAAAATGTCATAAAAAACGTCATAGTATAGTATGGCGTCAAAATGGGCCAAAAAAAGTCATACTTTAGTATGGCCTCAAAATGTGCCAAAAAACGTCATAGTATAGTATGGCGTCAAAATGGGCCAAAAAAAGTCATACTTTAGTATGGCCTCAAAATGTCATAAAAAACGTCATAGTATAGTATGGCGTCAAAATGGGTCAAAAAAAGTCATACTTTAGTATGGCCTCAAAATGTGCCAAAAAACATCATAGTATAGTATGGCGTCAAAATGGGCCAAAAAAAGTCATACTTTAGTATGGCCTCAAAATGTCATAAAAAACGTCATAGTATAGTATGGCGTCAAAATGGGCCAAAAAAAGTCATACTTTAGTATGGCCTCAAAATGTCATAAAAAACGTCATAGTATAGTATGGCGTCAAAATGTGCCAAAAAAAGTCATACTTTAGTCGGGCCTCAAAATGTCATAAAAAACGTCATAGTATAGTATGGCGTCAAAATGGGCCAAAAAAAGGCATACTTTAGTATGGCCTCAAAATGTCATAAAAAACGTCATAGTATAGTATGGCGTCAAAATGGGCCAAAAAAAGTCATACTTTAGTATGGCCTCAAAATGTGCCAAAAAACATCATAGTATAGTATGGCGTCAAAATGGGCCAAAAAAAGTCATACTTTAGTATGGCCTCAAAATGTGCCAAAAAACGTCATAGTATAGTATGGCGTCAAAATGGGCCAAAAAAAGTCATACTTTAGTATGGCCTAAAAATGTGCCAAAAAACGTCATAGTATAGTATGGCGTCAAAATGGGCCAAAAAAAGTCATAGTATAGTATGGCGTCAAAATGGGCCAAAAAAAGTCATACTTTGGTATGGCCTCAAAATGTCATAAAAAACGTCATAGTATAGTATGGCGTCAAAATGGGCCAAAAAAAGTCATACTTTAGTAGGGCCTCAAAATGTCATAAAAAACGTCATAGTATAGTATGGCGTCAAAATGGGCCAAAAAAAGTCATACTTTAGTATGGCCTCAAAATGTCATAAAAAACGTCATAGTATAGTATGGCGTCAAAATGGGCCAAAAAAAGTCATACTTTAGTATGGCCTCAAAATGTCATAAAAAACGTCATAGTATAGTATGGCGTCAAAATGGGCCAAAAAAAGTCATACTTTAGTATGGCCTCAAAATGTGCCAAAAAACGTCATAGTATAGTATGGCGTCAAAATGGGCCAAAAAAAGTCATACTTTAGTATGGCCTCAAAATGTGCCAAAAAACGTCATAGTATAGTATGGCGTCAAAATGGGCCAAAAAAAGTCATAGTATAGTATGGCGTCAAAATGGGCCAAAAAAAGTCATACTTTGGTATGGCCTCAAAATGTCATAAAAAACGTCATAGTATAGTATGGCGTCAAAATGGGCCAAAAAAAGTCATACTTTAGTAGGGCCTCAAAATGTCATAAAAAACGTCATAGTATAGTATGGCGTCAAAATGGGCCAAAAAAAGTCATACTTTAGTATGGCCTCAAAATGTCATAAAAAACGTCATAGTATAGTATGGCGTCAAAATGGGCCAAAAAAAGTCATACTTTAGTATGGCCTCAAAATGGGCCAAAAAAAGTCATACTTTAGTATGGCCTCAAAATGTGCCAAAAAAACGTCATATTATAGTATGGCGTCAAAATGGGCCAAAAAAAGTCATACTTTAGTAGGGCCTCAAAATGTCATAAAAAACGTCATAGTATAGTATGGCGTCAAAATGGGCCAAAAAAAGTCATACTTTAGTATGGCCTCAAAATGTCATAAAAAACGTCATAGTATAGTATGGCGTCAAAATGGGTCAAAAAAAGTCATACTTTAGTATGGCCTCAAAATGTGCCAAAAAACGTCATAGTATAGTATGGCGTCAAAATGGGCCAAAAAAAGTCATACTTTAGTATGGCCTCAAAATGTCATAAAAAACGTCATAGTATAGTATGGCGTCAAAATGGGCCAAAAAAAGTCATACTTTAGTATGGCCTCAAAATGTGCCAAAAAACGTCATAGTATAGTATGGCGTCAAAATGGGCCAAAAAAAGTCATACTTTAGTATGGCCTCAAAATGTCATAAAAAACGTCATAGTATAGTATGGCGTCAAAATGGGCCAAAAAAAGTCATACTTTAGTATGGCCTCAAAATGTGCCAAAAAACGTCATAGTATAGTATGGCGTCAAAATGGGCCAAAAAAAGTCATACTTTAGTATGGCCTCAAAATGTCATAAATAGCGTCATAGTATAGTATGGCGTCAAAATGGGCCAAAAAAAGTCATACTTTAGTATGGCCTCAAAATGTGCCAAAAAACGTCATAGTATAGTATGGCATCAAAATGGGCCAAAAAAAGTCATACTTTAGTATGGCCTCAAAATGTCATAAAAAGCGTCATTGTATAGTATGGCGTCAAAATGGGCCAAAAAAAGTCATACTTTAGTATGGCGTCAAAATGGGCCAAAAAAAGTCATACTTTAGTATGGCCTCATAATGGGCCAAAAAAAGTCATACTTTAGTATGGCGTCAAAATGTCATAAAAAACGTCATAGTATAGTATGGCGTCAAAATGGGCCAAAAAAAGTCATAGTATAGTATGGCGTCAAAATGGGCCAAAAAAAGTCATACTTTAGTATGGCCTCAAAATGTGCCAAAAAACGTCATAGTATAGTATGGCGTCAAAATGGGCCAAAAAAAGTCATACTTTAGTATGGCCTCAAAATGTGCCAAAAAACGTCATAGTATAGTATGGCGTCAAAATGGGCCAAAAAAAGTCATACTTTAGTATGGCCTCAAAATGTGCCAAAAAACGTCATAGTATAGTATGGCGTCAAAATGGGCCAAAAAAAGTCATACTTTAGTATGGCCTCAAAATGTCATAAAAAACGTCATAGTATAGTATGGCGTCAAAATGGGTCAAAAAAAGTCATACTTTAGTATGGCCTCAAAATGTCATAAAAAACGTCATAGTATAGTATGGCGTCAAAATGGGCCAAAAAAAGTCATACTTTAGTATGGCCTCAAAATGTGCCAAAAAACGTCATAGTATAGTATGGCGTCAAAATGGGCCAAAAAAAGTCATACTTTAGTATGGCCTCAAAATGTCATAAAAAGCGTCATAGTATAGTATGGCGTCAAAATGGGCCAAAAAAAGTCATACTTTAGTATGGCCTCAAAATGTCATAAAAAACGTCATAGTATAGTATGGCGTCAAAATGGGCCAAAAAAAGTCATACTTTAGTATGGCCTCAAAATGTGCCAAAAAACGTCATAGTATAGTATGGCGTCAAAATGGGCCAAAAAAAGTCATACTTTAGTATGGCCTCAAAATGTCATAAAAAGCGTCATAGTATAGTATGGCGTCAAAATGGGCCAAAAAAAGTCACTTTAGTATGGCCTCAAAATGTGCCAAAAAACGTCATAGTATAGTATGGCGTCAAAATGGGCCAAAAAAAGTCATACTTTAGTATGGCCTCAAAATGTCATAAAAAACGTCATAGTATAGTATGGCGTCAAAATGGGCCAAAAAAAGTCATACTTTAGTATGGCCTCAAAATGTGCCAAAAAACGTCATAGTATAGTATGGCGTCAAAATGGGCCAAAAAAAGTCATACTTTAGTATGGCCTCAAAATGTCATAAAAAACGTCATAGTATAGTATGGCGTCAAAATGTGCCAAAAAAAGTCATACTTTAGTAGGGCCTCAAAATGTCATAAAAAACGTCATAGTATAGTATGGCGTCAAAATGGGCCAAAAAAAGGCATACTTTAGTATGGCCTCAAAATGTGCCAAAAAACGTCATAGTATAGTATGGCGTCAAAATGGGCCAAAAAAAGTCATACTTTATTATGGCCTCAAAATGTCATAAAAAACGTCATAGTATAGTATGGCGTCAAAATGTGCCAAAAAAAGTCATACTTTAGTATGGCCTCAAAATGTCATAGAAAACATCATAGTATAGTATGGCGTCAAAATGGGCCAAAAAAAGTCATACTTTAGTATGGCCTCAAAATGTGCCAAAAAACATCATAGTATAGTATGGCGTCAAAATGGGCCAAAAAAAGTCATACTTTAGTATGGCCTCAAAATGTCATAAAAAACGTCATAGTATAGTATGGCGTCAAAATGGGCCAAAAAAAGTCATACTTTAGTATGGCCTCAAAATGTGCCAAAAAACGTCATAGTATAGTATGGCGTCAAAATGGGCCAAAAAAAGTCATACTTTAGTATGGCCTCAAAATGTCATAAAAAGCGTCATAGTATAGTATGGCATCAAAATGGGCCAAAAAAAGTCATACTTTAGTATGGCGTCAAAATGGGCCAAAAAAAGTCATACTTTAGTATGGCCTCAAAATGTGCCAAAAAACTTCATAGTATAGTATGGCGTCAAAATGGGCCAAAAAAAGTCATACTTTAGTATGACCTCAAAATGTCATAAAAAACATCATAGTATAGTATGGCGTCAAAATGGGCCAAAAAAAGTCATACTTTAGTATGGCCTCAAAATGTGCCAAAAAACGTCATAGTATAGTATGGCGTCAAAATGGGCCAAAAAAAGTCATACTTTAGTATGGCCTCAAAATGTGCCAAAAAACGTCATAGTATAGTATGGCGTCAAAATGGGCCAAAAAAAGTCATAGTATAGTATGGCGTCAAAATGGGCCAAAAAAAGTCATACTTTGGTATGGCCTCAAAATGTCATAAAAAACGTCATAGTATAGTATGGCGTCAAAATGGGCCAAAAAAAGTCATACTTTAGTAGGGCCTCAAAATGTCATAAAAAACGTCATAGTATAGTATGGCGTCAAAATGGGCCAAAAAAAGTCATACTTTAGTATGGCCTCAAAATGTCATAAAAAACGTCATAGTATAGTATGGCGTCAAAATGGGCCAAAAAAAGTCATACTTTAGTATGGCCTCAAAATGTCATAAAAAACGTCATAGTATAGTATGGCGTCAAAATGGGCCAAAAAAAGTCATAGTATAGTATGGCGTCAAAATGGGCCAAAAAAAGTCATACTTTAGTATGGCCTCAAAATGTCATAAAAAACGTCATAGTATAGTATGGCGTCAAAATGGGCCAAAAAAAGTCATACTTTAGTATGGCCTCAAAATGTCATAAAAAACGTCATAGTATAGTATGGCGTCAAAATGGGCCAAAAAAAGTCATAGTATAGTATGGCGTCAAAATGGGCCAAAAAAAGTCATACTTTAGTATGGCCTCCAAATGTGCCAAAAAACGTCATAGTATAGTATGGCGTCAAAATGGGCCAAAAAAAGTCATACTTTAGTATGGCCTCAAAATGTGCCAAAAAACGTCATAGTATAGTATGGCGTCAAAATGGGCCAAAAAAAGTCATACTTTAGTATGGCCTCAAAATGTGCCAAAAAAACGTCATAGTATAGTATGGCGTCAAAATGGGCCAAAAAAAGTCATACTTTAGTATGGCCTCAAAATGTCATAAAAAACGTCATAGTATAGTATGGCGTCAAAATGGGCCAAAAAAAGTCATACTTTAGTATGGCCTCAAAATGTCATAAAAAACGTCATAGTATAGTATGGCGTCAAAATGGGCCAAAAAAAGTCATACTTTAGTAGGGCCTCAAAATGTCATAAAAAACGTCATAGTATAGTATGGCGTCAAAATGGGCCAAAAAAAGTCATACTTTAGTATGGCCTCAAAATGTCATAAAAAACGTCATAGTATAGTATGGCGTCAAAATGGGCCAAAAAAAGTCATACTTTAGTATGGCCTCAAAATGTGCCAAAAAACGTCATAGTATAGTATGGCGTCAAAATGGGCCAAAAAAAGTCATACTTTAGTATGGCCTCAAAATGTCATAAAAAACGTCATAGTATAGTATGGCGTCAAAATGGGTCAAAAAAAGTCATACTTTAGTATGGCCTCAAAATGTGCCAAAAAACATCATAGTATAGTATGGCGTCAAAATGGGCCAAAAAAAGTCATACTTTAGTATGGCCTCAAAATGTCATAAAAAACGTCATAGTATAGTATGGCGTCAAAATGGGCCAAAAAAAGTCATACTTTAGTATGGCCTCAAAATGTGCCAAAAAACGTCATAGTATAGTATGGCGTCAAAATGGGCCAAAAAAAGTCATACTTTAGTATGGCCTCAAAATGTCATAAAAAGCGTCATAGTATAGTATGGCATCAAAATGGGCCAAAAAAAGTCATACTTTAGTATGGCGTCAAAATGGGCCAAAAAAAGTCATACTTTAGTATGGCCTCAAAATGTGCCAAAAAACTTCATAGTATAGTATGGCGTCAAAATGGGCCAAAAAAAGTCATACTTTAGTATGGCCTCAAAATGTCATAAAAAACATCATAGTATAGTATGGCGTCAAAATGGGCCAAAAAAAGTCATACTTTAGTATGGCCTCAAAATGTGCCAAAAAACGTCATAGTATAGTATGGCGTCAAAATGGGCCAAAAAAAGTCATACTTTAGTATGGCCTCAAAATGTGCCAAAAAACGTCATAGTATAGTATGGCGTCAAAATGGGCCAAAAAAAGTCATAGTATAGTATGGCGTCAAAATGGGCCAAAAAAAGTCATACTTTGGTATGGCCTCAAAATGTCATAAAAAACGTCATAGTATAGTATGGCGTCAAAATGGGCCAAAAAAAGTCATACTTTAGTAGGGCCTCAAAATGTCATAAAAAACGTCATAGTATAGTATGGCGTCAAAATGGGCCAAAAAAAGTCATACTTTAGTATGGCCTCAAAATGTCATAAAAAACGTCATAGTATAGTATGGCGTCAAAATGGGCCAAAAAAAGTCATACTTTAGTATGGCCTCAAAATGTCATAAAAAACGTCATAGTATAGTATGGCGTCAAAATGGGCCAAAAAAAGTCATAGTATAGTATGGCGTCAAAATGGGCCAAAAAAAGTCATACTTTAGTATGGCCTCAAAATGTCATAAAAAACGTCATAGTATAGTATGGCGTCAAAATGGGCCAAAAAAAGTCATACTTTAGTATGGCCTCAAAATGTCATAAAAAACGTCATAGTATAGTATGGCGTCAAAATGGGCCAAAAAAAGTCATAGTATAGTATGGCGTCAAAATGGGCCAAAAAAAGTCATACTTTAGTATGGCCTCCAAATGTGCCAAAAAACGTCATAGTATAGTATGGCGTCAAAATGGGCCAAAAAAAGTCATACTTTAGTATGGCCTCAAAATGTGCCAAAAAACGTCATAGTATAGTATGGCGTCAAAATGGGCCAAAAAAAGTCATACTTTAGTATGGCCTCAAAATGTGCCAAAAAACGTCATAGTATAGTATGGCGTCAAAATGGGCCAAAAAAAGTCATACTTTAGTATGGCCTCAAAATGTCATAAAAAACGTCATAGTATAGTATGGCGTCAAAATGGGCCAAAAAAAGTCATACTTTAGTATGGCCTCAAAATGTCATAAAAAACGTCATAGTATAGTATGGCGTCAAAATGGGCCAAAAAAAGTCATACTTTAGTAGGGCCTCAAAATGTCATAAAAAACGTCATAGTATAGTATGGCGTCAAAATGGGCCAAAAAAAGTCATACTTTAGTATGGCCTCAAAATGTCATAAAAAACGTCATAGTATAGTATGGCGTCAAAATGGGCCAAAAAAAGTCATACTTTAGTATGGCCTCAAAATGTGCCAAAAAACGTCAT
The DNA here is from genome assembly GCF_017976425.1 of Toxotes jaculatrix. Classification (NCBI taxonomy): domain Eukaryota; kingdom Metazoa; phylum Chordata; class Actinopteri; family Toxotidae; genus Toxotes; species Toxotes jaculatrix. The sequence continues at coordinate 2,541,563 of NC_054407.1, forward strand.
AGTATAGTATGGCGTCAAAATGGGCCAAAAAAAGTCATACTTTAGTATGGCCTCAAAATGTCATAAAAAACGTCATAGTATAGTATGGCGTCAAAATGGGTCAAAAAAAGTCATACTTTAGTATGGCCTCAAAATGTGCCAAAAAACATCATAGTATAGTATGGCGTCAAAATGGGCCAAAAAAAGTCATACTTTAGTATGGCCTCAAAATGTCATAAAAAACGTCATAGTATAGTATGGCGTCAAAATGGGCCAAAAAAAGTCATACTTTAGTATGGCCTCAAAATGTCATAAAAAACGTCATAGTATAGTATGGCGTCAAAATGGGCCAAAAAAAGTCATACTTTAGTCGGGCCTCAAAATGTCATAAAAAACGTCATAGTATAGTATGGCGTCAAAATGGGCCAAAAAAAGGCATACTTTAGTATGGCCTCAAAATGTCATAAAAAACGTCATAGTATAGTATGGCGTCAAAATGGGCCAAAAAAAGTCATACTTTAGTATGGCCTCAAAATGTCATAAAAAACGTCATAGTATAGTATGGCGTCAAAATGTGCCAAAAAAAGTCATACTTTAGTATGGCCTCAAAATGTGCCAAAAAACGTCATAGTATAGTATGGCGTCAAAATGGGCCAAAAAAAGTCATACTTTATTATGGCCTCAAAATGTCATAAAAAACGTCATAGTATAGTATGGCGTCAAAATGGGCCAAAAAAAGTCATACTTTAGTATGGCCTCAAAATGTCATGAAAAACATCATAATATAGTATGGCGTCAAAATGGGCCAAAAAAAGTCATACTTTAGTATGGCCTCAAAATGTGCCAAAAAACATCATAGTATAGTATGGCGTCAAAATGGGCCAAAAAAAGTCATACTTTAGTATGGCCTCAAAATGTCATAAAAAACGTCATAGTATAGTATGGCGTCAAAATGGGCCAAAAAAAGTCATACTTTAGTATGGCCTCAAAATGTGCCAAAAAACGTCATAGTATAGTATGGCGTCAAAATGGGCCAAAAAAAGTCATACTTTAGTATGGCCTCAAAATGTGCCAAAAAACGTCATAGTATAGTATGGCGTCAAAATGGGCCAAAAAAAGTCATAGTATAGTATGGCGTCAAAATGGGCCAAAAAAAGTCATACTTTGGTATGGCCTCAAAATGTCATAAAAAACGTCATAGTATAGTATGGCGTCAAAATGGGCCAAAAAAAGTCATACTTTAGTAGGGCCTCAAAATGTCATAAAAAACGTCATAGTATAGTATGGCGTCAAAATGGGCCAAAAAAAGTCATACTTTAGTATGGCCTCAAAATGTCATAAAAAACGTCATAGTATAGTATGGCGTCAAAATGGGCCAAAAAAAGTCATACTTTAGTATGGCCTCAAAATGGGCCAAAAAAAGTCATACTTTAGTATGGCCTCAAAATGTGCCAAAAAACGTCATATTATAGTATGGCGTCAAAATGGGCCAAAAAAAGTCATACTTTAGTAGGGCCTCAAAATGTCATAAAAAACGTCATAGTATAGTATGGCGTCAAAATGGGCCAAAAAAAGTCATACTTTAGTATGGCCTCAAAATGTCATAAAAAACGTCATAGTATAGTATGGCGTCAAAATGGGTCAAAAAAAGTCATACTTTAGTATGGCCTCAAAATGTGCCAAAAAACGTCATAGTATAGTATGGCGTCAAAATGGGCCAAAAAAAGTCATACTTTAGTATGGCCTCAAAATGTCATAAAAAACGTCATAGTATAGTATGGCGTCAAAATGGGCCAAAAAAAGTCATACTTTAGTATGGCCTCAAAATGTGCCAAAAAACATCATAGTATAGTATGGCGTCAAAATGGGCCAAAAAAAGTCATACTTTAGTATGGCCTCAAAATGTCATAAAAAACGTCATAGTATAGTATGGCGTCAAAATGGGCCAAAAAAAGTCATACTTTAGTATGGCGTCAAAATGGGCCAAAAAAAGTCATACTTTAGTATGGCCTCATAATGGGCCAAAAAAAGTCATACTTTAGTATGGCGTCAAAATGTCATAAAAAACGTCATAGTATAGTATGGCGTCAAAATGGGCCAAAAAAAGTCATAGTATAGTATGGCGTCAAAATGGGCCAAAAAAAGTCATACTTTAGTATGGCCTCAAAATGTGCCAAAAAACGTCATAGTATAGTATGGCGTCAAAATGGGCCAAAAAAAGTCATACTTTAGTATGGCCTCAAAATGTGCCAAAAAACGTCATAGTATAGTATGGCGTCAAAATGGGCCAAAAAAAGTCATACTTTAGTATGGCCTCAAAATGTGCCAAAAAACGTCATAGTATAGTATGGCGTCAAAATGGGCCAAAAAAAGTCATACTTTAGTATGGCCTCAAAATGTCATAAAAAACGTCATAGTATAGTATGGCGTCAAAATGGGTCAAAAAAAGTCATACTTTAGTATGGCCTCAAAATGTCATAAAAAACGTCATAGTATAGTATGGCGTCAAAATGGGCCAAAAAAAGTCATACTTTAGTAGGGCCTCAAAATGTCATAAAAAACGTCATAGTATAGTATGGCGTCAAAATGGGCCAAAAAAAGTCATACTTTAGTATGGCCTCAAAATGTCATAAAAAACGTCATAGTATAGTATGGTGTCAAAATGGGCCAAAAAAAGTCATACTTTAGTATGGCCTCAAAATGTGCCAAAAAACGTCATAGTATAGTATGGCGTCAAAATGTGCCAAAAAAAGTCATACTTTAGTATGGCCTCAAAATGTGCCAAAAAACGTCATAGTATAGTATGGCGTCAAAATGGGCCAAAAAAAGTCATACTTTAGTATGGCCTCAAAATGTCATAAAAAACGTCATAGTATAGTATGGCGTCAAAATGGGCCAAAAAAAGTCATACTTTAGTATGGCCTCAAAATGTCATAAAAAGCGTCATAGTATAGTATGGCGTCAAAATGGGCCAAAAAAAGTCACTTTAGTATGGCCTCAAAATGTGCCAAAAAACGTCATAGTATAGTATGGCGTCAAAATGGGCCAAAAAAAGTCATACTTTAGTATGGCCTCAAAATGTCATAAAAAACGTCATAGTATAGTATGGCGTCAAAATGGGCCAAAAAAAGTCATACTTTAGTATGGCGTCAAAATGGGCCAAAAAAAGTCATACTTTAGTATGGCCTCATAATGGGCCAAAAAAAGTCATACTTTAGTATGGCGTCAAAATGTCATAAAAAACGTCATAGTATAGTATGGCGTCAAAATGGGCCAAAAAAAGTCATAGTATAGTATGGCGTCAAAATGGGCCAAAAAAAGTCATACTTTAGTATGGCCTCAAAATGTGCCAAAAAACGTCATAGTATAGTATGGCGTCAAAATGGGCCAAAAAAAGTCATACTTTAGTATGGCCTCAAAATGTGCCAAAAAACGTCATAGTATAGTATGGCGTCAAAATGGGCCAAAAAAAGTCATACTTTAGTATGGCCTCAAAATGTGCCAAAAAACGTCATAGTATAGTATGGCGTCAAAATGGGCCAAAAAAAGTCATACTTTAGTATGGCCTCAAAATGTCATAAAAAACGTCATAGTATAGTATGGCGTCAAAATGGGTCAAAAAAAGTCATACTTTAGTATGGCCTCAAAATGTCATAAAAAACGTCATAGTATAGTATGGCGTCAAAATGGGCCAAAAAAAGTCATACTTTAGTAGGGCCTCAAAATGTCATAAAAAACGTCATAGTATAGTATGGCGTCAAAATGGGCCAAAAAAAGTCATACTTTAGTATGGCCTCAAAATGTGCCAAAAAACGTCATAGTATAGTATGGCGTCAAAATGGGCCAAAAAAAGTCATACTTTAGTATGGCCTCAAAATGTGCCATAAAACGTCATAGTATAGTATGGCGTCAAAATGGGCCAAAAAAGTCATACTTTAGTATGGCCTCAAAATGTCATAAAAAGCGTCATAGTATAGTATGGCGTCAAAATGGGCCAAAAAAAGTCATACTTTAGTATGGCCTCAAAATGTCATAAAAAACGTCATAGTATAGTATGGCGTCAAAATGGGCCAAAAAAAGTCATACTTTAGTATGGCCTCAAAATGTGCCAAAAAACGTCATAGTGTAGTATGGCGTCAAAATGGGCCAAAAAAAGTCATACTTTAGTATGGCCTCAAAATGTCATAAAAAGCGTCATAGTATAGTATGGCGTCAAAATGGGCCAAAAAAAGTCATACTTTAGTATGGCCTCAAAATGTGCCAAAAAACGTCATAGTATAGTATGGCGTCAAAATGGGCCAAAAAAAGTCATACTTTAGTATGGCCTCAAAATGTGCCAAAAAACGTCATAGTATAGTATGGCGTCAAAATGGGCCAAAAAAAGTCATACTTTAGTATGGCCTCAAAATGTGCCAAAAAACGTCATAGTATAGTATGGCGTCAAAATGGGCCAAAAAAAGTCATACTTTAGTATGGCCTCAAAATGTGCCAAAAAACGTCATAGTATAGTATGGCGTCAAAATGGGCCAAAAAAAGTCATACTTTAGTATGGCCTCAAAATGTCATAAAAAGCGTCATAGTATAGTATGGCGTCAAAATGGGCCAAAAAAAGTCATACTTTAGTATGGCCTCAAAATGTCATAAAAAACGTCATAGTATAGTATGGCGTCAAAATGGGCCAAAAAAAGTCATACTTTAGTATGGCCTCAAAATGTCATAAAAAACGTAATAGTATAGTATGGCGTCAAAATGGGCCAAAAAAAGTCATACGTTAGTATGGCCTCAAAATGTCATAAAAAACGTCATAGTATAGTATGGCGTCAAAATGGGCCAAAAAAAGTCATACTTTAGTATGGCCTCAAAATATGCCAAAAAACGTCATAGTATAGTATGGCGTCAAAATGGGCCAAAAAAAGTCATACTTTAGTATGGCCTCAAAATGTCATAAAAAATGTCATAGTATAGTATGGCGTCAAAATGGGCCAAAAAAAGTCATACTTTAGTATGGCCTCAAAATGTGCCAAAAAACGTCATAGTATAGTATGGCGTCAAAATGGGCCAAAAAAAGTCATACTTTAGTATGGCCTCAAAATGTGCCAAAAAACGTCATAGTATAGTATGGCGTCAAAATGGGCCAAAAAAAGTCATCGTATACTGTGGCGTCAAAATGGGTCAAAAAAAGTCATACTTTAGTATGGCCTCAAAATGTCATAAAAAACGTCATAGTATAGTATGGCGTCAAAATGGGCCAAAAAAAGTCATACTTTAGTATGGCCTCAAAATGTCATAAAAAACGTCATAGTATAGTATGGCGTCAAAATGGGTCAAAAAAAGTCATACTTTAGTATGGCCTCAAAATGTGCCAAAAAACGTCATAGTATAGTATGGCGTCAAAATGGGCCAAAAAAAGTCATACTTTAGTATGGCCTCAAAATGTCATAAAAAACGTCATAGTATAGTATGGCATCAAAATGGGTCAAAAAAAGTCATACTTTAGTATGGCCTCAAAATGTCATAAAAAACGTCATAGTATAGTATGGCGTCAAAATGGGCCAAAAAAAGTCATACTTTAGTAGGGCCTCAAAATGTCATAAAAAACGTCATAGTATAGTATGGCGTCAAAATGGGCCAAAAAAAGTCATACTTTAGTATGGCCTCAAAATGTCATAAAAAACGTCATAGTATAGTATGGTGTCAAAATGGGCCAAAAAAAGTCATACTTTAGTATGGCCTCAAAATGTGCCAAAAAACGTCATAGTATAGTATGGCGTCAAAATGGGCCAAAAAAAGTCATACTTTAGTATGGCCTCAAAATGTGCCAAAAAACGTCATAGTATAGTATGGCGTCAAAATGGGCCAAAAAAAGTCATACTTTAGTATGGCCTCAAAATGTCATAAAAAACGTCATAGTATAGTATGGCGTCAAAATGGGCCAAAAAACGTCATAGTATAGTATGGCGTCAAAATGGGCCAAAAAAAGTCATACTTTAGTATGGCCTCAAAATGTGCCAAAAAACGTCATAGTATAGTATGGCGTCAAAATGGGCCAAAAAAAGTCATACTTTAGTATGGCCTCAAAATGTGCCAAAAAACGTCATAGTATAGTATGGCGTCAAAATGGGCCAAAAAAAGTCATACTTTAGTATGGCCTCAAAATGTGCCAAAAAACGTCATAGTATAGTATGGCGTCAAAATGGGCCAAAAAAAGTCATACTTTAGTATGGCCTCAAAATGTCATAAAAAACGTCATAGTATAGTATGGTGTCAAAATGGGCCAAAAAAAGTCATACTTTAGTATGGCCTCAAAATGTGCCAAAAAACGTCATAGTATAGTATGGCGTCAAAATGGGCCAAAAAAAGTCATACTTTAGTATGGCCTCAAAATGTGCCAAAAAACGTCATAGTATAGTATGGCGTCAAAATGGGCCAAAAAAAGTCATCGTATACTGTGGCGTCAAAATGGGTCAAAAAAAGTCATACTTTAGTATGGCCTCAAAATGTCATAAAAAACGTCATAGTATAGTATGGCGTCAAAATGGGCCAAAAAAAGTCATACTTTAGTATGGCCTCAAAATGTCATAAAAAACGTCATAGTATAGTATGGCGTCAAAATGGGTCAAAAAAAGTCATACTTTAGTATGGCCTCAAAATGTGCCAAAAAACGTCATAGTATAGTATGGCGTCAAAATGGGCCAAAAAAAGTCATACTTTAGTATGGCCTCAAAATGTCATAAAAAACGTCATAGTATAGTATGGCATCAAAATGGGTCAAAAAAAGTCATACTTTAGTATGGCCTCAAAATGTCATAAAAAACGTCATAGTATAGTATGGCGTCAAAATGGGCCAAAAAAAGTCATACTTTAGTAGGGCCTCAAAATGTCATAAAAAACGTCATAGTATAGTATGGCGTCAAAATGGGCCAAAAAAAGTCATACTTTAGTATGGCCTCAAAATGTCATAAAAAACGTCATAGTATAGTATGGTGTCAAAATGGGCCAAAAAAAGTCATACTTTAGTATGGCCTCAAAATGTGCCAAAAAACGTCATAGTATAGTATGGCGTCAAAATGGGCCAAAAAAAGTCATACTTTAGTATGGCCTCAAAATGTGCCAAAAAACGTCATAGTATAGTATGGCGTCAAAATGGGCCAAAAAAAGTCATACTTTAGTATGGCCTCAAAATGTCATAAAAAACGTCATAGTATAGTATGGCGTCAAAATGGGCCAAAAAAAGTCATACTTTAGTATGGCCTCAAAATGTGCCAAAAAACGTCATAGTATAGTATGGCGTCAAAATGGGCCAAAAAAAGTCATACTTTAGTATGGCCTCAAAATGTCATAAAAAGCGTCATAGTATAGTATGGCGTCAAAATGGGCCAAAAAAAGTCATACTTTAGTATGGCCTCAAAATGTGCCAAAAAACGTCATAGTATAGTATGGCGTCAAAATGGGCCAAAAAAAGTCATACTTTAGTATGGCCTCAAAATGTGCCAAAAAACGTCATAGTATAGTATGGCGTCAAAATGGGCCAAAAAAAGTCATACTTTAGTATGGCCTCAAAATGTCATAAAAAACGTCATAGTATAGTATGGCGTCAAAATGGGCCAAAAAAAGTCATACTTTAGTATGGCCTCAAAATGTGCCAAAAAACGTCATAGTATAGTATGGCGTCAAAATGGGCCAAAAAAAGTCATACTTTAGTATGGCCTCAAAATGTGCCAAAAAACGTCATAGTATAGTATGGCGTCAAAATGGGCCAAAAAAAGTCATACTTTAGTATGGCCTCAAAATGTGCCAAAAAACGTCATAGTATAGTATGGCGTCAAAATGGGCCAAAAAAAGTCATACTTTAGTATGGCCTCAAAATGTCATAAAAAGCGTCATAGTATAGTATGGCGTCAAAATGGGCCAAAAAAAGTCATACTTTAGTATGGCCTCAAAATGTCATAAAAAACGTCATAGTATAGTATGGCGTCAAAATGGGCCAAAAAAAGTCATACTTTAGTATGGCCTCAAAATGTCATAAAAAACGTAATAGTATAGTATGGCGTCAAAATGGGCCAAAAAAAGTCATACTTTAGTATGGCCTCAAAATGTCATAAAAAACGTCATAGTATAGTATGGCGTCAAAATGGGCCAAAAAAAGTCATACTTTAGTATGGCCTCAAAATATGCCAAAAAACGTCATAGTATAGTATGGCGTCAAAATGGGCCAAAAAAAGTCATACTTTAGTATGGCCTCAAAATGTCATAAAAAATGTCATAGTATAGTATGGCGTCAAAATGGGCCAAAAAAAGTCATACTTTAGTATGGCCTCAAAATGTGCCAAAAAACGTCATAGTATAGTATGGCGTCAAAATGGGCCAAAAAAAGTCATACTTTAGTATGGCCTCAAAATGTGCCAAAAAACGTCATAGTATAGTATGGCGTCAAAATGGGCCAAAAAAAGTCATCGTATACTGTGGCGTCAAAATGGGTCAAAAAAAGTCATACTTTAGTATGGCCTCAAAATGTCATAAAAAACGTCATAGTATAGTATGGCGTCAAAATGGGCCAAAAAAAGTCATACTTTAGTATGGCCTCAAAATGTCATAAAAAACGTCATAGTATAGTATGGCGTCAAAATGGGTCAAAAAAAGTCATACTTTAGTATGGCCTCAAAATGTGCCAAAAAACGTCATAGTATAGTATGGCGTCAAAATGGGCCAAAAAAAGTCATACTTTAGTATGGCCTCAAAATGTCATAAAAAACGTCATAGTATAGTATGGCATCAAAATGGGTCAAAAAAAGTCATACTTTAGTATGGCCTCAAAATGTCATAAAAAACGTCATAGTATAGTATGGCGTCAAAATGGGCCAAAAAAAGTCATACTTTAGTAGGGCCTCAAAATGTCATAAAAAACGTCATAGTATAGTATGGCGTCAAAATGGGCCAAAAAAAGTCATACTTTAGTATGGCCTCAAAATGTCATAAAAAACGTCATAGTATAGTATGGTGTCAAAATGGGCCAAAAAAAGTCATACTTTAGTATGGCCTCAAAATGTGCCAAAAAACGTCATAGTATAGTATGGCGTCAAAATGGGCCAAAAAAAGTCATACTTTAGTATGGCCTCAAAATGTGCCAAAAAACGTCATAGTATAGTATGGCGTCAAAATGGGCCAAAAAAAGTCATACTTTAGTATGGCCTCAAAATGTCATAAAAAACGTCATAGTATAGTATGGCGTCAAAATGGGCCAAAAAACGTCATAGTATAGTATGGCGTCAAAATGGGCCAAAAAAAGTCATACTTTAGTATGGCCTCAAAATGTGCCAAAAAACGTCATAGTATAGTATGGCGTCAAAATGGGCCAAAAAAAGTCATACTTTAGTATGGCCTCAAAATGTGCCAAAAAACGTCATAGTATAGTATGGCGTCAAAATGGGCCAAAAAAAGTCATACTTTAGTATGGCCTCAAAATGTGCCAAAAAACGTCATAGTATAGTATGGCGTCAAAATGGGCCAAAAAAAGTCATACTTTAGTATGGCCTCAAAATGTGATAAAAAACGTCATAGTATAGTATGGCGTCAAAATGGGCCAAAAAAAGTCATACTTTAGTATGGCCTCAAAATGTGCCAAAAAAACGTCATAGTATAGTATGGCGTCAAAATGGGCCAAAAAAAGTCATACTTTAGTATGGCCTCAAACTGTGCCAAAAAACGTCATAGTATAGTATGGCGTCAAAATGGGCCAAAAAAAGTCATACTTTAGTATGGCCTCAAAATTTCATAAAAAACGTCATAGTATAGTATGGCGTCAAAATGGGCCAAAAAAAGTCATACTTTAGTATGGCCTCAAAATGTCATAAAAAGCGTCATAGTATAGTATGGCGTCAAAATGGGCCAAAAAAAGTCATACTTTAGTATGGCCTCAAAATGTGCCAAAAAACATCATAGTATAGTATGGCGTCAAAATGGGCCAAAAAAAGTCATACATTAGTAGTGCCTCAAAATGTCATAGAACACATCATAGTATAGTATGGCGTCAAAATGGGCCAAAAAAAGTCATACTTTAGTATGGCCTCAAAATGTCATAAAAAACATCATAGTAAAGTATGGCGTCAAAATGGGCCAAAAAAAGTCATACTTTAGTATGGCCTCAAAATGTGCCAAAAAACATCATAGTATAGTATGGCGTCAAAATGGGCCAAAAAAAGTCATACTTTAGTATGGCCTCAAAATGTGCCAAAAAACGTCATAGTATAGTATGGCGTCAAAATGGGCCAAAAAAAGTCATTCTTTAGTATGGCCTCAAAATGTGCCAAAAAACGTCATAGTATAGTATGGCGTCAAAATGGGCCAAAAAAAGTCATAGTATAGTATGGCGTCAAAATGGGCCAAAAAAAGTCATACTTTGGTATGGCCTCAAAATGTCATAAAAAACGTCATAGTATAGTATGGCGTCAAAATGGGCCAAAAAAAGTCATACTTTAGTAGGGCCTCAAAATGTCATAAAAAACGTCATAGTATAGTATGGCGTCAAAATGGGCCAAAAAAAGTCATACTTTAGTATGGCCTCAAAATGTCATAAAAAACGTCATAGTATAGTATGGCGTCAAAATGGGCCAAAAAAAGTCATACTTTAGTATGGCCTCAAAATGGGCCAAAAAACGTCATAGTATAGTATGGCGTCAAAATGGGCCAAAAAAAGTCATACTTTAGTATGGCCTCAAAATGTCATAAAAAACGTCATAGTATAGTATGGCGTCAAAATGGGTCAAAAAAAGTCATACTTTAGTATGGCCTCAAAATGTCATAAAAAACGTCATAGTATAGTATGGCGTCAAAATGGGCCAAAAAAAGTCATACTTTAGTAGGGCCTCAAAATGTCATAAAAAACGTCATAGTATAGTATGGCGTCAAAATGGGCCAAAAAAAGTCATACTTTAGTATGGCCTCAAAATGTCATAAAAAACGTCATAGTATAGTATGGCGTCAAAATGGGCCAAAAAAAGTCATACTTTAGTATGGCCTCAAAATGTGCCAAAAAACGTCATAGTATAGTATGGCGTCAAAATGGGCCAAAAAAAGTCATACTTTAGTATGGCCTCAAAATGTCATAAAAAACGTCATAGTATAGTATGGCGTCAAAATGGGTCAAAAAAAGTCATACTTTAGTATGGCCTCAAAATGTGCCAAAAAACATCATAGTATAGTATGGCGTCAAAATGGGCCAAAAAAAGTCATACTTTAGTATGGCCTCAAAATGTCATAAAAAACGTCATAGTATAGTATGGCGTCAAAATGGGCCAAAAAAAGTCATACTTTAGTATGGCCTCAAAATGTCATAAAAAACGTCATAGTATAGTATGGCGTCAAAATGGGCCAAAAAAAGTCATACTTTAGTATGGCCTCAAAATGTGCCAAAAAACGTCATAGTATAGTATGGCGTCAAAATGGGCCAAAAAAAGTCATACTTTAGTATGGCCTCAAAATGTCAAAAAAAGCGTCATAGTATAGTATGGCGTCAAAATGGGCCAAAAAAAGTCATACTTTAGTATGGCGTCAAAATGGGCCAAAAAAAGTCATACTTTAGTATGGCGTCAAAATGGGCCAAAAAAAGTCATACTTTAGTATGGCCTCAAAATGTCATAAAAAACGTCATAGTATAGTATGGCCTCAAAATGTGCCAAAAAACGTCATAGTATAGTATGGCGTCAAAATGGGCCAAAAAAAGTCATACTTTAGTATGGCCTCAAAATGTGATAAAAAACGTCATAGTATAGTATGGCGTCAAAATGGGCCAAAAAAAGTCATACTTTAGTATGGCCTCAAAATGTCATAAAAAGCGTCATAGTATAGTATGGCGTCAAAATGGGCCAAAAAAAGTCATACTTTAGTATGGCCTCAAAATGTCATAAAAAACGTCATAGTATAGTATGGCGTCAAAATGGGCCAAAAAAAGTCATACTTTAGTATGGCCTCAAAATGTGCCAAAAAACATCATAGTATAGTATGGCGTCAAAATGGGCCAAAAAAAGTCATACATTAGTAGTGCCTCAAAATGTCATAGAACACATCATAGTATAGTATGGCGTCAAAATGGGCCAAAAAAAGTCATACTTTAGTATGGCCTCAAAATGTCATAAAAAACATCATAGTAAAGTATGGCGTCAAAATGGGCCAAAAAAAGTCATACTTTAGTATGGCCTCAAAATGTGCCAAAAAACATCATAGTATAGTATGGCGTCAAAATGGGCCAAAAAAAGTCATACTTTAGTATGGCCTCAAAATGTGCCAAAAAACGTCATAGTATAGTATGGCGTCAAAATGGGCCAAAAAAAGTCATACTTTAGTATGGCCTCAAAATGTGCCAAAAAACGTCATAGTATAGTATGGCGTCAAAATGGGCCAAAAAAAGTCATACTTTAGTATGGCCTCAAAATGTGCCAAAAAACGTCATAGTATAGTATGGCGTCAAAATGGGCCAAAAAAAGTCATAGTATAGTATGGCGTCAAAATGGGCCAAAAAAAGTCATACTTTGGTATGGCCTCAAAATGTCATAAAAAACGTCATAGTATAGTATGGCGTCAAAATGGGCCAAAAAAAGTCATACTTTAGTAGGGCCTCAAAATGTCATAAAAAACGTCATAGTATAGTATGGCGTCAAAATGGGCCAAAAAAAGTCATACTTTAGTATGGCCTCAAAATGTCATAAAAAACGTCATAGTATAGTATGGCGTCAAAATGGGCCAAAAAAAGTCATACTTTAGTATGGCCTCAAAATGTCATAAAAAACGTCATAGTATAGTATGGCGTCAAAATGGGCCAAAAAAAGTCATAGTATAGTATGGCGTCAAAATGGGCCAAAAAAAGTCATACTTTAGTATGGCCTCCAAATGTGCCAAAAAACGTCATAGTATAGTATGGCGTCAAAATGGGCCAAAAAAAGTCATACTTTAGTATGGCCTCAAAATGTGCCAAAAAACGTCATAGTATAGTATGGCGTCAAAATGGGCCAAAAAAAGTCATACTTTAGTATGGCCTCAAAATGTCATAAAAAACGTCATAGTATAGTATGGCGTCAAAATGGGTCAAAAAAAGTCATACTTTAGTATGGCCTCAAAATGTCATAAAAAACGTCATAGTATAGTATGGCGTCAAAATGGGCCAAAAAAAGTCATACTTTAGTAGGGCCTCAAAATGTCATAAAAAACGTCATAGTATAGTATGGCGTCAAAATGGGCCAAAAAAAGTCATACTTTAGTATGGCCTCAAAATGTCATAAAAAACGTCATAGTATAGTATGGCGTCAAAATGGGCCAAAAAAAGTCATACTTTAGTATGGCCTCAAAATGTGCCAAAAAACGTCATAGTATAGTATGGCGTCAAAATGGGCCAAAAAAAGTCATACTTTAGTATGGCCTCAAAATGTCATAAAAAACGTCATAGTATAGTATGGCGTCAAAATGGGTCAAAAAAAGTCATACTTTAGTATGGCCTCAAAATGTGCCAAAAAACATCATAGTATAGTATGGCGTCAAAATGGGCCAAAAAAAGTCATACTTTAGTATGGCCTCAAAATGTCATAAAAAACGTCATAGTATAGTATGGCGTCAAAATGGGCCAAAAAAAGTCATACTTTAGTATGGCCTCAAAATGTCATAAAAAACGTCATAGTATAGTATGGCGTCAAAATGGGCCAAAAAACGTCATAGTATAGTATGGCGTCAAAATGGGCCAAAAAAAGTCATACTTTAGTATGGCCTCAAAATGTGCCAAAAAACGTCATAGTATAGTATGGCGTCAAAATGGGCCAAAAAACGTCATAGTATAGTATGGCGTCAAAATGGGCCAAAAAAAGTCATACTTTAGTAGGGCCTCAAAATGTCATAAAAAACGTCATAGTATAGTATGGCGTCAAAATGGGCCAAAAAAAGTCATACTTTAGTATGGCCTCAAAATGTGCCAAAAAACGTCATAGTATAGTATGGCGTCAAAATGGGCCAAAAAAAGTCATACTTTAGTATGGCCTCAAAATGTCATAAAAAACGCCATAGTATAGTATGGCCTCAAAATGGGCCAAAAAAAGTCATACTTTAGTATGGCCTCAAAATGTGCCAAAAAACGTCATAGTATAGTATGGCGTCAAAATGGGCCAAAAAAAGTCATACTTTAGTATGGCCTCAAAATGTGCCAAAAAACGTCATAGTATAGTATGGCGTCAAAATGGGCCAAAAAAAGTCATACTTTAGTATGGCCTCAAAATGTCATAAAAAACGTCATAGTATAGTATGGCGTCAAAATGGGCCAAAAAACGTCATAGTATAGTATGGCGTCAAAATGGGCCAAAAAAAGTCATACTTTAGTATGGCCTCAAAATGTGCCAAAAAACGTCATAGTATAGTATGGCGTCAAAATGGGCCAAAAAAAGTCATACTTTAGTATGGCCTCAAAATGTGCCAAAAAACGTCATAGTATAGTATGGCGTCAAAATGGGCCAAAAAAAGTCATACTTTAGTATGGCCTCAAAATGTGCCAAAAAACGTCATAGTATAGTATGGCGTCAAAATGGGCCAAAAAAAGTCATACTTTAGTATGGCCTCAAAATGTGATAAAAAACGTCATAGTATAGTATGGCGTCAAAATGGGCCAAAAAAAGTCATACTTTAGTATGGCCTCAAAATGTGCCAAAAAACGTCATAGTATAGTATGGCGTCAAAATGGGCCAAAAAAAGTCATACTTTAGTATGGCCTCAAACTGTGCCAAAAAACGTCATAGTATAGTATGGCGTCAAAATGGGCCAAAAAAAGTCATACTTTAGTATGGCCTCAAAATTTCATAAAAAACGTCATAGTATAGTATGGCGTCAAAATGGGCCAAAAAAAGTCATACTTTAGTATGGCCTCAAAATGTCATAAAAAGCGTCATAGTATAGTATGGCGTCAAAATGGGCCAAAAAAAGTCATACTTTAGTATGGCCTCAAAATGTGCCAAAAAACATCATAGTATAGTATGGCGTCAAAATGGGCCAAAAAAAGTCATACATTAGTAGTGCCTCAAAATGTCATAGAACACATCATAGTATAGTATGGCGTCAAAATGGGCCAAAAAAAGTCATACTTTAGTATGGCCTCAAAATGTCATAAAAAACATCATAGTAAAGTATGGCGTCAAAATGGGCCAAAAAAAGTCATACTTTAGTATGGCCTCAAAATGTGCCAAAAAACATCATAGTATAGTATGGCGTCAAAATGGGCCAAAAAAAGTCATACTTTAGTATGGCCTCAAAATGTGCCAAAAAACGTCATAGTATAGTATGGCGTCAAAATGGGCCAAAAAAAGTCATACTTTAGTATGGCCTCAAAATGTGCCAAAAAACGTCATAGTATAGTATGGCGTCAAAATGGGCCAAAAAAAGTCATTCTTTAGTATGGCCTCAAAATGTGCCAAAAAACGTCATAGTATAGTATGGCGTCAAAATGGGCCAAAAAAAGTCATAGTATAGTATGGCGTCAAAATGGGCCAAAAAAAGTCATACTTTGGTATGGCCTCAAAATGTCATAAAAAACGTCATAGTATAGTATGGCGTCAAAATGGGCCAAAAAAAGTCATACTTTAGTAGGGCCTCAAAATGTCATAAAAAACGTCATAGTATAGTATGGCGTCAAAATGGGCCAAAAAAAGTCATACTTTAGTATGGCCTCAAAATGTCATAAAAAACGTCATAGTATAGTATGGCGTCAAAATGGGCCAAAAAAAGTCATACTTTAGTATGGCCTCAAAATGGGCCAAAAAACGTCATAGTATAGTATGGCGTCAAAATGGGCCAAAAAAAGTCATACTTTAGTATGGCCTCAAAATGTCATAAAAAACGTCATAGTATAGTATGGCGTCAAAATGGGTCAAAAAAAGTCATACTTTAGTATGGCCTCAAAATGTCATAAAAAACGTCATAGTATAGTATGGCGTCAAAATGGGCCAAAAAAAGTCATACTTTAGTAGGGCCTCAAAATGTCATAAAAAACGTCATAGTATAGTATGGCGTCAAAATGGGCCAAAAAAAGTCATACTTTAGTATGGCCTCAAAATGTCATAAAAAACGTCATAGTATAGTATGGCGTCAAAATGGGCCAAAAAAAGTCATACTTTAGTATGGCCTCAAAATGTGCCAAAAAACGTCATAGTATAGTATGGCGTCAAAATGGGCCAAAAAAAGTCATACTTTAGTATGGCCTCAAAATGTCATAAAAAACGTCATAGTATAGTATGGCGTCAAAATGGGTCAAAAAAAGTCATACTTTAGTATGGCCTCAAAATGTGCCAAAAAACATCATAGTATAGTATGGCGTCAAAATGGGCCAAAAAAAGTCATACTTTAGTATGGCCTCAAAATGTCATAAAAAACGTCATAGTATAGTATGGCGTCAAAATGGGCCAAAAAAAGTCATACTTTAGTATGGCCTCAAAATGTCATAAAAAACGTCATAGTATAGTATGGCGTCAAAATGGGCCAAAAAAAGTCATACTTTAGTATGGCCTCAAAATGTGCCAAAAAACGTCATAGTATAGTATGGCGTCAAAATGGGCCAAAAAAAGTCATACTTTAGTATGGCCTCAAAATGTCAAAAAAAGCGTCATAGTATAGTATGGCGTCAAAATGGGCCAAAAAAAGTCATACTTTAGTATGGCGTCAAAATGGGCCAAAAAAAGTCATACTTTAGTATGGCGTCAAAATGGGCCAAAAAAAGTCATACTTTAGTATGGCCTCAAAATGTCATAAAAAACGTCATAGTATAGTATGGCCTCAAAATGTGCCAAAAAACGTCATAGTATAGTATGGCGTCAAAATGGGCCAAAAAAAGTCATACTTTAGTATGGCCTCAAAATGTGATAAAAAACGTCATAGTATAGTATGGCGTCAAAATGGGCCAAAAAAAGTCATACTTTAGTATGGCCTCAAAATGTCATAAAAAGCGTCATAGTATAGTATGGCGTCAAAATGGGCCAAAAAAAGTCATACTTTAGTATGGCCTCAAAATGTCATAAAAAACGTCATAGTATAGTATGGCGTCAAAATGGGCCAAAAAAAGTCATACTTTAGTATGGCCTCAAAATGTGCCAAAAAACATCATAGTATAGTATGGCGTCAAAATGGGCCAAAAAAAGTCATACATTAGTAGTGCCTCAAAATGTCATAGAACACATCATAGTATAGTATGGCGTCAAAATGGGCCAAAAAAAGTCATACTTTAGTATGGCCTCAAAATGTCATAAAAAACATCATAGTAAAGTATGGCGTCAAAATGGGCCAAAAAAAGTCATACTTTAGTATGGCCTCAAAATGTGCCAAAAAACATCATAGTATAGTATGGCGTCAAAATGGGCCAAAAAAAGTCATACTTTAGTATGGCCTCAAAATGTGCCAAAAAACGTCATAGTATAGTATGGCGTCAAAATGGGCCAAAAAAAGTCATACTTTAGTATGGCCTCAAAATGTGCCAAAAAACGTCATAGTATAGTATGGCGTCAAAATGGGCCAAAAAAAGTCATACTTTAGTATGGCCTCAAAATGTGCCAAAAAACGTCATAGTATAGTATGGCGTCAAAATGGGCCAAAAAAAGTCATAGTATAGTATGGCGTCAAAATGGGCCAAAAAAAGTCATACTTTGGTATGGCCTCAAAATGTCATAAAAAACGTCATAGTATAGTATGGCGTCAAAATGGGCCAAAAAAAGTCATACTTTAGTAGGGCCTCAAAATGTCATAAAAAACGTCATAGTATAGTATGGCGTCAAAATGGGCCAAAAAAAGTCATACTTTAGTATGGCCTCAAAATGTCATAAAAAACGTCATAGTATAGTATGGCGTCAAAATGGGCCAAAAAAAGTCATACTTTAGTATGGCCTCAAAATGTCATAAAAAACGTCATAGTATAGTATGGCGTCAAAATGGGCCAAAAAAAGTCATAGTATAGTATGGCGTCAAAATGGGCCAAAAAAAGTCATACTTTAGTATGGCCTCCAAATGTGCCAAAAAACGTCATAGTATAGTATGGCGTCAAAATGGGCCAAAAAAAGTCATACTTTAGTATGGCCTCAAAATGTGCCAAAAAACGTCATAGTATAGTATGGCGTCAAAATGGGCCAAAAAAAGTCATACTTTAGTATGGCCTCAAAATGTCATAAAAAACGTCATAGTATAGTATGGCGTCAAAATGGGTCAAAAAAAGTCATACTTTAGTATGGCCTCAAAATGTCATAAAAAACGTCATAGTATAGTATGGCGTCAAAATGGGCCAAAAAAAGTCATACTTTAGTAGGGCCTCAAAATGTCATAAAAAACGTCATAGTATAGTATGGCGTCAAAATGGGCCAAAAAAAGTCATACTTTAGTATGGCCTCAAAATGTCATAAAAAACGTCATAGTATAGTATGGCGTCAAAATGGGCCAAAAAAAGTCATACTTTAGTATGGCCTCAAAATGTGCCAAAAAACGTCATAGTATAGTATGGCGTCAAAATGGGCCAAAAAAAGTCATACTTTAGTATGGCCTCAAAATGTCATAAAAAACGTCATAGTATAGTATGGCGTCAAAATGGGTCAAAAAAAGTCATACTTTAGTATGGCCTCAAAATGTGCCAAAAAACATCATAGTATAGTATGGCGTCAAAATGGGCCAAAAAAAGTCATACTTTAGTATGGCCTCAAAATGTCATAAAAAACGTCATAGTATAGTATGGCGTCAAAATGGGCCAAAAAAAGTCATACTTTAGTATGGCCTCAAAATGTCATAAAAAACGTCATAGTATAGTATGGCGTCAAAATGGGCCAAAAAAAGTCATACTTTAGTATGGCCTCAAAATGTCATAAAAAACGTCATAGTATAGTATGGCGTCAAAATGGGTCAAAAAAAGTCATACTTTAGTATGGCCTCAAAATGTGCCAAAAAACGTCATAGTATAGTATGGCGTCAAAATGGGCCAAAAAAAGTCATACTTTAGTATGGCCTCAAAATGTCATAAAAAACGTCATAGTATAGTATGGCATCAAAATGGGTCAAAAAAAGTCATACTTTAGTATGGCCTCAAAATGTCATAAAAAACGTCATAGTATAGTATGGCGTCAAAATGGGCCAAAAAAAGTCATACTTTAGTAGGGCCTCAAAATGTCATAAAAAACGTCATAGTATAGTATGGCGTCAAAATGGGCCAAAAAAAGTCATACTTTAGTATGGCCTCAAAATGTCATAAAAAACGTCATAGTATAGTATGGTGTCAAAATGGGCCAAAAAAAGTCATACTTTAGTATGGCCTCAAAATGTGCCAAAAAACGTCATAGTATAGTATGGCGTCAAAATGGGCCAAAAAAAGTCATACTTTAGTATGGCCTCAAAATGTGCCAAAAAACGTCATAGTATAGTATGGCGTCAAAATGGGCCAAAAAAAGTCATACTTTATTATGGCCTCAAAATGTCATAAAAAACGTCATAGTATAGTATGGCGTCAAAATGGGCCAAAAAAAGTCATACTTTAGTATGGCCTCAAAATATGCCAAAAAACGTCATAGTATAGTATGGCGTCAAAATGGGCCAAAAAAAGTCATACTTTAGTATGGCCTCAAAATGTCATAAAAAATGTCATAGTATAGTATGGCGTCAAAATGGGCCAAAAAACGTCATAGTATAGTATGGCGTCAAAATGGGCCAAAAAAAGTCATACTTTAGTATGGCCTCAAAATGTGCCAAAAAACGTCATAGTATAGTATGGCGTCAAAATGGGCCAAAAAACGTCATAGTATAGTATGGCGTCAAAATGGGCCAAAAAAAGTCATACTTTAGTAGGGCCTCAAAATGTCATAAAAAACGTCATAGTATAGTATGGCGTCAAAATGGGCCAAAAAAAGTCATACTTTAGTATGGCCTCAAAATGTGCCAAAAAACGTCATAGTATAGTATGGCGTCAAAATGGGCCAAAAAAAGTCATACTTTAGTATGGCCTCAAAATGTCATAAAAAACGCCATAGTATAGTATGGTGTCAAAATGGGCCAAAAAAAGTCATACTTTAGTATGGCCTCAAAATGTGCCAAAAAACGTCATAGTATAGTATGGCGTCAAAATGGGCCAAAAAAAGTCATACTTTAGTATGGCCTCAAAATGTGCCAAAAAACGTCATAGTATAGTATGGCGTCAAAATGGGCCAAAAAAAGTCATCGTATACTGTGGCGTCAAAATGGGTCAAAAAAAGTCATACTTTAGTATGGCCTCAAAATGTCATAAAAAACGTCATAGTATAGTATGGCGTCAAAATGGGCCAAAAAAAGTCATACTTTAGTATGGCCTCAAAATGTCATAAAAAACGTCATAGTATAGTATGGCGTCAAAATGGGTCAAAAAAAGTCATACTTTAGTATGGCCTCAAAATGTGCCAAAAAACGTCATAGTATAGTATGGCGTCAAAATGGGCCAAAAAAAGTCATACTTTAGTATGGCCTCAAAATGTCATAAAAAACGTCATAGTATAGTATGGCATCAAAATGGGTCAAAAAAAGTCATACTTTAGTATGGCCTCAAAATGTCATAAAAAACGTCATAGTATAGTATGGCGTCAAAATGGGCCAAAAAAAGTCATACTTTAGTAGGGCCTCAAAATGTCATAAAAAACGTCATAGTATAGTATGGCGTCAAAATGGGCCAAAAAAAGTCATACTTTAGTATGGCCTCAAAATGTCATAAAAAACGTCATAGTATAGTATGGTGTCAAAATGGGCCAAAAAAAGTCATACTTTAGTATGGCCTCAAAATGTGCCAAAAAACGTCATAGTATAGTATGGCGTCAAAATGGGCCAAAAAAAGTCATACTTTAGTATGGCCTCAAAATGTGCCAAAAAACGTCATAGTATAGTATGGCGTCAAAATGGGCCAAAAAAAGTCATACTTTAGTATGGCCTCAAAATGTCATAAAAAACGTCATAGTATAGTATGGCGTCAAAATGGGCCAAAAAACGTCATAGTATAGTATGGCGTCAAAATGGGCCAAAAAAAGTCATACTTTAGTATGGCCTCAAAATGTGCCAAAAAACGTCATAGTATAGTATGGCGTCAAAATGGGCCAAAAAAAGTCATACTTTAGTATGGCCTCAAAATGTGCCAAAAAACGTCATAGTATAGTATGGCGTCAAAATGGGCCAAAAAAAGTCATACTTTAGTATGGCCTCAAAATGTGCCAAAAAACGTCATAGTATAGTATGGCGTCAAAATGGGCCAAAAAAAGTCATACTTTAGTATGGCCTCAAAATGTGATAAAAAACGTCATAGTATAGTATGGCGTCAAAATGGGCCAAAAAAAGTCATACTTTAGTATGGCCTCAAAATGTGCCAAAAAACGTCATAGTATAGTATGGCGTCAAAATGGGCCAAAAAAAGTCATACTTTAGTATGGCCTCAAACTGTGCCAAAAAACGTCATAGTATAGTATGGCGTCAAAATGGGCCAAAAAAAGTCATACTTTAGTATGGCCTCAAAATTTCATAAAAAACGTCATAGTATAGTATGGCGTCAAAATGGGCCAAAAAAAGTCATACTTTAGTATGGCCTCAAAATGTCATAAAAAGCGTCATAGTATAGTATGGCGTCAAAATGGGCCAAAAAAAGTCATACTTTAGTATGGCCTCAAAATGTCATAAAAAACGTCATAGTATAGTATGGCGTCAAAATGGGCCAAAAAAAGTCATACTTTAGTATGGCCTCAAAATGTGCCAAAAAACATCATAGTATAGTATGGCGTCAAAATGGGCCAAAAAAAGTCATACATTAGTAGTGCCTCAAAATGTCATAGAACACATCATAGTATAGTATGGCGTCAAAATGGGCCAAAAAAAGTCATACTTTAGTATGGCCTCAAAATGTCATAAAAAACATCATAGTAAAGTATGGCGTCAAAATGGGCCAAAAAAAGTCATACTTT
Organism: Toxotes jaculatrix; assembly: GCF_017976425.1. Classification (NCBI taxonomy): domain Eukaryota; kingdom Metazoa; phylum Chordata; class Actinopteri; family Toxotidae; genus Toxotes; species Toxotes jaculatrix. The sequence continues at coordinate 2,563,492 of NC_054407.1, forward strand.
AGTATGGCCTCAAAATGTGCCAAAAAACATCATAGTATAGTATGGCGTCAAAATGGGCCAAAAAAAGTCATACTTTAGTATGGCGTCAAAATGGGCCAAAAAAAGTCATACTTTAGTATGGCCTCAAAATGTGCCAAAAAACGTCATAGTATAGTATGGCGTCAAAATGGGCCAAAAAAAGTCATACTTTAGTATGGCCTCAAAATGTGCCAAAAAACGTCATAGTATAGTATGGCGTCAAAATGGGCCAAAAAAAGTCATAGTATAGTATGGCGTCAAAATGGGCCAAAAAAAGTCATACTTTGGTATGGCCTCAAAATGTCATAAAAAACGTCATAGTATAGTATGGCGTCAAAATGGGCCAAAAAAAGTCATACTTTAGTAGGGCCTCAAAATGTCATAAAAAACGTCATAGTATAGTATGGCGTCAAAATGGGCCAAAAAAAGTCATACTTTAGTATGGCCTCAAAATGTCATAAAAAACGTCATAGTATAGTATGGCGTCAAAATGGGCCAAAAAAAGTCATACTTTAGTATGGCCTCAAAATGGGCCAAAAAACGTCATAGTATAGTATGGCGTCAAAATGGGCCAAAAAAAGTCATACTTTAGTATGGCCTCAAAATGTCATAAAAAACGTCATAGTATAGTATGGCGTCAAAATGGGTCAAAAAAAGTCATACTTTAGTATGGCCTCAAAATGTCATAAAAAACGTCATAGTATAGTATGGCGTCAAAATGGGCCAAAAAAAGTCATACTTTAGTAGGGCCTCAAAATGTCATAAAAAACGTCATAGTATAGTATGGCGTCAAAATGGGCCAAAAAAAGTCATACTTTAGTATGGCCTCAAAATGTCATAAAAAACGTCATAGTATAGTATGGCGTCAAAATGGGCCAAAAAAAGTCATACTTTAGTATGGCCTCAAAATGTGCCAAAAAACGTCATAGTATAGTATGGCGTCAAAATGGGCCAAAAAAAGTCATACTTTAGTATGGCCTCAAAATGTCATAAAAAACGTCATAGTATAGTATGGCGTCAAAATGGGTCAAAAAAAGTCATACTTTAGTATGGCCTCAAAATGTGCCAAAAAACATCATAGTATAGTATGGCGTCAAAATGGGCCAAAAAAAGTCATACTTTAGTATGGCCTCAAAATGTCATAAAAAACGTCATAGTATAGTATGGCGTCAAAATGGGCCAAAAAAAGTCATACTTTAGTATGGCCTCAAAATGTCATAAAAAACGTCATAGTATAGTATGGCGTCAAAATGGGCCAAAAAAAGTCATACTTTAGTATGGCCTCAAAATGTGCCAAAAAACGTCATAGTATAGTATGGCGTCAAAATGGGCCAAAAAAAGTCATACTTTAGTATGGCCTCAAAATGTCAAAAAAAGCGTCATAGTATAGTATGGCGTCAAAATGGGCCAAAAAAAGTCATACTTTAGTATGGCGTCAAAATGGGCCAAAAAAAGTCATACTTTAGTATGGCGTCAAAATGGGCCAAAAAAAGTCATACTTTAGTATGGCCTCAAAATGTCATAAAAAACGTCATAGTATAGTATGGCCTCAAAATGTGCCAAAAAACGTCATAGTATAGTATGGCGTCAAAATGGGCCAAAAAAAGTCATACTTTAGTATGGCCTCAAAATGTGATAAAAAACGTCATAGTATAGTATGGCGTCAAAATGGGCCAAAAAAAGTCATACTTTAGTATGGCCTCAAAATGTCATAAAAAGCGTCATAGTATAGTATGGCGTCAAAATGGGTCAAAAAAAGTCATACTTTAGTATGGCCTCAAAATGTCATAAAAAACGTCATAGTATAGTATGGCGTCAAAATGGGCCAAAAAAAGTCATACTTTAGTATGGCCTCAAAATGTGCCAAAAAACATCATAGTATAGTATGGCGTCAAAATGGGCCAAAAAAAGTCATACATTAGTAGTGCCTCAAAATGTCATAGAACACATCATAGTATAGTATGGCGTCAAAATGGGCCAAAAAAAGTCATACTTTAGTATGGCCTCAAAATGTCATAAAAAACATCATAGTAAAGTATGGCGTCAAAATGGGCCAAAAAAAGTCATACTTTAGTATGGCCTCAAAATGTGCCAAAAAACATCATAGTATAGTATGGCGTCAAAATGGGCCAAAAAAAGTCATACTTTAGTATGGCCTCAAAATGTGCCAAAAAACGTCATAGTATAGTATGGCGTCAAAATGGGCCAAAAAAAGTCATACTTTAGTATGGCCTCAAAATGTGCCAAAAAACGTCATAGTATAGTATGGCGTCAAAATGGGCCAAAAAAAGTCATACTTTAGTATGGCCTCAAAATGTGCCAAAAAACGTCATAGTATAGTATGGCGTCAAAATGGGCCAAAAAAAGTCATAGTATAGTATGGCGTCAAAATGGGCCAAAAAAAGTCATACTTTGGTATGGCCTCAAAATGTCATAAAAAACGTCATAGTATAGTATGGCGTCAAAATGGGCCAAAAAAAGTCATACTTTAGTATGGCCTCAAAATGTCATAAAAAACGTCATAGTATAGTATGGCGTCAAAATGGGCCAAAAAAAGTCATACTTTAGTATGGCCTCAAAATGTCATAAAAAACGTCATAGTATAGTATGGCGTCAAAATGGGCCAAAAAAAGTCATACTTTAGTATGGCCTCAAAATGTCATAAAAAACGTCATAGTATAGTATGGCGTCAAAATGGGCCAAAAAAAGTCATAGTATAGTATGGCGTCAAAATGGGCCAAAAAAAGTCATACTTTAGTATGGCCTCCAAATGTGCCAAAAAAACGTCATAGTATAGTATGGCGTCAAAATGGGCCAAAAAAAGTCATACTTTAGTATGGCCTCCAAATGTGCCAAAAAACGTCATAGTATAGTATGGCGTCAAAATGGGCCAAAAAAAGTCATACTTTAGTATGGCCTCAAAATGTGCCAAAAAACGTCATAGTATAGTATGGCGTCAAAATGGGCCAAAAAAAGTCATACTTTAGTATGGCCTCAAAATGTCATAAAAAACGTCATAGTATAGTATGGCGTCAAAATGGGTCAAAAAAAGTCATACTTTAGTATGGCCTCAAAATGTCATAAAAAACGTCATAGTATAGTATGGCGTCAAAATGGGCCAAAAAAAGTCATACTTTAGTAGGGCCTCAAAATGTCATAAAAAACGTCATAGTATAGTATGGCGTCAAAATGGGCCAAAAAAAGTCATACTTTAGTATGGCCTCAAAATGTCATAAAAAACGTCATAGTATAGTATGGCGTCAAAATGGGCCAAAAAAAGTCATACTTTAGTATGGCCTCAAAATGTGCCAAAAAACGTCATAGTATAGTATGGCGTCAAAATGGGCCAAAAAAAGTCATACTTTAGTATGGCCTCAAAATGTCATAAAAAACGTCATAGTATAGTATGGCGTCAAAATGGGTCAAAAAAAGTCATACTTTAGTATGGCCTCAAAATGTGCCAAAAAACATCATAGTATAGTATGGCGTCAAAATGGGCCAAAAAAAGTCATACTTTAGTATGGCCTCAAAATGTGCCAAAAAACGTCATAGTATAGTATGGCGTCAAAATGGGCCAAAAAACGTCATAGTATAGTATGGCGTCAAAATGGGCCAAAAAAAGTCATACTTTAGTATGGCCTCAAAATGTGCCAAAAAACGTCATAGTATAGTATGGCGTCAAAATGGGCCAAAAAACGTCATAGTATAGTATGGCGTCAAAATGGGCCAAAAAAAGTCATACTTTGGTATGGCCTCAAAATGTCATAAAAAACGTCATAGTATAGTATGGCGTCAAAATGGGCCAAAAAAAGTCATACTTTAGTAGGGCCTCAAAATGTCATAAAAAACGTCATAGTATAGTATGGCGTCAAAATGGGCCAAAAAAAGTCATACTTTAGTATGGCCTCAAAATGTCATAAAAAACGTCATAGTATAGTATGGCGTCAAAATGGGCCAAAAAAAGTCATACTTTAGTATGGCCTCAAAATGGGCCAAAAAACGTCATAGTATAGTATGGCGTCAAAATGGGCCAAAAAAAGTCATACTTTAGTATGGCCTCAAAATGTCATAAAAAACGTCATAGTATAGTATGGCGTCAAAATGGGTCAAAAAAAGTCATACTTTAGTATGGCCTCAAAATGTGCCAAAAAACATCATAGTATAGTATGGCGTCAAAATGGGCCAAAAAAAGTCATACTTTAGTATGGCCTCAAAATGTGCCAAAAAACGTCATAGTATAGTATGGCGTCAAAATGGGCCAAAAAAAGTCATACTTTAGTATGGCCTCAAAATGTGCCAAAAAACGTCATAGTATAGTATGGCGTCAAAATGGGCCAAAAAAAGTCATACTTTAGTATGGCCTCAAAATGTGCCAAAAAACGTCATAGTATAGTATGGCGTCAAAATGGGCCAAAAAAAGTCATAGTATAGTATGGCGTCAAAATGGGCCAAAAAAAGTCATACTTTGGTATGGCCTCAAAATGTCATAAAAAACGTCATAGTATAGTATGGCGTCAAAATGGGCCAAAAAAAGTCATACTTTAGTATGGCCTCAAAATGTCATAAAAAACGTCATAGTATAGTATGGCGTCAAAATGGGCCAAAAAAAGTCATACTTTAGTATGGCCTCAAAATGTCATAAAAAACGTCATAGTATAGTATGGCGTCAAAATGGGCCAAAAAAAGTCATACTTTAGTATGGCCTCAAAATGTCATAAAAAACGTCATAGTATAGTATGGCGTCAAAATGGGCCAAAAAAAGTCATAGTATAGTATGGCGTCAAAATGGGCCAAAAAAAGTCATACTTTAGTATGGCCTCCAAATGTGCCAAAAAAACGTCATAGTATAGTATGGCGTCAAAATGGGCCAAAAAAAGTCATACTTTAGTATGGCCTCCAAATGTGCCAAAAAACGTCATAGTATAGTATGGCGTCAAAATGGGCCAAAAAAAGTCATACTTTAGTATGGCCTCAAAATGTGCCAAAAAACGTCATAGTATAGTATGGCGTCAAAATGGGCCAAAAAAAGTCATACTTTAGTATGGCCTCAAAATGTCATAAAAAACGTCATAGTATAGTATGGCGTCAAAATGGGTCAAAAAAAGTCATACTTTAGTATGGCCTCAAAATGTCATAAAAAACGTCATAGTATAGTATGGCGTCAAAATGGGCCAAAAAAAGTCATACTTTAGTAGGGCCTCAAAATGTCATAAAAAACGTCATAGTATAGTATGGCGTCAAAATGGGCCAAAAAAAGTCATACTTTAGTATGGCCTCAAAATGTCATAAAAAACGTCATAGTATAGTATGGCGTCAAAATGGGCCAAAAAAAGTCATACTTTAGTATGGCCTCAAAATGTGCCAAAAAACGTCATAGTATAGTATGGCGTCAAAATGGGCCAAAAAAAGTCATACTTTAGTATGGCCTCAAAATGTCATAAAAAACGTCATAGTATAGTATGGCGTCAAAATGGGTCAAAAAAAGTCATACTTTAGTATGGCCTCAAAATGTGCCAAAAAACATCATAGTATAGTATGGCGTCAAAATGGGCCAAAAAAAGTCATACTTTAGTATGGCCTCAAAATGTGCCAAAAAACGTCATAGTATAGTATGGCGTCAAAATGGGCCAAAAAACGTCATAGTATAGTATGGCGTCAAAATGGGCCAAAAAAAGTCATACTTTAGTATGGCCTCAAAATGTGCCAAAAAACGTCATAGTATAGTATGGCGTCAAAATGGGCCAAAAAACGTCATAGTATAGTATGGCGTCAAAATGGGCCAAAAAAAGTCATACTTTGGTATGGCCTCAAAATGTCATAAAAAACGTCATAGTATAGTATGGCGTCAAAATGGGCCAAAAAAAGTCATACTTTAGTAGGGCCTCAAAATGTCATAAAAAACGTCATAGTATAGTATGGCGTCAAAATGGGCCAAAAAAAGTCATACTTTAGTATGGCCTCAAAATGTCATAAAAAACGTCATAGTATAGTATGGCGTCAAAATGGGCCAAAAAAAGTCATACTTTAGTATGGCCTCAAAATGGGCCAAAAAACGTCATAGTATAGTATGGCGTCAAAATGGGCCAAAAAAAGTCATACTTTAGTATGGCCTCAAAATGTCATAAAAAACGTCATAGTATAGTATGGCGTCAAAATGGGTCAAAAAAAGTCATACTTTAGTATGGCCTCAAAATGTCATAAAAAACGTCATAGTATAGTATGGCGTCAAAATGGGCCAAAAAAAGTCATACTTTAGTAGGGCCTCAAAATGTCATAAAAAACGTCATAGTATAGTATGGCGTCAAAATGGGCCAAAAAAAGTCATACTTTAGTATGGCCTCAAAATGTCATAAAAAACGTCATAGTATAGTATGGCGTCAAAATGGGCCAAAAAAAGTCATACTTTAGTATGGCCTCAAAATGTGCCAAAAAACGTCATAGTATAGTATGGCGTCAAAATGGGCCAAAAAAAGTCATACTTTAGTATGGCCTCAAAATGTCATAAAAAACGTCATAGTATAGTATGGCGTCAAAATGGGTCAAAAAAAGTCATACTTTAGTATGGCCTCAAAATGTGCCAAAAAACATCATAGTATAGTATGGCGTCAAAATGGGCCAAAAAAAGTCATACTTTAGTATGGCCTCAAAATGTCATAAAAAACGTCATAGTATAGTATGGCGTCAAAATGGGCCAAAAAAAGTCATACTTTAGTATGGCCTCAAAATGTCATAAAAAACGTCATAGTATAGTATGGCGTCAAAATGGGCCAAAAAAAGTCATACTTTAGTATGGCCTCAAAATGTCATAAAAAACGTCATAGTATAGTATGGCGTCAAAATGGGCCAAAAAAAGTCATACTTTAGTATGGCCTCAAAATGTGCCAAAAAACGTCATAGTATAGTATGGCGTCAAAATGGGCCAAAAAAAGTCATACTTTAGTATGGCCTCAAAATGTCAAAAAAAGCGTCATAGTATAGTATGGCGTCAAAATGGGCCAAAAAAAGTCATACTTTAGTATGGCGTCAAAATGGGCCAAAAAAAGTCATACTTTAGTATGGCGTCAAAATGGGCCAAAAAAAGTCATACTTTAGTATGGCCTCAAAATGTCATAAAAAACGTCATAGTATAGTATGGCCTCAAAATGTGCCAAAAAACGTCATAGTATAGTATGGCGTCAAAATGGGCCAAAAAAAGTCATACTTTAGTATGGCCTCAAAATGTGATAAAAAACGTCATAGTATAGTATGGCGTCAAAATGGGCCAAAAAAAGTCATACTTTAGTATGGCCTCAAAATGTCATAAAAAGCGTCATAGTATAGTATGGCGTCAAAATGGGCCAAAAAAAGTCATACTTTAGTATGGCCTCAAAATGTCATAAAAAACGTCATAGTATAGTATGGCGTCAAAATGGGCCAAAAAAAGTCATACTTTAGTATGGCCTCAAAATGTGCCAAAAAACATCATAGTATAGTATGGCGTCAAAATGGGCCAAAAAAAGTCATACATTAGTAGTGCCTCAAAATGTCATAGAACACATCATAGTATAGTATGGCGTCAAAATGGGCCAAAAAAAGTCATACTTTAGTATGGCCTCAAAATGTCATAAAAAACATCATAGTAAAGTATGGCGTCAAAATGGGCCAAAAAAAGTCATACTTTAGTATGGCCTCAAAATGTGCCAAAAAACATCATAGTATAGTATGGCGTCAAAATGGGCCAAAAAAAGTCATACTTTAGTATGGCCTCAAAATGTGCCAAAAAACGTCATAGTATAGTATGGCGTCAAAATGGGCCAAAAAAAGTCATACTTTAGTATGGCCTCAAAATGTGCCAAAAAACGTCATAGTATAGTATGGCGTCAAAATGGGCCAAAAAAAGTCATAGTATAGTATGGCGTCAAAATGGGCCAAAAAAAGTCATACTTTGGTATGGCCTCAAAATGTCATAAAAAACGTCATAGTATAGTATGGCGTCAAAATGGGCCAAAAAAAGTCATACTTTAGTATGGCCTCAAAATGTCATAAAAAACGTCATAGTATAGTATGGCGTCAAAATGGGCCAAAAAAAGTCATACTTTAGTATGGCCTCAAAATGTCATAAAAAACGTCATAGTATAGTATGGCGTCAAAATGGGCCAAAAAAAGTCATACTTTAGTATGGCCTCAAAATGTCATAAAAAACGTCATAGTATAGTATGGCGTCAAAATGGGCCAAAAAAAGTCATAGTATAGTATGGCGTCAAAATGGGCCAAAAAAAGTCATACTTTAGTATGGCCTCCAAATGTGCCAAAAAAACGTCATAGTATAGTATGGCGTCAAAATGGGCCAAAAAAAGTCATACTTTAGTATGGCCTCCAAATGTGCCAAAAAACGTCATAGTATAGTATGGCGTCAAAATGGGCCAAAAAAAGTCATACTTTAGTATGGCCTCAAAATGTGCCAAAAAACGTCATAGTATAGTATGGCGTCAAAATGGGCCAAAAAAAGTCATACTTTAGTATGGCCTCAAAATGTCATAAAAAACGTCATAGTATAGTATGGCGTCAAAATGGGTCAAAAAAAGTCATACTTTAGTATGGCCTCAAAATGTCATAAAAAACGTCATAGTATAGTATGGCGTCAAAATGGGCCAAAAAAAGTCATACTTTAGTAGGGCCTCAAAATGTCATAAAAAACGTCATAGTATAGTATGGCGTCAAAATGGGCCAAAAAAAGTCATACTTTAGTATGGCCTCAAAATGTCATAAAAAACGTCATAGTATAGTATGGCGTCAAAATGGGCCAAAAAAAGTCATACTTTAGTATGGCCTCAAAATGTGCCAAAAAACGTCATAGTATAGTATGGCGTCAAAATGGGCCAAAAAAAGTCATACTTTAGTATGGCCTCAAAATGTCATAAAAAACGTCATAGTATAGTATGGCGTCAAAATGGGTCAAAAAAAGTCATACTTTAGTATGGCCTCAAAATGTGCCAAAAAACATCATAGTATAGTATGGCGTCAAAATGGGCCAAAAAAAGTCATACTTTAGTATGGCCTCAAAATGTGCCAAAAAACGTCATAGTATAGTATGGCGTCAAAATGGGCCAAAAAACGTCATAGTATAGTATGGCGTCAAAATGGGCCAAAAAAAGTCATACTTTAGTATGGCCTCAAAATGTGCCAAAAAACGTCATAGTATAGTATGGCGTCAAAATGGGCCAAAAAACGTCATAGTATAGTATGGCGTCAAAATGGGCCAAAAAAAGTCATACTTTAGTAGGGCCTCAAAATGTCATAAAAAACGTCATAGTATAGTATGGCGTCAAAATGGGCCAAAAAAAGTCATACTTTAGTATGGCCTCAAAATGTGCCAAAAAACGTCATAGTATAGTATGGCGTCAAAATGGGCCAAAAAAAGTCATACTTTAGTATGGCCTCAAAATGTCATAAAAAACGCCATAGTATAGTATGGTGTCAAAATGGGCCAAAAAAAGTCATACTTTAGTATGGCCTCAAAATGTGCCAAAAAACGTCATAGTATAGTATGGCGTCAAAATGGGCCAAAAAAAGTCATACTTTAGTATGGCCTCAAAATGTGCCAAAAAACGTCATAGTATAGTATGGCGTCAAAATGGGCCAAAAAAAGTCATACTTTAGTATGGCCTCAAAATGTGCCAAAAAACGTCATAGTATAGTATGGCGTCAAAATGGGCCAAAAAAAGTCATACTTTAGTATGGCCTCAAAATGTCATAAAAAACGTCATAGTATAGTATGGCGTCAAAATGGGCCAAAAAAAGTCATACTTTAGTATGGCCTCAAAATGTCATAAAAAACGTCATAGTATAGTATGGCGTCAAAATGGGCCAAAAAAAGTCATACTTTAGTATGGCCTCAAAATGTCATAAAAAACGCCATAGTATAGTATGGTGTCAAAATGGGCCAAAAAAAGTCATACTTTAGTATGGCCTCAAAATGTGCCAAAAAACGTCATAGTATAGTATGGCGTCAAAATGGGCCAAAAAAAGTCATACTTTAGTATGGCCTCAAAATGTGCCAAAAAACGTCATAGTATAGTATGGCGTCAAAATGGGCCAAAAAAAGTCATACTTTAGTATGGCCTCAAAATGTGCCAAAAAACGTCATAGTATAGTATGGCGTCAAAATGGGCCAAAAAAAGTCATACTTTAGTATGGCCTCAAAATGTCATAAAAAACGTCATAGTATAGTATGGCGTCAAAATGGGCCAAAAAAAGTCATACTTTAGTATGGCCTCAAAATGTCATAAAAAACGTCATAGTATAGTATGGCGTCAAAATGGGCCAAAAAAAGTCATACTTTAGTATGGCCTCAAAATATGCCAAAAAACGTCATAGTATAGTATGGCGTCAAAATGGGCCAAAAAACGTCATAGTATAGTATGGCGTCAAAATGGGCCAAAAAAAGTCATACTTTAGTATGGCCTCAAAATGTGCCAAAAAACGTCATAGTATAGTATGGCGTCAAAATGGGCCAAAAAAAGTCATACTTTAGTATGGCCTCAAAATGTGCCATAAAACGTCATAGTATAGTATGGCGTCAAAATGGGCCAAAAAAGTCATACTTTAGTATGGCCTCAAAATGGGCCAAAAAAAGTCATAGTATAGTATGGCGTCAAAATGGGCCAAAAAAAGTCATACTTTAGTATGGCCTCAAAATGTCATAAAAAACGTCATAGTATAGTATGGCGTCAAAATGGGCCAAAAAAAGTCATACTTTAGTAGGGCCTCAAAATGTGCCAAAAAACGTCATAGTATAGTATGGCGTCAAAATGGGCCAAAAAAAGTCATACTTTAGTATGGCCTCAAAATGTCATAAAAAGCGTCATAGTATATTATGGCGTCAAAATGGGCCAAAAAAAGTCATACTTTAGTATGGCCTCAAAATGTGCCAAAAAACGTCATAGTATAGTATGGCGTCAAAATGGGCCAAAAAAAGTCATACTTTAGTATGGCCTCAAAATGTGCCAAAAAACGTCATAGTATAGTATGGCGTCAAAATGGGCCAAAAAAAGTCATACTTTAGTATGGCCTCAAACTGTGCCAAAAAACGTCATAGTATAGTATGGCGTCAAAATGGGCCAAAAAAAGTCATACTTTAGTATGGCCTCAAAATGTCATAAAAAACGTCATAGTATAGTATGGCGTCAAAATGGGCCAAAAAAAGTCATACTTTAGTATGGCCTCAAAATGTCATAAAAAGCGTCATAGTATAGTATGGCGTCAAAATGGGCCAAAAAAAGTCATACTTTAGTATGGCCTCAAAATGTCATAAAAAACGTCATAGTATAGTATGGCGTCAAAATGGGCCAAAAAAAGTCATACTTTAGTATGGCCTCAAAATGTGCCAAAAAACGTCATAGTATAGTATGGCGTCAAAATGGGCCAAAAAAAGTCATACTTTAGTATGGCCTCAAAATGTGCCAAAAAACGTCATAGTATAGTATGGCGTCAAAATGGGCCAAAAAAAGTCATACTTTAGTATGGCCTCAAAATGTGCCAAAAAACGTCATAGTATAGTATGGCGTCAAAATGGGCCAAAAAAAGTCATAGTATAGTATGGCGTCAAAATGGGCCAAAAAAAGTCATACTTTGGTATGGCCTCAAAATGTCATAAAAAACGTCATAGTATAGTATGGCGTCAAAATGGGCCAAAAAAAGTCATACTTTAGTAGGGCCTCAAAATGTCATAAAAAACGTCATAGTATAGTATGGCGTCAAAATGGGCCAAAAAAAGTCATACTTTAGTATGGCCTCAAAATGTCATAAAAAACGTCATAGTATAGTATGGCGTCAAAATGGGCCAAAAAAAGTCATACTTTAGTATGGCCTCAAAATGTCATAAAAAACGTCATAGTATAGTATGGCGTCAAAATGGGCCAAAAAAAGTCATAGTATAGTATGGCGTCAAAATGGGCCAAAAAAAGTCATACTTTAGTATGGCCTCCAAATGTGCCAAAAAAACGTCATAGTATAGTATGGCGTCAAAATGGGCCAAAAAAAGTCATACTTTAGTATGGCCTCAAAATGTGCCAAAAAACGTCATAGTATAGTATGGCGTCAAAATGGGCCAAAAAAAGTCATACTTTAGTATGGCCTCAAAATGTGCCAAAAAACGTCATAGTATAGTATGGCGTCAAAATGGGCCAAAAAAAGTCATACTTTAGTATGGCCTCAAAATGTCATAAAAAACGTCATAGTATAGTATGGCGTCAAAATGGGTCAAAAAAAGTCATACTTTAGTATGGCCTCAAAATGTCATAAAAAACGTCATAGTATAGTATGGCGTCAAAATGGGCCAAAAAAAGTCATACTTTAGTAGGGCCTCAAAATGTCATAAAAAACGTCATAGTATAGTATGGCGTCAAAATGGGCCAAAAAAAGTCATACTTTAGTATGGCCTCAAAATGTCATAAAAAACGTCATAGTATAGTATGGCGTCAAAATGGGCCAAAAAAAGTCATACTTTAGTATGGCCTCAAAATGTGCCAAAAAACGTCATAGTATAGTATGGCGTCAAAATGGGCCAAAAAAAGTCATACTTTAGTATGGCCTCAAAATGTCATAAAAAACGTCATAGTATAGTATGGCGTCAAAATGGGTCAAAAAAAGTCATACTTTAGTATGGCCTCAAAATGTGCCAAAAAACATCATAGTATAGTATGGCGTCAAAATGGGCCAAAAAAAGTCATACTTTAGTATGGCCTCAAAATGTCATAAAAAACGTCATAGTATAGTATGGCGTCAAAATGGGCCAAAAAAAGTCATACTTTAGTATGGCCTCAAAATGTCATAAAAAACGTCATAGTATAGTATGGCGTCAAAATGGGCCAAAAAAAGTCATACTTTAGTATGGCCTCAAAATGTGCCAAAAAACGTCATAGTATAGTATGGCGTCAAAATGGGCCAAAAAAAGTCATACTTTAGTATGGCCTCAAAATGTCAAAAAAAGCGTCATAGTATAGTATGGCGTCAAAATGGGCCAAAAAAAGTCATACTTTAGTATGGCGTCAAAATGGGCCAAAAAAAGTCATACTTTAGTATGGCCTCATAATGGGCCAAAAAAAGTCATACTTTAGTATGGCCTCAAAATGTCATAAAAAACGTCATAGTATAGTATGGCGTCAAAATGGGCCAAAAAAAGTCATAGTATAGTATGGCGTCAAAATGGGCCAAAAAAAGTCATACTTTAGTATGGCCTCAAAATGTGCCAAAAAACGTCATATTATAGTATGGCGTCAAAATGGGCCAAAAAAAGTCATACTTTAGTAGGGCCTCAAAATGTCATAAAAAACGTCATAGTATAGTATGGCGTCAAAATGGGCCAAAAAAAGTCATACTTTAGTATGGCCTCAAAATGTCATAAAAAACGTAATAGTATAGTATGGCGTCAAAATGGGCCAAAAAAAGTCATACTTTAGTATGGCCTCAAAATGTCATAAAAAACGTCATAGTATAGTATGGCGTCAAAATGGGCCAAAAAAAGTCATACTTTAGTATGGCCTCAAAATATGCCAAAAAACGTCATAGTATAGTATGGCGTCAAAATGGGCCAAAAAAAGTCATACTTTAGTATGGCCTCAAAATGTCATAAAAAATGTCATAGTATAGTATGGCGTCAAAATGGGCCAAAAAAAGTCATACTTTAGTATGGCCTCAAAATGTGCCAAAAAACGTCATAGTATAGTATGGCGTCAAAATGGGCCAAAAAAAGTCATACTTTAGTATGGCCTCAAAATGTCATAAAAAACGTCATAGTATAGTATGGCGTCAAAATGGGCCAAAAAAAGTCATCGTATAGTGTGGCGTCAAAATGGGTCAAAAAAAGTCATACTTTAGTATGGCCTCAAAATGTCATAAAAAACGTCATAGTATAGTATGGCGTCAAAATGGGCCAAAAAAAGTCATACTTTAGTATGGCCTCAAAATGTCATAAAAAATGTCATAGTATAGTATGGCGTCAAAATGGGCCAAAAAACGTCATAGTATAGTATGGCGTCAAAATGGGCCAAAAAAAGTCATACTTTAGTATGGCCTCAAAATGTGCCAAAAAACGTCATAGTATAGTATGGCGTCAAAATGGGCCAAAAAACGTCATAGTATAGTATGGCGTCAAAATGGGCCAAAAAAAGTCATACTTTAGTAGGGCCTCAAAATGTCATAAAAAACGTCATAGTATAGTATGGCGTCAAAATGGGCCAAAAAAAGTCATACTTTAGTATGGCCTCAAAATGTGCCAAAAAACGTCATAGTATAGTATGGCGTCAAAATGGGCCAAAAAAAGTCATACTTTAGTATGGCCTCAAAATGTCATAAAAAACGCCATAGTATAGTATGGTGTCAAAATGGGCCAAAAAAAGTCATACTTTAGTATGGCCTCAAAATGTGCCAAAAAACGTCATAGTATAGTATGGCGTCAAAATGGGCCAAAAAAAGTCATACTTTAGTATGGCCTCAAAATGTGCCAAAAAACGTCATAGTATAGTATGGCGTCAAAATGGGCCAAAAAAAGTCATACTTTAGTATGGCCTCAAAATGTGCCAAAAAACGTCATAGTATAGTATGGCGTCAAAATGGGCCAAAAAAAGTCATACTTTAGTATGGCCTCAAAATGTCATAAAAAACGTCATAGTATAGTATGGCGTCAAAATGGGCCAAAAAAAGTCATACTTTAGTATGGCCTCAAAATGTCATAAAAAACGTCATAGTATAGTATGGCGTCAAAATGGGCCAAAAAAAGTCATACTTTAGTATGGCCTCAAAATATGCCAAAAAACGTCATAGTATAGTATGGCGTCAAAATGGGCCAAAAAACGTCATAGTATAGTATGGCGTCAAAATGGGCCAAAAAAAGTCATACTTTAGTATGGCCTCAAAATGTGCCAAAAAACGTCATAGTATAGTATGGCGTCAAAATGGGCCAAAAAAAGTCATACTTTAGTATGGCCTCAAAATGTGCCATAAAACGTCATAGTATAGTATGGCGTCAAAATGGGCCAAAAAAGTCATACTTTAGTATGGCCTCAAAATGGGCCAAAAAAAGTCATAGTATAGTATGGCGTCAAAATGGGCCAAAAAAAGTCATACTTTAGTATGGCCTCAAAATGTCATAAAAAACGTCATAGTATAGTATGGCGTCAAAATGGGCCAAAAAAAGTCATACTTTAGTAGGGCCTCAAAATGTGCCAAAAAACGTCATAGTATAGTATGGCGTCAAAATGGGCCAAAAAAAGTCATACTTTAGTATGGCCTCAAAATGTCATAAAAAGCGTCATAGTATAGTATGGCGTCAAAATGGGCCAAAAAAAGTCATACTTTAGTATGGCCTCAAAATGTGCCAAAAAACGTCATAGTATAGTATGGCGTCAAAATGGGCCAAAAAAAGTCATACTTTAGTATGGCCTCAAAATGTGCCAAAAAACGTCATAGTATAGTATGGCGTCAAAATGGGCCAAAAAAAGTCATACTTTAGTATGGCCTCAAAATGTCATAAAAAACGTCATAGTATAGTATGGCGTCAAAATGGGCCAAAAAAAGTCATACTTTAGTATGGCCTCAAAATGTGCCAAAAAACATCATAGTATAGTATGGCGTCAAAATGGGCCAAAAAAAGTCATACATTAGTAGTGCCTCAAAATGTCATAGAACACATCATAGTATAGTATGGCGTCAAAATGGGCCAAAAAAAGTCATACTTTAGTATGGCCTCAAAATGTCATAAAAAACGTCATAGTATAGTATGGCGTCAAAATGGGCCAAAAAAAGTCATAGTATAGTATGGCGTCAAAATGGGCCAAAAAAAGTCATACTTTAGTATGGCCTCAAAATGTGCCAAAAAACGTCATATTATAGTATGGCGTCAAAATGGGCCAAAAAAAGTCATACTTTAGTAGGGCCTCAAAATGTCATAAAAAACGTCATAGTATAGTATGGCGTCAAAATGGGCCAAAAAAAGTCATACTTTAGTATGGCCTCAAAATGTCATAAAAAACGTAATAGTATAGTATGGCGTCAAAATGGGCCAAAAAAAGTCATACTTTAGTATGGCCTCAAAATGTCATAAAAAACGTCATAGTATAGTATGGCGTCAAAATGGGCCAAAAAAAGTCATACTTTAGTATGGCCTCAAAATATGCCAAAAAACGTCATAGTATAGTATGGCGTCAAAATGGGCCAAAAAAAGTCATACTTTAGTATGGCCTCAAAATGTCATAAAAAATGTCATAGTATAGTATGGCGTCAAAATGGGCCAAAAAAAGTCATACTTTAGTATGGCCTCAAAATGTGCCAAAAAACGTCATAGTATAGTATGGCGTCAAAATGGGCCAAAAAAAGTCATACTTTAGTATGGCCTCAAAATGTCATAAAAAACGTCATAGTATAGTATGGCGTCAAAATGGGCCAAAAAAAGTCATCGTATAGTGTGGCGTCAAAATGGGTCAAAAAAAGTCATACTTTAGTATGGCCTCAAAATGTCATAAAAAACGTCATAGTATAGTATGGCGTCAAAATGGGCCAAAAAAAGTCATACTTTAGTATGGCCTCAAAATGTCATAAAAAATGTCATAGTATAGTATGGCGTCAAAATGGGCCAAAAAACGTCATAGTATAGTATGGCGTCAAAATGGGCCAAAAAAAGTCATACTTTAGTATGGCCTCAAAATGTGCCAAAAAACGTCATAGTATAGTATGGCGTCAAAATGGGCCAAAAAACGTCATAGTATAGTATGGCGTCAAAATGGGCCAAAAAAAGTCATACTTTAGTATGGCCTCAAAATGTCATAAAAAACGTCATAGTATAGTATGGCGTCAAAATGGGCCAAAAAAAGTCATACTTTAGTATGGCCTCAAAATGTGCCAAAAAACATCATAGTATAGTATGGCGTCAAAATGGGCCAAAAAAAGTCATACATTAGTAGTGCCTCAAAATGTCATAGAACACATCATAGTATAGTATGGCGTCAAAATGGGCCAAAAAAAGTCATACTTTAGTATGGCCTCAAAATGTCATAAAAAACATCATAGTAAAGTATGGCGTCAAAATGGGCCAAAAAAAGTCATACTTTAGTATGGCCTCAAAATGTGCCAAAAAACATCATAGTATAGTATGGCGTCAAAATGGGCCAAAAAAAGTCATACTTTAGTATGGCCTCAAAATGTGCCAAAAAACGTCATAGTATAGTATGGCGTCAAAATGGGCCAAAAAAAGTCATACTTTAGTATGGCCTCAAAATGTGCCAAAAAACGTCATAGTATAGTATGGCGTCAAAATGGGCCAAAAAAAGTCATACTTTAGTATGGCCTCAAAATGTGCCAAAAAACGTCATAGTATAGTATGGCGTCAAAATGGGCCAAAAAAAGTCATAGTATAGTATGGCGTCAAAATGGGCCAAAAAAAGTCATACTTTGGTATGGCCTCAAAATGTCATAAAAAACGTCATAGTATAGTATGGCGTCAAAATGGGCCAAAAAAAGTCATACTTTAGTAGGGCCTCAAAATGTCATAAAAAACGTCATAGTATAGTATGGCGTCAAAATGGGCCAAAAAAAGTCATACTTTAGTATGGCCTCAAAATGTCATAAAAAACGTCATAGTATAGTATGGCGTCAAAATGGGCCAAAAAAAGTCATACTTTAGTATGGCCTCAAAATGTCATAAAAAACGTCATAGTATAGTATGGCGTCAAAATGGGCCAAAAAAAGTCATAGTATAGTATGGCGTCAAAATGGGCCAAAAAAAGTCATACTTTAGTATGGCCTCCAAATGTGCCAAAAAAACGTCATAGTATAGTATGGCGTCAAAATGGGCCAAAAAAAGTCATACTTTAGTATGGCCTCAAAATGTGCCAAAAAACGTCATAGTATAGTATGGCGTCAAAATGGGCCAAAAAAAGTCATACTTTAGTATGGCCTCAAAATGTGCCAAAAAACGTCATAGTATAGTATGGCGTCAAAATGGGCCAAAAAAAGTCATACTTTAGTATGGCCTCAAAATGTCATAAAAAACGTCATAGTATAGTATGGCGTCAAAATGGGTCAAAAAAAGTCATACTTTAGTATGGCCTCAAAATGTCATAAAAAACGTCATAGTATAGTATGGCGTCAAAATGGGCCAAAAAAAGTCATACTTTAGTAGGGCCTCAAAATGTCATAAAAAACGTCATAGTATAGTATGGCGTCAAAATGGGCCAAAAAAAGTCATACTTTAGTATGGCCTCAAAATGTCATAAAAAACGTCATAGTATAGTATGGCGTCAAAATGGGCCAAAAAAAGTCATACTTTAGTATGGCCTCAAAATGTCATAAAAAACGTCATAGTATAGTATGGCGTCAAAATGGGCCAAAAAAAGTCATACTTTAGTATGGCCTCAAAATGTCATAAAAAACGTCATAGTATAGTATGGCGTCAAAATGGGTCAAAAAAAGTCATACTTTAGTATGGCCTCAAAATGTGCCAAAAAACATCATAGTATAGTATGGCGTCAAAATGGGCCAAAAAAAGTCATACTTTAGTATGGCCTCAAAATGTCATAAAAAACGTCATAGTATAGTATGGCGTCAAAATGGGCCAAAAAAAGTCATACTTTAGTATGGCCTCAAAATGTCATAAAAAACGTCATAGTATAGTATGGCGTCAAAATGGGCCAAAAAAAGTCATACTTTAGTATGGCCTCAAAATGTGCCAAAAAACGTCATAGTATAGTATGGCGTCAAAATGGGCCAAAAAAAGTCATACTTTAGTATGGCCTCAAAATGTCAAAAAAAGCGTCATAGTATAGTATGGCGTCAAAATGGGCCAAAAAAAGTCATACTTTAGTATGGCGTCAAAATGGGCCAAAAAAAGTCATACTTTAGTATGGCCTCATAATGGGCCAAAAAAAGTCATACTTTAGTATGGCCTCAAAATGTCATAAAAAACGTCATAGTATAGTATGGCGTCAAAATGGGCCAAAAAAAGTCATAGTATAGTATGGCGTCAAAATGGGCCAAAAAAAGTCATACTTTAGTATGGCCTCAAAATGTGCCAAAAAACGTCATATTATAGTATGGCGTCAAAATGGGCCAAAAAAAGTCATACTTTAGTAGGGCCTCAAAATGTCATAAAAAACGTCATAGTATAGTATGGCGTCAAAATGGGCCAAAAAAAGTCATACTTTAGTATGGCCTCAAAATGTCATAAAAAACGTAATAGTATAGTATGGCGTCAAAATGGGCCAAAAAAAGTCATACTTTAGTATGGCCTCAAAATGTCATAAAAAACGTCATAGTATAGTATGGCGTCAAAATGGGCCAAAAAAAGTCATACTTTAGTATGGCCTCAAAATATGCCAAAAAACGTCATAGTATAGTATGGCGTCAAAATGGGCCAAAAAAAGTCATACTTTAGTATGGCCTCAAAATGTCATAAAAAATGTCATAGTATAGTATGGCGTCAAAATGGGCCAAAAAAAGTCATACTTTAGTATGGCCTCAAAATGTGCCAAAAAACGTCATAGTATAGTATGGCGTCAAAATGGGCCAAAAAAAGTCATACTTTAGTATGGCCTCAAAATGTGCCAAAAAACGTCATAGTATAGTATGGCGTCAAAATGGGCCAAAAAAAGTCATCGTATAGTGTGGCGTCAAAATGGGTCAAAAAAAGTCATACTTTAGTATGGCCTCAAAATGTCATAAAAAACGTCATAGTATAGTATGGCGTCAAAATGGGCCAAAAAAAGTCATACTTTAGTATGGCCTCAAAATGTCATAAAAAATGTCATAGTATAGTATGGCGTCAAAATGGGCCAAAAAACGTCATAGTATAGTATGGCGTCAAAATGGGCCAAAAAAAGTCATACTTTAGTATGGCCTCAAAATGTGCCAAAAAACGTCATAGTATAGTATGGCGTCAAAATGGGCCAAAAAACGTCATAGTATAGTATGGCGTCAAAATGGGCCAAAAAAAGTCATACTTTAGTAGGGCCTCAAAATGTCATAAAAAACGTCATAGTATAGTATGGCGTCAAAATGGGCCAAAAAAAGTCATACTTTAGTATGGCCTCAAAATGTGCCAAAAAACGTCATAGTATAGTATGGCGTCAAAATGGGCCAAAAAAAGTCATACTTTAGTATGGCCTCAAAATGTCATAAAAAACGCCATAGTATAGTATGGTGTCAAAATGGGCCAAAAAAAGTCATACTTTAGTATGGCCTCAAAATGTGCCAAAAAACGTCATAGTATAGTATGGCGTCAAAATGGGCCAAAAAAAGTCATACTTTAGTATGGCCTCAAAATGTGCCAAAAAACGTCATAGTATAGTATGGCGTCAAAATGGGCCAAAAAAAGTCATACTTTAGTATGGCCTCAAAATGTGCCAAAAAACGTCATAGTATAGTATGGCGTCAAAATGGGCCAAAAAAAGTCATACTTTAGTATGGCCTCAAAATGTCATAAAAAACGTCATAGTATAGTATGGCGTCAAAATGGGCCAAAAAAAGTCATACTTTAGTATGGCCTCAAAATGTCATAAAAAACGTCATAGTATAGTATGGCGTCAAAATGGGCCAAAAAAAGTCATACTTTAGTATGGCCTCAAAATATGCCAAAAAACGTCATAGTATAGTATGGCGTCAAAATGGGCCAAAAAACGTCATAGTATAGTATGGCGTCAAAATGGGCCAAAAAAAGTCATACTTTAGTATGGCCTCAAAATGTGCCAAAAAACGTCATAGTATAGTATGGCGTCAAAATGGGCCAAAAAAAGTCATACTTTAGTATGGCCTCAAAATGTGCCATAAAACGTCATAGTATAGTATGGCGTCAAAATGGGCCAAAAAAGTCATACTTTAGTATGGCCTCAAAATGGGCCAAAAAAAGTCATAGTATAGTATGGCGTCAAAATGGGCCAAAAAAAGTCATACTTTAGTATGGCCTCAAAATGTCATAAAAAACGTCATAGTATAGTATGGCGTCAAAATGGGCCAAAAAAAGTCATACTTTAGTAGGGCCTCAAAATGTGCCAAAAAACGTCATAGTATAGTATGGCGTCAAAATGGGCCAAAAAAAGTCATACTTTAGTATGGCCTCAAAATGTCATAAAAAGCGTCATAGTATAGTATGGCGTCAAAATGGGCCAAAAAAAGTCATACTTTAGTATGGCCTCAAAATGTGCCAAAAAACGTCATAGTATAGTATGGCGTCAAAATGGGCCAAAAAAAGTCATACTTTAGTATGGCCTCAAAATGTGCCAAAAAACGTCATAGTATAGTATGGCGTCAAAATGGGCCAAAAAAAGTCATACTTTAGTATGGCCTCAAAATGTCATAAAAAACGTCATAGTATAGTATGGCGTCAAAATGGGCCAAAAAAAGTCATACTTTAGTATGGCCTCAAAATGTGCCAAAAAACATCATAGTATAGTATGGCGTCAAAATGGGCCAAAAAAAGTCATACATTAGTAGTGCCTCAAAATGTCATAGAACACATCATAGTATAGTATGGCGTCAAAATGGGCCAAAAAAAGTCATACTTTAGTATGGCCTCAAAATGTCATAAAAAACATCATAGTAAAGTATGGCGTCAAAATGGGCCAAAAAAAGTCATACTTTAGTATGGCCTCAAAATGTGCCAAAAAACATCATAGTATAGTATGGCGTCAAAATGGGCCAAAAAAAGTCATACTTTAGTATGGCCTCAAAATGTGCCAAAAAACGTCATAGTATAGTATGGCGTCAAAATGGGCCAAAAAAAGTCATACTTTAGTATGGCCTCAAAATGTGCCATAAAACGTCATAGTATAGTATGGCGTCAAAATGGGCCAAAAAAGTCATACTTTAGTATGGCCTCAAAATGGGCCAAAAAAAGTCATAGTATAGTATGGCGTCAAAATGGGCCAAAAAAAGTCATACTTTAGTATGGCCTCAAAATGTGCCAAAAAACGTCATATTATAGTATGGCGTCAAAATGGGCCAAAAAAAGTCATACTTTAGTAGGGCCTCAAAATGTCATAAAAAACGTCATAGTATAGTATGGCGTCAAAATGGGCCAAAAAAAGTCATACTTTAGTATGGCCTCAAAATGTCATAAAAAACGTAATAGTATAGTATGGCGTCAAAATGGGCCAAAAAAAGTCATACTTTAGTATGGCCTCAAAATGTCATAAAAAACGTCATAGTATAGTATGGCGTCAAAATGGGTCAAAAAAAGTCATACTTTAGTATGGCCTCAAAATGTGCCAAAAAACGTCATAGTATAGTATGGCGTCAAAATGGGCCAAAAAAAGTCATACTTTAGTATGGCCTCAAAATGTGCCAAAAAACGTCATAGTATAGTATGGCGTCAAAATGGGCCAAAAAAAGTCATACTTTAGTATGGCCTCAAAATGTCATAAAAAACGTCATAGTATAGTATGGCGTCAAAATGGGCCAAAAAAAGTCATACTTTAGTATGGCCTCAAAATGTCATAAAAAACGTCATAGTATAGTATGGCGTCAAAATGGGTCAAAAAAAGTCATACTTTAGTATGGCCTCAAAATGTGCCAAAAAACATCATAGTATAGTATGGCGTCAAAATGGGCCAAAAAAAGTCATACTTTAGTATGGCCTCAAAATGTCATAAAAAACGTCATAGTATAGTATGGCGTCAAAATGGGCCAAAAAAAGTCATACTTTAGTATGGCCTCAAAATGTGCCAAAAAACGTCATAGTATAGTATGGCGTCAAAATGGGCCAAAAAAAGTCATACTTTAGTATGGCCTCAAAATGTGCCAAAAAACGTCATAGTATAGTATGGCGTCAAAATGGGCCAAAAAAAGTCATACTTTAGTATGGCCTCAAAATGGGCCAAAAAAAGTCATACTTTAG
Organism: Toxotes jaculatrix; assembly: GCF_017976425.1. NCBI lineage: Eukaryota > Metazoa > Chordata > Actinopteri > Toxotidae > Toxotes > Toxotes jaculatrix. Next base: position 2,586,371 of record NC_054407.1, read on the forward strand.
TATGGCCTCAAAATGTCATAAAAAACGTCATAGTATAGTATGGCGTCAAAATGGGCCAAAAAAAGTCATACTTTAGTAGGGCCTCAAAATGTCATAAAAAACGTCATAGTATAGTATGGCGTCAAAATGGGCCAAAAAAAGTCATACTTTAGTATGGCCTCAAAATGTGCCAAAAAACGTCATAGTATAGTATGGCGTCAAAATGGGCCAAAAAAAGTCATACTTTAGTATGGCCTCAAAATGTGCCATAAAACGTCATAGTATAGTATGGCGTCAAAATGGGCCAAAAAAAGTCATACTTTAGTATGGCCTCAAAATGTCATAAAAAGCGTCATAGTATAGTATGGCGTCAAAATGGGCCAAAAAAAGTCATACTTTAGTATGGCCTCAAAATGTCATAAAAAGCGTCATAGTATAGTATGGCGTCAAAATGGGCCAAAAAAAGTCATACTTTAGTATGGCCTCAAAATGTGCCAAAAAACGTCATAGTATAGTATGGCGTCAAAATGGGCCAAAAAAAGTCATACTTTAGTATGGCCTCAAAATGTGCCAAAAAACGTCATAGTATAGTATGGCGTCAAAATGGGCCAAAAAAAGTCATACTTTAGTATGGCCTCAAAATGTGCCAAAAAACGTCATAGTATAGTATGGCGTCAAAATGGGCCAAAAAAAGTCATACTTTAGTATGACCTCAAAATGTCATAAAAAACGTCATAGTATAGTATGGCATCAAAATGGGCCAAAAAAAGTCATACTTTAGTATGGCCTCAAAATGTGCCAAAAAACATCATAGTATAGTATGGCGTCAAAATGGGCCAAAAAAAGTCATACTTTAGTATGGCCTCAAAATGTCAAAAAAAGCGTCATAGTATAGTATGGCGTCAAAATGGGCCAAAAAAAGTCATACTTTAGTATGGCGTCAAAATGGGCCAAAAAAAGTCATACTTTAGTATGGCCTCATAATGGGCCAAAAAAAGTCATACTTTAGTATGGCCTCAAAATGTCATAAAAAACGTCATAGTATAGTATGGCGTCAAAATGGGCCAAAAAAAGTCATAGTATAGTATGGCGTCAAAATGGGCCAAAAAAAGTCATACTTTAGTATGGCCTCAAAATGTGCCAAAAAACGTCATATTATAGTATGGCGTCAAAATGGGCCAAAAAAAGTCATACTTTAGTATGGCCTCAAAATGTCATAAAAAATGTCATAGTATAGTATGGCGTCAAAATGGGCCAAAAAACGTCATAGTATAGTATGGCGTCAAAATGGGCCAAAAAAAGTCATACTTTAGTATGGCCTCAAAATGTGCCAAAAAACGTCATAGTATAGTATGGCGTCAAAATGGGCCAAAAAAAGTCATACTTTAGTATGGCCTCAAAATGTCATAAAAAACGTCATAGTATAGTATGGCGTCAAAATGGGCCAAAAAAAGTCATACTTTAGTATGGCCTCAAAATGTGCCAAAAAACGTCATAGTATAGTATGGCGTCAAAATGGGCCAAAAAAAGTCATACTTTAGTATGGCCTCAAAATGTGCCAAAAAACGTCATAGTATAGTATGGCGTCAAAATGGGCCAAAAAAAGTCATACTTTAGTATGGCCTCAAAATGTGCCAAAAAAACGTCATAGTATAGTATGGCGTCAAAATGGGCCAAAAAAAGTCATACTTTAGTATGGCCTCAAAATGTGCCAAAAAACGTCATAGTATAGTATGGCGTCAAAATGGGCCAAAAAAAGTCATACTTTAGTATGGCCTCAAAATGTCATAAAAAGCATCATAGTATAGTATGGCGTCAAAATGGGCCAAAAAAAGTCATACTTTAGTATGGCCTCAAAATGTGCCAAAAAACGTCATAGTATAGTATGGCGTCAAAATGGGCCAAAAAAAGTCATACTTTAGTATGGCCTCAAAATGTGCCAAAAAACGTCATAGTATAGTATGGCGTCAAAATGGGCCAAAAAAAGTCATACTTTAGTATGGCCTCAAAATGTGCCAAAAAACGTCATAGTATAGTATGGCGTCAAAATGGGCCAAAAAAAGTCATACTTTAGTATGGCCTCAAAATGTGCCAAAAAACGTCATAGTATAGTATGGCGTCAAAATGGGCCAAAAAAAGTCATACTTTAGTATGGCCTCAAAATGTCATAAAAAATGTCATAGTATAGTATGGCGTCAAAATGGGCCAAAAAACGTCATAATATAGTATGGCGTCAAAATGGGCCAAAAAAAGTCATACTTTAGTATGGCCTCAAAATGTCATAAAAAACGTCATCGTATAGTATGGCGTCAAAATGGGCCAAAAAAAGTCATACTTTAGTATGGCCTCAAAATGTGCCAAAAAAACGTCATCGTATAGTATGGCGTCAAAATGGGCCAAAAAAAGTCATACTTTAGTATGGCCTCAAAATGTCATAAAAAGCGTCATAGTATAGTATGGCGTCAAAATGGGCCAAAAAAAGTCATACTTTAGTATGGCCTCAAAATGTGCCAAAAAACGTCATAGTATAGTATGGCGTCAAAATGGGCCAAAAAAAGTCATACTTTAGTATGGCCTCAAAATGTCATAAAAAACGTCATAGTATAGTATGGCGTCAAAATGGGCCAAAAAAAGTCATACTTTAGTATGGCCTCAAAATGTCATAAAAAATGTCATAGTATAGTATGGCGTCAAAATGGGCCAAAAAAAGTCATACTTTAGTAGGGCCTCAAAATGTCATAAAAAACGTCATAGTATAGTATGGCGTCAAAATGGGCCAAAAAAAGTCATACTTTAGTAGGGCCTCAAAATGTCATAAAAAACGTCATAGTATAGTATGGCGTCAAAATGGGCCAAAAAAAGTCATACTTTAGTATGGCCTCAAAATGTCATAAAAAACGTCATAGTATAGTATGGCGTCAAAATGGGCCAAAAAAAGTCATACTTTAGTATGGCCTCAAAATGTCATAAAAAACGCCATAGTATAGTATGGCGTCAAAATGGGCCAAAAAAAGTCATACTTTAGTATGGCCTCAAAATGTCATAAAAAGCGTCATAGTATAGTATGGCGTCAAAATGGGCCAAAAAAAGTCATACTTTAGTATGGCCTCAAAATGTCATAAAAAGCGTCATAGTATAGTATGGCGTCAAAATGGGCCAAAAAAAGTCATACTTTAGTATGGCCTCAAAATGTCATAGAAAACGTCATAGTATAGTATGGCGTCAAAATGGGCCAAAAAAAGTCATACTTTAGTATGGCCTCAAAATGTCATAAAAAACGTCATAGTATAGTATGGCGTCAAAATGGGCCAAAAAAAGTCATACTTAAGTATGGCCTCAAAATGTCATAAAAAACGCCATAGTATAGTATGCCGTCAAAATGGGTCAAAAAAAGTCATACTTTAGTATGGCCTCAAAATGTGCCAAAAAACGTCATAGTATAGTATGGCGTCAAAATGGGCCAAAAAAAGTCATACTTTAGTATGGCCTCAAAATGTCATAAAAAACGTCATAGTATAGTATGGCGTCAAAATGGGCCAAAAAAAGTCATACTTTAGTATGGCCTCAAAATGTGCCAAAAAACGTCATAGTATAGTATGGCGTCAAAATGGGCCAAAAAAAGTCATAGTATAGTATGGCGTCAAAATGGGCCAAAAAAAGTCATACTTTGGTATGGCCTCAAAATGTGCCAAAAAACGTCATAGTATAGTATGGCGTCAAAATGGGCCAAAAAAAGTCATACTTTAGTATGGCCTCAAAATGTCATAAAAAACGTCATAGTATAGTATGGCGTCAAAATGGGCCAAAAAAAGTCATACTTTAGTATGGCCTCAAAATGTCATAAAAAACGTCATAGTATAGTATGGCGTCAAAATGGGTCAAAAAAAGTCATACTTTAGTATGGCCTCAAAATGTGCCAAAAAACGTCATAGTATAGTATGGCGTCAAAATGGGCCAAAAAAAGTCATACTTTAGTATGGCCTCAAAATGTCATAAAAAACGTCATAGTATAGTATGGCGTCAAAATGGGCCAAAAAAAGTCATACTTTAGTATGGCCTCAAAATGTGCCAAAAAACATCATAGTATAGTATGGCGTCAAAATGGGCCAAAAAAAGTCATACTTTAGTATGGCCTCAAAATGTCATAAAAAACGTAATAGTATAGTATGGCGTCAAAATGGGCCAAAAAAAGTCATACTTTAGTATGGCCTCAAAATGTCATAAAAAACGTCATAGTATAGTATGGCGTCAAAATGGGCCAAAAAAAGTCATACTTTAGTATGGCCTCAAAATATGCCAAAAAACGTCATAGTATAGTATGGCGTCAAAATGGGCCAAAAAAAGTCATACTTTAGTATGGCCTCAAAATGTCATAAAAAATGTCATAGTATAGTATGGCGTCAAAATGGGCCAAAAAACGTCATAGTATAGTATGGCGTCAAAATGGGCCAAAAAAAAGTCATACTTTAGTATGGCCTCAAAATGTGCCAAAAAACGTCATAGTATAGTATGGCGTCAAAATGGGCCAAAAAAAGTCATACTTTAGTATGGCCTCAAAATGTGCCAAAAAACGTCATAGTATAGTATGGCGTCAAAATGGGCCAAAAAAAGTCATACTTTAGTATGGCCTCAAAATGTCATAAAAAACGTCATAGTATAGTATGGCGTCAAAATGTGCCAAAAAAAGTCATACTTTAGTAGGGGCCTCAAAATGTCATAAAAAACGTCATAGTATAGTATGGCGTCAAAATGGGACAAAAAAAGGCATACTTTAGAGGCATACTTTAGTAGGGCCTCAAAATGTCATAAAAAACGTCATAGTATAGTATGGCGTCAAAATGGGCCAAAAAAAGTCATACTTTAGTATGGCCTCAAAATGTCATAAAAAACGTCATAGTATAGTATGGCGTCAAAATGTGCCAAAAAAAGTCATACTTTAGTATGGCCTCAAAATGTGCCAAAAAACGTCATAGTATAGTATGGCGTCAAAATGGGCCAAAAAAAGTCATACTTTAGTATGGCCTCAAAATGGGCCAAAAAAAGTCATACTTTAGTATGGCCTCAAAATGTCATAAAAAACGTCATAGTATAGTATGGCGTCAAAATGGGCCAAAAAAAGTCATACTTTAGTAGGGCCTCAAAATGTCATAAAAAACGTCATAGTATAGTATGGCGTCAAAATGGGCCAAAAAAAGTCATACTTTAGTAGGGCCTCAAAATGTCATAAAAAACGTCATAGTATAGTATGGCGTCAAAATGGGCCAAAAAAAGTCATACTTTAGTATGGCCTCAAAATGTCATAAAAAACGTCATAGTATAGTATGGCGTCAAAATGGGCCAAAAAAAGTCATACTTTAGTATGGCCTCAAAATGTCATAGAAAACGTCATAGTATAGTATGGCGTCAAAATGGGCCAAAAAAAGTCATACTTTAGTATGGCCTCAAAATGTCATAAAAAACGTCATAGTATAGTATGGCGTCAAAATGGGCCAAAAAAAGTCATACTTTAGTATAGCCTCAAAATGTGCCAAAAAACGTCATAGTATAGTATGGCGTCAAAATCGGCCAAAAAAAGTCATACTTTAGTATGGCCTCAAAATGTCATAAAAAACGTCATAGTATAGTATGGCGTCAAAATGGGCCAAAAAAAGTCATACTTTAGTATGGCCTCAAAATGTCATAAAAAACGTCATAGTATAGTATGGCGTCAAAATGGGCCAAAAAAAGTCATACTTTAGTAGGGCCTCAAAATGTCATAAAAAACGTCATAGTATAGTATGGCGTCAAAATGGGCCAAAAAAAGTCATACTTTAGTATGGCCTCAAAATGTGCCAAAAAACGTCATAGTATAGTATGGCGTCAAAATGGGCCAAAAAAAGTCATACTTTAGTATGGCCTCAAAATGTGCCAAAAAACGTCATAGTATAGTATGGCGTCAAAATGGGCCAAAAAAAGTCATACTTTAGTATGGCCTCAAAATGTCATAAAAAACGTCATAGTATAGTATGGCGTCAAAATGGGCCAAAAAAAGTCATACTTTAGTATGGCCTCAAAATGTGCCAAAAAACGTCATAGTATAGTATGGCGTCAAAATGGGCCAAAAAAAGTCATACTTTAGTATGGCCTCAAAATGTGCCAAAAAACGTCATAGTATAGTATGGCGTCAAAATGGGCCAAAAAAAGTCATACTTTAGTATGGCCTCAAAATGTCATAAAAAGCGTCATAGTATAGTATGGCGTCAAAATGGGCCAAAAAAAGTCATACTTTAGTATGGCCTCAAAATGTCATAAAAAACGTCATAGTATAGTATGGCGTCAAAATGGGCCAAAAAAAGTCATACTTTAGTATGGCCTCAAAATGTCATAAAAAACGTAATAGTATAGTATGGCGTCAAAATGGGCCAAAAAAAGTCATACTTTAGTATGGCCTCAAAATGTCATAAAAAACGTCATAGTATAGTATGGCGTCAAAATGGGCCAAAAAAAGTCATACTTTAGTATGGCCTCAAAATGTCATAAAAAATGTCATAGTATAGTATGGCGTCAAAATGGGCCAAAAAACGTCATAGTATAGTATGGCGTCAAAATGGGCCAAAAAAAGTCATACTTTAGTATGGCCTCAAAATGTGCCAAAAAACGTCATAGTATAGTATGGCGTCAAAATGGGCCAAAAAAAGTCATACTTTAGTATGGCCTCAAAATGTGCCAAAAAACGTCATAGTATAGTATGGCGTCAAAATGGGCCAAAAAAAGTCATACTTTAGTATGGCCTCAAAATGTCATAAAAAGCGTCATAGTATAGTATGGCGTCAAAATGGGCCAAAAAAAGTCATACTTTAGTATGGCCTCAAAATGTCATAAAAAACGTCATAGTATAGTATGGCGTCAAAATGGGCCAAAAAAAGTCATACTTTAGTATGGCCTCAAAATGTCATAAAAAACATCATAGTATAGTATGGCGTCAAAATGGGCCAAAAAAAGACATACTTTAGTATGGCCTCAAAATGTCATAAAAAGCGTCATAGTATAGTATGGCGTCAAAATGGGCCAAAAAAAGTCATACTTTAGTATGGCCTCAAAATGTCATAAAAAACGTCATAGTATAGTATGGCGTCAAAATGGGCCAAAAAAAGTCATACTTTAGTATGGCCTCAAAATGTCATAAAAAACGTCATAGTATAGTATGGCGTCAAAATGGGCCAAAAAAAGTCATAGTATAGTATGGCGTCAAAATGGGGCAAAAAAAGTCATACTTTAGTATGGCCTCAAAATGTGCCAAAAAACGTCATAGTATAGTATGGCGTCAAAATGGGCCAAAAAAAGTCATACTTTAGTATGGCCTCAAAATGTGCCAAAAAACGTCATAGTATAGTATGGCGTCAAAATGGGCCAAAAAAAGTCATACTTTAGTATGGCCTCAAAATGTGCCAAAAAACGTCATAGTATAGTATGCCGTCAAAATGGGCCAAAAAAAGTCATACTTTAGTATGGCCTCAAAATGTGCCAAAAAACGTCATAGTATAGTATGGCGTCAAAATGGGCCAAAAAAAGTCATACTTTAGTATGGCCTCAAAATGTGCCAAAAAACGTCATAGTATAGTATGGCGTCAAAATGGGCCAAAAAAAGTCATACTTTAGTATGGCCTCAAAATATGCCAAAAAACGTCATAGTATAGTATGGCGTCAAAATGGGCCAAAAAAAGTCATACTTTAGTATGGCCTCAAAATGTCATAAAAAAAAGTCATACTTTAGTATGCCCTCAAAATGTCATAAAAAACGTCATAGTATAGTATGGCGTCAAAATGGGCCAAAAAAAGTCATACTTTAGTATGGCCTGAAAATGTGCCAAAAAACGTCATAGTATAGTATGGCGTCAAAATGGGCCAAAAAAAGTCATACTTTAGTATGGCCTGAAAATGTGCCAAAAAACGTCATAGTATAGTATGGCGTCAAAATGGGCCAAAAAAAGTCATACTTTAGTATGGCCTCAAAATGTGCCAAAAAACGTCATAGTATAGTATGGCGTCAAAATGGGCCAAAAAAAGTCATACTTTAGTATGGCCTCAAAATGTCATAAAAAGCGTCATAGTATAGTATGGCGTCAAAATGGGCCAAAAAAAGTCATACTTTAGTATGGCCTCAAAATGTCATAAAAAACATCATAGTATAGTATGGCGTCAAAATGGGCCAAAAAAAGTCATACTTTAGTATGGCCTCAAAATGTCATAAAAAACGTAATAGTATAGTATGGCGTCAAAATGGGCCAAAAAAAGTCATACTTTAGTATGGCCTCAAAATGTCATAAAAAACGTCATAGTATAGTATGGCGTCAAAATGGGCCAAAAAAAGTCATACTTTAGTATGGCCTCAAAATATGCCAAAAAACGTCATAGTATAGTATGGCGTCAAAATGGGCCAAAAAAAGTCATACTTTAGTATGGCCTCAAAATGTCATAAAAAATGTCATAGTATAGTATGGCGTCAAAATGGGCCAAAAAAAGTCATACTTTAGTATGGCCTCAAAATGTCATAAAAAATGTCATAGTATAGTATGGCGTCAAAATGGGCCAAAAAACGTCATAGTATAGTATGGCGTCAAAATGGGCCAAAAAAAGTCATACTTTAGTATGGCCTCAAAATGTGCCAAAAAACGTCATAGTATAGTATGGCGTCAAAATGGGCCAAAAAAAGTCATACTTTAGTATGGCCTCAAAATGTGCCAAAAAACGTCATAGTATAGTATGGCGTCAAAATGGGCCAAAAAAAGTCATACTTTAGTATGGCCTCAAAATGTCATAAAAAACGTCATAGTATAGTATGGCGTCAAAATGGGCCAAAAAAAGTCATACTTTAGTATGGCCTCAAAATGTGCCAAAAAACGTCATAGTATAGTATGGCGTCAAAATGGGCCAAAAAAAGTCATACTTTAGTATGGCCTCAAAATGTGCCAAAAAACGTCATAGTATAGTATGGCGTCAAAATGGGCCAAAAAAAGTCATACTTTAGTATGGCCTCAAAATGTCATAAAAAATGTCATAGTATAGTATGGCGTCAAAATGGGCCAAAAAACATCATAATATAGTATGGCGTCAAAATGGGCCAAAAAAAGTCATACTTTAGTATGGGCTCAAAATGTCATAAAAAACGTCATCGTATAGTATGGCGTCAAAATGGGCCAAAAAAAGTCATACTTTAGTATGGCCTCAAAATGTGCCAAAAAACGTCATCGTATAGTATGGCGTCAAAATGGGCCAAAAAAAGTCATACTTTAGTATGGCCTCAAAATGTCATAAAAAGCGTCATAGTATAGTATGGCGTCAAAATGGGCCAAAAAAAGTCATACTTTAGTATGGCCTCAAAATGTGCCAAAAAACGTCATAGTATAGTATGGCGTCAAAATGGGCCAAAAAAAGTCATACTTTAGTATGGCCTCAAAATGTCATAAAAAACGTCATAGTATAGTATGGCGTCAAAATGGGCCAAAAAAAGTCATACTTTAGTATGGCCTCAAAATGTCATAAAAAACGTCATAGTATAGTATGGCGTCAAAATGGGCCAAAAAAAGTCATACTTTAGTAGGGCCTCAAAATGTCATAAAAAACGTCATAGTATAGTATGGCGTCAAAATGGGCCAAAAAAAGTCATACTTTAGTATGGCCTCAAAATGTCATAAAAAACGTCATAGTATAGTATGGCGTCAAAATGGGCCAAAAAAAGTCATACTTTAGTATGGCCTCAAAATGTCATAGAAAACGTCATAGTATAGTATGGCGTCAAAATGGGCCAAAAAAAGTCATACTTTAGTATGGCCTCAAAATGTCATAAAAAACGTCATAGTATAGTATGGCGTCAAAATGGGCCAAAAAAAGTCATACTTTAGTATGGCCTCAAAATGTGCCAAAAAACGTCATAGTATAGTATGGCGTCAAAATGGGCCAAAAAAAGTCATACTTTAGTATGGCCTCAAAATGTGCCAAAAAACGTCATAGTATAGTATGGCGTCAAAATGGGCCAAAAAAAGTCATACTTTAGTATGGCCTCAAAATGTCATAAAAAACGTCATAGTATAGTATGGCGTCAAAATGGGCCAAAAAAAGTCATACTTTAGTATGGCCTCAAAATGTGCCAAAAAACGTCATAGTATAGTATGGCGTCAAAATGGGCCAAAAAAAGTCATACTTTAGTATGGCCTCAAAATGTGCCAAAAAACGTCATAGTATAGTATGGCGTCAAAATGGGCCAAAAAAAGTCATACTTTAGTATGGCCTCAAAATGTCATAAAAAATGTCATAGTATAGTATGGCGTCAAAATGGGCCAAAAAACATCATAATATAGTATGGCGTCAAAATGGGCCAAAAAAAGTCATACTTTAGTATGGGCTCAAAATGTCATAAAAAACGTCATCGTATAGTATGGCGTCAAAATGGGCCAAAAAAAGTCATACTTTAGTATGGCCTCAAAATGTGCCAAAAAACGTCATCGTATAGTATGGCGTCAAAATGGGCCAAAAAAAGTCATACTTTAGTATGGCCTCAAAATGTCATAAAAAGCGTCATAGTATAGTATGGCGTCAAAATGGGCCAAAAAAAGTCATACTTTAGTATGGCCTCAAAATGTGCCAAAAAACGTCATAGTATAGTATGGCGTCAAAATGGGCCAAAAAAAGTCATACTTTAGTATGGCCTCAAAATGTCATAAAAAACGTCATAGTATAGTATGGCGTCAAAATGGGCCAAAAAAAGTCATACTTTAGTATGGCCTCAAAATGTCATAAAAAACGTCATAGTATAGTATGGCGTCAAAATGGGCCAAAAAAAGTCATACTTTAGTAGGGCCTCAAAATGTCATAAAAAACGTCATAGTATAGTATGGCGTCAAAATGGGCCAAAAAAAGTCATACTTTAGTATGGCCTCAAAATGTCATAAAAAACGTCATAGTATAGTATGGCGTCAAAATGGGCCAAAAAAAGTCATACTTTAGTATGGCCTCAAAATGTCATAGAAAACGTCATAGTATAGTATGGCGTCAAAATCGGCCAAAAAAAGTCATACTTTAGTATGGCCTCAAAATGTCATAAAAAACGTCATAGTATAGTATGGCGTCAAAATGGGCCAAAAAAAGTCATACTTTAGTATGGCCTCAAAATGTGCCAAAAAACGTCATAGTATAGTATGGCGTCAAAATCGGCCAAAAAAAGTCATACTTTAGTATGGCCTCAAAATGTCATAAAAAACGTCATAGTATAGTATGGCGTCAAAATGGGCCAAAAAAAGTCATACTTTAGTATGGCCTCAAAATGTCATAAAAAACGTCATAGTATAGTATGGCGTCAAAATGGGCCAAAAAAAGTCATACTTTAGTAGGGCCTCAAAATGTCATAAAAAACGTCATAGTATAGTATGGCGTCAAAATGGGCCAAAAAAAGTCATACTTTAGTATGGCCTCAAAATGTGCCAAAAAACGTCATAGTATAGTATGGCGTCAAAATGGGCCAAAAAAAGTCATACTTTAGTATGGCCTCAAAATGTCATAAAAAACGTCATAGTATAGTATGGCGTCAAAATGGGCCAAAAAAAGTCATACTTTAGTATGGCCTCAAAATGTCATAAAAAACGTCATAGTATAGTATGGCGTCAAAATGGGCCAAAAAAAGTCATACTTTAGTAGGGCCTCAAAATGTCATAAAAAACGTCATAGTATAGTATGGCGTCAAAATGGGCCAAAAAAAGTCATACTTTAGTATGGCCTCAAAATGTCATAAAAAACGTCATAGTATAGTATGGCGTCAAAATGGGTCAAAAAAAGTCATAGTATAGTATGGCCTCAAAATGTCATAAAAAACGTCATAGTATAGTATGGCGTCAAAATGGGCCAAAAAAAGTCATACTTTAGTAGGGCCTCAAAATGTCATAAAAAACGTCATAGTATAGTATGGCGTCAAAATGGGCCAAAAAAAGTCATAGTATAGTATGGCGTCAAAATGGGCCAAAAAAAGTCATACTTTGGTATGGCCTCAAAATGTCATAAAAAACGTCATAGTATAGTATGGCGTCAAAATGGGCCAAAAAAAGTCATACTTTAGTAGGGCCTCAAAATGTCATAAAAAACGTCATAGTATAGTATGGCGTCAAAATGGGCCAAAAAAAGTCATACTTTAGTATGGCCTCAAAATGTGCCAAAAAACGTCATAGTATAGTATGGCGTCAAAATGGGCCAAAAAAAGTCATACTTTGGTATGGCCTCAAAATGTCATAAAAAACGTCATACTTTAGTATGGCGTCAAAATGGGCCAAAAAAAGTCATACTTTAGTATGGCCTCATAATGGGCCAAAAAAAGTCATACTTTAGTATGGCGTCAAAATGTCATAAAAAACGTCATAGTATAGTATGGCGTCAAAATGGGCCAAAAAAAGTCATAGTATAGTATGGCGTCAAAATGGGCCAAAAAAAGTCATACTTTAGTATGGCGTCAAAATGGGCCAAAAAAAGTCATACTTTAGTATGGCCTCAAAATGTGCCAAAAAACGTCATAGTATAGTATGGCGTCAAAATGGGCCAAAAAAAGTCATACTTTAGTATGGCCTCAAAATGTCATAAAAAACGTCATAGTATAGTATGGCGTCAAAATGGGCCAAAAAAAGTCATACTTTAGTATGGCCTCAAAATGTGCCAAAAAACGTCATAGTATAGTATGGCGTCAAAATGGGCCAAAAAAAGTCATACTTTAGTATGGCCTCAAAATGTGCCAAAAAACGTCATAGTATAGTATGGCGTCAAAATGGGCCAAAAAAAGTCATACTTTAGTATGGCCTCAAAATGTGCCAAAAAACGTCATAGTATAGTATGGCGTCAAAATGGGCCAAAAAAAGTCATACTTTAGTATGGCCTCAAAATGTCATAAAAAGCGTCATAGTATAGTATGGCGTCAAAATGGGCCAAAAAAAGTCATACTTTAGTATGGCCTCAAAATGTCATAAAAAACGTCATAGTATAGTATGGCGTCAAAATGGGCCAAAAAAAGTCATACTTTAGTATGGCCTCAAAATGGGCCAACAAAAGTCATACTTTAGTATGGCCTCAAAATGTCATAAAAAACGTAATAGTATAGTATGGCGTCAAAATGGGCCAAAAAAAGTCATACTTTAGTATGGCCTCAAAATGTCATAAAAAGCGTCATAGTATAGTATGGCGTCAAAATGGGCCAAAAAAAGTCATACTTTAGTATGGCCTCAAAATGTCATAAAAAACGTCATAGTATAGTATGGCGTCAAAATGGGCCAAAAAAAGTCATACTTTAGTATGGCCTCAAAATATGCCAAAAAACGTCATAGTGTAGTATGGCGTCAAAATGGGCCAAAAAAAGTCATACTTTAGTATGGCCTCAAAATGTCATAAAAAGCATCATAGTATAGTATGGCGTCAAAATGGGCCAAAAAAAGTCATACTTTAGTATGGCCTCAAAATGTGCCAAAAAACGTCATAGTATAGTATGGCGTCAAAATGGGCCAAAAAAAGTCATACTTTAGTATGGCCTGAAAATGTGCCAAAAAACGTCATAGTATAGTATGGCGTCAAAATGGGCCAAAAAAAGTCATACTTTAGTATGGCCTGAAAATGTGCCAAAAAACGTCATAGTATAGTATGGCGTCAAAATGGGCCAAAAAAAGTCATACTTTAGTATGGCCTCAAAATGTGCCAAAAAACGTCATAGTATAGTATGGCGTCAAAATGGGCCAAAAAAAGTCATACTTTAGTATGGCCTCAAAATGTCATAAAAAATGTCATAGTATAGTATGGCGTCAAAATGGGCCAAAAAACGTCATAGTATAGTATGGCGTCAAAATGGGCCAAAAAAAGTCATACTTTAGTATGGCCTCAAAATGTCATAAAAAACGTCATAGTATAGTATGGCGTCAAAATGGGCCAAAAAAAGTCATACTTTAGTATGGCCTCAAAATGTCATAAAAAACGTCATAGTATAGTATGGCGTCAAAATGGGCCAAAAAAAGTCATACTTTAGTATGGCCTCAAAATGTGCCAAAAAACGTCATAGTATAGTATGGCGTCAAAATGGGCCAAAAAAAGTCATACTTTAGTATGGCCTCAAAATGTCATAAAAAGCGTCATAGTATAGTATGGCGTCAAAATGGGCCAAAAAAAGTCATACTTTAGTATGGCCTCAAAATGTGCCAAAAAACGTCATAGTATAGTATGGCGTCAAAATGGGCCAAAAAAAGTCATACTTTAGTATGGCCTCAAAATGTCATAAAAAACGTCATAGTATAGTATGGCGTCAAAATGGGCCAAAAAAAGTCATACTTTAGTATGGCCTCAAAATTTGCCAAAAAACGTCATAGTATAGTATGGCGTCAAAATGGGCCAAAAAAAGTCATACTTTAGTATGGCCTCAAAATGTGCCAAAAAACGTCATAGTATAGTATGGCGTCAAAATGGGCCAAAAAAAGTCATACTTTAGTATGGCCTCAAAATGTGCCAAAAAACGTCATAGTATAGTATGGCGTCAAAATGGGCCAAAAAAAGTCATACTTTAGTATGGCCTCAAAATGTGCCAAAAAACGTCATAGTATAGTATGGCGTCAAAATGGGCCAAAAAAAGTCATACTTTAGTATGGCCTCAAAATGTCATAAAAAACGTCATAGTATAGTATGGCGTCAAAATGGGCCAAAAAAAGTCATACTTTAGTATGGCCTCAAAATGTGCCAAAAAACGTCATAGTATAGTATGGCGTCAAAATGGGCCAAAAAAAGTCATACTTTAGTATGGCCTCAAAATGTGCCAAAAAACGTCATAGTATAGTATGGCGTCAAAATGGGCCAAAAAAAGTCATACTTTAGTATGGCCTCAAAATGTGCCAAAAAACGTCATAGTATAGTATGGCGTCAAAATGGGCCAAAAAAAGTCATACTTTAGTATGGCCTCAAAATGTCATAAAAAACGTCATAGTATAGTATGGCGTCAAAATGGGCCAAAAAAAGTCATACTTTAGTATGGCCTCAAAATGTGCCAAAAAACGTCATAGTATAGTATGGCGTCAAAATGGGCCAAAAAAAGTCATACTTTAGTATGGCCTCAAAATGTGCCAAAAAACGTCATAGTATAGTATGGCGTCAAAATGGGCCAAAAAAAGTCATACTTTAGTATGGCCTCAAAATGTCATAAAAAGCGTCATAGTATAGTATGGCGTCAAAATGGGCCAAAAAAAGTCATACTTTAGTATGGCCTCAAAATGTCATAAAAAACGTCATAGTATAGTATGGCGTCAAAATGGGCCAAAAAAAGTCATACTTTAGTATGGCCTCAAAATGTCATAAAAAACGTAATAGTATAGTATGGCGTCAAAATGGGCCAAAAAAAGTCATACTTTAGTATGGCCTCAAAATGTCATAAAAAACGTCATAGTATAGTATGGCGTCAAAATGGGCCAAAAAAAGTCATACTTTAGTATGGCCTCAAAATGTGCCAAAAAACGTCATAGTATAGTATGGCGTCAAAATGGGCCAAAAAAAGTCATACTTTAGTATGGCCTCAAAATGTGCCAAAAAACGTCATAGTATAGTATGGCGTCAAAATGGGCCAAAAAAAGTCATACTTTAGTATGGCCTCAAAATGTCATAAAAAGCGTCATAGTATAGTATGGCGTCAAAATGGGCCAAAAAAAGTCATACTTTAGTATGGCCTCAAAATGTCATAAAAAACGTCATAGTATAGTATGGCGTCAAAATGGGCCAAAAAAAGTCATACTTTAGTATGGCCTCAAAATGTCATAAAAAACGTCATAGTATAGTATGGCGTCAAAATGGGCCAAAAAAAGTCATACTTTAGTATGGCCTCAAAATGTCATAAAAAGCGTCATAGTATAGTATGGCGTCAAAATGGGCCAAAAAAAGTCATACTTTAGTATGGCCTCAAAATGTCATAAAAAACGTCATAGTATAGTATGGCGTCAAAATGGGCCAAAAAAAGTCATACTTTAGTATGGCCTCAAAATGTCATAAAAAACGTCATAGTATAGTATGGCGTCAAAATGGGCCAAAAAAAGTCATAGTATAGTATGGCGTCAAAATGGGGCAAAAAAAGTCATACTTTAGTATGGCCTCAAAATGTCATAAAAAACGTCATAGTATAGTATGGCGTCAAAATGGGCCAAAAAAAGTCATACTTTAGTATGGCCTCAAAATGTGCCAAAAAACGTCATAGTATAGTATGGCGTCAAAATGGGCCAAAAAAAGTCATACTTTAGTATGGCCTCAAAATGTGCCAAAAAACGTCATAGTATAGTATGGCGTCAAAATGGGCCAAAAAAAGTCATACTTTAGTATGGCCTCAAAATGTGCCAAAAAACGTCATAGTATAGTATGGCGTCAAAATGGGCCAAAAAAAGTCATACTTTAGTATGGCCTCAAAATGTGCCAAAAAACGTCATAGTATAGTATGGCGTCAAAATGGGCCAAAAAAAGTCATACTTTAGTATGGCCTCAAAATATGCCAAAAAACGTCATAGTATAGTATGGCGTCAAAATGGGCCAAAAAAAGTCATACTTTAGTATGGCCTCAAAATGTCATAAAAAAAGTCATACTTTAGTATGCCCTCAAAATGTCATAAAAAACGTCATAGTATAGTATGGCGTCAAAATGGGCCAAAAAAAGTCATACTTTAATATGGCCTCAAAATGTCATAAAAAGCGCCATACTTTAGTATGGCGTCAAAATGTGCCAAAAAACGTCATAGTATAGTATGGCGCCAAAATGGGCCAAAAAAAGTCATACTTTAGTATGGCGTCAAAATGGGCCAAAAAAAGTCATACTTTAGTATGGCCTCAAAATGTCATAAAAAACGTCATAGTATAGTATGGCGTCAAAATGGGCCAAAAAAAGTCATACTTTAGTATGGCCTCAAAATGTACCGAAAAACGTCATAGTATAGTATGGCGTCAAAATGGGCCAAAAAAAGTCATACTTTAGTATGGCCTCAAAATGTCATAAAAAGCGTCATAGTATAGTATGGCGTCAAAATGGGCCAAAAAAAGTCATACTTTAGTATGGCCTCAAAATGTCATAAAAAACGTCATAGTATAGTATGGCGTCAAAATGGGCCAAAAAAAGTCATACTTTAGTATGGCCTCAAAATGTCATAAAAAACGCCATAGTATAGTATGGCGTCAAAATGGGCCAAAAAAAGTCATACTTTAGTATGGCCTCAAAATGTCATAAAAAGCGTCATAGTATAGTATGGCGTCAAAATGGGCCAAAAAAAGTCATACTTTAGTATGGCCTCAAAATGTCATAAAAAACGTCATAGTATAGTATGGCGTCAAAATGGGCCAAAAAAAGTCATACTTTAGTATGGCCTCAAAATGTGCCAAAAAACGTCATACTTTAGTATGGCCTCAAAATGGGCCAAAAAAAGTCATAGTATAGTATGGCGTCAAAATGGGCCAAAAAAAGTCATACTTTAGTATGGCCTCAAAATGTGCCAAAAAACGTCATAGTATAGTATGGCGTCAAAATGGGCCAAAAAAAGTCATACTTTAGTATGGCCTCAAAATGTCATAAAAAACGTCATACTTTAGTATGGCCTCAAAATGTCATAAAAAACGTCATAATATAGTATGGCGTCAAAATGGGCCAAAAAAAGTCATAGTATAGTATGGCGTCAAAATGGGCCAAAAAAAGTCATACTTTAGTATGGCCTCAAAATGTCATAAAAAACGTCATAGTATAGTATGGCGTCAAAATGGGTCAAAAAAAGTCATACTTTAGTATGGCCTCAAAATGTGCCAAAAAACGTCATAGTATAGTATGGCGTCAAAATGGGCCAAAAAAAGTCATACTTTAGTATGGCCTCAAAATGTCATAAAAAACGTCATAGTATAGTATGGCGTCAAAATGGGCCAAAAAAAGTCATACTTTAGTATGGCGTCAAAATGGGCCAAAAAACGTCATAGTATAGTATGGCGTCAAAATGGGGCAAAAAAAGTCATACTTTAGTATGGCCTCAAAATGTCATAAAAAGCGTCATAGTATAGTATGGCGTCAAAATGGGCCAAAAAAAGTCATACTTTAGTATGGCCTCAAAATGTCATAAAAAACGTCATAGTATAGTATGGCGTCAAAATGGGCCAAAAAAAGTCATACTTTAGTATGGCCTCAAAATGTGCCAAAAAACGTCATAGTATAGTATGGCGTCAAAATGGGCCAAAAAAAGTCATACTTTAGTATGGCCTCAAAATGTCATAAAAAACGTCATAGTATAGTATGGCGTCAAAATGGGCCAAAAAAAGTCATACTTTAGTATGGCCTCAAAATGTCATAAAAAACGTCATAGTATAGTATGGCGTCAAAATGGGCCAAAAAAAGTCATACTTTAGTATGCCCTCAAAAGTCATAAAATACGTCATAGTATAGTATGGCGTCAAAATGGGCCAAAAAAAGTCATACTTTAGTATGGCCTCAAAATGTGCCAAAAAACGTCATAGTATAGTATGGCGTCAAAATGGGCCAAAAAGAGTCATACTTTAGTATGGCCTCAAAATGTGCCAAAAAACGTCATAGTATAGTATGGCGTCAATATGGGCCAAAAAAAGTCATACTTTAGTATGGCCTCAAAATGTGCCAAAAAACGTCATAGTATGGCGTCAAAATGGGCCAAAAAAAGTCATACTTTAGTATGGCCTCAAAATGTCATAAAAAGCGTCATAGTATAGTATGGCGTCAAAATGGGCCAAAAAAAGTCATACTTTAGTATGGCCTCAAAATGTCATAAAAAACGTCATAGTATAGTATGGCGTCAAAATGGGCCAAAAAAAGTCATACTTTAGTATGGCCTCAAAATGTGCCAAAAAACGTCATAGTATAGTATGGCGTCAAAATGGGCCAAAAAAAGTCATACTTTAGTATGGCCTCAAAATGTGCCAAAAAACGTCATAGTATAGTATGGCGTCAAAATGGGCCAAAAAAAGTCATACTTTAGTATGGCCTCAAAATGTGCCAAAAAACGTCATAGTATGGCGTCAAAATGGGCCAAAAAAAGTCATACTTTAGTATGGCCTCAAAATGTCATAAAAAACGTCATAGTATAGTATGGCGTCAAAATGGGCCAAAAAAAGTCATACTTTAGTATGGCCTCAAAATGGGCCAAAAAAAGTCATACTTTAGTATGGCGTCAATATGGGCCAAAAAAAGTCATACTTTAGTATGGCCTCAAAATGTGCCAAAAAACGTCATAGTATAGTATGGCGTCAAAATGGGCCAAAAAAAGTCATACTTTAGTGTGGCCTCAAAATGGGCCAAAAAAAGTCATAGTATAGTATGGCGTCAAAATGGGCCAAAAAAAGTCATACTTTAGTATGGCCTCAAAATGTGCCAAAAAACGTCATAGTATAGTATGGCGTCAAAATGGGCCAAAAAAAGTCATACTTTAGTATGGCCTCAAAATGTCATAAAAAACGTCATACTTTAGTATGGCCTCAAAATGTCATAAAAAACGTCATAATATAGTATGGCGTCAAAATGGGCCAAAAAAAGTCATAGTATAGTATGGCGTCAAAATGGGCCAAAAAAAGTCATACTTTAGTATGGCCTCAAAATGTGCCAAAAAACGTCATAGTATAGTATGGCGTCAAAATGGGCCAAAAAAAGTCATACTTTAGTATGGCCTCAAAATGTGCCAAAAAACGTCATAGTATAGTATGGCGTCAAAATGGGCCAAAAAAAGTCATACTTTAGTATGGCCTCAAAATGTCATAAAAAACGTCATAGTATAGTATGGCGTCAAAATGGGCCAAAAAAAGTCATACTTTAGTATGGCCTCAAAATGTCATAAAAAACGTCATAGTATAGTATGGCGTCAAAATGGGCCAAAAAAAGTCATACTTTCAAAATGTCATAAAAAAACGTCATAGTATAGTATGGCGTCAAAATGGGTCAAAAAAAGTCATACTTTAGTATGGCCTCAAAATGTGCCAAAAAACATCATAGTATAGTATGGCGTCAAAATGGGCCAAAAAAAGTCATACTTTAGTATGGCCTCAAAATGTCATAAAAAACGTCATAGTATAGTATGGCGTCAAAATGGGCCAAAAAAAGTCATACTTTAGTATGGCCTCAAAATGTGCCAAAAAACGTCATAGTATAGTATGGCGTCAAAATGGGCCAAAAAAAGTCATACTTTAGTATGGCCTCAAAATGTCATAAAAAACGCCATAGTATAGTATGGCGTCAAAATGGGTCAAAAAAAGTCATACTTTAGTATGGCCTCAAAATGTGCCAAAAAACATCATAGTATAGTATGGCGTCAAAATGGGCCAAAAAAAGTCATACTTTAGTATGGCCTCAAAATGTCATAAAAAACGTCATAGTATAGTATGGCGTCAAAATGGGCCAAAAAAAGTCATACTTTAGTATGGCCTCAAAATGTGCCAAAAAACGTCATAGTATAGTATGGCGTCAAAATGGGCCAAAAAAAGTCATACTTTAGTATGGCCTCAAAATGTCATAAAAAACGTCATAGTATAGTATGGCGTCAAAATGGGCCAAAAAAAGTCATACTTTAGTATGGCCTCAAAATGTGCCAAAAAACGTCATAGTATAGTATGGCGTCAAAATGGGTCAAAAAAAGTCATACTTTAGTATGGCCTCAAAATGTCATAAAAAACGTCATAGTATAGTATGGCGTCAAAATGGGCCAAAAAAAGTGATACTTTAGTATGGCCTCAAAATGTCATAAAAAACGTCATAGTATAGTATGGCGTCAAAATGGGCCAAAAAAAGTCATACTTTAGTATGGCCTCAAAATGTCATAAAAAACGCCATAGTATAGTATGGCGTCAAAATGGGTCAAAAAAAGTCATACTTTAGTATGGCCTCAAAATGTCATAGAAAACGTCATAGTATAGTATGGCGTCAAAATGGGCCAAAAAAAGTCATACTTTAGTATGGCCTCAAAATGTCATAAAAAACGTCATAGTATAGTATGGCGTCAAAATGGGCCAAAAAAAGTCATACTTTAGTATGGCCTCAAAATGTCATAAAAAACGTCATAGTATAGTATGGCGTCAAAATGGGCCAAAAAAAGTCATACTTTCAAAATGTCATAAAAAACGTCATAGTATAGTATGGCGTCAAAATGGGCCAAAAAAAGTCATACTTTAGTATGGCCTCAAAATGTCATAAAAAACGTCATAGTATAGTATGGCGTCAAAATGGGTCAAAAAAAGTCATACTTTAGTATGGCCTCAAAATGTGCCAAAAAACATCATAGTATAGTATGGCGTCAAAATGGGCCAAAAAAAGTCATACTTTAGTATGGCCTCAAAATGTCATAAAAAACGTCATAGTATAGTATGGCGTCAAAATGGGCCAAAAAAAGTCATACTTTAGTATGGCCTCAAAATGTGCCAAAAAACGTCATAGTATAGTATGGCGTCAAAATGGGCCAAAAAAAGTCATACTTTAGTATGGCCTCAAAATGTCATAAAAAACGTCATAGTATAGTATGGCGTCAAAATGGGCCAAAAAAAGTCATAGTATAGTATGGCTTCAAAATGGGGCAAAAAAAGTCATACTTTAGTATGGCCTCAAAATGTCATAAAAAGCGTCATAGTATAGTATGGCGTCAAAATGGGCCAAAAAAAGTCATACTTTAGTATGGCCTCAAAATGTGCCAAAAAACGTCATAGTATAGTATGGCGTCAAAATGGGTCAAAAAAAGTCATACTTTAGTATGGCCTCAAAATGTCATAAAAAACGTCATAGTATAGTATGGCGTCAAAATGGGCCAAAAAAAGTGATACTTTAGTATGGCCTCAAAATGTCATAAAAAACGTCATAGTATAGTATGGCGTCAAAATGGGCCAAAAAAAGTCATACTTTAGTATGGCCTCAAAATGTCATAAAAAACGCCATAGTATAGTATGGCGTCAAAATGGGTCAAAAAAAGTCATACTTTAGTATGGCCTCAAAATGTCATAGAAAACGTCATAGTATAGTATGGCGTCAAAATGGGCCAAAAAAAGTCATACTTTAGTATGGCCTCAAAATGTCATAAAAAACGTCATAGTATAGTATGGCGTCAAAATGGGCCAAAAAAAGTCATACTTTAGTATGGCCTCAAAATGTCATAAAAAACGTCATAGTATAGTATGGCGTCAAAATGGGCCAAAAAAAGTCATACTTTCAAAATGTCATAAAAAACGTCATAGTATAGTATGGCGTCAAAATGGGCCAAAAAAAGTCATACTTTAGTATGGCCTCAAAATGTCATAAAAAACGTCATAGTATAGTATGGCGTCAAAATGGGTCAAAAAAAGTCATACTTTAGTATGGCCTCAAAATGTGCCAAAAAACATCATAGTATAGTATGGCGTCAAAATGGGCCAAAAAAAGTCATACTTTAGTATGGCCTCAAAATGTCATAAAAAACGTCATAGTATAGTATGGCGTCAAAATGGGCCAAAAAAAGTCATACTTTAGTATGGCCTCAAAATGTGCCAAAAAACGTCATAGTATAGTATGGCGTCAAAATGGGCCAAAAAAAGTCATACTTTAGTATGGCCTCAAAATGTCATAAAAAACGTCATAGTATAGTATGGCGTCAAAATGGGCCAAAAAAAGTCATAGTATAGTATGGCTTCAAAATGGGGCAAAAAAAGTCATACTTTAGTATGGCCTCAAAATGTCATAAAAAGCGTCATAGTATAGTATGGCGTCAAAATGGGCCAAAAAAAGTCATACTTTAGTATGGCCTCAAAATGTCATAAAAAACGTCATAGTATAGTATGGCCTCAAAATGTCATAAAAAACGTCATAGTATAGTATGGCGTCGAAATGGGCCAAAAAAAGTCATACTTTAGTATGGCCTCAAAATATCATAAAAAACGTCATAGTATAGTATGGCGTCAAAATGGGCCAAAAAAAGTCATAGTATAGTATGGCGTCAAAATGGGCCAAAAAAAGTCATACTTTAGTATGGCCTCAAAATGTCATAAAAAACGTCATAGTATAGTATGGCGTCAAAATGGGCCAAAAAAAGTGATACTTTAGTATGGCCTCAAAATGTCATAAAAAACGTCATAGTATAGTATGGCGTCAAAATGGGCCAAAAAAAGTCATACTTTAGTATGGCCTCAAAATGTCATAAAAAACGCCATAGTATAGTATGGCGTCAAAATGGGTCAAAAAAAGTCATACTTTAGTATGGCCTCAAAATGTCATAGAAAACGTCATAGTATAGTATGGCGTCAAAATGGGCCAAAAAAAGTGATACTTTAGTATGGCCTCAAAATGTCATAAAAAACGTCATAGTATAGTATGGCGTCAAAATGGGCCAAAAAAAGTCATACTTTAGTATGGCCTCAAAATGTCATAAAAAACGTCATAGTATAGTATGGCGTCAAAATGGGCCAAAAAAAGTCATACTTTCAAAATGTCATAAAAAACGTCATAGTATAGTATGGCGTCAAAATGGGCCAAAAAAAGTCATACTTTAGTATGGCCTCAAAATGTGCCAAAAAACGTCATAGTATAGTATGGCGTCAAAATGGGCCAAAAAAAGTCATACTTTAGTATGGCCTCAAAATGTCATAAAAAACGTCATAGTATAGTATGGCGTCAAAATGGGCCAAAAAAAGTCATACTTTAGTATGGCCTCAAAATGTGCCAAAAAACGTCATAGTATAGTATGGCGTCAAAATGGGTCAAAAAAAGTCATACTTTAGTATGGCCTCAAAATGTCATAAAAAACGTCATAGTATAGTATGGCGTCAAAATGGGCCAAAAAAAGTCATACTTTAGTATGGCCTCAAAATTTCATAAAAAACGTCATAGTATAGTATGGCGTCAAAATGGGCCAAAAAAAGTCATACTTTAGTATGGCCTCAAAATGTCATAAAAAACGCCATAGTATAGTATGGCGTCAAAATGGGTCAAAAAAAGTCATACTTTAGTATGGCCTCAAAATGTGCCAAAAAACGTCATAGTATAGTATGGCGTCAAAATGGGCCAAAAAAAGTCATACTTTAGTATGGCCTCAAAATGTGCCAAAAAACGTCATAGTATAGTATGGCGTCAAAATGGGCCAAAAAAAGTCATACTTTAGTATGGCCTCAAAATGTCATAAAAAACGTCATAGTATAGTATGGCGTCAAAATGGGCCAAAAAAAGTCATACTTTAGTATGGCCTCAAAATGTGCCAAAAAACGTCATAGTATAGTATGGCATCAAAATGGGCCAAAAAAAGTCATACTTTAGTATGGCCTCAGAATGTCATAAAAAGCGTCATAGTATAGTATGGCGTCAAAATGGGCCAAAAAAAGTCATACTTTAGTATGGCCTCAAAATGTCATAAAAAACGTCATAGTATAGTATGGCGTCAAAATGGGCCAAAAAAAGTCATACTTTAGTATGGCCTCAAAATGTGCCAAAAAACGTCATAGTATAGTATGGCGTCAAAATGGGCCAAAAAAAGTCATACTTTAGTATGGCCTCAAAATGTGCCAAAAAACGTCATAGTATAGTATGGCGTCAAAATGGGCCAAAAAAAGTCATACTTTAGTATGGCCTCAAAATGTCATAAAAAACGTCATAGTATAGTATGGCGTCAAAATGGGCCAAAAAAAGTCATACTTTAGTATGGCCTCAAAATGTGCCAAAAAACGTCATAGTATAGTATGGCATCAAAATGGGTCAAAAAAAGTCATACTTTAGTATGGCCTCAAAATGTCATAAAAAACGTCATAGTATAGTATGGCGTCAAAATGGGCCAAAAAAAGTCATACTTTAGTATGGCCTCAAAATGTCATAAAAAACGTCATAGTATAGTATGGCCTCAAAATGGGTCAAAAAAAGTCATACTTTAGTATGGCCTCAAAATGTCATAAAAAGCGTCATAGTATAGTATGGCGTCAAAATCGGCCAAAAATATTCATACTTTTATCTGGCCTCAAAATGTAATCTAGTTTTATTTAATTTAATTTAAAAAACAATCTGAAGAGCTGCTTGGGAGCTGAAAGAGCCGGCTATTTCTAGTGAGCCGAGCTAAAAGAGGCGGGTTCTATTAAAAGAGCCAGAATTCCCATCACTAGTGTCATCAAAAATGATAAAAAATAAATCTTTAAACCTGCATTAAGCAATAATGACCACTGGGGAGCAGAAAACTACAGCAAAGTAAATATGATTACATTAATTTACCAGCCAACTCCTTCCACATTTAAGTGACTAAATAATCAATTCCATATTTTGGACAGCCTTCATCACGTGGTGTTATCTGTGGTGTCACTGTGGTGTCAGAGCCTGTGGGTTTGGGCCTTGCTGCACAACAACACAACAATACATACTGCACCTTCATTACTGAACACCTTCTGCAAACTAAATTTAAAATGGTTTAATTTTAGCAAAGAACAAATTCAGAACACAAAGCTCACATTCAGAACATGTAAATCAGTTTAGTCTAACTGGTGACACTCAGCTCTTCACATAACAGGGTAATAAGTCTGCTGAGTGACTGTGTTGAAGTTCTCCATCACAACACGTTGTGCATATTGAAATAAATTACTACAGCAAGTGTTTAAGACTAAAAATAATTCTTCCTCCTGCCCGCTCTTTAATTTCTGTTTAGAAATCCTAACCACGTCTGCTCGTCTGGATACTCTCCTGTTCATCTGTTGTTCTTCTTCCTTTGTTCTCGTTTTGTTCTTCCCTCTTTCAATTTCATTGATTCATGTAAGTTCAAAGCACCCAGTTTTTAAACCACTCTTCACATGGACATCACTTCTCATTTCAACCCCTGGTATCACCCTGCTACAACCACCTCATGCCCGACTGTACTGTTGGACTGAAGTTTCTATACCAATGGCTGTATCAGTATGAAACAACAAGTTTTATGGCCCCAAATCAAATGAAGTACTTTGCCTGGTCAGTAACCATCTAATTACTATCTAACTCCACACCTGATTAAACCTCCGTGTCCTGATGCCTTTACACAAAACAGCATTAACTTCACAGAGTAAACAAGAGAAGACACATGAGGGAAAAATGTGTTATTGTATGTCCATTTATTTTCCATGCATTTAGGAAATAAGACGTGAAACAGAAGAGACACAAAACAAAAGCAGAGACAAAAACACACTTCCCGTTCTCTTCTTCACAGCACTGCAAATTCAGCATGTAGTGAAATTTAACAGCTGACATGCAAATTGCATTTAATTTCAGAAAGTAGACATGAACAGTAAGAAGAGCTTTGGTTTAGATTGTAGCCCAGTTCTTCATCTGCTGGGAAGGAAGGGAGATTCTCACTCGAACTGCTGAAAAATGAAAATGAAGGCGAAGGAATTGACTGTCTGACTCTTCACCTCGTGGACTCAGCTGCTGCACGAGCTTTAAAGCCTCTGGGATCACAGACAGATCCACGGCTACCCTCTGTGCTGTCAAACCCTTATATCGAGGCCTCCTCACCTGAGGCCCCACAGTGGGCTTCAGGTGAGGAGAGGGATCACTGAGCTGAGCTGCAGTAGCATTACACCTTATTGTCTGAGCTACAGGTACACCCACTGCCAGTCTCCACTCTCTACCAGGCTGTGAGGATGTGATGCTCTGTTTCCACAGCCAAATATAAATGACAGGAAATTCTTTGCAAGGAGCTGCCAAAGATCCTACCAACAGAGACTGAAGCGGATGTTCCACCACCTAATCCTGAAGACCAGAGCTGATTTTTTTTTTTTTTTTTTGAAAAATAATCTTGTGACATTACATTGGAAACACAAACACACGAGCCACGAGAGCCATGACACTGAATCAGTAATATTCTGCTCAGCCAAACAGATGGTGGTCAGTCCTGAAATAAGCTGGAGTGAGCAACATGAGCAACAATTTGTTCCAACAATGGTTGTGAATTTATACACCACAGTATGACAACTGCAATCTCACCCTCTGTCCTCTAGATCAGGAGTAGAGTTTTTTTTTTAGTTCTATGTTGTTGTTGAAGCTCAATCAAGGTGTTAATCCATCAGTGACGGTTACATATTGAACTACATGCAAGATTTTGACCATATAACTGCTTTTAGTTGGATCAACACTCAGTGCTGCAGCTCAAGCTGAGGCTCCACCAGGATGTAACAGGTCAAATGGACAGACAGGCCCACTGCTGCAGCTGATCTCTGAGATCCTAAAGAGGATCAGAGTGCAGGAGCAGCTCTACACTCTTCATTGTGCTGTGTAATAAAGGTTTGTTGTCTCCTGTCATTCATTTGCTGTCACCTACAGGATGCTCACACTAAAAAAGCCAACCGTTACAAAGACATTTGCACCATGAGAGGGCAACAACTGCAGTAGGTGCTCATCTGTTAGTGACAGGAACCTCTGCTTTTACTTTGACAGGTGTTCTGTCTCAATGTGTGTGGTGTCCAATAAGAAATGTAGTAGTTTAGAAGTTCATTGTCACACAAGAGGAACTCCTAACTTCTTTTTGCAGCAAGGCAGCACGAAAACACAAAAACTTAAACACAATGAAAACACAACAAGACTATTGAAGACATTAAAAGTGTTGATACAATGTACACATTTCAGAATAAAACACAAGATATATGATAAAAGCCAGGAAAACAGCAGCACTGAGAATAAAGATCAGAAAAATAAAGTGCTAAGCTGTGTGAAGGATCAACAGGCATTTTGTAATCTGTCAGAATTAAGAGCACTTATCAAAGATTGGATAAGAGACAGAAGAGACCAGGGGAGAGGACGTCACAAGTTCTGTGATATCAGGTCTGTTCCCAGTTTTACAAAGTAAACATGGTCTCCACATCTGATTTTTTTCATGTATATATCATAATACATATCACACGAACAGCCTGCAATAGATCTGAAACAGAGAGCTTTAATTAGTAAATCAGAATGAATTCAACAAAGCTCGACATGCTTTTAAAAAAGATTAATTTTCTTCATTTTCTTGATATTGTCAAAAAGTGCTGACAGCATGTATAGATGCAAAATAAAAAAACAAAGCCATAAATGCAACAATTAAACTGCCTTAAAACAGAAATACAAAACATAAAAAACATAATTCACGTACAGACAGTGTTAATGTAAGTAGTGGTAAACAGTCAGAGTAGTTTGTTAGTATTTCTGATGTGAAAGAAGTGTTGCATTGTCTTAACTGCAGAGTGAGAGCCGACTAAAGGAGAGGCTGTCCTACACATCTGTTTCCCAGTTATTATCATCACAGAGGCTGGTGTGAGTGTGTCTGCACTGAGAGCTGAGGGCCCACAGTTCTGGCCGAGTTCCTACTGTTTAAGAAAAGAGCATAAATTTGCTGCCGTCCAGAGGCGATATCATCAGCCGAGCTGAGCCCGGGGAGTGGAGAGGCCGCCACGTGTTCCTCCAGATGACCGTAAAGACTCGGGAAACCAGCAGGACGCACGCTAGCACCAGCAACACAACTGACAGAGGACAAGAGCAGAAAGAAAAACAGTGAGTGACTGGGACACACACAAGAGCTTCGGTGGAAATTATTTTAGGGAGCACACAAAGACAGAGGAAAGGAGGAAGCTTAGAGTCCACTGGAGAGACAGATGGACGTGTGGCTGGTACTGGGTGAACTCACAGTGACTGATGGTGACGCCTCAGTTAAACTCACCCATGAACACAGAATTCGGAGTGGGATCAGCTGGGTTAAAATGTCTCATTATGTTTCCGACCAGCGCCACGATCACCACAGGGTAGACTGTCAGGATGTTACGCACCCAGCGGTCCAGTACCCAGTTCTCAAGGATGAACCTACACACACACACACACACACACACACACACACACACACACACAGAGCAAAAAGTCAGCTGACTATAAAGTTAACTAGAGCACAGGGATGGAATTCCAGAGCTTCCACAGTGATGGAAAGCTGATGCCAGTATTTTTGCTCTGAAGCTTCCAGGAGCAGCTGCTGTTATAAGTAACACTCATGAAGGTTCACAGCAAAAATTCTACAAATGTTAACAAGATTCAGATTCAGCGTTTTATTACAGCTGAGAAAAAGGCCGCATGGGATCATTTTCTATACCTGCAGCAGCTGGTGAACAAAGCAAACTTAGTTCAATCAGTGAAGGGGATGGGTCCATGATAAAATCACTGATCCTCACAAGTTAGCTCTAATCTATTCAGTCGTAGTGTCCTGTGGTGACAGCACAGCTTACCATCCCACCACCTCTGCAAACAGGATGCACAGAGAGGCGGTTGCTGCTGTGCTCCTGTCCACACCCCACAGGTGGAGAACCAATGAGAAGTTGATGAGAGAGGCGATGGATGTCCACGTGGTGTAGACAGCCAAACCATTCTGGACCTAAAAACATGTGGACGTTTATAAGCACAAAGACATTAATCCATGTTTTTCTTGAAGGCCAAACATGGTTTGCCAGAACTTTCTCTGAGGTGACATCTGTCCACACACTCTTACTCTCCCCTTACCAGTATTCTGAGACAGGCCAGGTCCTTGCGATGGTATGTCTGCAACCAGAGTCCATAGTAATCTGTGGCAAAGCAGCAGAAGAACAAGGCGCTGTAGTTGGTAATGGAAATCAGGATTAAAACAACCAGAGCTGCCAGCATAAACCTGCAAGACAGAGAGAGAGAGAGAGAGAGAGAGAGAGAGAGAGAGAGAGAGAGAGAGAGAGAGAGAGAGAGAGAGAGAGCATAAATGCATCATATCCACAGTGGATTTCAGAAATACTGTCGCTACTAAAATGAATTCTACCTGGAATAATCATTAACATCCACTGCCATAGCATACCATTGGATAAACTGTATTTTTAAGGATCCTGCAACAACATGTAGCAGTGGGTGTATAATAATATTACAGTCAGTCAGTGGTACTTTTCTACAGAGCCAATAATATAAGGAATTCCACAAGGTTCTCCTATTAGTTCATGTTTTATCTTAGGTAACTCTAATTAACTGATTTAGTATTAAATCCTCAAACTAATTATACTTGCCAATGAAGTAAATAAATCGTTTTGTAAAATGATCATTGAATCTGAAATTTTGGCGGTGCAGTCAAACAAATCCCACTGAGCAACAACTGATGAAACTCTGAACCTTCTTAGAATCATTTTTTATAAACTGACTGAATACACAGTTTATCATAGTGCTCTGTGGAAAATGGACATGATCATTTGGCATCTGCCACAGAATCGCTAACATGACTGTTTCATTTAATCATACTGTTTCCAGGTAAAGAGGATATAGTTTATTAGCCACATTACTAATTTTCATCCTTACAAACAGTCAAGTCACCCAAGGTACTAAAGAACCTATTTTCTCATTGTCTTGCAGACTCTCCTTGACATCCTCCCCTCACCCACCCATCACCCAGGGCCACAATTAATGCTTACACTCATACTTTAATCAACCCAATAAGTAGAAACATTCGACATACTCTCTGTCCCACAGTACCAGCCACGTCACGTTCAGCACCATGTTGGACAGCCAGCAAAAATAGAAGGCATACGGCAGCAGACTCTGAGCCCAGGATCTATTAACAGAAAGACAAGTATCACTTTCATCTGCATGTTGCTCTGAGTCCTGTCAGACAGGCTGAATCTACATGAGTAAATATTAAGTGTGACCATTCTGACGTGAGCTTACCCTCTGAACACATATGAGGTGATGTATATGACCATCAGGGTGAGCCAGGTATAGATAACACCCCAGATAGAGAAGGTCCAGCCAGCTGGAGTGATGTCTGTCTCATAGCGGGCTGACACATTACCGGTAGAGGAATGGAAAGGTCCTGGAAAACAGCAAAGACATGCAGCCACAAGAGCATCAGTAAGAACACCCGCTTTGTCTGATGAGACCTGGTTCAACGGTGGTGCTCCAGTTCATCACAAAGATGTTGGATGGGGCTGAGGACAGGGCACGGTCTCACCTCACTGAGAAAACCAAAAGGGTCAAACAGAAACTGTGGCTTCAAGGCTGCAGGCACACCACTGTCTGAAAAATGACTGTATGTGGCAGCTTGAAGAGTTTCTTTAACTGGAACTAAGGAGCTTTGCTCAAACCATGAAAAAGTAAAGTATATGGTCTGAGGTGTCATTTTAGGAAAACTCTCCATTAACAGGAAACGTCTCAAATCAACAGCATTTTTTAAAACTCACTGTCACTGAGAACGGCAGCTATCAGGAAAAAACTAAAATCATTAGTTTTTGTGCACAAACTCAAAGTCTAGAACATGATCTGTTGTCATATCAAAACAGGAACATGGTTTCTACTTTAACCACAGTGACAGAAGAAGTACACAGATCCTTTAAAAGGAGGAAAAGTAACAGCATAACAATCTAAAGATACTGAACTGAAAGTATCAAAACTTATATGAGGTTAGATGGTTTATTCCAGTGGTTCTGAAACGAGGGCCGGGCTCCTCCTGTGAGTCACTGAGGATCTGTGGAATGATTAATGGGCCAAGTTTAGCACACACTCATTTTCTTTACTTGAATTTTCTCTCAACTTTGTATTTGGAACTTTAGAAATGTATTATATCCTTTGTATTTGTATTTTTAATCTTAATCTTTATTTAAAATCTTATTGTGAAAGTAACTAGTAACTAGTAACTATAGCTGTCGGGTAAATACAAGGAAGAATAAAAGTACAATATTTTAACTAAAATGCAGAAGAGTAGGGATGTATAAGTATCTCAAAACTAAAACACAGTACTTCAGTAAATGTACTTATTCACTTTCCACCACTGCTTAAGTGCATGTAAACACACTGGCCGTTACTCTGAGTAATCCACTGATCTCAGCTCATAGAGACTGATGTTTCAAAATAAGTTTTAAAAAAGCAAAAATATGCTTCACAATCCATTTTTGGCTCTGAAGTGGGTGGTTAAAAATAAAAGGCCAAAGGAGAAAAAAAAGAAGAAAAAAAAGAGGAAAGTGTTTCAGCACTCTGGAGACAGTCAGACAGAGGGGGGATATGTTCAGTCCATTCCAGAGTCTGGAATTAAGTTTTTGTGCCACACCCTACACATGGATTAAGTTTTTTGTTTTTGTTTTTTTAAATGATTTTTTTCTTCCTCTCAAAGAGCACCAGTGAATGCTGGGACACCTGAAGCTTTCTTAGTTCACTGGAACTGTATCTTTGGTTAAAAGTAGTTTTTCTTTTTTAGTCATTTTTAATGCCGTGAACACCACAGGCTGATTTCATGCAGCTCCGGTTTGAGTTGAATTTAGATGCATGGCTCAATAATACCAACAGTTAGAGGACGGACAGAAAAACAAAAACAAAACAAAACAAACAAACAAACAAAAAAAAACATTTTTTAAATGTAGGCGACTGTAGGCGAATGTACTGACTTGTTATATAGCCTCCAGCTAGACATGCTAACTCACACACACGGTTATGGAAACGTTTTAACAATGGTCCTGACATAAGCTGCCAGCAGTGTTTCATTAACTGAGCCTCCTTCTCCGTAAAAACACAGTTTCGTAACCAGTGGAAAAAAAAACAGCAACACACGCCGAAAACCAGTTTCTCGTACCTTATGTTAAGTTAAACACGATAAGAAAACAGTAAATGAGCCAGTGTCTGAAGGATTTAAGAGAAAACACAATAGTTTAAGCTAGCTCTGGGAAAAAAAAACCACACACATCCAAATGTCTGAATAACTCGGCTTTAACTCACCCTTTCCAGCTCCGGCCAACGCGTTAGCAACCAGCACTGCAACAAAAACCACAGCACACAAGATAATAACGAATATTCGGGGCAAACTGTTGTCCTTCATTTTACCGACTGGTTGTTTCTCCTGTGTGTGTTGTGTTGCTGTGTGTCAGTCTGTTTCAGTTTAGCTGTCAGTGACCGTCAGGGCGGAGAAAGAAACACAAACGCACGTTCCCCAACTGATGCCTTCACGTGCTCCACGTAAACGCCCACAGACATGGAGGAAGAGTTTGTAAAGGACAGACAGAGCTCCCCAGTTTACACTCAGCCTTTACTTATATACATATATGGATGTATTAATGCTTTTCAGACTATAATCAGTGATAACTGGAACTAGAGGTTTGAGGGGCTCAGACAGATGAGAGGGGCATTTAAGATGTAATGGCGCCCTCTATAGGAATAATGTGTAAATACAGAGATACAGTGAGCTTGCAAATACTGTATATGTTCTGTAAAATCACTTCAGTTTCAGACTTGTAAGTGCCCATGTTGCTTAAGAGGGTGTACTGACAGAAACGTATTGAATCATTTGCTTGTGTTTTAAGTGTTTTGTGAACATTTCTGATACTGAGATGTTTGGTCACTGGAACTGTAATCTACTGTGCCACTCTGTATTGAGAAGTTTTGTTTTTCACCCACGTGTCCTTCGTGTATATAATCTATAAGAAAATATATAAGTGCAACTTGTGCTGGTATACATTCTGTCCACACAGATACTTTTTGTATATATATATTTTTAAAACTGAAAATGATAAAGGGACATGTTTTACACAAGAAACATACCATGAAAGATGCTTGGTTGACTGGTTAGAAAGGTTTCCCCTTTTAATTACTGTGATATCCAAGCTGGATGGATCAAAATGATGGAGAAAAACTCAAAGGATGACTGTAATGATAAGGTCATGACCTCCAGAGGATTCTTTATATGTGACCTCTGTGAGAGAAAGGTCAGTCTGAGCATACAGCGGTTAGCAGCCCTCTCTCAAAGGGGATCACTGCTGTCCCAAGAAGACACCATGTACACGGTCATATCCAGATTCAAACACTCCAAACACTCCAATCATCTCCAAATCATCTCCATCATTGCCTTTGTAAAACTTCTCAAACCATCTAACATACCATAATCTTAAAAGGTTGTTATGCTGTTGATAGCAAACAGGGACCTATTCTGTCTAACACACTCAGAGCAACATTTAGCTTTCATTTATAACTTTAAATACAGTGTTCACCTCCCTTTAGTGCTTGTATCAGTTTACTGAGCTGCTAAATGCTCATGTTCACCAGCTCGTAGCTAACGTTTGTCTGTCTGTTGTTTGGTGTTGGGTAGGTTAGTTCACACTGGGTTTATCACAGCTGTTTTGCATAAAACTAGCTGCTTCCTGCTGTTGCTGTGAGGGCTCCCCAAAAAACAAAAACAGCAAGCTAAAAGAAGCTAAAATGCTCTGTGGAGCTGAGGAACTGTAGAATTGCTAATAATTCTCACTGGCTTTGAAACAGCTGATGGCCCCTTTCTGCTGTTTGACCCAATTTTAATATAATAACATTGGTTAGTGCAGCCCTGCACAATTTCTTAAAGATCATCTCATCTTTCAAAAAAGATGACAGAGCACAATAAAAAGTACCAAAGTACGGTGTACTGTTGTATCGCCTGAACTCCAATCACTCAAGTAATTGACTTTTTCCTCCATTTTTACCACCAAAATTCTGAAGAGTAGCCAAACCATCAGCTCCTCCATGTCAGGAAAATTCTTCCAGCCACATAAAATTAATCTAGTAACTCTTTGATCATCGTAACTATAAAACCTGCTCAAACATTTTCCATCTGCCGCCTTGATACTCCGTCTACAAGCTTTTCAAAGAACCTCTTTTTAACGTTTAATCCTTTCACGCTGCTTTTTTTTTTTGCAGCCTTGAAAAGTGCAGTTGTCCTGCCTCTTTATAAGAGCTATCTACTGTAATTGCTTTGGGAATGATCAGTTACAGGCCCATTTCAAACTTCAGATTCTCTGGTGTAGATGTTTGTATAGCACTGAGGCTGCACTGTCAAGGTTTTACATTACATTCCTTTAGATAGAGACTCTTTCAAAGTCTCAGTTCTGGTCTTATTAGCTCTTGGTGCAACACAGGCTACACAGATATGTTGCTCTACAGACTGGAGTCTGGCACAGTCCTAAACTTGTTCAAATCCTTTTTAAAAGACAGAGACTAATTTGTTTTGATTGGTGACTGACCAAGACCAGATTTTTGAAGCCATAATCACTTAGAGCTTAACAAAATGTATTTACATAAAGACTGATAAGGATCCTCTAAATATGAAAGATCTGTGACCAGTACTTTGCAGTTGAAAAATAAAACACATCAGTGCTCTCTGGTGGATAAACTAGTGTACTGACATTTCTTTTTGCTCATCAGCCACCATTTACACCGATATCCTTTTACTGGCAGTAAGCTAATATCATATATAATGTATATATTATGTATTTTTTAGAACTGTATTCAGTTCTTTTCTTTTAGGAGCCTCCACGACATTAATCAGAGAAACTGCACCTACAGAGCCTACAATTGCTTTAAGATGATTCCTCAAAAATCAAAACTTTTCTAAGAAAAGCAATCACAGCTACTTTACTGGAAGGACAGTCACCTATTTTAATGAGTTAATATACTGAACACCATATAAATGAAACATAAACCGTTTCAGTCCCATCAAATTGTTAAGCAAGTGCACTGAACACATAGGTAACTGACTGATTTACAATTGCCAGTTTAATTATTACCTCTGTGCAGATTTCTCTGTCTTTTACACTAATTCTGAGGGGAAAGGGTAAATCCTCAGTCTCATGTAGTGAAGCTAGGAAACTCAACTGATCTCAGACAGCTGAGGAATTATTTTACATGAAACACAGCCTGAAACATCTCACCCATCTGCCTTCAGTTTAGAGAAGGTTAAAGAAGAGTTCAGCAACGTGTGAAAACACACCAGTTTGAACAGACCCTTCACTCATCCCATTCTATGATGCTAAGTGGTTAAACATCTGGTTAACACAGCTACATTCGTACGTGGGGAATCGAATGTCTTGGAATTACATACCATCGACTGGGTTTCCAAACGAGGATCATCAGTGTAGCTGAGGAACAACATGTTCAGGTTAATTTAATAGAGTTTAACAAAACAAAAACTAAACAAACTTTTCTGTTACAAACAGAAATGTTTCACTTTCACTTTTCAAAAAATATTTAGAAATTTGAAACATGCTCACACTGCATGGACAGTGCTGTCAGTACCAGTGCAGATAGAGGAATAAACTGTATTTTGATGCTTTGGCATCATTGTTTTTGAAACTTTCATGCCACATAAAGCAGCTCTGAATAAAAAAAAAAAACAAAAAAAAAAAAAAAAAACCAAACTGGATTTAAGAAGCCTCAGTAACTTCTTGTAACAGCTGGCCATTATAGTTTTCAGCAGACTTTACTCAGAGGCATATCAACACACATTTGGTGGCAGTGTTTCCAGCAGCAGGACAGTGTGTGTATGGGACTGAGTCAAAATAAACTACAGTGTGTGTGTGTGTGTGTTCATGGTAGCGAAGCAGCATGTTACTCAGTGCAACAGTGTGGCTCACTGATGTGTTGTAAAGTTAAATAAATCTATTGTTGTCCTAAATAAAACTTGGACAACAAAGTTCTAAGGCACAGAGGAATAAAACATCAGACTCTGACACATACACAGTACTTGTTTGGGTTGTTGTTGACTATGAGGAGAAACACAATACGAGCAGACTTAACCTTTAACTTGCATTTTCACAGTCGTCTGGTTTCTTCTGTGCACGTAAACAGTGTCAGTGTCCAGGATGGAACACAATCATGACAAAGTTCCTCAAAGTGCCACCTGTTGGAAACGAGACATAAATACACTTCACGATTCAGTGCAACAGCATCTGATGTGTCATTTTTCATGTGGTTGTCTTTATAAAGTAGTACATTCACTACATCCCAAAGTGAGACGTGTGTGTGTGTGTGTTTGTTAAGAGGCCTGTGGTTGGCAGTCCACAGTCTCTGTGCTGCTGCTTTCATAGTCTTTGTGTAAGTCCAGCGGTCCATACAGGGTCTCCAGTACAGCCAATACTCTGCTCTGGACTGAGTCCACCTGCTCTAATGGGCAGTATTCATCTAGACTGGACCTGAAAACACACACACATTAACAACACAGTTAGCCTCTCTTTTTGTACTGCTTCACTTTCCATAAGACAGGACAGGGTCAGCTCCAACTCTTACTTCTGTAGATCTTTAACACTGTGAGGCTGCTTCATTTACCTGGACATAGTAACCAGTGTAGGTTTGGGCAGAGGCGTCAGAAACAGCTGTACAGCTGAGATGAGTCTGTCAATCTCCTCGTCAGTGCTGATGTGGTGAGGCAGCTCAACGGTGTCGCAGGTTAACCCTGCCTGATGCACCTGAGAGGGAACAAACGGAACAGGTGAGGAGGACAGAAGAAGAGGGGACAACAATCAGGAGGGAAGGGAGAAAAAACGAAAGAGAGTTGAGTAAGTGGTCCTTCTGTGTGGCCCAAGATGCATTTGCTTCACACTCCTAAAAGAATGTGGCCACATGGAGATCTCAAATGCATCCTCAATGCTTTTTGGGTGCGTTTCCACCTGTACTTACAGCTGTCCACCTTTGATCAGATCACGGACCGTGTTAATGAGACCTGTGCTAATGCCAGGTCTGAGCAGGGCCTGAGAAACTACAGCCATGCTTTCAGCAGCTCTGTGAGGCACAGTGGTGCTCTGAGCTAAATGCTAACATCCCAATGACAATGAAAATGTGCTGAAGCTAAGCAGGTACAACGTTTATCAT
The DNA here is from genome assembly GCF_017976425.1 of Toxotes jaculatrix. Taxonomy (NCBI): domain Eukaryota; kingdom Metazoa; phylum Chordata; class Actinopteri; family Toxotidae; genus Toxotes; species Toxotes jaculatrix. The sequence goes on from NC_054407.1 coordinate 2,623,926, forward strand.
GGTCACCACCTTATTTTATTTCATCTTATCATGCTAACATTTGCGAACTATCACCAAAGCGGTGGAGCAACTGACTGACGCTGCCATTATTTGAGTCACGCCTGCTACACAGGTAAAAATACATGACTGTACAGGCTGTCCTGCAGTGGTACAGACACTCACCATCTCATAGTCGGGGCATGGGTTTCTGGACTTCAAACTGGAAACCAGCTGGGCCAGTGAAGCCATACTGAAAACACACACACACAAAATACAGTAAGATAAACAATGAGCACATCCACAATCACTTTGTACACTATGTTTATCATCTGCCATTACACTTCCTCATCATATACTGTCCTAAAATGACATGCACACAGCTTTCAGCTAACGATCCCACAATGCTATGCACTAGAATTTATAGACACAACAATTACAGTTGAGGATCTCTACAGCTGTCAGTCATGATGTAAAATTATCATGATTAACCAGTGTCAGAAATCTGAATTTACTGCTCACTATAGAGTAAGATAATGAGAGTCTATTACACAGAGTTAAGTCACTACATAATCATCCCAGCACACACATCCAGCTACACAGGTGTTTTCCCTTAGTTTGACTGGTTAGACCTCCTCTCAGGGCTGTGTGTGGGTGTGTACAGACTGTAGTTGTGTAACATCAAGACAACACCTGTATTTACAGGCTGAGTGTTCCTCCTCAGTGGCTACCCAGTAAGAGTTACAGTGAAATGAACCCAGAGAAGCTTTACCCAGGGTTTCTGGCCCAGCGTGAAACCGTCTCCTCTTCATCATCCTCCAGAAGATCAGCAAATGCTGCTTCCAGATCCTCTAACTGACGTATACGATGATCCACACACTCTTCAAGCTCCTCCTAGACACAAATACGTACATGTACACACACATCTAATGTTAATGATCAAATCAGAACAAACTTTCTACACGTTCCTCTGCACTGTCACGGCTCGTAAAGTTAAGGAATCCATCAGGGCTCCAAGGAATACAGTTACGGTTTTTATCCACATGTTTTTAAGTATTATTACTCAGGGATACAGAGTTTTGTATTTGTCACACAGAGTCATATACACATACACACAGCAACGATGGTGTTATAGTGGATTCAGGTCTGGAGACTGTGGAGGAAACTGAAGTTCACTGAACTCACTGTCATGTTCATGAAACCAGTTTGAGCCTTTAGCTTTGTGACATGGAGCATTATCCTGCTGGAAGTAGCCATTAGAAGATGGTGAACTGTGGCCATGAAGGGATGAACATGGTTAGCAGCAATACTCAGACAGACTGTGACTAGATAGACCCTGCAGAGGACACAGGTTCACCAAAACTGGACAGCTGAAGACTGGAAAAACGTAGCCTGGTCTGATGGAGCTGGATTTCTGCTGAGGCTGCAGATGGTAGGGTCAGAATTTGGCATCAGCAGCATGAATCCATGGACCCAACCTGCCTTGTGTCCACAGTCCAGGCTGGTGGTGGTGGTGTGATGGTGTGGGGAATGTTTTCTTGGTTCACAGTCTCTCTGAGTATTGTTGCTGACTATGTGGACGCAGACAGTCCTCACAGATACATCATTATTTTCTAATATGTTACACACAGCTGGTGACTTCTGTGTTCGTAGTCCTCCTCTGTGTTGTATAATCTTTTGTTAAAGACAATTCATAAATGAGAAAGTCTGACCTCATCAGCATCAAGGCTGGGTCCTCTGAAGCTGTAGAGCTCCTTCAGGATGGCATACTCCTCCTTGACAGAGACAACACAGAGATAAGGTCAACTCAAGAAAAAAACCCTGATATGATATATCTCAGCTACAGTGAGTTCATTCTGCAGATGGATAAAGTTTTATATGTGAACTGGATTGAACTGACACATTTCTGGTGTTTCAGGCTGTAATCTGTCTGTTTTTAGCTCCACGGTTCACACAGGTGATGAACAAGATTCAGTGTCGAGTACAAATGTGGATTTGGGCAAAATATGGTTGTTATTATAAGCTTGTATCAAACAATTCTCAGATGTAATAAAAATCTGTTACTGACTTACAGGTCAAACCAGAGCAATCCATCTGTGATGTGACGACGTGTGTCTGTGTGTCTGTGTGTGTGTGAGAAGTCGTAAAAGATTAAATAAGCATCTGATTATCACTATTTATAATAAGTCACTAAAAAACGATGCTTCATGTTCTTTGACAATTTCTGCAAAAATGTGAATGTTCCATTCCTTTCAGAGAAATGAATTCAGCCACTAAAGCTGTTCCATGTGGCCAATTACACCTTGTCAAGTCCCATCTTAGTTCTGGGGAGACATTAACTGTGTGCACTACACCGTGCTTAAGGTGTTTGAATAAATCCATACTAAATGTGGCAATATATTTATATTTGAAATTCTTCAAAACCAAAATGAAATGGTTACATATGGTCAATTTTGATGGGCTTTTACTTTCAAAAAAATATTATATCTAATGTAGTAAAAGTAGACGTATATTTCAAATTTCAATGTCGGATTTAACGTTAATTCCTTTTTTTTGGGAAATATGTGGACACTTCAGGTCTTTTTTGTATTTTCTGTTTTTTTTCTTTTTCTTTTTATAGAAAGAGCTTAAGCTTAATACTGTCACTTCATATGATATACTTATGTGTTTTTACAAGACAATAATAATTCCTTTCAGTACATTTTCAGTTCTTCTATTTTCATGCTTAAATCTTACATCCACAAATGCAAAGTTTTTAATCTCTATCTATCCTGCTGCCTGTTAGAAATCTACCTTATTCTACAACTTGAAGTTTTTTTACTTTGTGCATTTATGATTTATTTTCACTCAGTCCTCTCTTCATATTTATTTTTACTCTCCTGTGTCTTTTATCTTGCTTTTTGACTGTGTTTTTGTGATGGTTCTCCCATCTTTATGTAATACATTGTTCCGGTAAAAATATTTTCCATTTCTGCCAATAAAGCTGGGGGGTAAAGGAAGGTAGAGGTCACAGCCTAAAACACATATCAATAACAAATAACTAAGAATCATTATCATCCATATATCAGTGATTTTGTGATGATGTAAATTACAGATATATGACTGAGCTGAAAACACAGGTTTACTCCTGTGTGCACAACAATTAATCGTCTAACACAAACAAACAAACAAACAGCAATTTGTGCGTTACTGTCTTGCTCAGGAAAACTTAAGCATGTTCAGAGGAGGAGCTCAGGGATCAGACGACCACACTACTCCTTAGATTTATTTACTATCTAATATTTGACAATGTTTTTAAGACCTGTCCTTGGCTTTGAGGGTGATGCTGTTATCAGGATCCAGCCCTGTGTTTCTAATTTTTGTGGTAGCAACCAACCTGTCTCTGTTTCGATATTGTTCCTTTAAAACCTCCTGGATTCTTTACTTTCTGTTGAAACAGACCAGAAATCATCCTGAAATCTGCTCTAAATAAGTTAAAGCTTCTTTTCAACAGGTTTTTAAAACACAGTTTGAAAGTTGTTTGTTTTTGGAAGTGTAATGTTACAGAACTAGAAACCAGGCAGAGATGTGTGGTGTATAATCCAGAGCAGAGGGACGTACCTCTGTGTATAATTCCTTGAAGGGATTCTTACATGAGAAGAAATCCAGGTCAATGTCCAAGATGTATGGATCAGTCTCAGTCAGAAATGCAGATATGCTCTTAACGACATAATTGGTTGACCCTTCATCTTCATCACCATCATCCCCTCCCAAGCTTGTCCCGTTGCTCCACTGTTTGTCCTTGAAATTGCTGCCCTCTGCTGGTTGCAGAGCCTCGGTGGCTGTGGAGAGGGGCTCAGAGCAGCCGGCCTCCCCATCCACACGACTCTCTGTCCGACGCCTCTTGGCCGACCACCTCTCTGTGTCCTCCTCTGTTTTCTTTTCTGAAAAGAAATGTGAGATAAAACAGCAAATGGCACTGTAAGATGAAAATTTGTTCATCCTCATAAGTGAACAGATAAAATGATATGATGAGGAAAACAACAGGAGAGAGAGAAAACAAAGATGAACAAAATGAACATTAAAAGGAAGAAAAGTAATACAACCAAAACAGCAAATACAAGACAATAAAAAAAAAGACCAAAATAACCTGAAAAATATAAAACATGCAGTGTAAAACTTCATCTGAATTTTTGATTTGGGTTACAAGAAGCAAAGAACAAAACAAAACAACTTGATGACTGTGGATCCTGGACTACAAATACCAAAAATGTACTGAGCTACATTTGGTCATGTGAGAACAGTATAAAGACAGACTTTCTTTGAAATCTGAAGCTTTCCTTTAAAGAGGAGAAGATGACTGCTTTTCAATAAATATTTCATAATTTAACAGAAAGGGCTTAGAATGTTTTTTTTTTAATCAGGTAAGAAAGAAACTCTACAAACATGTACGTTTGTTGTTTGTCTACAAAATCAATCCCCATCTTTTGCATAAACTAGGTTATTTTTAAGCCTGTCTATTTGACAGAGGCCTGGGTTCACAAAAGAAGAGATGTAAATACCCACTATCAATTTTTCTTGGTGATCAGAGTGGGGGAGGGGGGACTTAAAAGCACATTTCCATTTTTTTTTTTTTTTTACCAAACAGCTCTGGTGACACTACCATGTTGTTTTGGCAGTGAAAGAGGAGTCAGTCACCGCAGTGCCGGCATTAGTGATCAAAAGCATCTGTGCTTAGGGACAGGCAAACAAGTCTAAAAACTCAAAGTGAGAGTGACCAGTCCAAGTGTTCCTCCAGGGTAATGTTTGTGTTTGTGGTAATTTCAGTTAAAATTACCACAATGTTGATGGTTTGTTTGAGGCCTTTTCACACTGCCGACTGGTCAGCAGAGAAAAGCTCCAGAGGTGTACAACCTCTCTTTGCTCAGAGAAAACATTTCTCCGTTTGAGTGCTTCCCCAAAGGTGTGAGACGTGCCAGGTGGACAAAATATAAAGCATCCAGTTTGTATAAGAAACACAAAACTCTTCAAACCAAGAGGAAAAATAAGAAAAATCTGCATCTACTGCTAAAAACATCAAAGTTGATCACCTGCTAGCCAAAAAAATCTCTTTTAAGAAAGAAAGAAACAAAAACTGGTAGTTTATCAAAGGCATACAAATAAAAATGTCATCAGGTCTAGTAAGCACCATCACCTTGTCTCTGCATATAGCCCGAGCACATACCTGTGACTGATAAATGACCCGGTTTGATAGGATTGACTCTGACCACGTTCAGTCTGAGAGGTTTAGAGTTCTCCAGCTGCTCCTCACAAACATAAAGACCATCGCTGAGGAAGTAGTTGTCTGTACTGCTCACCCTGAAGAGTGAGGAGAGGATGGAGACAGAGAGGGCAGAGAGAGGGGGGAGAAGGTGTACAGTTCATACTAAATAGTACATCATGAATGCTAAATGAAGAATTTGTTTCTGTTGTAGTGTATGTCCTACCTGATGGTGGTGGTGGATGGGTCTCTACCCACAGCCATCCTGTGCTCTCCCTCTCTGATCTGCTGGGCCCAGTATGGATGCAGCCACGCCACACAGGACACATGTCCAGCGTACACCATGGGCATTATCCAGTTCTCTATACTCAACTCACTGAAAAAAAGAGGAAATATAACATACACAATATTATAACCTCATTCCATCTATTTACTCGATATGTACAACCACTTATTCTGTGCAGGGCTGGAGCGTGTAGTCTCCACAGCACATACTGGGTGAGAGGCAGACAGGTCAGCAGTCTGCTTTTATTACTGCAGTCATCCTGTTATTGCTTCACAATTAAAGGATCAGTTCTTCATAGTTCTGGTTTTATTAGTCCAGGCTGTGATGTCCAGATTTCTCTCTCTGAGATCTCTGCCTCTAACCAAGCATAATGGAGGTGAATGAAACTTTGTGTGTGATGCTCAAAGCACTGAAAAAAAAAACAACAGCAACTTGACATTCCAAAAACAGTATCCCTCCATTATTCTGGATCAGGGATTTTCAAACTGTGAGGCATGACTGTGCAGCTGGGGCAGAGGGAGAGATGTGAGAGAAGGCATCATTTAACATGAGGTGAAAGGAACAGGTGCAGGGCAGGATTCTAAAAACAACAACTTGTAGTTTGGCCAAATGGCCATTTTGGCCCATTTATCAACACAGTCAACACCATCAAGCTGTGTTATATATCAATATTGTAATTTTCACTGCGTAAAATCGGCATTGCCCCACAAGTCCAGTATCAGTCGGATACTTTCTTCTTTTGTCGATTCGACCTCGTACAGTACTATTTGTAGATTTTTTCTGTTCACTTACTGTGTATTCATTATTAATACTATTTAACTGTAGTTTTTTTTCTTTTTTAACTTATTTGCTTCCTCTTCCCTAACTGTGTGTTGTGCAGTTGTGATAAACTAATCTCCCTGTGAGAATCAATTGAAAACTTGGAACAAGGTTATCTACCAAATACAACTAAGACAAATAACAATGAATGTGACAAAAAATTATCAATGGGGATGAGTGCTACCCATGCTCTATATGACTGATATTTAAAATTGATAGATAACCTCATTTACAATCCAAGAAAGAGCGAGAGAGTGAATGAAGTGAGTTGGATGCCACACAAACCATACCTGAACAGCTTCTCCTTATCAAAGACTGTGTCTGCAGACATGTTGACAGGGATAAGCAGGTCAGGATGGGAATCCAAATGAACCATCTTTACGTTCTGCGGTGGGAGATGCCTTGATGCGATGGCACGGTAGATGTGACACACCACCTGGTTGAAATACAGTTGAAATAAGCTCATTTAAGTTATTTGACCATAGATTATGCGATGAAAAAAAGCATGCTAAGTTTTAAGCTAAGTGATTCATCACTTGCTAGTACCGAATCTTTTTTATAAATACTTCTACAACACTTTTCATGGAACTGTTATCACCATTCTCGTTTCAGCTGAGCCATAAAACTGTGCTTTTTGGTGACTCTTGGTGCAGCAATAATTACCATGCTACTAGCAGAAGAATAACAGAAAACAATTAAATACCCAAGATACAGAAATGTGCCAAAGCAAAGATTTGGCAGTTTAGTTGCAGAGGTTGATAAAATGAGTCTGGGCTCAGATTACTGGAGGTTCAGGCTGATTTACCTTGATTCATCAACCCCTACAAACAGAGGAGAATTCTGGCCCTCTGCCAGAGCCGCTACAGATTTTTGGCACAGAATGAGCTGGTTACAGATCATTTTTATCTGCTGAGATTCCAGGACCCACCAGGACCACTGTAATCACTTCAAACCTGCTTGACATGTGCAAAACTCTGGATGGTTATTACTCAACTTTCTTAACCAGGCTGCAACTCATGATTATTTTCATTATTTTCATTGATATGACGATGAATTCCTTGATTAATCAATTAATTGTTTTCTCAGCAAAATGTCACAGAATAGTAACAAATACCATCAGTACCCAGAGCAGAATGTGCAGTGATTTTCCAACATAAAAATAAAAGAAACACAAATAAACTTCATGTTAATCAATTACCATGATTTATTTTATTATTATTATTTTAATCAACAAATTGATTAATTGACCACAGATAATTATTGCCACTCAATTCTCATTGGACCCATAAAGGACGAAAAAAAAAATTCATATGGCTGGTTAGTAACTGTCACCAACCACAGAGAGACAACAAGCTGTTGTAATGTAGCCTACAAAATCAACAGAGAGATGAACGTGGCAGGAACCAACATCATGTGTCCTCAGAGAGGATTAGTTACTTTAGACAAGTGAAAGATGAAAATGTGTGTGAAAGAGAAACACACAGTTGATGAGTAGCAAATGGCAAAATGACAATAAAAATGCAGTGAATGAAAATGTGAAAACTCTTTTCTAAACTGTTTAAAATTTAGAACTTAATTGCAACAAAAGCAAAGATGTAATTAACAATATCAATAAAGACCTACACCTTTTAAGCAGCACACTGGTAACAGAGCAATCATTAATGTTATTAGATACACATAAACATTTTTTCTGCCATGACAAGTCAAAATGTCTGTCATGAGAAAAGCTCAGCTGCTTCAGCTAAGATGAAACACTCTACACAAGTGTAGAAGCTGCAGAGATTTGTGGGGCTGCATTAAATGCAATATATACAGAAAACAGCATTAAAAAAGCATTAAAATGTATCAGTTATGGTATTCGATTCACTTCATAATAATAAGTTTAATGTGTCCATATTAATCCTTAAAATAGGGCTTTTCTTCAGTACAAATGGGACCTGGTCTCTAAAAACAGTTTACATTTTAAGCTAACGCTCCAGCTAACTGTGCATGCTAACACAAACGCTGTGTTAATGCTAACTCCTGGTGCAGTTGTACATTACAGAGCTGCCCTGACACAGAAGCCAGCCTTACGTCGTGGTGGTCCTCCACTATCCACACCGGCAGCTCCTTGTAGAGCCTCTTCGGGGGAACACGACTCATTTTAACAGAGCGGAACTGATGTTTACTCCGTCCGTCAGAGAAACGTTATTATTCCGTTTGACTTCAGCTAATTAATGCCTCATATCTCCAGCTCCAGCACACACTGTGACAGTGGTTTCATCAGACTTTGTTTGATATTTACAGCTAATTACACAGCACGAGCAGGAACGGCCCGCATGATTGAAACACCTCTACCGGAAACGACACCGAGAATTGTTTTTATGTCCGGATAGAAAGAAGAGTCAGGAGGAAAACAAAGGTTCCTAGGGTCACAAAGAATTAAATAAAAAAATGCAGTGGAAAATGGAGGCATGAAACTGTTAACGTTAGGGTCATTAAACCTGGAAGCATGACATAAGAGAAACTTTATTGATTTATTTATTTTTATCTATCTGGAATCATCCTTGTGTTGAAATAGAAATACAGTGGCTCTGTGGTGAGATGTATATGGCTCTGTCATACTGTCTTTAACCAAATATACAGTGGTGGAGGAAGTACTGAAGCTTAGTACTTAAGTAAAAGTACAAATATCCCGCAAAACATTTCCTCAAGTGAAAGTGGAAGTACTACATCAAGAATCTTACTTAAGTAAAAGTACTAAGTACTTACTTTTAAATTTACTTTAAAGTATTTTTTTTAGTAAAAGTACACACGCAATGGGTTGTCTTAGCGTCCGGTCTGTGCCTTTTTTTTTTTTTTTTAATTACTTTATTGATCCCTCCTGGGGAAATGACTCTGCATTTTACCCACACCAAGTGAAGGAAACACACACACAAGCATGCACATGCACTAGAGACACTGGGGCAGGGGGCTGCCTAGTGAGGCACGTGGGGAGCTGGGGTAGATCGGTGCCTTGCTCAGGGGCACCACAGCCATGGTCGCAGAGGCAGGGGACGCGTGTCTCCTTCACCACCACCATTTTTTTGTGCTTGGTCGGGGGATGGAACCCATGACCCTCTGATCTCCAAAGTCCAAAGTCCAAAGTCGCACTCTTAATGTACTGTGCCCCCAGATTTTGATAAAGAATGTAGATAAACTGATTTGTGCCTCTATGTCACTGCTCACAAGCAACTATACAATATCTGCTTAAATACGGCGAAAGATGGCTGTCTGATTCTGAGCTGGAGAGCACAGGTTCACGCTCAGCCGACATTGGCTCTGGGTCCATGTTGCTGTTGCATGTCGTTTCTTCTTGCCGGAATCAGGCCAGTCCACTAGCTCGAGCTGCTACCAAATGTGTGCTCTGCCATCATTGGAGGTAATAGAGCCACCTGATTGGTTGGCAATGGCAAACAACGCCTCAACGCAATCAGTCTTTTTCCAAATCTTTTCAGGAAATTATGTTTGTAACATGTAACGAGTAACGGCATAAATTGCAGTAACGCAGTGGAGTAGAAAGTACAGATAATTGCTGCAAAATGTAATGGAGTAAAATCAAAGTATGCATTATTATTTTTACTTAAGTAAAGTACAGATATGTAAAAAATACTTGAGTACAGTAAGGAAGTACAAATACTTTGTTACATTCCACCTCTGGTTGCAGCCAAAGTAGTAGTGGTGAACTGCCAAAGGTTAAGAAAAAAAAGGTAAGGTTACCCAAAACTGAAAAATAATGTACATTTCAGAATTTCCTTTTTCAAGGAACAAAAAATGGCTACCACAGCATTCTGCAGCACTGTTGGTCAGGGGTTCATCCTACAGCAAGATAATGACCCAAAAACATAAGTCCAAGCTATGCCACAACTACCTTAGGAAAAAAGAACAAGATGGTAAGCTTGAAAACATGGAGTGGCCAGCACAGTCTCCAGACTTCAAACCATCGAGCTGGTTTGGGATGAACTGGACTGAAGAGTGAAAGCAAGGCAACGTACACATGCTACACATTTATGGGAACTTCTGCAGCAGAGCTGTGAAGAACCTTGAGGAAAAACTGGGGTGTTCTAAAACTTTTGACTAGTAGTGTACATAATGCATTAAAGTCTATAAAGGCCCATTCAGTCTGATTATAGTCATTACATATTGTTATTCATTGACAGAGTCCCATTAATTATCTGTTTATACAGCAGCATCCACTCAGTGATATATAGCTGCTGACAAATACATTGATACACTCTTGCAGCTACATTACAGTCTGTTAGAAAGCAGTTATGACATATTTCTAAAAGTGTTGGAAAGTGTTGTCATACACAGTTGATGAGCTTTACAATGTAAATAATTAAAGCTTAATTCAGAAGTGTTTTCAAGCTCCAGTCACTGTCATTATGTCTAAAAGTAGATTATAATTAATAAATACATGAATAAACACTTTAAAACATCCTTGCAACTACATGATAGTGTGTTATAAACAATTCTAAAGGGCGTGTATCCTGCTGGTAGATGCTAAATAGTTCAGTTTTACAATAATATGTAATAAACTTGTAGCATTAGTTGTGATTTTGATTGATATCTGAGGTGAAGCACTGATCAGATGAAGGAGGAAGAGTCTTACCGTCAGTGCTGCTGTCCATCCCAGTGTGTGAGGAAGTGAGGGGTCAGGTTGGAGGAAACAGAGACCACAGATGAAGGAACCGGGTCTGGAACATGATTGATAGGAGGGGACAGGTTATGACAGGTAACTGTCAATAGTGAAGATGTGGGCGGGACAGTAGTTTGACGACAAGTGCAGGACCTCAAATGATACTGATTTTGGACACAATACATGGATATAGGAATATATTATATTCCTATATGTTTATATTTAAATACAGAGTAAGAAATGAGGCACAGTGGGCCACCCCCCCAAAAACAAAACCCCCTGTGGCTCCTGAATGCTTCAGGTTTGTGGCGACTTATTTATTTTCCTTGGGAACATGTTCCATCATCAAAGCACATCACCAACTGAGATGGTGTCATATATTTACACTATGTGCTTAAAAGTATGACAGCATGTGGACAAACGTGGGATGGCATGTTTCTTTATATCTTCTAGTAAATAATAAATAAAAGCCTCTTACATGGACTTATACAATAAACAATCACCACAATCATTTCATACCGGGGGTCTCTGATAAAATGTTGTCCCAGTGTTGAGAATTAGCACAAATTCACATGAGGTGAAACATCACATGCTCTTTCTGATCCAAAGCAGAAAGAAAGTACATTTGACAATTAACCGGGACCATTGAGACAGTTTCTGACAAGTTGTTTACCCAACAACAGCAGGATTTGATCAGTGTATCTCAGGTTTTGTCTAATGTGGACTGGAAAATAAGAATCTGTGATGGAGCCAGTAACTCCAGCCATCAGAAACAGTAACTGTGGTGGAGCAAAGTACAAGATTTTTTATCTGGAATATAGTTGAAGAAAAGTAGAAAGTCTCACTAAATGGAAAGAAAAAGTCAACATTTACTGGAGTACAGTCAGTGAATGTTATTTAATTACGTTTACTTTTGGTTTGACTTGCTTTGATGAAAATTCTCTCATTTGCATATGGAATTCTAGAAGGAGACATCATACTGATATTCTAGAACTCAGGTCATATAAGAAGCGTTGATATTTGTCACTTTGTCAGTTTACTTTGCAGAAGTGGACGAAGAGGAAGAGGAAGACGAAGACAAAGACGAAGAAGAAGACGAAGAAGAAGAAGAAGACGAAGGCGAAGACGAAGAAGAAGACGCACTGAATCTCAATCCAATTGACAAATTGGAATAACTCCAATCCAACTGACAAATTGGACAAACTCAAGATACTGAAGGACTCAAGTGATACAGGTAAGTGACTGTTTGTCGTTGATGTAGAAAAATGTGAGACAGCTTCCAATCAGGAGAGGAAAGATGAGTCAACATGAAGATGTGTTTCCACGAGCAGGAAACATCTGCTACTGTCTCAGTACAAAGTGGAAGTTAATGCTGAGTTTTACTGCTGTCTCATCATGTGTGTAATGTAGATTTTCACAGAATCTATATGTGTATGGGAAATGAAAATGTAGCTTGAGTTTATGAACTTGATTTCCAAGATGGTTGGTGGCGATGCATTCAGTGTGGATCAGAGCTCAGATGATCAGATGACCTGATCTTCTCTTTCACCCACATTTCCCCCCTTTTTTTTTTTTATTTCTTGAAGAAAATCAGATCACGATGGCAAGGAGAGGTCTCTCATTTCTGTCATCTTTCTTCAAGAAAGAGCAGCTGCTTCACAGTAACTACCTAGTGAAGAATTATCTGGGAGAGGGAGGCTTTGGAAAGGTGTTCGAATGTATCAAAATGGACACCAAAGAGACTGTTGCCGTAAAAGTCCTTCAACATAACGACCCAGTCTATAACGAGGTAGGTTCCTTTATTCTTGATTAGCATCTTTATATTTTGCTTTAATCCACAAATTTAGTGCTTGTCAACATGTGAATTATGTGTCAACAGCTGAGCATGAAACTTGTCATGTCCTGTCTTATCTCCAGCTGAATCTACTAAACTCGTTCAAAGACAAGAAGCTGGACCGGTTTAATATTGTCCGGTTCATAGAGTCGTTCCAAACAAAGGAAAACAAAACTGCTCTGGCCTTCGAGAAGCTGGACCTGACTCTGGTGGAATACCTTAGTTACCACAGAAACTTCCCCTTACATGACGTGAGGAATGTAGTCCAACAGGTATGAATACAGTAGCATCAGATACAACACTAATATGAAAAAATGCTGTCAGTGTTGCTTGATTCTCTGAATATGGCTGATGTTTGGACTTGCAGATGGCCACAGCATTAGAAGCCCTGAAGGAGAACAAAGTGATCCATTCGGATATAAAGTTAAACAACATCATGCTGATGGATCGTAGAGAGCAGCCCCTCAGTGCGAAATTGATTGATTTTGGAACGGCTTTTCAAGTCTGGGAAGCGATTCAAGGGCGCGTTCACCAAACGCTACGCTACAGGTGAGCTACACAGACACATGAATGATGATTCTACTTCTTTGTAGGATATTTCTGAGCAGTCTGCTGAAATATCACAGTGTTCCTCATCCTGTGATTTCCATTTGTTTCAAATTCAGGGCTCCAGAAATTATTTTGGGACAGCCATTTTCAGAGTCCATCGACATGTGGTCTCTAGGTGTCGTGATGGGCCACATGACGCTTGGTCACGCACTCTTCCCGGGGGACGATGAATATCATACAGTAAGTGGTTTACTGCCTCCTTTTTTCTCTACCCCTAGAAGATCTAGTACAGCTGCATCCATGGACTCTCCCCCTTTAGAAAGAATTAGAGAAAGAGAAAAGAAGCATCTTGTTGCAGATGCTGATGTGATTGTGTGTTTTGTCTCCAGTTGCGATACATAGTGGAACTTATGGGTGCACCGCCAGAGCGTCTCCTGAATACTGGGATGTACACTGACACATATTTTGTTAAAAGACCTTCTGGTCAGTGGAAACTAAAGGTATAACAAGACCAAAAGTCATCCCATCCTTAATGTTCTCTTCTTGAATTAAAATTCCATCATTTTCTAGAAAAATCCAGTGAAATACATTGAACTTTCTATTAGACAGCTCTGGAGTACTGGGGAGCTCACAAGTATTTCATTGACACGAGGAACTACCGTTTCCGCAACCTGGATGACTTCAAAGCGGTAGGTGTTTAAGTAGGTTGAGCTGTGGTTGCTGAAGAGAGACTATGATTGGTTTTCTTTTTCTGAATCAGAAAGTTGAGTTTACTGCTGTTGAATTTAGGTGCCGCCGCCTAAGCTGATCGCGGTGAAGCCTGAGGAAAAGGAGACCTGCATTGACTTGTTGAAGGCGATGCTCAAGGTGGACCCTGATCAGAGGATTACCCCACGTGAAGTCCTGGCACATCCATTCATCACAATGGGCAGCGCCCACTGCCACAGCCTTAAGTAAGTGCCTGTGCTTAGGAGTGTATTAGTGCTTTGTATAAAGATTATCAGATACCAGAGGCACATGGCAAACCATTAATCATCTATTAGACTGATAGGATCACATCATCTGCAATTTATTTTCTTTGTAGTCAAGACATGAATTATCTCGAAGTATTGTTTTGACTAGTCAGATTGTAGTTGAAGATGTCTTCACTTATTATTCTGAGTGGTCATATTATTATTCTAGCTATTAATTTTATTGTTATTATTGTCAAAATGCATTTGTAGTTTGATAAAATGAAGTCAGGGACAGTCACATAAAACTTAGAAACAAATAGTTGCATACTTGTGTTTTCTAGTCATGAATATAACAGTGTGACTTATACCTTTGGCTCCAGCCTCCGAACTGAACCAGGACCCAGCAAGACAGTGGAAGCAGGGACCACCCAGGCAGCAGAACCAAGAAGCAGCCAGGCTGATGAGAAAAAGAAGAAGACCAAGACTAATACATAGTTGGTTTTGACTCATCAGTTTTAAACCTTCAACACTTGAAGAGAAAAATTGTTGGTTTTTACACAATAAGAAATGATTTTGTAGCTTTGATGTAAGATGGATGGGTTCTCAGACAGCTTTGTGTTGGACCTTTGATTAACTGAATGTGTTCTAATTCCACAGCACCAGTGGATGTAGAACACGGTCAACACCATCATTTCCAGTTTTTATGGTGCGGCCTTCACCACCTGAACGCTTCCTGGTGTTTGATAAGGACAGCAGGAAGCAGAGGGAAGCTTGGTGAGATGATTTCCTCTGGACATGTCAGTCATCAGGGAGCATGTGTACATCATGATGCATCAGGACTCTGATATTAAGTGTGTGTATGTGTGTTTCTATCTATGTTTAGCCCATCGGATAGGCCCAAGGACACTTCTGATAAGTGCCCTGAGAGCTGTAACCGAGAGCAGAAAGATAAAGATCTCACCGGCAGAACACCTGGTAGGAAATGCTCACCTCCACTCGTGTCCTCTTGACTTGTCTTTCACATTGCTGTTAATGATACTGAGGACGGATAGAATCTTTAATGTCCTTTGGATGTTCAGGTGACACAGAGCCCAAGGAGGAGGAGGAGAAGAAGGAGAAGGAGAAGGAAAAGAAGAATGGCTTTGAGCGCGTATGTTCCTGGATGAAGAGGAGGTTCTGCTGGTGCAGCAGTGTCAGTGAGGATAAGAACTGACTGAGGAATCCCTCCTCCATCCTGTCATTTCCTTCTTTCTTATTGGACTCTGTGAATAAACAGTTGAAAGTGTTTGCCGCTTCACCTGTCTGCTTTTGGGTCCAGGCCTGGTTTATAGACTCCCCATTACATTAGCACTGTGGCCTCGCAGAGAGAGGGCTGATGTTGACTCTGAGCTCGGCTCCTCTCTGTATGGAGCTTGCATGTTCTCCCCGTGTCTGCGTGGGTTTTCTCCAGGTACTCTGGTTTCCTCCCACCCTAAATTGGCACATCTATAATAATAAAATAAACACAAAAAACAATTAGTTTTCTCAGTTTTAAATGAGGTTAAAAAAAAAAAAACTAAATGAAAAACCTATATTAACATAACTGGTCAGTAACTGAATGTATCATTTTACATAATTAACAAATTATCCTACATAAATGACAACAGATCGATTTCAGTGTTTCAGGTTTCAGCAAAGGGCGCATAGACCTGTTGATACTGCACAGGAAGCACTGTCATTAGTTTTTATTTACTGTTTATTGACAAACTGTTCGTCCATTGACTGTATATACATCAGATATTAATACTTAGAAGCAGAAGTTACAGTTGGTGATAATCAATAAACACTTTGGCCTGCACGTTACTGTGCGAAAACGAAACCAGAAAAGTCCAAATTTTAAGCTAGTTTCGGCATTAACATGCGACCTGAGAACATTTCTCGGGGAAAATGTGCATATTATGTTCCTAATCTTTCCTCAGTGAGTGTTTCGTATAATAAATAATACTCTTATTATTACGAAGAACATTTTTTCAGGTCTGGACAGAAAACTTAAGGAATGCAAAGTTGTCTGAGGCTGCTATGATGGTTGTTGTGGACGCTACCATCGACTGAAACCGCTTAGTTGCGTGTTGTTTGAATTATCGTGTAGTTACCTGCGCTGCTGTGGTAATTGTGTTACTTGATGTAACTGTTAGACTACTGGTTAGGCGTCTAATTCCAGATATTTAACCAAAGATACGTCCAAGTTGAGCCGAGTACGACGACCGTTGTACAACGCACATGCGCGAGCGAGTCCGCCATCTTGGATATGTACGTACAGTAGCCCTCACGTCAGAGTTGACCAAAAAGCCTGTGGCAAAATCACGTGACAGTCAAATTTCAGGAAAGAAACAATTTATGTTTTGGAGGATAATGAGAAGGTAAAATATATTATTGACTTACTTTGTAAAGTCAGTCAATGTTCCTGTGTTCTCTAAAATAAAATAAAAATATTCTATTGTACTATTGAATTATAATTATTTACTGTAACTTTTTTTTTTACTGTAGAACTGTGCACAAACATAATAACAGAGATTCTGTATATGGCAATGGGTTAAGGGGTAAATCAATTATATAAGAAAATAAAGAGCTTCAGCAGTTCACAGTAATACACTTTTACATGTAAACATGGTCCAATAATTTTAAACCGTTTCAAATGACGGTTTTTCTTTTTAGCACCTTTGTTTTGGTTTTACAGCCCACACAAACTCAGCTCTCTCTCTACCTGCTCAGCAGCAAACCACAGACAGACACAGAGACCAGGATCATTGTTATCTATGATGCCCATTGTGAATAAAACTCATATATACATATCTGCAAAGTAATCATAGAAATAAAACCCTGATTAAAGGCTTCTTCCAACTCCAGAACTTCCTTAAGAATCATCACGTTTTTAAGAAAACCTACGCAGACATGGGGAGAACATGCAAGAGATCTTTATCTTTCTGCTCTGGGTTACAGCTCTCAGGGCACTTATCAGAAGTGTCCTTGGGCCTATCCGATGGGCTAAACATAGATAGAAACACACATACACGCCAGGAAGCGTTCAGGTGGTGAAGGCCGCATCATAATGGTTCTGCTGCCTGGGTGGTCCCTGCTTCCACTGTCTTGCTGGGTCCTGGTTCAGTTCGGAGGCTGGAGCCAAAGGTATAAGTCACACTGTTATATTCATGACTAGAAAACACAAGTATGCAACTATTTGTTTCTAAGTTTTATGTGACTGTCCCTGACTTCATTTTATCAAACTACAAATGCATTTTGACAATAATAACAAGAAAATTAATAGCTAGAATAATAATATGACCACTCAGAATAATAAGTGAAGACATCTTCAACTACAATCTGACTAGTCAAAACAATGTCATGTCATCATCTGCCGCTTATCTGGGTCTAGGCCCAGGTCACAGGGGCAGCTCCCTCCCAATTCACAATGCACCGAAGTCCGATGGCACCTCCACAGGTGGTGAGCCGATGGGAGGTGGTGCCACCCGGAGTGAGATTCAAACCCACGACCCAGAGAAGTAGAGTCTCATGCTCTACCAACTGAGCTAACCAGGCAGCTATTCAAAACAATACTTCGAGATAATTCATGTCTTGACTACAAAGAAAATAAATTGCAGATGATGTGATCCTGTCAGTCTAATAGATGATTAATGGTTTGCCATGTGCCTCTGGTGTCTGATAATCTTTATACAAAGCACTAATACACTCCTAAGCACAGGCACTTACTTAAGGCTGTGGCAGTGGGCGCTGCCCATTGTGATGAATGGATGTGCCAGGACTTCACGTGGGGTAATCCTCTGATCAGGGTCCACCTTGAGCATCGCCTTCAACAAGTCAATGCACGTCTCCTTTTCCTCAGACTTCACCACGATCATCTTAGGCGGCGGCACCTAAATTCAACAGCAGTAAACTCAACTTTCTGATGAAGACCTACCGCTTCCAAGTCATCCAGGCTGCAGAAACGGTAGCTCCTCGTGTCACTGAAATACTTGTGAGCTCCCCAGTACTCCAGAGCTGTCTAATAGAAAGTTCAATGTATTTCAGTGGATTTTTTGTGGAAAATGATGGAATTTTAATTCAAGAAGAGAACATTACGGTTGAGATGACTTTTGGTCTTGTCATACCTTTAGTTTCCACTGACCAGAAGGTCTTTTAACAAAATATGTGTCAGTGTACATCCCAGCAGTCAGAAGACGCTCCGGCGGTGCACCCAGAAGTTCCACTATGTATCGCAACTGGAGACAAAACACACAATCACATCAGCATCTGCAACAAGATGCTTCTTTTCTCTTCATAGCTGGAAGCTGTCGCACATAATATTTAGAATTTACTTCATTTGTAGAACATCTTTTAAAGTCTAAATCACTGTAGAGCTGCCAAATATGGGATTACATAAAAGTTTGCGAAAGGTTCGTCCACATCTACTCATACCAACTGAAATGTGTTCGTTGGAATCAAACACTGTGGAGACACTAAAGACTGACATCAGATGTGAGGTCAGATTTGTAATTTTCTAGTCAGCCAATTGTTCTTTAGATTACTGAGAACTGCTGATTCTTCCAAAAGGGGGAGAGTCCGTGGATGCTGCTGTACTAGATCTTCTAGGGGTAGAGAAAAAAGGAGGCAGTAAACCACTTACTGTATGATATTCATCGTCCCCCGGGAACAGTGCGTGTCCAAGCACCATGTGGCCCATCACAATACCTAGAGACCACATGTCGATGGACTGTGAAAATGGCAGTCCCAAAATAATTTCTGAAGCCCTGAATATGAAACAAACATAAATCACAGGATGAGGAACACTGTGATATTTCAGCAGACTGCTCAGAAATATCCTACAAAGAAGTAGAATCATCATTCATGTGTCTGTGTAGCTCACCTGTAGCGTAGCGTTTGGTGAACGCATCCTTGTATCGCTTCCCAGACTTGAAAAGCCGCTCCAAAATCGATCAGTTTCGCCCTGAGGGGCTGCTCTCTACGATCCATCAGCATGATGTTGTTTAACTTTATATCCGAATGGATCACTTTGTTCTCCTTCAGGGCTTCTAGTGCTGTGGCCATCTGCAAGTCCAAACATCAGCCATATTCAGAGAATCAAGCAACACAGACAGCGTTTTTTCATATTAGTGTTGTATCTGATGCTACTGTATTCATACCTGTTGGACTACATTTCTCACGTCATGTAAGGGGAAGTTTCTGTTGTAACTAAGGTATTCCACCAGAGTCAGGTCCAGCTTCTCGAAAGCCAGAGCAGTTTTGTTTTCCTTTGTTTGGAACGACTCTATGAACCGGACAATATTAAACCGGTCCAGCTTCTTGTCTTTGAACGAGTTTAGTAGATTCAGCTGGAGATAAGACAGGACATGACAAGTTTCATGCTTAGCTGTTGACACATAATTCACATGTTGACAAGCACTAAATTTGTGGATCAAAGCAAAATATAAAGATGCTAATAAAGAATAAAGGAACCTACCTCGTTATAGATTAGGTCGTGATGTTGAAGGACTTTTACGGCAACAGTCTCTTTGGTGTCCATTTTGATACATTCGAACACCTTTCCAAAGCCTCCCTCTCCCAGATAATTCTTCACTAGGTAGTTACTGTGAAGTAGCTGCTCTTTCTTGAAAAGAGATGGGAGGAATGACAAACCTCTCCTTGCCATCGTGATCTGGTTTTCTTCAAGAGATAAAAAAAAAAGGGGGAAAATGTGGGTGAAAGAGAAGATCAGGTCATATGATCATCTGATAATCAATAAACACTTTGGCCTGCAGGTTACTGTGCGAAAACAAAACCAGAAAAGTCCAAATTTTAACCTAGTTTCGGCATTAAAATGCGTCCTGAGAACATTTCTCGGGGAAAATATTCCTAATCTTTCCTCAGTGAGTGTATTGTATAATAAATAATACTCTTATTATTACTAAGAACATTTTTCAGGTCTGGGCAGAAAACTTAAGGAATGCAAAGTTGTCTGTGGCTGCTATGATGGTCGTTGTGGACGCTACCATCGACTGAAACCGCCTAGTTGCGTGTTGTTTGAATTACTGTGTAGTTACCTGCGCTGCTGTGGTAATTGTGTTACTTGATGTAACTGTTAGACTACTGGTTAGGCGTCTAATTCCAGATATTTAACCAAAGATACGTCCAAGTTGAGCCGAGTACGACGACCGTTGTACAACACACATGCGCGAGCGAGTCCGCCATCTTGGATATGTACGTACAGTACAGCTTCAGCAGTTCACAGAGTTATACACTTTACATGTAAACATGGTCCAATAATTTTATGCTAACGTTTCAAATGACTGTTTTTCTTTTTAGCACCTTTGTTTTGGTTTTACAGCCCACACAAACTCAGCTTAAGAATCATCACGTTTTAAAGTTTTTCTTCAGTATCACAGTGATCCAGTGATCATCGTCTGTACACCTATGTGTACATTGCTAAAGGGAACTGCTAAGAGATAAATCGGCATACTTATAATGGTGAGAGTTTGCTAGAATGTCAACACAAAGTTGTCAATGTTATACTTCCTGTTACCAAAGCCACCCGCAGTGTCAGACTGGACCAAGAGGAATACATCAAGTATCTGAATATTTAAAGACTTTAAAGTTGCAGGTTAGAAGCTGATGTGTTGTGTAGAGTTTGATGTCCAGTTGTGAAGGTCAGGTGGTTTTGAGAGTGGAGGTTCTGGTTCTCTGAGGGTCTGAACATGGGCTCATGAGCTCTAATGGAGTAGAGGAGATAGTGCAGAAGGACTGGGAGTACTGGGGCTCCTCCTCGCAGTCTTCTTCACCCTCCAGCTCTGCATGCTGGGGGCCGGAGAAAAGCATCATCACCGCACAGACCTGGGGCACCTGCAGGACAGTGTCCTTAACCCTGTTAAACCGACGGGAGCGCCGGCGATCTTTAAGGGGGTTAAACCGACGGGAGCGCCGGCGATCTCTTTTGCATATCAATTTTTAAATGCCGGTAAAACTGCAACCACATAAGATAGAGCAATAATTCTTTTTGCATATTAAACCGGAGGAGTTACACTTACATATCAAACTTTAAACATGTTTCAGAGAGCTGTTCTCTTCCACGAGTGGGTGTGCAGAAAACCAGTAAAAAGTCGCAAAAAATCCATAAACAGCGCACACAATAAAACTAGTATAATCCAGATAGCGGGTGTTTGTTTTGTTTTTGTCTTATTTTATAAATTTGAGTGTATCTCAAAAACTAGCCAATGAATACACTCAAATTTATTGTGGTTTAAAATTATTTTGTGCAACTTTTTTATATTTCTAATTTTGAGGGATACAGCTAAGACATCTCTGTATTTAGAAAAATATGTGGCACCACAGCAGGTAAAAATGTAAAATATGTTCTGGCGGATTTGGTTCTATGGCAGGTTTAAAAGGGTTAAAGGTAATGAGCACCACCTGGCCCGCCAGCAGGTAACCTGTGAAGGCAAAGAGTTTTTTTTTTTTTAATATCTAGATTAGATTCTCAAATATCACAGTTCAGTAAACTACTAGTTTTTCATGTTGCTCATCTTACATGTGGTGAGGAACTGGAGGGTTTCTTTAGCCAGAGGCCCCCAGTTTTCCCCCAGAGTCTCCTCCCTGACCGATGGTGCTCAGGAAGACAAAACAGAAGAAGAGGGCATCCAGGAAACTTTGGTCCGGCTCCACCGCACAGACCAGGAGGGCGGGGAGAAAGAAGAGGAGGATGAGGGCTGAGAGGAGGCTGGCGAGGACGAGAGCGTCCTGGGCGGGGTGAGGAGTGAGTGACGACAGAGAGGAGGAGGTCGGACAGGAGGGTGAGGAGGAACAGGGTGAGGGGGATTCCCAGGGTACAGTAGAAGATACAGAACAGCTAGGCCTCATCTGATTTGGGGGCGTAAGAGTCAGAACCTGTGGAAGGAGAGAGGAAAGACGTCCAGAGAAAGACCCTGTTGTGACTGTTGTGGACTGTGAACAACAGTAATCAGCTACTTCTAGCAGTTGCACTCACCCATGGTTGTCAGAGTGACAATGACAAAGTAGAGCAACGAAGTGAAATCGTTGTGTCTCTCGTCCGCATTGGTCTTTAAGATGGCGACGTCCCCGCGGTGAGGAGAGAGAGCTCTCGCCAGCAGCTCACTCAGCCCGCTCTCCTCGACATCATCCTTGTGTTGAAATAGAAATACAGTGGCTCTGTGGTGAGATGTATATGGCTCTGTTATACTTTTTTTTTTCTCAGGCTCACGCTCAGCCGACATTGGCTCTGGGTCCATGTTGCTGTTGCATGTCGTTTCTTCTTGCCGGAATCAGGCCAGTCCACTAGCTCGAGCTGCTACCAAATGCGCGCTCTGCCATCATTGGAGGTAATAGAGCCACCTGATTGGTTGGCAATGGCAAACAATGCCTCAACGCAATCATTCTTTTTCCAAATCTTTTCAGGAAATTATGTTTGTAACATGTAACGAGTAACGGCATAAATTGCAGTAACGCAGTGGAGTAGAAAGTACAGATAATTGCTGCAAAATGTAATGGAGTAAAATCAAAGTATGCATTATTATTTTTACTTAAGTAAAGTACAGATATGTAAAAAATACTTGAGTACAGTAAGGAAGTACAAATACTTTGTTACATTCCACCTCTGGTTGCAGCCAAAGTAGTAGTGGTGAACTGCCAAAGGTTAAGAAAAAAAAGGTAAGGTTACCCAAAACTGAAAAATAATGTACATTTCAGAATTTCCTTTTTCAAGGAACAAAAAATGGCTACCACAGCATTCTGCAGCACTGTTGGTCAGGGGTTCATCCTACAGCAAGATAATGACCCAAAAACATAAGTCCAAGCAATGGCAGAACTACCTTAGGAAAAAAGAACAAGATGGTAAGCTTGAAAACATGGAGTGGCCAGCACAGTCTCCAGACTTCAAACCATCGAGCTGGTTTGGGATGAACTGGACTGAAGAGTGAAAGCAAGGCAACGTACACATGCTACACATTTATGGGAACTTCTGCAGCAGAGCTGTGAAGAACCTTGAGGAAAAACTGGGGTGTTCTAAAACTTTTGACTAGTAGTGTACATAATGCATTAAAGTCTATAAAGGCCCATTCAGCCTGATTATAGTCATTACATATTGTTATTCATTGACAGAGTCTCATTAATTATCTGTTTATACAGCAGCATCCACTCAGTGATATATAGCTGCTGACAAATACATTGATACACTCTTGCAGCTACATTACAGTCTGTTAGAAAGCAGTTATGACATATTTCTAAAAGTGTTGGAAAGTGTTGTGAGGTGAAGCACTGATCAGATGAAGGACGAAGAGTCTTACCGTCAGTGCTGCTGTCCATCCCAGTGTGTGAGGAAGTGAGGGGTCAGGTTGGAGGAAACAGAGACCACAGATGAAGGAACCGGGTCTGGAACATGATTGATAGGAGGGGACAGGTTATGACAGGTAACTGTCAATAGTGAAGATGTGGGCGGGACAGTAGTTTGACGACAAGTGCAGGACCTCAAATGATACTGATTTTGGACACAATACATGGATATAGGAATATATTATATTCCTATATGTTTATATTTAAATACAGAGTAAGAAATGAGGCACAGTGGGCCACCCCCCCAAAAACAAAACCCCCTGTGGCTCCTGAATGCTTCAGGTTTGTGGCGACTTATTTATTTTCCTTGGGAACATGTTCCATCATCAAAGCACATCACCAACTGAGATGGTGTCATATATTTACACTATGTGCTTAAAAGTATGACAGCATGTGGACAAACGTGGGATGGCATGTTTCTTGATATCTTCTAGTAAATAATAAATAAAAGCCTCTTACATGGACTTATACAATAAACAATCATCACAATCATTTCATACCGGGGGTCTCTGATAAAATGTTGTCCCAGTGTTGAGAATTAGCACAAATTCACATGAGGTGAAACATCACATGCTCTTTCTGATCCAAAGCAGAAAGAAAGTACATTTGACAATTAACCGGGACCATTGAGACAGTTTCTGACAAGTTGTTTACCCAACAACAGCAGGATTTGATCAGTGTATCTCAGGTTTTGTCTAATGTGGACTGGAAAATAAGAATCTGTGATGGAGCCAGTAACTCCAGCCATCAGAAACAGTAACTGTGGTGGAGCAAAGTACAAGATTTTTTTCTGGAATATAGTTGAAGAAAAGTAGAAAGTCTCACTAAATGGAAAGAAAAAGTCAACATTTACTGGAGTACAGTCAGTGAATGTTATTTAATTACGTTTACTTTTGGTTTGACTTGCTTTGATGAAAATTCTCTCATTTGCATATGGAATTCTAGAAGGAGACATCATACTGATATTCTAGAACTCAGGTCACATACAAGAAGCGTTGATATTTGTCACTTTATCAGTTTACTTTGCAGAAGTGGACGAAGAGGAAGACGAAGACGAAGAAGACGAAGACAAAGACGAAGAAGAAGACGAAGAAGAAGAAGAAGACGAAGGCGAAGACGAAGAAGAAGACGCACTGAATCTCAATCCAATTGACAAATTGGAATAACTCCAATCCAACTGACAAATTGGACAAACTCAAGATACTGAAGGACTCAAGTGATACAGGTAAGTGACTGTTTGTCGTTGATGTAGAAAAATGTGAGACAGCTTCCAATCAGGAGAGGAAAGATGAGTCAACATGAAGATGTGTTTCCACGAGCAGGAAACATCTGCTGTCTCAGTACAAAGTGGAAGTTAATGCTGAGTTTTACTGCTGTCTCATCATGTGTGTAATGTAGATTTTCACAGAATCTACATGTGTACGTCAAATGAAAATGTAGCTTGAGTTTATGAACTTGATTTCCAAGATGGTTGGTGGCGATGCATTCAGTGTGGATCAGAGCTCAGATGATCAGATGACCTGATCTTCTCTTTCACCCACATTTCCCCCCTTTTTTTTTTTATTTCTTGAAGAAAATCAGATCACGATGGCAAGGAGAGGTCTCTCATTTCTGTCATCTTTCTTCAAGAAAGAGCAGCTGCTTCACAGTAACTACCTAGTGAAGAATTATCTGGGAGAGGGAGGCTTTGGAAAGGTGTTCGAATGTATCAAAATGGACACCAAAGAGACTGTTGCCGTAAAAGTCCTTCAACATAACGACCCAGTCTATAACGAGGTAGGTTCCTTTATTCTTGATTAGCATCTTTATATTTTGCTTTAATCCACAAATTTAGTGCTTGTCAACATGTGAATTATGTGTCAACAGCTGAGCATGAAACTTGTCATGTCCTGTCTTATCTCCAGCTGAATCTACTAAACTCGTTCAAAGACAAGAAGCTGGACCGGTTTAATATTGTCCGGTTCATAGAGTCGTTCCAAACAAAGGAAAACAAAACTGCTCTGGCCTTCGAGAAGCTGGACCTGACTCTGGTGGAATACCTTAGTTACAACAGAAACTTCCCCTTACATGACGTGAGAAATGTAGTTCAACAGGTATGAATACAGTAGCATCAGATACAACACTAATATGAAAAAACGCTGTCTGTGTTGCTTGATTCTCTGAATATGGCTGATGTTTGGATTTGCAGATGGCCACAGCATTAGAAGCCCTGAAGGAGAACAAAGTGATCCATTCGGATATAAAGTTAAACAACATCATGCTGATGGATCGTAGAGAGCAGCCCCTCAGTGCGAAATTGATTGATTTTGGAACGGCTTTTCAAGTCTGGGAAGCGATACAAGGGCGCGTTCACCAAACGCTACGCTACAGGTGAGCTACACAGACACATGAATGATGATTCTACTTCTTTGTAGGATATTTCTGAGCAGTCTGCTGAAATATGACAGTGTACCTCATCCTGTGATTTATGTTTGTTTCACATTCAGGGCTCCAGAAATTATTTTGGGACTGCCATTTTCAGAGTCCATCGACATGTGGTCTCTAGGTGTCGTGATGGGCCACATGACGCTTGGTCACGCACTCTTCCCGGGGGACGATGAATATCATACAGTAAGTGGTTTACTGCCTCCTTTTTTCTCTACCCCTAGAAGATCTAGTACAGCTGCATCCATGGACTCTCCCCCTTTAGAAAGAATTAGAGAAAGAGAAAAGAAGCATCTTGTTGCAGATGCTGATGTGATTGTGTGTTTTGTCTCCAGTTGCGATACATAGTGGAACTTCTGGGTGCACCGCCGGAGCGTCTCCTGAATACTGGGATGTACACTGACACATATTTTGTTAAAAGACCTTCTGGTCAGTGGAAACTAAAGGTATGACAAGACCAAAAGTCATCTCATCCTTAATGTTCTCTTCTTGAATTAAAATTCCATCATTTTCTAGAAAAATCCAGTGAAATACATTGAACTTTCTATTAGACAGCTCTGGAGTACTGGGGAGCTCACAAGTATTTCATTGACACGAGGAACTACCGTTTCCGCAACCTGGATGACTTCAAAGCGGTAGGTGTTTAAGTAGGTTGAGCTGTGGTTGCTGAAGAGAGACTATGATTGGTTTTCTTTTTCTGAATCAGAAAGTTGAGTTTACTGCTGTTGAATTTAGGTGCCGCCGCCTAAGCTGATCGCGGTGAAGCCTGAGGAAAAGGAGACCTGCATTGACTTGTTGAAGGCGATGCTCAAGGTGGACCCTGATCAGAGGATTACCCCACGTGAAGTCCTGGCACATCCATTCATCACAATGGGCAGCGCCCACTGCCACAGCCTTAAGTAAGTGCCTGTGCTTAGGAGTGTATTAGTGCTTTGTATAAAGATTATCAGATACCAGAGGCACATGGCAAACCATTAATCATCTATTAGACTGACAGGATCACATCATCTGCAATTTATTTTCTTTGTAGTCAAGACATGAATTATCTCGAAGTATTGTTTTGACTAGTCAGATTGTAGTTGAAGATGTCTTCACTTATTATTCTGAGTGGTCATATTATTATTCTAGCTATTAATTTTCTTGTTATTATTGTCAAAATGCATTTGTAGTTTGATAAAATGAAGTCAGGGACAGTCACATAAAACTTAGAAACAAATAGTTGCATACTTGTGTTTTCTAGTCATGAATATAACAGTGTGACTTATACCTTTGGCTCCAGCCTCCGAACTGAACCAGGACCCAGCAAGACAGTGGAAGCAGGGACCACCCAGGCAGCAGAACCAAGAAGAAGCCAGGCTGATGAGAAAAAGAAGAAGACCAAGACTAATACATAGTTGGTTTTGACTCATCAGTTTTAAACTTTCAACACTTGAAGAGAAAAATTGTTGGTTTTTACACAATAAGATTAATGATTAACTCAATGTGTTCTAATTCCACAGCACCAGTGGATGTAGAACACGGTCAACACCATCATTTCCAGTTTTTATGGTGCGGCCTTCACCACCTGAACGCTTCCTGGTGTTTGATAAGGACAGCAGGAAGCAGAGGGAAGCTTGGTGAGATGATTTCCTCTGGACATGTCAGTCATCAGGGAGCATGTGTACATCATGATGCATCAGGACTCTGATATTAAGTGTGTGTATGTGTGTTTCTATCTATGTTTAGCCCATCGGATAGGCCCAAGGACACTTCTGATAAGTGCCCTGAGAGCTGTAACCGAGAGCAGAAAGATAAAGATCTCACCGGCAGAACACCTGGTAGGAAATGCTCACCTCCACTCGTGTCCTCTTGACTTGTCTTTCACATTGCTGTTAATGATACTGAGGACGGATAGAATCTTTAATGTCCTTTGGATGTTCAGGTGACACAGAGCCCAAGGAGGAGGAGGAGAAGAAGGAGAAGGAGAAGGAAAAGAAGAATGGCTTTGAGCGCGTATGTTCCTGGATGAAGAGGAGGTTCTGCTGGTGCAGCAGTGTCAGTGAGGATAAGAACTGACTGAGGAATCCCTCCTCCATCCTGTCATTTCCTTCTTTCTTATTGGACTCTGTGAATAAACAGTTGAAAGTGTTTGCCGCTTCACCTGTCTGCTTTTGGGTCCAGGCCTGGTTTATAGACTCCCCATTACATTAGCACTGTGGCCTTGCAGAGAGAGGGCTGATGTTGACTCTGAGCTCGGCTCCTCTCTGTATGGAGCTTGCATGTTCTCCCCGTGTCTGCGTGGGTTTTCTCCAGGTACTCTGGTTTCCTCCCACCCTAAATTGGCACATCTATAATAATAAAATAAACACAAAAAACAATTAGTTTTCTCAGTTTTCAATGAGGTAAAAAAAAAAAAACTAAATGAAAAACCTATATTAACATAACTGGTCAGTAACTGAATGTATCATTTTACATAATTAACAAATTATCCTACATAAATGACAACAGATCGATTTCAGTGTTTCAGGTTTCAGCAAAGGGCGCATAGACCTGTTGATACTGCACAGGAAGCACTGTCATTAGTTTTTATTTACTGTTTATTGACAAACTGTTCGTCCATTGACTGTATATACATCAGATATTAATACTTAGAAGCAGAAGTTACAGTTGGTGATAATCAATAAACACTTTGGCCTGCACGTTACTGTGCGAAAACGAAACCAGAAAAGTCCAAATTTTAAGCTAGTTTCGGCAGTAACATGCGACCTGAGAACATTTCTCGGGGAAAATGTGCATATTATGTTCCTAATCTTTCCTCAGTGAGTGTTTCGTATAATAAATAATACTCTTATTATTACGAAGAACATTTTTTCAGGTCTGGACAGAAAACTTAAGGAATGCAAAGTTGTCTGAGGCTGCTATGATGGTTGTTGTGGACGCTACCATCGACTGAAACCGCTTAGTTGCGTGTTGTTTGAATTATCGTGTAGTTACCTGCGCTGCTGTGGTAATTGTGTTACTTGATGTAACTGTTAGACTACTGGTTAGGCGTCTAATTCCAGATATTTAACCAAATATACGTCCAAGTTGAGCCGATTACGACGACCGTTGTACAACGCACATGCGCGAGCGAGTCCGCCATCTTGGATATGTACGTACAGTAGCCCTCACGTCAGAGTTGACCAAAAAGCCTGTGGCAAAATCACGTGACAGTCAAATTTCAGGAAAGAAACAATTTATGTTTTGGAGGATAATGAGAAGGTAAAATATATTATTGACTTACTTTGTAAAGTCAGTCAATGTTCCTGTGTTCTCTAAAATAAAATAAAAATATTCTATTGTACTATTGAATTATAATTATTTACTGTAACTTTTTTTTTTACTGTAGAACTGTGCACAAACATAATAAGAGATTCTGTATATGGCAATGGGTTAAGGGGTAAATCAATTATATAAGAAAATAAAGAGCTTCAGCAGTTCACAGTAATACACTTTTACATGTAAACATGGTCCAATAATTTTAAACCGTTTCAAATGACGGTTTTTCTTTTTAGCACCTTTGTTTTGGTTTTACAGCCCACACAAACTCAGCTCTCTCTCTACCTGCTCAGCAGCAAACCACAGACAGACACAGAGACCAGGATCATTGTTATCTATGATGCCCATTGTGAATAAAACTCATATATACATATCTGCAAAGTAATCATAGAAATAAAACCCTGATTAAAGGCTTCTTCCAACTCCAGAACTTCCTTAAGAATCATCACGTTTTTAAGAAAACCTACGCAGACATGGGGAGAACATGCAAGAGATCTTTATCTTTCTGCTCTGGGTTACAGCTCTCAGGGCACTTATCAGAAGTGTCCTTGGGCCTATCCGATGGGCTAAACATAGATAGAAACACACATACACGCCAGGAAGCGTTCAGGTGGTGAAGGCCGCATCATAATGGTTCTGCTGCCTGGGTGGTCCCTGCTTCCACTGTCTTGCTGGGTCCTGGTTCAGTTCGGAGGCTGGAGCCAAAGGTATAAGTCACACTGTTATATTCATGACTAGAAAACACAAGTATGCAACTATTTGTTTCTAAGTTTTATGTGACTGTCCCTGACTTCATTTTATCAAACTACAAATGCATTTTGACAATAATAACAAGAAAATTAATAGCTAGAATAATAATATGACCACTCAGAATAATAAGTGAAGACATCTTCAACTACAATCTGACTAGTCAAAACAATGTCATGTCATCATCTGCCGCTTATCTGGGTCTAGGCCCAGGTCACAGGGGCAGCTCCCTCCCAATTCAAAATGCACCGAAGTCCGATGGCACCTCCACAGGTGGTGAGCCGATGGGAGGTAGTGCCACCCGGAGTGAGATTCAAACCCACGACCCAGAGAAGTAGAGTCTCATGCTCTACCAACTGAGCTAACCAGGCAGCTATTCAAAACAATACTTCGAGATAATTCATGTCTTGACTACAAAGAAAATAAATTGCAGATGATGTGATCCTGTCAGTCTAATAGATGATTAATGGTTTGCCATGTGCCTCTGGTGTCTGATAATCTTTATACAAAGCACTAATACACTCCTAAGCACAGGCACTTACTTAAGGCTGTGGCAGTGGGCGCTGCCCATTGTGATGAATGGATGTGCCAGGACTTCACGTGGGGTAATCCTCTGATCAGGGTCCACCTTGAGCATCGCCTTCAACAAGTCAATGCACGTCTCCTTTTCCTCAGACTTCACCACGATCATCTTAGGCGGCGGCACCTAAATTCAACAGCAGTAAACTCAACTTTCTGATGAAGACCTACCGCTTCCAAGTCATCCAGGCTGCAGAAACGGTAGCTCCTCGTGTCACTGAAATACTTGTGAGCTCCCCAGTACTCCAGAGCTGTCTAATAGAAAGTTCAATGTATTTCAGTGGATTTTTTGTGGAAAATGATGGAATTTTAATTCAAGAAGAGAACATTACGGATGAGATGACTTTTGGTCTTGTCATACCTTTAGTTTCCACTGACCAGAAGGTCTTTTAACAAAATATGTGTCAGTGTACATCCCAGCAGTCAGAAGACGCTCCGGCGGTGCACCCAGAAGTTCCACTATGTATCGCAACTGGAGACAAAACACACAATCACATCAGCATCTGCAACAAGATGCTTCTTTTCTCTTCATAGCTGGAAGCTGTCGCACATAATATTTAGAATTTACTTCATTTGTAGAACATCTTTTAAAGTCTAAATCACTGTAGAGCTGCCAAATATGGGATTACATAAAAGTTTGCGAAAGGTTCGTCCACATCTACTCATACCAACTGAAATGTGTTCGTTGGAATCAAACACTGTGGAGACACTAAAGACTGACATCAGATGTGAGGTCAGATTTGTAATTTTCTAGTCAGCCAATTGTTCTTTAGATTACTGAGAACTGCTGATTCTTCCAAAAGGGGGAGAGTCCGTGGATGCTGCTGTACTAGATCTTCTAGGGGTAGAGAAAAAAGGAGGCAGTAAACCACTTACTGTATGATATTCATCGTCCCCCGGGAACAGTGCGTGTCCAAGCACCATGTGGCCCATCACAATACCTAGAGACCACATGTCGATGGACTCTGAAAATGGCAGTCCCAAAATAATTTCTGAAGCCCTGAATATGAAACAAACATAAATCACAGGATGAGGAACACTGTGATATTTCAGCAGACTGCTCAGAAATATCCTACAAAGAAGTAGAATCATCATTCATGTGTCTGTGTAGCTCACCTGTAGCGTAGCGTTTGGTGAACGCATCCTTGTATCGCTTCCCAGACTTGAAAAGCCGCTCCAAAATCGACCAGTTTCGCCCTGAGGGGCTGCTCTCTACGATCCATCAGCATGATGTTGTTTAACTTTATATCCGAATGGATCACTTTCACATATTCAGAGAATCAAGCAACACAGACAGCGTTTTTTCATATTAGTGTTGTATCTGATGCTACTGTATTCATACCTGTTGGACTACATTTCTCACGTCATGTAAGGGGAAGTTTCTGTTGTAACTAAGGTATTCCACCAGGGTCAGGTCCAGCTTCTCGAAAGCCAGAGCAGTTTTGTTTTCCTTTGTTTGGAACGACTCTATGAACCGGACAATATTAAACCGGTCCAGCTTCTTGTCTTTGAACGAGTTTAGTAGATTCAGCTGGAGATAAGACAGGACATGACAAGTTTCATGCTTAGCTGTTGACACATAATTCACATGTTGACAAGCACTAAATTTGTGGATCAAAGCAAAATATAAAGATGCTAATAAAGAATAAAGGAACCTACCTCGTTATAGATTAGGTCGTGATGTTGAAGGACTTTTACGGCAACAGTCTCTTTGGTGTCCATTTTGATACATTCGAACACCTTTCCAAAGCCTCCCTCTCCCAGATAATTCTTCACTAGGTAGTTACTGTGAAGTAGCTGCTCTTTCTTGAAAAGAGATGGGAGGAATGACAAACCTCTCCTTGCCATCGTGATCTGGTTTTCTTCAAGAGATAAAAAAAAAAGGGGGGAAAATGTGGGTGAAAGAGAAGATCAGGTCATCTGATCATCTGATAATCAATAAACACTTTGGCCTGCAGGTTACTGTGCGAAAACAAAACCAGAAAAGTCCAAATTTTAACCTAGTTTCGGCATTAAAATGCGTCCTGAGAACATTTCTCGGGGAAAATATTCCTAATCTTTCCTCAGTGAGTGTATTGTATAATAAATAATACTCTTATTATTACTAAGAACATTTTTCAGGTCTGGGCAGAAAACTTAAGGAATGCAAAGTTGTCTGTGGCTGCTATGATGGTCGTTGTGGACGCTACCATCGACTGAAACCGCCTAGTTGCGTGTTGTTTGAATTACTGTGTAGTTACCTGCGCTGCTGTGGTAATTGTGTTACTTGATGTAACTGTTAGACTACTGGTTAGGCGTCTAATTCCAGATATTTAACCAAAGATACGTCCAAGTTGAGCCGAGTACGACGACCGTTGTACAACACACATGCGCGAGCGAGTCCGCCATCTTGGATATGTACGTACAGTACAACTTCAGCAGTTCACAGAGTTATACACTTTACATGTAAACATGGTCCAATAATTTTATGCTAACGTTTCAAATGACTGTTTTTCTTTTTAGCACCTTTGTTTTGGTTTTACAGCCCACACAAACTCAGCTTAAGAATCATCACGTTTTAAAGTTTTTCTTCAGTATCACAGTGATCCAGTGATCATCGTCTGTACACCTATGTGTACATTGCTAAAGGGAACTGCTAAGAGATAAATCGGCATACTTATAATGGTGAGAGTTTGCTAGAATGTCAACACAAAGTTGTCAATGTTATACTTCCTGTTACCAAAGCCACCCGCAGTGTCAGACTGGACCAAGAGGAATACATCAAGTATCTGAATATTTAAAGACTTTAAAGTTGCAGGTTAGAAGCTGATGTGTTGTGTAGAGTTTGATGTCCAGTTGTGAAGGTCAGGTGGTTTTGAGAGTGGAGGTTCTGGTTCTCTGAGGGTCTGAACATGGGCTCATGAGCTCTAATGGAGTAGAGGAGATAGTGCAGAAGGACTGGGAGTACTGGGGCTCCTCCTCGCAGTCTTCTTCACCCTCCAGCTCTGCATGCTGGGGGCCGGAGAAAAGCATCATCACCGCACAGACCTGGGGCACCTGCAGGACAGTGTCCTTAACCCTGTTAAACCGACGGGAGCGCCGGCGATCTTTAAGGGGGTTAAACCGACGGGAGCGCCGGCGATCTCTTTTGCATATCAATTTTTAAATGCCGGTAAAACTGCAACCACATAAGATAGAGCAATAATTCTTTTTGCATATTAAACCGGAGGAGTTACACTTACATATCAAACTTTAAACATGTTTCAGAGAGCTGTTCTCTTCCACGAGTGGGTGTGCAGAAAACCAGTAAAAAGTCGCAAAAAATCCATAAACAGCGCACACAATAAAACTAGTATAATCCAGATAGCGGGTGTTTGTTTTGTTTTTGTCTTATTTTATAAATTTGAGTGTATCTCAAAAACTAGCCAATGAATACACTCAAATTTATTGTGGTTTAAAATTATTTTGTGCAACTTTTTTATATTTCTAATTTTGAGGGATACAGCTAAGACATCTCTGTATTTAGAAAAATATGTGGCACCACAGCAGGTAAAAATGTAAAATATGTTCTGGCGGATTTGGTTCTATGGCAGGTTTAAAAGGGTTAAAGGTAATGAGCACCACCTGGCCCGCCAGCAGGTAACCTGTGAAGGCAAAGAGTTTTTTTTTTTTTAATATCTAGATTAGATTCTCAAATATCACAGTTCAGTAAACTACTAGTTTTTCATGTTGCTCATCTTACATGTGGTGAGGAACTGGAGGGTTTCTTTAGCCAGAGGCCCCCAGTTTTCCCCCAGAGTCTCCTCCCTGACCGATGGTGCTCAGGAAGACAAAACAGAAGAAGAGGGCATCCAGGAAACTTTGGTCCGGCTCCACCGCACAGACCAGGAGGGCGGGGAGAAAGAAGAGGAGGATGAGGGCTGAGAGGAGGCTGGCGAGGACGAGAGCGTCCTGGGCGGGGTGAGGAGTGAGTGACGACAGAGAGGAGGAGGTCGGACAGGAGGGTGAGGAGGAACAGGGTGAGGGGGATTCCCAGGGTACAGTAGAAGATACAGAACAGCTAGGCCTCATCTGATTTGGGGGCGTAAGAGTCAGAACCTGTGGAAGGAGAGAGGAAAGACGTCCAGAGAAAGACCCTGTTGTGACTGTTGTGGACTGTGAACAACAGTAATCAGCTACTTCTAGCAGTTGCACTCACCCATGGTTGTCAGAGTGACAATGACAAAGTAGAGCAACGAAGTGAAATCGTTGTGTCTCTCGTCCGCATTGGTCTTTAAGATGGCGACGTCCCCGCGGTGAGGAGAGAGAGCTCTCGCCAGCAGCTCACTCAGCCCGCTCTCCTCGACATCATCCTTGTGTTGAAATAGAAATACAGTGGCTCTGTGGTGAGATGTATATGGCTCTGTTATACTTTTTTTTTTCTCAGGCTCACGCTCAGCCGACATTGGCTCTGGGTCCATGTTGCTGTTGCATGTCGTTTCTTCTTGCCGGAATCAGGCCAGTCCACTAGCTCGAGCTGCTACCAAATGCGCGCTCTGCCATCATTGGAGGTAATAGAGCCACCTGATTGGTTGGCAATGGCAAACAATGCCTCAACGCAATCATTCTTTTTCCAAATCTTTTCAGGAAATTATGTTTGTAACATGTAATGAGTAACAGCATAAATTGCAAAAACGCAGTGGAGTAGAAAGTACAGATAATTGCTGCAAAATGTAATGGAGTAAAATCAAAGTATGCATTATTATTTTTACTTAAGTAAAGTACAGATATGTAAAAAATACTTGAGTACAGTAAGGAAGTACAAATACTTTCCACCTCTGGTTGCAGCCAAAGTAGTAGTGGTGAACTGCCAAAGGTTAAGAAAAAAAAGGTAAGGTTACCCAAAACTGAAAAATAATGTACATTTCAGAATTTCCTTTTTCAAGGAACAAAAAATGGCTACCACAGCATTCTGCAGCACCGTTGGTCAGGGGTTCATCCTACAGCAAGATAATGACCCAAAAACATAAGTCCAAGCAATGGCAGAACTACCTTAGGAAAAAAGAACAAGATGGTAAGCTTGAAAACATGGAGTGGCCAGCACAGTCTCCAGACTTCAAACCATCGAGCTGGTTTGGGATGAACTGGACTGAAGAGTGAAAGCAAGGGAACCTAAAAGTGCTACACATTTATGGGAACTTCTGCAGCAGAGCTGTGAAGAACCTTGAGGAAAAACTGGGGTGTTCTAAAACTTTTGACTAGTAGTGTACATAATGCATTAAAGTCTATAAAGGCCCATTCAGTCTGATTATAGTCGTTACATATTGTTATTCATTGACAGAGTCCCATTAATTATCTGTTTATACAGCAGCATCCACTCAGTGATATATAGCTGCTGACAAATACATTGATACACTCTTGCAGCTACATTACAGTCTGTTAGAAAGCAGTTATGACATATTTCTAAAAGTGTTGGAAAGTGTTGTCATACACAGTTGATGAGCTTTACAATGTAAATAAAGCTTAATTCAGAAGTGTTTTCAAGCTCCAGTCACTGTCATTATGTCTAAAAGTAGATTATAATTAATAAATACATGAATAAACACTTTAAAACATCCTTGCAACTACATGATAGTGTGTTATAAACAATTCTAAAGGGCGTGTATCTTGCTGGTAGATGCTAAATAGTTCAGTTTTACAATAATATGTAATAAACTTGTAGCATTAGTTGTGATTTTGATTGATATCTGAGGTGAAGCACTGATCAGATGAAGGACGAAGAGTCTTACCGTCAGTGCTGCTGTCCATCCCAGTGTGTGAGGAAGTGAGGGGTCAGGTTGGAGGAAACAGAGACCACAGATGAAGGAACCGGGTCTGGAACATGATTGATAGGAGGGGACAGGTTATGACAGGCAACTGTCAATGGTGAAGATGTGGGCGGGACAGTAGTTTGACGACAAGTGCAGGACCTCAAATGAGAATGATTTTGGACACAATACATGGATATAGGAATATATTATAGGGTTTTTAAACACAGAGTAAAAAATGAGGCACAGTGGGCCACCCCCCCAAAGACAAAACCCCCTGTGGCTCCACCTGAAATGCTTCAGGTTTGTGGCGACTTATTTATTTTCCTTGGGAACATGTTCTATCATCAAAGCACATCACCAACTGAGATGGTGTTATATATTTATATATATATATATATATATATTTACACTTTGTGTTTAAAAGTATGACAGCATGTGGACAAACGTGGGATGGCATGTTTCTTGACATCTTCTAGTAAATAATAACAAATAAAAGCCTCTTATGTGGACTTATACAATAAACAATCATCACAATCATTTCATAGGAAACATTTCCAAATCAGCACTGCAGGAGCTTTAGCACCTTCTAGAGGCAGTTAGTGGAAAGAAGCTCAGGTGAAGAGCAGATTTCATTGTTGAGTCTCTTTAATATGACAGTTTGTGTGTTTGCTCCTCCTCTGCTCTTAGCTTTCTTACCCTGTACTTCATCTGTCAGGGACAAGTTGGGTCTCTGATAAAATGTACGTGTGTCCCAGTGTTGAGAATTAGCACAATTTCACATGAGGTGCAACATCACATGCTCCGAAAGATTGAGACAATTCTCCAACAACTGATCCAAAGCAGAAAGAAAGTACATTTGACAATTAACCGGGACCATTGAGACAGTTTCTGACAAGTTGTTTACCCAACAACAGCAGGATTTGATCAGTGTATCTCAGGTTTTGTCTAATGTGGACTGGAAAATAAGAATCTGTGATGGAGCCAGTAACTCCAGCCATCAGAAACAGTAACTGTGGTGGAGCAAAGTACAAGATTTTTTTCTGGACTATAGCTGAAGTAGAAAGTCTCACTGAATGGAAATGTGGAAGGAATGAGAAAGTCAACATTTACTGGAGTACAGTCAGTGAATGTTATTTAATTACGTTTACTTTTGGTTTGACTTGCTTTGATGAAAATTCTCTCATTTGCATATGGAATTCTGGAAGGAGACACCATACTGAAATTCTAGAACTCAGGTCACATACAAGAAGCGTTGATATTTGTCACTTTATCAGTTTACTTTGCAGAAGTGGACGACGAGGAAGACGAAGGAGAAGACGAAGACGAAGGCGAAGACGAAGGCGAAGACGAAGAAGAAGAGGAAGAGGAAGAAGAAGACGAAGACGAAGAAGAAGCAGCACTGAATCTCAATCCAATTGGCAAATTGGAATAACTCCAATCCAATTGACAAATTGGACAAACTCAAGATACTGAAGGACTCAAGTGATACAGGTAAGTGACTGGTTGGTTGTCGTTGATGTAGAAAAATGTGAGACAGCTTCCAATAAGGAGAGGAAAGATTAGTCAACATGAAGATGTGCTTCCACGAGCAGGAAACATCTGCTACTGTCTCAGTACAAAGTGGAAGTTAATGCTGAGTTTTACTGCTGTCTCATCATGTGTGTAATGTAGATTTTCACAGAATCTACATGTGTACGTCAAATGAAAATGTAGCTTGAGTTTATGAACTTGATTTCCAAGATGGTTGGTGGCGATGCATTCAGTGTGGATCAGAGCTCAGATGATCAGATGACCTGATCTTCTCTTTCACCCACATTTCCCCCTTTTTTTTTCCATCTCTTGAAGAAAATCAGATCACGATGGCAAGGAGAGGTCTCTCATTCCTGTCATCTTTCTTCAAGAAAGAGCAGCTACTTCACAGTAACTACCTAGTGAAGAATTATCTGGGAGAGGGAGGCTTTGGAAAGGTGTTCGAATGTATCAAAATGGACACCAAAGAGACTGTTGCCGTAAAAGTCCTTCAACATAACGACCCAGTCTATAACGAGGTAGGTTCCTTTATTCTTTATTAGCATCTTTATATTTTGCTTTGATCCACAAATTTAGTGCTTGTCAACATGTGAATTATGTGTCAACAGCTAAGCATGAAACTTGTCATGTCCTGTCTTATCTCCAGCTGAATCTACTAAACTCGTTCAAAGACAAGAAGCTGGACCAGTTTAATATTGTCCGGTTCATAGAGTCGTTCCAAACAAAGGAAAACAAAACTGCTCTGGCCTTCGAGAAGCTGGACCTGACCCTGGTGGAATACCTTAGTTACAACAGAAACTTCCCCTTACATGACGTGAGGAATGTAGTCCAACAGGTATGAATACAGTAGCATCAGATACAACACTAATATGAAAAAACGCTGTCTGTGTTGCTTGATTCTCTGAATATGGCTGATGTTTGGACTTGCAGATGGCCACAGCATTAGAAGCCCTGAAGGAGAACAAAGTGATCCATTCGGATATAAAGTTAAACAACATCATGCTGATGGATCGTAGAGAGCAGCCCCTCAGGGCGAAACTGGTCGATTTTGGAGCGGCTTTTCAAGTCTGGGAAGCGATACAAGGATGCGTTCACCAAACGCTACGCTACAGGTGAGCTACACAGACACATGAATGATGATTCTACTTCTTTGTAGGATATTTCTGAGCAGTCTGCTGAAATATGACAGCGTTTCTCATCCTGTGATTTCCATTTGTTTCAAATTCAGGGCTCCAGAAATTATTTTGGGACTGCCATTTTCAGAGTCCATCGACATGTGGTCTCTAGGTGTCGTGATGGGCCGCATGGCGCTTGGTCACGCACTCTTCCCGGGGGACGATGAATATCATACAGTAAGTGGTTTACTGCCTCCTTTTTTCTCTACCCCTAGAAGATCTAGTACAGCTGCATCCATGGACTCTACCCCTTAAGGAAGAATCAGAGAAAGAGAAAAGAAGCATCTTGTTGCAGATGCTGATGTGATTGTGTGTTTTGTCTCCAGTTGCGATACATAGTGGAACTTCTGGGTGCACCGCCGGAGCGTCTCCTGAATACTGGGATGTACACTAACACATATTTTGTTAAAAGACCTTCTGGTCAGTGGAAACTAAAGGTATAACAAGACCAAAAGTCATCTCATCCTTAATGTTCTCTTCTTGAATTAAAATTCCTTCATTTTCTAGAAAAATCCAGTGAAATACATTGAACTTTCTATTAGACAGCTCTGGAGTACTGGGGAGCTCACAAGTATTTCATTGACACGAGGAACTACCGTTTCCGCAACCTGGATGACTTCAAAGAGGTAGGTGTTTAAGTAGGTTGAGCTGTAGCTGCTGAAGAGAGAGGTTTTCTTTTTCTGAATCAGAAAGTTGAGTTTACTGCTGTTGAATTTAGGTGCCGCCGCCTAAGCTGATCGCGGTGAAGCCTGAGGAAAAGGAGACATGCATTGACTTGTTGAAGGCGATGCTCAAGGTGGACCCTGATCAGAGGATTACCCCACGTGAAGTCCTGGCACATCCATTCATCACAATGGGCAGCGCCCACTGCCACAGCCTTAAGTAAGTGCCTGTGCTTAGGAGTGTATTAGTGCTTTGTATAAAGATTATCAGATACCAGAGGCACATGGCAAACCATTAATCATCTATTAGACTGATAGGATCACATCATCTGCAATTTATTTTCTTTGTAGTCAAGACATGAATTATCTCGAAGTATTGTTTTGACTAGTCAGATTGTAGTTGAAGATGTCTTCACTTATTATTCTGAGTGGTCATATTATTATTCTAGCTATTAATTTTCTTGTTATTATTGTCAAAATGCATTTGTAGTTTGATAAAATGAAGTCAGGGACAGTCACATAAAACTTAGAAACAAATAGTTGCATACTTGTGTTTTCTAGTCATGAATATAACAGTGTGACTTATACCTTTGGCTCCAGCCTCCGAACTGAACCAGGACCCAGCAAGACAGTGGAAGCAGGGACCACCCAGGCAGCAGAACCAAGAAGCAGCCAGGCTGATGAGAAAAAGAAGAAGACCAAGACTAATACATAGTTGGTTTTGACTCATCAGTTTTAAACTTTCAACACTTGAAGAGAAAAATTGTTGGTTTTTACACAATAAGATTAATGATTAACTCAATGTGTTCTAATTCCACAGCACCAGTGGATGTAGAACACGTTCAACACCATCATTTCCAGTTTTTATGGTGCGGCCTTCACCACCTGAACGCTTCCTGGTGTTTGATAAGGACAGCAGGAAGCAGAGGGAAGCTTGGTGAGATGATTTCCTCTGGACATGTCAGTCATCAGGGAGCATGCGTACATCATGATGCATCAGGACTCTGATATTAAGTGTGTGTATGTGTGTTTCTATCTATGTTTAGCCCATCGGATAGGCCCAAGGACACTTCTGATAAGTGCCCTGAGAGCTGTAACCGAGAGCAGAAAGATAAAGATCTCACCGGCAGAACACCTGGTAGGAAATGCTCACCTCCACTCGTGTCCTCTTGACTTGTCTTTCACATTGCTGTTAATGATACTGAGGACGGATAGAGTCTTTAATGTCTTTTGGATGTTCAGGTGACACAGAGCCCAAGGAGGAGGAGGAGAAGAAGGAGAAGGAGAAGGAAAGGAAGAATGGCTTTGAGCGCTTATGTTCCTGGATGAAGAGGAGGTTCTGCTGGTGCAGCAGTGTCAGTGAGGATAAGAACTGACTGAGGAATCCCTCCTCCATCCTGTCATTTCTTTCTTTCTTATTGGACTCTGTGAATAAATAGTTGAAAGTGTTTGCCGCTTCACCTGTCTGCTTTTGGGTCCAGACCTGGTTTATAGACTCCCCATTACATTAGCACTGTGGCCTCGCAGAGAGAGGGCTGATGTTGACTCTGAGCTCGGCTCCTCTCTGTATGGAGCTTGCATGTTCTCCCCGTGTCTGCGTGGGTTTTCTCCAGGTACTCTGGTTTCCTCCCACCCTAAATTGGCACATCTATAATAATAAAATAAACACAAAAAACAATTAGTTTTCTCAGTTTTCAATGAGGTAAAAAAAAAAACTAAATGAAAAACCTATATTAACATAACTGGTCAGTAACTGAATGTATCATTTTACATAGTTAACAAATTATCCTACATAAATGACAACAGATCGATTTCAGTGTTTCAGGTTTCAGCAAAGGGCGCATAGACCTGTTGATACTGCACAGGAAGCACTGTCATTAGTTTTTATTTACTGTTTATTGACAAACTGTTCGTTCATTGACTGTATATACATCAGATATTAATACTTAGCAGCAGAAGTTACAGTTGGTGATAATCAATAAACACTTTGGCCTGCACGTTACTGTGCGAAAACAAAACCAGAAAAGTCCAAATTTTAAGCTAGTTTCGGCATTAACATGCGACCTGAGAACATTTCTCGGGGAAAATGTGCATATTATGTTCCTAATCTTTCCTCAGTGAGTGTTTCGTATAATAAATAATACTCTTATTATTACGAAGAACATTTTTTCAGGTCTGGACAGAAAACTTAAGGAATACAAAGTTGTCTGAGGCTGCTATGATGGTTGTTGTGGACGCTACCATCGACTGAAACCGCTTAGTTGCGTGTTGTTTGAATTATCGTGTAGTTACCTGCGCTTCTGTGGTAATTGTGTTACTTGATGTAACTGTTAGACTACTGGTTAGGCGTCTAATTCCAGATATTTAACCAAAGATACGTCCAAGTTGAGCCGAGCGCGACGAGCGTTGTGCAACGTACATGCGCGAGCGAGTCCGCCATCTTGGACATGTACGTACAGTAGCCCTCGCGTCAGAGTTGACCAAAAAGCCTGTGGCAAAATCACGTGACCTTAAAATACTGTCTTCTCAGTTTTTCTGAATTAAAAGAAGAAACAGGCTTTCCCTTCAATTACTGGTGTACAGCAGAATATTTTCTAGGAATGTTTAACATTAAATAAGATGGAAAACTGGCCAAACAGTCAAATTTCAGGATAAAAACAATTTATGTTTTGGAGGCTAATGAGAAGGAAAAAGATATTGACTTCCTTTGTTTGTACATTCAGTCAATATTCCTGTGTTCTCTAAAATAAAATAAAAAAAATCTATAGTATTATTGAATTATAATTGCTTATAACAATTATTTGCTGTAACTGTTCTTTTTTTTGTACTGCCATCTTTGGAGGTAATAGAGGCACCTGATTGGTTGGCAATGGCAAACAACGCCTCAACGCAACATTTAGTTTGACAGATACAATAATATTTAACAATCACAGAATTTAATACATAATAAAAGACCAATTTCGATAATGTCTTATAATTTACTGTGTCCTTTTTGTTATTGGGAACATTTGAATGAATGAATGCCTTTTATTGTCATTGGACATCTTTTACATGTACAACGAGATGGAAAGCATCTCCTTCTCCAGTGCAACATGTATGAATATACAACATAGAATAGAATAAAAATAAAATAAGATTAAGTTAAGTAAGTTTAGTGCAAGTCAAAAGTCAAAAATTTAAAAGGAATGCTATACAACAATATGAAGAGAAAAAAGCAAAATACAGGGGGGGGTAAGGTGCACAGTTCAAGTATGGGTTATTGCACATTAATGAATATTGCACAGTATACGGATATTGCACGGTGAGTGGATAGAGGGAAGGAAGTCCGGGGGTTCAGGGGAATAGACTGTGGGGTTCAG
Organism: Toxotes jaculatrix; assembly: GCF_017976425.1. Taxonomy (NCBI): domain Eukaryota; kingdom Metazoa; phylum Chordata; class Actinopteri; family Toxotidae; genus Toxotes; species Toxotes jaculatrix. Next base: position 2,667,152 of record NC_054407.1, read on the forward strand.
TGCATGTGTGAGTTCAGTATGGTTATGGCTTTTGGGAAAAAACTGTCTCTGAGTCTGTTAGTCTTTTTTCTGATGTGCCTGTAGCGCCTTCCTGAGGGCAACAGGTCAAACAGAGCAAAGCCAGGGTGGGAGCTGTCCTTGGTGATGTTCTTTGCTCTGCTGAGGCAGCGGGAGGTGTAAATGTCCATCAGGGAGGGGAGGGGGCAGCCGATGATCTTCTGTGCCGCCTTAACTACCCTCTGAAGCCTCTCCCTGTCTGCCATGGTGCAGCTGCCGTACCATACTGTGATGCAGTACGTCAGCAGGCTCTCAATGGACGAGCGGTAGAAGGTCAGCAGCAGGATGGAGTCCAGGTTGTGCTTCCTGAGTACCCTCAGGAAGTGTAGCCGCTGCTGAGCCTTCTTAATGACCGCTGTGATGTTCTCTGTCCAGGAGATGTCAGCGGAGATGAGGATCCCAAGAAACCGAAAAGTGTGGACTCTCTCCACGCACTCGCCGTTGATGTAGAGGGGGGCTAAGTTGGTGCTGTGCCTCCTGAAGTCGACAATGATCTCCTTGGTTTTCTTGGTGTTCAGAGCCAGGTTGTTCTCTGAACACCAGGATGCCAACAGGACCTCTTCTCTGTAGGCTGCTTCATCTCCCTTTGAGATGAGTCCGACCACTGTAGTGTCGTCAGCAAACTTAACGATGAGGTTGCTGTTGTGGGCCGGACTGCAGTCATGGGTGTAGAGGCAGTACAGGAGGGGGCTCAGCACACAGCCCTGTGGAGAGCCGGTGCTCAGCGTGCGAATGGAGGAGAGGTGGGGGCCGAGTCTCACAGTCTGGGGTCGGTTAGTTAGGAAGTCCTTTATCCAGGCACATGTGAGAGGGGGGAGGCCGAGAGTGTCCAGTTTGGTGATGAGAATGTCGGGAATGATTGTATTGAAGGCGGAACTGTAATCCACAAAGAGCATCCGAACGTAGCTCTGCTGCTGCTCCAGATGGCTCAGCACAGAGTGGAGAGCTACGGCGATAGCATCCTCTGTGGATCTGTTACCACGATATGCAAACTGGTAGGGGTCGAAGTCTGGGGGGAGATAGTTCCTGATGTGTTGTAGAACCAGTCTCTCGAAGCACTTCATGATTACTGGAGTGAGGGCCACAGGACGGTAGTCGTTAAGGCTGGTGATGGGAGACTTTTTTGGCACTGGTATGATTGTGGCTGATTTATATTTGTGTTTACTTACAGGTGATGCACTGACCAGTGTATACAGACAGCACCAAGAGAATATGCAGGGGATGCAGATACATTTATATAAATGTGACATACTGTTGTGAAATTCTTCCTCTCCGTCATGAGTCTTGTTCAGGGTAGACCATTACCAAGCAGAGCTGTGCATATCAGAAGCAGCAGTCTCTCAAAAGTCTCTATTATCTTGCACTGATACCGTACGACAAAGAAACTCATTAACTCACAGCTGATTTGCAACAGAAAATATGAATATATGATATGATGAATTAAAAATAAATACAGTAGTGGATGGTATAAAATATAACACATCACAGTGTGGATATTTAAAAATACAGCAACAGTATTATTAATTAAAAATCATTTAAAATATATAAACTCACTGTAAAGTAACTAAACCGTACCAGACACATTCTGAATCCTTATTACAACCCACTACTATTATTATTAACTGTTTTTATATTATAATATATTACTTAATATGTCGTGAAATTAAACACAGGGGAGCTGACAGTGATAATGACAATCACTGAGAAAATGTAGAGAAAAATATAAAAAAATGATAAAATATCAATATATAAAATATATTTTAAAAAAAGTTTCCAGTGACCTTGTGTGGTCAATAACACAACTGCCACACACATACACTCAAACACAAATTTAACTTTTCCCTCTTTAGCATCTCATCTTAGACCAACTCTATCAGTTGGACTCGTGTTCTTGTATAAATGTGTGATGGGATTTATTCAGTGTGTGAGTATATGTGTGTGTGTGTGTGTGTGTGTGTGTGTGTGAGAGAGAGAGAGAGAGAGAGAGAGAGAGAGAGAGAGAGAGAGAGAGAGAGAGAGAGAGTCTTCTTATATATCCACCCTTTGATCTTGGTGGCCTCTGAGAGCAATGGGAGGCTTTGATCTCTCCCATCCTATCCTTTCGGTTTGGACCGCAGCCCATAGGAGATGACAGCAGGACCATGAGTGGAGGTAGCAACACAGACAGAAGAGGGATGAGTGGAGCGAGGAAGGAAGAAAGAGAAAAGCACAAGATTAAAAGTGTAGCAGCGTACTCGCTGTAGGTAGGGGGTTGGAAGAGAGAGTGAGAAGACAAAGGAAGATGAACAAAAACACAGCAGCAGATTTGCTGCAGATGAAAGAATGAAAGTAACGGCAGCAAATAGAAAAGATGAAGAATATAAGAAAAAGGGACTTCTGCTCAGGGTAGAGGTGATGCTAATTATATGCCTAGGTTATTTGGCATCACACACACACACACACACACACACACACACACACACACACACACACACACACACAAAGCCTCAGTCTGTGTCTTCTATGTCCCGTGGTTCTGTCCTGTGAGACAGTTTCAGTTTTACTTGCCCAGATTTTGTGTTGAGTGTTCTGCCTTTACCCTGATTCAGTGGAGGTGAATGTAATGTAATTCATGGTGCTCAGTGCACTGAAAAACGCCACAAAATCAACAGCAACAACTCATTCACAAAACAATGTCCCACTTTTTCTGAAAAAAAAAAAAAAAAAAAAAATCCTCAAAACTCACTGTCAACAGTTTTACAGGGACTATCTGTTCAGCAGAGAGTAGTTCCAAAGAATTCATAATGTAGGGGCTTAAAAGAATCTCTGAAAGAGTTGTGGTACAGATTTGGTGTAAATCTGTATAATATCGACCACCACCGCCTCAGAAATGCCATAAAATAATCATAACATCATGACAGATTTTTAGTATCTGACATTAGGGCTTTTTGCAAACTCATTCCCCCCTTGTAATGATTCTGCTGAATTTGCATTGGTCTGCACTTGTCTTTTTTTGTCTCTAGTAGTTTCTTTTTTGTTTTTTTATGAGCAGGAAATAATACAAGTATTGAACCAACTAACAGCAATCAAACTGTGACCTTGGCAACAGTGAAGGAGGAACCAAAAATGTTTTCCCAAAGATTCAATACTTTAGTTTTTTTGTTTTCTAAAATGTTTCTGGACCCTTCTCACAGTTAAACAGAAAGTGAGAAAATGAAGTGTAATATTAGGAACACACACCTTGCAGATCCTGAGGAAAAGGTGCCTAATAGCCAGAAATGTTTGAGGTGGGTCACTGAGTGTCCTCAGCCAACAGTCTGTCTATGGTGTTTTGAGGCAGTCACCACATTTCTTCAGGGTTCAGGGTGGTAAAGAGTGGGCTCTTCCTTTCCAGGTGCTTCTGGAGGCTTCTTTAGTTGAACTATTGTAGGTGAAATGTCCCTTTAGAGGACCATCAAATTCTTTATGAGGCTGATGCGAGTCACGACTTAGGAACAGAGAGGAAGTGATTTACATGTTGAAAGACGACCATCAGTTTTAGCACCAGGCACAAAGTCAGCCTCACCTCAGGGCGAGGGAATCATCTTATCTCGTCTGGGCAACACTGTATGATGATTCACATCTCTTTGCAAAGTTCATAGAGTGCACATGCTCCTTGAAATAATGAGAATTATTAAATACTTTTTTCCTTCATAGGTTCCAAATAATTTATTTTTCCATCCTTAAGATTTTTTTTTTCTTTTTCATAACAATCAGTTCCTTTTCACATTAATGAATTCCTCAATCTGCTTTTAATCAGATGTACCCCACTGCTATCCTCGTAATCAGCTCCGGACACTTGGGAGTTTTTTTTTTTCCTTCCTTGAATAATTTTTTAACAAAAAAAGTTCCTGTTCAAGATAAGCTGATAATGTTGCTCAACACTTTACTGAAATCCATTTACTTTCCATTTTCTACACAAGTTCTACAGGGAACACTCCTCAAATTATACTGTATTTGAAAATGAAGCCATTGCTTCCAGTGAGATTCTTTTACAAATTACTTTTATATCTGATGCCTGGTATTTTAGTATTGGTGATACTTTGCTGTTAAAGTGACACCTCCACGGGATCGTGGGCTGTTACAGTCCAGGGAACTAGAAGGAGAACCCACCTGCAGACTGAATGGACCGGACTGGTCAGCCAGTTTACTTGATAGAGGATCAGGTTTGCAGACCCCAACAGGCAAACTACTTCACAGGTTAACAGAGTAAAGACAGAGACAATCTGGCAGATTAGATTCTCTAACAGTCGTGTAGGTTTTTACTGTGGGAAGCTCACGACAGAATCCAGCTCCAACTCCCCTTCTTCAGAGCTGTAAGTTACAATTTTTGCTTTTCAAGAGAAGCTGTTCAGGGTAACAGGTACTATGGTTTAAATCTAATTTCAAAAAATCTACAGATTGATTTTAATACTAATACTATAAGGCACCACTTTGCTGATACTCAAGGGGCGGTTGTATAGTTATGGTAGTAATTCATGAGTGTACAAGGGAGCTATGGCAATATCTATATGTCCTTTTTAGGTCTGAAGCTTGTGTTTAATCTGTGGACAAAACTCAATTGTATGCTACAGGAAAACTGTTATCAGCTTCCAGGAGCTAGTTGCGTGTGGAGTGGCTCTTTGAGGCATGTAATTCTGTGTATGTGAGTGATTGTGTGTGTGTGTGTGTGTGTGCATATGGTGTGTGCCAGGCACGTTTATGATGGATCACTTTAATGAAATTTGCTCAGCGCTTTTCATCCTTTCGCTAACACCCCACTGTTTCCAATCTCTCTCTGTCTTTCGCCCTTTCCAGCGACTCTCCTTTTATTCTGCTTTCATTTCACACTGTCTCCGAAATGAAAAAAAAAAGTGTAAATTGTTTTTCCTTCTGATCAAAAGGATGAAAGCAGGGATATGCTTGGCTTTGCTGATTGCATTAGATTGGAAGTGAATAGAGCAACATAGATTTGGAAATTCCTGAATCATTTTTTTTTTCCTCCCCTCGCAAAATACCATCAGGCATCAGAGTTCAAAGGGAATGATTTCAATGGAGTCCTTGGCTGATTCACTCTTTGTGTGCCAGAGCAATGTTTGTGCTGTCACCTCTGGTTAGACGGAGATACCAGGATATGATGTTTTTCAAAGAAAAATAGGATCTGGTTCAGCGTGTGTGTGTCACACTTCTCAAATATGACACAGAGTATTACTATCAGAGTACTACTATTGTACAGTTTACTGATATACAAATCATTTGTTTACAAAGGATCCTGATTCCCATGGACACAACAAACAAAGGATGGTCTCACAAGAGCAGTTTATGCTAACTGTACACCGAGTCTGATCACTGCCTGGTCCAGGTCCTGAGGAGCTCATCAGTTTGAAAATAAGTAATTTTCACTGATTCGTGCCCTTTAGTTTGGATCTTTCATCATGGCATTGCAAGTTATATCACATAAAGTCTTGTTCAGACACACCCACAGTATGAGAGCCAGTCCTGGATGATAGTGATGTTCTCTCAGCAGTTCTCTCAGTGTCCTGAATCAGTAGAATCAGTTCATTAAAAAGATTCGCTGACCTGAGCTCCATCTGCTCAGTCCCAATCTCCCTGAACTCAAACACACCCCAACAGGGTATTTATTTAATTTATTTTTTTTTCATTACGGTGGAGTATTATTATGATCTACCTCATTCATGCAGGTGTAGTGTATAATTATGTTTTAAGTTTGCCGTCAAACTTGCAGAGCGCTCTCAGTCTGACACTGATCACTGCTTTGCTTTCATTTTTTGTCTCAGTGATGAGTGTTGACTGGGTCTGTCCACACCCAGAGTTTTTCAGCTGAGTTTTTAAGCAGCAGAGACCTTCGTCCACCAATCAGAAGGTCGAGAGTTCGACCCCTGACCAAAAGTCCTTAGGCAAGATGCGGAACCCCAAATTGCCCCCCATTGTGCTCATCGGTCTATGAACGTGTGTGTTAGTAGAAGCGCTGTATGAATGTGAGTGTGAATGGGTGAATGTGACTCGTAGTGTGACGTGCTTTGAGTGTAGGACAGTCCAGTGTAGGACAACAGCTGACCAACATGGGTGGCACGATCTGCTTTGACAAATCTACCCTGTGGCTTGTGAGGGCAGGTGAGCGGCAGAGGAGGGGGTTCTCCGAGGGCAGCTTGTGGGCAGGTGGGGAATGACAGGGACTGGAAGCTCCTGTGGTGAACTGGGTGTAGTGAGAGGGTGTGAAACTGGAGAGGGAAATATCAGACAAACTAAAAGCTCCAAAAAAAAAAAAAAAATCTGCAGCAGTGGAGCTAGCTCACAGATCTCACTAATCTCATGTGGACCTGTGCATCAAATAAGCTGACTGGTTGATTCAAGTACTGTCAGAATCAGACAAGCAAAAAAAAAAAAAAAAATGTGGATGTGTGCAGGGTGGAGGCACCATTCAAGTAAAAAAAATCAAAACAGGCTACCATACAATAAGCAGTGTGAGGAGAAAATCAGCTACTGTTAAATCCAACTGTTGTGTCAGAAGACTTAAATAATAATGAAGCAGTGGGAGCAGGGTGTAAATAATGCACGGCTTTGGAGAGGTCACAGTCTGCACTTTGACCCACAAGTGGGTCTGAGCAGATGGAAGCACAAGACAACAATATCCACTGAAAACATGGAGTACAGATTCCCCCTCAAAATCTGCATGTATCACTTCTCTGTTGTTTCTTTTTATCATTTATTTATCTCTCCTGCCAGCTGTGTGCCTCTGGTACCCTGACACCTCAAGTTTTTTTCACACTCCTGTGCAGGAAAAAAAAAAAAACTGTAGCCAGCTCCAGATCCATTTATGGGTACAGGTCCATCCACGGGCCTTACATTAATGGGCCTGTCTGGAATTAGTTTGGCTCTGGTCCTGGTGAGAGGCAGGTCCCATATTCGCAGACCCGGGGCATGAGCTTCCCGTACTTTCCCCCAGCGTTCTTAAACTCCTAAAATACTTTTCCTCTCCCTCTTTAAAAGACCCCAACAATTCACTTTAACAACATCAGCAACTATTGTTAAACCACACACGGAACCCCAGGCTGCTGCTGCTCAGTGGGCTACAGAACAGGGCTCAATGTCCTGGGCCGCTGAACGAATATGAAACAGAATGCTTTGTCAACTCTTCTGTATGAATAGGAAAAAAAAAAAAAAATCTTACTCATGCAGAAGCGCCATAGAAATCCCCATCAAAATTTCAGGACACATTTTTGATGTCACTGTAAATCTTCCTTCATTTGCTGTGTTTTGGAAGTTGGAGGTCTGGGTTCAGAGCTGGTCCTGACCTCACTGAGGCTGAATTCTGCAAAATAATCTTGTTCAACCGCACTGGGCTCAACGCAGTGATGTCACAAATACGCAAATTAGCTCACGACACAATTTAGCAACATTTCAACCAGGCTTTAGCTGCTTTCCATTGCTGTTATCTTTTCACCACTGTTTTTTTTTCTCTTTTCGGGAGCAGGAGAACGGTTCACTACATCCTCTCATCAAAGTTGTAAAAACTGACACCCCCTTTGACACGAAGGGGAGGCGGAGCCCTTGAATAGTTTGTGGGGGGCCCTACGCAAGCTGCGTAGTGGGCGTGCAGGGCCGCCCCGGCTCAGTCTGGGTTATCTGTGTCTTAGATGGATGCAGCAGATGGAGGGAAAAGCTGAGTACTGGACTGAGGAGCCAGAGGATTCAGAAACAGCTTCAGGCTGCACTGCCCACACATGGCTGGCACAGCGGCCTCTGAGAAGTGTGAGTGGGTGGGTTGGTGTGTGCATATTTCAAGCTTGCACGTGTGTTTATATGCATGTCTGGTGTGTCTTTTTCTGAGTGTATGCGGGTGCGTAGACACGTGTGCTTCTTATGTCAATGAGAATATCAGGGATTTTTTTTACTGGGCAGTGACTGACTTGAGAGGGGGAATGTGTGAGGGCATCGTCTCTGTCTGGTCTGCTGACTTCTTTCAGAAGCATGAAAAGAGAGGATGAGGGTTCACGGTCTCTTTAAGTGTTAGTGGACGTGTGTGTGTCAGAATGTGTATCTGTCAGTTTGAGTTTTTGTGTTTTACACTTGACCATGCCCCACAAATGTCAAGTGAAGCATGAAAGATAATACCACAAATCAATAAAAGCTTGGCTCGGACAGTGACAGACAGCCTCAAGGAGACCTGCGCTTTTTTGTTTTTTTTTTGGACACATCTCAGCTCCTGAACCTTTTCAGGCCTGGCTGATCAGAGCCAATTTTCTATGTGGCTACACCAGAGCAGCTGTGAACACAGCACATTGGATGTGTGAACGTGTTTAGCCAGTGGATCAGAGAGCAGCAGTCCAGGCCAGACAACAGGCTGTCACAGATCTTAGGGGACAGAGGACTGGAGGAAAACATATTCAGTACCTGCAAACGCAAAACAAACACACGGGACAAAGACATTTCATTTCTTACTCAGCTGTCCTTGGTAATGGACAACCACAACAAATTGTCAGTTGTCCATGCTCCTTTACCCAGTGTTGTTAACCCTTGTTTCATCATGTCCTCTGATTTGTAGAGTTAGATAATGGATAGAATGTCTTGTTTGACAGGGGAGTCAGTCGAGTGTCGGCCCATGGCCACGTTATATTTTCAGTCACCTTGTGTTGAATACAGGTGATGATGATGATGATGATGATGATGTTACAGTGATCTCTATCAGAGATGAAATTATTATGAAAGTATAAATCACTTTGCTGACACGAAACATTTTATGCTGCAGCAATATTTGATATTTGGACATTTGGGGGCAGTGGAAACAAGCTGGGAATCTATTAAATATAAAGAACCAACAAAACACGGGGAGAACATGTGACCTCCACACAGAAAAGTCACAGGCAGTGGATTCAAACTCAGAACCTTCCTGCGTGAGGCAAAAGCTCTAAACCACTGCACCACCATGCTGCCCCACATGGTAAATAGTTGTGCGAGCCTTTCTTAATATAGAAATAATGATAACAGCTGCTTTAAGCTAAGTGATTAAATCACTGTTCATGACACTGTGACATTAAAGGCTTTAGTATGCTTCAGACAAACTGGGTGCGACAATATGTTGCGGCCCCACTTGAATCCATGGTGACGAATCGTCATGGTAACGATAGTAACCACAAGGTTAACATTGCGGAACCGTCAGTGTTTGGTTAAGTTTAGGTACAAAAACTGTTTGTATTGGTTCAGGAAAAGATTGTGGTTTGGTTTAAGTACCTCTAAGTATTATAGTTAGAGAATCTGTTGCCATGGTTGCAAAAAGGAACAAAACAGTTAAGGTTGAGGAACGGTCCTGGTTAAAAGAAACAACACTGACGCTTTGGTTTCACATGGGAAATAAACAGCAGTGTCCTGTGTGTTGTTAATGCAGACTTTGTTGCTACGGCCACTAGAGGTCATCTAGAAATCAAACATAGCTGTGGGTCGTAATAAGCTGCTTGTGCAGACGACCTTTGACGGGTCGATGTTTTACAGGAAGACGGTTTCTTTTTTTCCAGAGACAATATCAGGATACACATTGCATGTTAATGCCAGGTGTAATTCAGATGCTGTTGAATGAATCAAGCTCTTAATTTGAAGAATAACAATGTCTTAATGTGGTCTTCAGTTCAGTCTCAGGTATATTAAATGGTTTTCTACAGTTCAGCACAAAGCAGGCATTAAAACGCTGTTAATACAGTTAAAAACTCAGCATTATTATAGTTTCTGTGGCTTTTGTTCTGATTAAGCTTTTAAACAACACTGTAACACACTGCATATCATGGCTGAGCAGACAACAGTGCTGTCAGTCACCTGTGATGGAAGCTCAGTCCGCTGCAGCTCGGCCTCATTAACCTTCATAAACCTTAACCTCATATAACTGTAAATAGACTGACTCCATTTACTGTAATGTACACTTTACATTCTTATGATAAAATTCTTCTGCACTACATAAAAAAAAAAACTGAGAACACATCAGTGTTTTTGCTGTGTCTGCTCTCTGCTGCCATACATCGCTGAAGGAAGTTGCTGAAGGAAAAATAAATAAGGTCAGATGAAAAGGAAGCGTTAGTTATAAATAAAAAAGAGGAAAGGACAGGGGAAATGAAAAGCATTAGATGGAGATTAAATTCATTTGTTGTGGGCACAATAAACCGCCAGACAGAGCATCCCTCCACGGCGGTAAAATTAAATAATCGATTACTTGAATGGAGAATGGAGAAGTCAAATGGAAAGCTTTGCCGTTAATGGTTTTGTTTTATGCTACCTTTCAGAATTGGTTATTTCCCTCTGTGCTGTGATGAAATATGTGGATTTCAAGGTCATAATTTCCTCTTGAGTTGCATGAAAACAAGATAGAGCCTGTGAACTTTTCTCTCCCAGAGCTGCTATTAGCTCACAAGCATCATGAAAGAAGGAAACACAGAACAGAGAGTCCTGTTTATGCTGGCTTCAGTTCTCCATGCTATGTCCAACACTCCTCTGCATTTGCTAGCTTGTGCTTTGGGATGTAACTGGGACCCAAGGCATGTTTTTATACTGTAATGTTGGTGTGTGTATGTGTGAGTGTTAGATGTGAGAGCCATTTATTGCCATGCAAACAGCGAGGCTGTAGAGAGGCATGGCCACATTTCCATCCAAATCTAATGCAATTTCAAAAATAAATAAATAAATAAATAAAAATGAATTTGGAATCTGCCAAAGAAAATGTGAAGTAGTGTGTTTTTCCATCCTTCACCATCATGTGAAAGCTGGGAGTCAAACAGCTAGTGAAGTTTCCACTCAGGGGCACGACAAAATGACGTAATTTAAAAAGAAGCAGTCAAGGCTCAAAAGGTGAAAACCAGTGCAGAGAACAGAAAGCACTGAGTTCACATGAGGTAAACAGAGTGGCCACTTGGTGATGGACACCAGCTGCTCAAGTGATGCATCAGCTGATCCAGAGCACAACACCACTGAGGGGACGGTACAGGCTTTATTAGACGTAATCAGGCATCAAGTTCTCCAGTGGTTCACATTTTGTGTTCTCACCCTGTTACATTTCGCACATGACGTCAAAACACGTCCTGACACAACTGGCGGGGCTCCACCGGAGTAAATGGATAATGGTTGCGTTGATGCTCGGCTGTAGAGAGAGTGGGAACAGTCAGAGCAGCAGCTCCTATTTATTATTTAACAGTAGCACAGGGAATTTAAGGAGGTATGAAGAATTCAGAGAGGTACAGGAAGAGGGGAAGCCACCAGCCTCAGAGTCCGTCTCTCTCTCTCACACACACAGAGAACAGAGTGTCCTCCTGTGGGGAATCTAAAAGCAGATACCATTAGTCCTCTCTAAAGTCCAGACCTGGTGGACTTGAAGCAGGGATTTGTCTTTCTGTTTCAACTTCATGCTCGTGAACTTTCTATCAAACACCTGTGTTTCTCACAATAGATGCCCCAAAAGGTTCTGATACATAAATTTAGATCCTTATTTTTCTTTGAGAGTTGTGTTTTTTTAAAGCTTATATTATATTTATACAAATTTTTTTTGAGTATGAGCTCAAATAAGAGCCACAGGTCTATTATGTGGTTTTTCTCATGTACCTGGGCTGAGTGAAATCCTGGCTAATATATGATCAATGGAACATTCCAGAAAACTTTGAAATAAATTGAAAAACAAGAACTGTCCATCACCATTAAAAATAATAAAAAAAATAATCTGTTTTGCCTGTGTCTTCTTTGTGTTGTAAACACAACACTGAAGATGGCAATGATATTTACAGCTTTTGACACACACAGCAGAAACAGAGCAACACTAGTGTTCATCTGGAGTCATGTCAGTGTCGTCCTGATGAATGTAAGTTCATTGTCCTCTGTCCGCTGTCTTTTCTCTCTGTTTTGGTCTCCACCAGCAGCTAAATGCTCCATTACACTCACCAGCTCATCTCCATGAGAAGCTTTTCTCTGAAAACAGCTTCCTGCTGTGGATGGAAATGAGCTTGATGAGGTTTTTTTTATGCCTCAAATCATGTTTTCGAGTTGTCCTTCTGTCCGTCCCAGATTCTTCTACGTGCAATATCTCAGGAACGCTTTGAGGTCTCTCTGTTAAACTTTGCACAAATGTTGACTGTGACTTACGGCAGATCTGAAATGAGTTTGGAGGTCAAAGGTCAAAGAGCAAGGTCATTATGACCATATTGATGTTTTGCATGGTAATATGATATCGTAAGAACCGTTTGAGGGATGGCTTTCAAACTTTGCACAAATGTCAACTGTGCGTCAGAGGTCAAAGGTCAAGGCCACTGTGATCTTGTGTAAGTTTTGCTTGTGAACACCCAACACTAACCTTCCTAAACACTGCCATTATCACTGCAAAACACCCATAACCTCTACATCTACAAACAGGCACCCAACCACGGCGAGGCATACCATCGCCATGCATACTTTTTTTTTCCCCCCACTTGGCATCAAGACAAGTATAATATATAATATATATAATATAACAGGAAATAACAGGAATGCAGTACATCCCAAATCTGCTTTAGCAGCAGTGTGTGAAACATTGAGATCGTGACTCTAAATAAAGGATCATGTGTGTTGTTCTGGCTTTTAGGCAGAAATAGATCATCTCATCCTATTACAAACCTCAGATCTTGTTTCGCCGTATCAGAGTCAGATTGAGGGCTCATGCATGAGCTCAGGAGACAAAGACGACTGATCTGCTTTGCATCGTTGGCAAATCTACATACAGTTTGTATGTACTGCATGTGTTTATCTGTATACTGAAGAAAGAAGGCACAGAAACAATCACATTTATCATCTGGTCTTTGATATTATGTTGCTGAAAGGAGAATTAAATCGGCTGCTGCTCTGCTAGAACTTTAGTGACAGCGGTGTAATGATGAAGTTAGAGTGGAAAAAGAAACCAAGCTATTTTTAGGCACAGCAACACTCTGCCTTTGATGGCCACACACATTCAGTGGGTCTCAGTGGATGGCATGGGACTGGAAAAGAAGCATGAAGGTGTGTTTTAGCTGAAGGAGGTGAGTGATGTGAGCTGGATGTGATGAGATATAATTGCTGCCTTCAAAAAAAAAAAAGTCACAGCAGCTTCATTAAAAACTTCACAAGTGATCTGAAAACTGGTCATAATTACAGAGTTTCATTTCCTTCAGATGAAGGCAGGGGTCAAATGTCTGCGACAGGGTCACAGTTCTGCTCCGCTCTGTCCTGATATCAGCTGACGAATGTGAACATCAGAACGGGAATTTAGTTTAATTGAAAATACACCTTTAACTGTAATTTTGAAATTAAAAATGTCCAATTTCAGACACCAGAACTTCAACAACGTGACTGTTCAGTGCAGACGCAGACACCGTTACGTTCCTGGGTTGGGTTTTAGTTTGAGGTGAACGCAGCAAATCGCGGTGCTAATTCAAAGAATCTTGTTCAGCTCAAAGATTCATAGTCGCTGATGATGAACAATCACATCGCCTGCAACTGTTACTGCTTCACACTGTGTGGATCAGCTCGGCGAACTGGGCCTATGGGCTCTGCTGGTGAGGTTAACAGCTCAGCAGCCACCTGTCTGCAGAGCAGACGTCACATCGTGATCGTTCCTGCGGCTTTAGTTTTGCCTTTCTCTTCATATTCCTCCTTATGAAGAGAATTACTGTCAATCACACCGACACTGTACTCTCCAGGTTAATTCGCTGGAATCTTTAAATGCGGCATCGTGTCTAAAAATAGGAGAGACGAGCAGATAGATGATCAGACGGGTGGGAAAAACAAAGCCCCGGGTTAGTCAGACTCATGTGGAAGAGAAAAAGAAGGTGAACAGTGAAATTATTTCCCAAACTTTGTGTGGTGAGCACTGATCACAGTTAACAGACACAGCCTCAGACTTTGTTTTTTAGAACCCATCTAATCTTCTGTCTGATCGTGTTTCCTGCCCCGACTTCTGACTTCCTTTTACAGATGTCACGTCACTCTGAGATCCCAGGGTCTATGTACGTAACAGGCAGCTAATTGGACGCACTCATAAATATGAGACAACGATCCTGATGTCAGTGAGTTATTAGCTCGAGGGAGAAGCACTTACTGATGTTACACTGGAGGCCACAGCCCTGACAGAGTGTGGAGAATTCAAAGTGTCTAAAGGTTTAGGCACCAGGCTGCTCACTGGTGAAGCCACCACACTCTGTCCAAACAGGAAGGAAGGATGGTGCTCTCTTCAATGTTCTTCAGCAGAACTGGAAAACAAACAACCAAAATAAATACATTTAAAACAAATAAAGAAAGATATGAAACTTTACTATGCTCAGGATTATGTTACATGTTAAAACACATAAATGGCTGTTTGAAGTTACTAGACGTGTTTTAGTTTTAATTTGAACAGTAACAAAATAGTTCCAACTTTTTTGGTTCAGCATCACAGAATCACACCCTGAATGAAATAAAAAACACATTTTACATTTCCTAAACCTCACAGTGTTGTCTCCTCATTGGCCCAAATCAGTGACATGAACCATTTCCAGTTAGATGGAGGCAGATTTGTCCACCTCTGTTATCTGACTGTCTTCATGTGGTTTGCAGAGGCCTGGTCTGTGTCTGTGATGGGAACCGGCACCTGGGACATCTTTACTGGGATGAGAGAGGACAGAGTTAAAGGACACAGTGTCATGTGGACACTCTTTATATTTACTTTTTAACAACTTTTAATTTACTTTTTTAGAACAAATGCAGAGCAATTTTTTTTTCATGATTACACACAAACTCAATACAAGCAAGAAAATTCAGTCTCCAATGAACCTGCATGTCTTTAGACTGTGGGAGGAAGACGGAGAAGCCCCGAGGGAACCCACGCAAGCAACACAACAGGGCGACCGTGCTGAACACTGCACCACCGTGCTGCTCTGGCCAAACTATGGTTCTGTAAAATCACATCAACAGATCAAATCAACAGTGCAGTTGAACAGGTTCTTCTTCCACCAGGAGGCTCAGTGTCTGAGTCTGTGCTTTGTTTTTCTGTGGTCACAGATGATGTTCACACTCAACTTCACCATTTCACACAAAGAGGAACTTTTCAAACTCACGACCCCTTCGCTCTTGACATCTTTACCCCAATATGTGAATAATTTTTAACACACACACACAAACACACACACCTGAAAACCCCACTTCTCCATCTTCCGTAAAGCTCTTATGAGCACCTGTGCCTCCCTTCTGTTCTTTATCTCCTCTTTTCTCTTCTGCTTCCTGGAGAGCCCTCAGACGGAGGCTGTGGAGATGGATGGAGAGCCGTCTGGCAGAGTCACAGCTCCATGTTCCACTCCGCTGTTTGATCCTGCAGATGGGCTGCGACTGGGTTGATAATCTGCCTGCTTACGCGTGCATTAAGCTGCCTTATTATTAATGAGCAGGGACGCGGAGAACGGCCTCATATTAATTGAGTTTACCCATTTCATTTGCATAACTGTTAACCCAAGTTAAGAGTCTGATGCAAACCCACGCAGCTGTAAGCTGCGTAAATTAAAGCTGCACTGACGATGCATGGAATGATGCAGTGACGAAGGGAACAGTCACTCTCTCTCAAGGTCTGTCAGCTCCACAGGTTTTTCACTGCTATGGTTTTAAAGTCTTCAAACTCGGCTCTTGCTCCTGACCTTGGAATTCTCTTTGCCAGTCTGTCTGATATTTTGGTGCCTGCGGTTACTGGTGCAGTGTCACTTCATTGTCTGTCAGTCTGATGATTTCTGGTAAATAATCTATTCAAATAAAACACTTCGGCAGGTGGAGGCGTTGAAATCGGCAGCAAATGTTTCTAGAGTTTAAAGAAGGAGAGTCTGTAAAGTATAATTTTAACTACAAATCAGTATCATTCTGTCCAAAGCTTCTCCTTCAGTTCATTAAATTCCTGATTAAGCACCTGAAGGCAGCAGGACACACGTTGATGAATCTGCAGCCTTTCTTGAAGGTTTCCTGGAGAGGCCTCCTCCTTCTATTTGTTGAGCTGCTGTTGTCACATTTCCCTGTGATTGGCTCAGCTGTTTCAGAGCAGGGAAACCTTCCCTCAGAAGGTGGTGGAGACCAAAAACAGAGTTAAAAGGAGAAAGAATATTGCACCTTTCGGAGAATGTGTTCACCAGATTGACACAAACACGGCTCTAAATGAGACATAATGTTACTCACAAATGTCCTTGCCCCTGATAATCTGTCAGCTGATGAAGACATATAACTTTTGGTCAGTCTAGGTACTGAATCCTTGAATTAACAGGAGCATAGAAATGGTCTCTGAACGGAAAGTGGACAATGAAAACAAGAACTCAGCTAATGAAGGGAAAAAACTGAAGGAAAATGGGACAAAAACAGCAGGAATACACAACAGATGAATAAATGAACATGTTAGATCTTGGTTCTCTGTTAAATTCATTGAACTTAAAAGCTCACGGAGCCCGACTCACAGCCCTTTTGTTTGAACTTGGATGTTAAGTGGATCAGCCACGTTTGGAAAAGCTCAGGCCGACTTTCATCATTCAAAGTGTGTCTTTAAGTGTTGCTCCCCATTAAGACAGAGAAGGAAGGAGGAGATTAATTAAAAAATCTAATCGTGTGTATGTTTGGAGGTTATAATCAAAGCAGAGGATAATCCTTTAATCATCGGGAAATATTATTAAACAGTTTGTAATTAATTAGAAGATATCTTGATTAAATATTGAGTATTAAACATTAAGATTAAGGATGTGATTTGCTCTCTCTCCCTCTGCCATCTGTCTCTCATTTCATCTCGTATACTTTCTGTCTCTCTGCTTTGACTTGCCTGCCTTTGTAGTTTTTATATTTCTATTTCTCTGTTGATTTTTATTTTTACTTTTTATTTTTGGCTTCTTTTCCACCTCCCCGCCATTCGTCTCTCCTGGATTGCATTTGATTACATTTCTCATTTACTCTCTGTGGTCCTACAGACTGTTACGTGCCAAATCTTGGCCAATGTTGTTGACTGGAAAGTAAAATGAAAGCTAATAATGTTTTAAATAATATCTCACAATGGAACAAGCCGGTTAAACAAAATGTAAAGTCTTCTGACTAACATCTTGATTCATGGAGAATATTCTACACTGTCAGTGTGTAAAAGGAACAAACTCTTACACTGATAAAGCGTTAAAAACAGATCAAAAGATTTTTATTGTCCATTCACTATATGTGCAGTACATATAGAAAAATCCAAATACTGTTTCTCCCTCACCAAGTGAGAGGTGCCATTAAAATAAAGATAAAAAAAATAGAATAGTAAAACCTATGTACAGATAAGTATTTAAGTATGGCAGCAGCAGAGTGGGCATTAGTGCAAATTTATTTAGTGAGTAAAGTGCAGAATAAAACAGTCCACAGGAGATGGTTACTTAGCAGCAGATGAAAAGTTGGATTTTGTTCCAGGGGCCGGGGGAAGAGGAGGGAGGTAGTGGATGGAGTTCAGCATCCTGACAGCCTGGTGGATGAAGCTGTTTGACAGTCTTGTGGAGCCCAGAGACTCTGGTACCTTCTCCCTGATGGCAGGAGGCTGAAGAAGGTGTGTGAGGGGTGCAAGGTGTCACCAGCAATACTGATGGCTCTGCGGGTGAGACGGGTGTAGAAAATGTCTGTGATGGATGGCAGGGGGGCACCAATGATCTTGCTGGCTGTATTCACTATGCGTTGCAGGGTTTTTTGGCAGGAGGCAGTGCAGCCTCCATACCAGACAACAATGGTCCCTCAGTAGAAGGAGCACATGATGGGGGATGGGACTCGTGCTCTCTTCAGTTTGTGGAGGAAGTAGAGGTGTGTTTGAGCCTTCTTGGCCAGTGATGTGGTGTTGTTGGTCCAGGAGAGGTCCTCCGAGATGTGCACCCCCAGGAACCTAGCTCTGCTCACCCTCTCCACAGCAGCACCATTGATGGTCAGTGGGGGGATGCTGCAGAGGTTTTCTTTTGATTGTTAACAACAATCTCTTTGGTTTTCTCCGTGTTGAGGAACAGATTGTTGTCCTTGCACCACTGGACCAGTTGGCTCACCTCGTTTCTGTAGTTGGCTTTGTCATTGTCGGTGATGAGGCCCACTACAGTCGTGTCGTCTGCAAACTTGATTATGTGGTTGGTGCTGTAGCTGGCCAAGCAGTCGTGGGTCAGCAGGGTGAAGAGCAGGGGGCTGAGCACACACCCTTGTGGGGCCCCTGTGGTCACCGTGATGGTGTTGTTGCTGTACAGTTAGTGGCCTCCCTGTTAAAAAGCCTAGAACCCAGTTGCAGAGAGAGGTTTTGAGTCCAAAGTGTCTGAGTTTTCTGTATTAGCTGCTGGGGGATGATTGTATGCTGAACACTGAATGCTGAACTGAAGTCTAAGAACAGCATCCTCACTGAACATCCAGTGCAGGCAGAATCATTACAGCAAGGAAAAACTGTCCCAGTGTGAAAAAAAATGTGAAAGTTTATTTTTATTCACTACACAACTTTCACAGTCTTTTGAAAAGACTGGAGTACACACTAACAGTCTGGCTTCAGCAGATCTTTGTATGATGACTGAAAGACTGGAGATCACACACTTAACCACTGCACCTGATGAAGGATCACAGACTACATGATTTGTCAAACCAACTAAAGCCAACTGAACACATCAAACAGTTAAAAGGGTAAACAAACTACCAGTTGGTGGCGGTAATGCCACTCTTCTGAAGCTATTTCTTGTGTCCCACCTTCTCTTTTTCATTGGCTGTTGGCAACACCTGTTTGCAGTTGGGTCGGTAATCAGCTCACACTACCTAATTATGTCCATATTAAGCTAAAAAAATTCAAACATGTTTCATTGACTGCGACTGAGGTCGGGTCTGTTCCCCTCACACTCTAACAGATTTTTGTGCTAACTACCCATGCTGACTGTCCCCAACTAGTGCAGACTGGTGCAGACTTTGCCTAAGTGGGAATCGTGGGTAAAATCTGTGTCCTCAGCTTAACCTACATGTCTTTGGACTGTGGGAGACATGGGGACAACACTTTTGTCCAGCAGTCATTGAATGGATGCTTATGAAATTTGGCTCAGACATTCATGTTCCCCTCTGGTCGACTTTAGTTACCATCGCAACTTTAGTCATACATTGATTTTTCTTTCAGCGCCATCATCTGGTCAAATTTTCAGTCTTATGCTCTGGTTCATACTGAAAAACTGAAGCATGTTTCTGGGATTTTCCATATTCAAAAGACTGGATTCTAACAAACACATATGGGTCGCAGTCTGACAGAGATGTAAGTTACAAGCTGACGAGCGGAGAGTGAGTCCATGCGTCCAAGAACAAAACTGAACAAGAAACCAAAAACACCCATGGAGGGAAAAATAACTCAGAATGTGAACTTGAAGGAAAATTAAGGAACTGTTTTGTGGACAACAGCAGCTAAGGTGGAAACTTCATAAGGACACAGAGGGAGGGAATATAAGGGTGAACACAGATGAACTAACAAGGAGACATGGGAACACAGAGACTTAAATACAGAGGAGGTAATGAGGAACAGGTGACACACATCAGGCCGAGGCAGGCAATCACAAAGGAGGGAAAGACACAAAGACAGGAAGCAACACCAGAACAGATACACATGGAATATGACTTCAAAATAAAACAGGAAATACTGAACAGAACCACAAAGAAGCCACAACAGAGTCACTGTGGGGGCCGATCATGAAATGTGATTGATTATTTAGGATAAGACAGCTCTGGTCCTTCAGCTACACCAGGACCAGAATCTTTCTGTGCCCTTGACCATGATGTGTCCCAGTCCTCCTGGACTAAATCTTCTCCTCCTCTTCCTCCTCCTTTTTAGCTGGCTTACTGTCCCCAGTGAAAAAGTAAAATGGCATACAAGATGGCCTTTGGCTTAGGAATCCTTGTTGGTTTCTGTGACAACAAAGACATTTCCCAGTGTTGCTTAGCTGCTAAAAGAACAGATTCCTTCTCTTGTTCTCTAGCTCTCTCCGTAGCAGCCTCCTCCAGCTGCTCCCTGGGTGAGCGTGTTCTGCCTGTGGTGGAGGGAAAAGCCCAGACCTGCAGGCCACCCACAGCAGAACATCGCAGCGTGGAAGCTCCGCAACTCGTTCAATCCATGCCTTAAAGAATGACTGAAAGCTCATGCATTTTTGAGTGTACACATTTCTGAATGTACAGTGTGTGTGTGTGTGTGTGTGTGTGTGTGTGTGTGTGTGTGTGTGTGGTACTCTGTGTACCAGGCTGGGGTCAGTGAGTTTGACGGTCATTTCTTCCCTCCTTACATGACATCCCCATCAAAGATTAACAGTGAGAAAAAATTTGAAGCACTAATGGAGGCACGCGGTGTACTCATATCATGGTGGAGTTACAGCTGTCATCACTAATGCTGCCACTGGGCAACCACACACACACACTGATGTGACTCACACTCTACTGTCCATCGGCTGCTGACAGATGGTGCACAGAGTAGAGCAGGGTTAAAGAATTAGAATCTGCTCATTCCCATAAAAACAACCCACCTCCCACCCTGACACCCCCCCCCAAAAAAGAAAACTGTTAAAAATGAATCGCTCAGCAGCTTTACCACATCTTTTTTCTGTCTGACATCGGACCAGAATAAAAAGTGTGAATCTTTTATGTAATTCTGTTTTATCTAACTATGTAGGTTATTTATTCATTCCTCTGTTTCATTTGCAGAGAAAAGCATGGTCATGTGGAGTTAAACATTTATATAAAGGCAACTCTGGCCCATTTTTGAAAGATAATATCGTTCGGAATTTGTAGGGACAAAAAAAAAACAAAAAAAAAAACAAACAAACCATAAAACAAAAAAAAAAAACCAGCACAGCAGTAATGTCCCAGCAGCTCGCTACCCAGACAGAGACAATCAAGAGGGATCAAATATCAAAGCATCACGACGGCAGTGACTGGCAGAGCTGCATTGCATTACATTACATTACACTGCATTAAAACCAGCAAGAGCTAAATCTCATCCAAAATTAAAGGGTCTGTCCCTTTTAAACAGAGGACTAACAGCATGTTCAGTGCTGAAGTACAAGAGCTGAAAGATGTTTTTTTTTTTTAAGATATGACACATAAGTGTTAACAAGTGTTGTTGAGATATGGTCTGAGAGGGTGGGTTAGAGACAGAGGAGAAGAAGAAGAAGAAGCTCAGTCTTGTCCAGGTTGAGATGTAGGTGATGTCTTCCATACAAGCAGTGAGACGTCCAGCTTACGTGTCGGATGGGGTGACTGAGAAGAATAGCTGGGTGTCGTCGGCGTAGTGGTAGTAGTCAAACAAGTGTATAACAGCACTGATTGTGTAGCGGGAGACGAGGAAAGGGGCCGAAGACGGAGCCAGACAGCCAGTCCGTGAGGACAGAGCAGAGGGAGTTTGCTCTGGCGAGGGTCATCTGAGTTGAGTGGCCTGCTTTAAAAACAGACTGGTTGGGGTTTATCAGACTGTTCTGTAGAGAGTAAGAGAAACAGCGTGCTCTGATGTCTTGGAGAGAAAAGGATAAAGAGATGCAGGTCTGTGGACTGAATCCCTTTGGGCTCCTGGAGCAAACATAAGCTGCTGGGCCCCTGTTTACAATCTGTTTCTCTTGCTCTCTGTGTAGTGTGTGTGTGTCTGTGTGGGCAATAATTGTGGATTATATCTTACACGAGACACGCAGTAAACATCCAGTGTGTGTCAGTTTTTGGTTTTTTTTGTTAGTTAAGATAAGGACTCATCTTTACATGTTAGTCCCTGTGTCACAGCTGTAAAAGGATGAATGGGAAACATTTTACTAAACTTCAGGACAATGTTTGTCTCTGCTGTGGACGTGGAAGGAATAACTGGAGAAAGAGCAGGAAGCCACAGACATTTTCTGTACCTTTGTTTCTCAGTGGAAATTCATTTTCAGTCTTTTTTTAAGATCAGACACTTTTAATGAGCGAGTTCAGCAGACGAGACAGATGCAACACAAGTATGAGAAACGCTTCCTGTAGCTGTTAAGTGTCAAATAAAAAAAAAAACAAAACACAGCACAGGATTTTAACTGTAAAAGTTTATTTTTGATAAAATTAAACAACTTGATACATCATCATATACAGACGGTAGACTGCCTACAGCAAGTTTCACACCTCCAAAATTACATTAAAAAACAGTGAAGCTGGAGGTGAGGTTGATTTTTTTTCCCTCCAGGAATATCATCATCATCATCATTATCATCGTCATCGTGTCCTATAAATATTTGGTACAAAAAAAAAGAATGAATTATAATATAAAGAAAAATATGTGGACATTTTTTTTTGTTTGAAGCCTTCAGAGCAGACCACGGTCACAAAACACAACTGGAACAAACCGCAGCTTTTTACTGGAACTGCCAAAACACAATACAGACCCCTGGTATAAAATCAGAGGAAGAGAAAGTCTAAATCAGGAACTCATCCTGACGTCACACCCCTCACATGGAAACTAATGTTTTTTTTTTTTTAACATGGCACTGAGGTTGATTGTTGTGATTTAATGTAATGGGGTTTTTTTTAATGTGATATCAAAGCAAACGATGAATTCACTTGTTCACGACACGGGCTGAATAAACCTAAGCAAATATACCAGTGAAGGTGGAACACAGTTTCTTTTCTCATGCGTCAAACAAAAGCAGTGAGTGAATCCTGATCTGTGCCAAAAACATAACAACAACATTTGTATCATACCCTCCAACTATGTGAGAAAACAGGTATGTGCAGGAAATAACATGAAGCTGAAAATGAAGATGAAGGACATTCAGTAAATGCTGGCTGTGAAGTAGGTCTGTCACTTTTTCAAAAAATCAGTTTTGAACCAATAAGGAGAGGTAATTTATTGATTGGTCTGCTGTCTGTGAGCTGTCTGCTGCCTTCATTTATTCATTATTCATGTTCACTTCATTCATTTGAAGGCAACTCACACGGCCTCACGCTGGTCCATTCATTTGCCTCTGCCGTCTCTCGGCTGACAAGCTAACAGGTGACTTTGGATTAGTTGCTGTGTTGTGGTAATGTTACCGTAAAGCAGTCGTTCATCTTTCAGTTTCTCCATCTGTGTTGCTGAGTCTAAAATTCTCAGTTGGTTTGGAAGTTACTGAATCCAGCCACAAAATTGTTTTTACACTTTGGTTCAGAAACCAGAGTGGCATCAAGCTGCTGTTGTGGCTAACATGTTACAGAGAGTGACACTAACATCCATTTGGAGTTAGGTTTGTGTCCGTCTGATGAGTGTAATTCAAACAGTCACTCTCCCTTTGGCTGTGTTTTTTTTGTTTTGTCTCCATTGAGTCCTGAGAAAAACTCACTGTCAGCTAAATGTTTTGATATGTTCACCAGGTCGTCATAAATTTTTTCTGGTGTTCGGTGTTGGTCAGGTGGTGGAACACTGAAACCAGCTGCCTGCTGCTGGAAACGAGACTGATGATGATGATAATGCTCGATGTTTGGCTGAACCGGAACAGTGCGGTGAAAACCAAAACAATGAGCCGAAAGACGCTAAAACGCTCGACTGAGCTGAGGAGAACTGCAGAGTTTGTGACAGCAGAGTCTGAATTGTCAAAGAAAAAGTGACAGTCCTACTGTGGTAGGAAGGTAGGTGTCCTTCATGTACATGTTATGAAAATACTTCAGCACTGTTCGACACGTGTCTGTATGAGATCTGAAGTTGTTTTCCATGGGGAAAAAAAACCACTCCAGTAAAATCAAAGATTTACAGAACTTAGTTTGGTTCCAATATAACTCAACCACAGCTCTGACACAATAAACACTTAATCAAGAAGCTAAGAATCTAGAACTGATGCTTTTAACATATAATTTCTTTTAATGGGCAGCACAAAAAAACAAAAAAACAAAAAATCTAAAAACCTGCGTAAACATAAAGAAATCAGTGCATTTAGTCATACGAGTTGTCTTTTACTCTGTGTCCCGAAGAAGGCGACTTTCAAGCGAGGACCCTTCAGAGCAGCTCCTCTGGAATGTTCATTTTGTACAAGATAGCAAAAACGACAAAGAGCAATCATGTAAGAGTTGTCCGCCCCCTCCAGTCTCAGCCAGCCTGCACGGCGTCCACAGTTCAGCTCGAAGGGCAGCAGAAGGGCACTTAGTTAAAAACAAAAAAAAAAAAAAAAACAACCAACAAAAATAGTGTCTTCCCCACACTCCACTTCATATCGGCAGCGGTAAGTGTGTCTGCTCCAGTTCTGAAATAACTACACTGGGGTTTTGTTAACTGACCTGGCTCCAAACGATCCATTCAGTCTGCCCTGAACGGCACATTTAAAGCCACAAGAAACACTCTGCTAAATGGTTATTTGGTGACCCAGGAGAGATTAAAGCCAAACCTGAAAGTCCAGTTTTGATTTTCAACTCCCCTCAGGCCTGAAATGAGTCTTTGAAGAGGTTCACACTGGTGAAACTGAAGATCTTTGGCTCCACCGCTGAGCTGGTTGATTTACATCCCAAAAACAGACATTTTTGGACCTTTGGTCCCTTTTTGAAAAAGACGTGGTATAATCTCCATTTTTGGATCCGTGTGCAGTGAAGGCAGGTCAAAGATCAGGTGGCGTTCTCGAACATCCCATTAAAATGGAATTAACATCTGCCAGCACATCTGTTGGTTCTTCATGTGGAGTGTGTTTGTCTGTGTTTTTAAAAGTTCTTCCGTTTGCTTAAAGCTCTTCAGCAACATTTACAATCTCTTAGGTTGAGTTTGTAGTTGGACCCGGCTGTCCTCGGCCCTGCGCCGCTCAAAATGTTACTGAACTTGTCTTTGACATGGAAATGTGTGCGTGTATATGTGTGTGTGTGTGTGTGTGTGTATACGTGGTATCTTTGTTAGGAGAAGTCACTGTCCTCGCCCCCATACAGGTCAGCTAGTTTCCTGAACCTAGGCCCCCAGTCACTCAGGTAGTGGTAGTCCTGCTCAGCCTCAGACGAAGCTGAGCCCAGCGAGCTCAGTGACTCAGCCACTGAGCCTGCGCCCTCGTAGGCGTAGGTGGCCAGCGAGTCGTACGGCGGTGCTGTCGGGTTACAGTCGTTCTCCAGGACTCTCTGGTTGATGAACTCGCGTACGTCCCCGTTATCCCGTGATGCCAGACTGACTGGCGGCATGATGAGGCCAGAGGCAGCTGGGGCAGGCCGGCAGTGTGGTGGGTACAGGAGGGTGTCGGTGGGGATGATGTCACGCCTCTGTTTGGCAGATTCCTCCAAGGCGGCGGCGGCGTCCGGGTGCCGCAGCGCTCCGATGTCAAAAGCCTGGGTGTCTTCTTCGCCGCCGCCTTCGTCGTTGTAGCTCACCACGTTGTCCCTGACATCCTCCTTGGAGATGATGAGAGGTTCCTGCTTCCTGTGGCGTTTCAACGCCGTGAACAGAACCACGATCACTGAGGAGACAACAGCAGAAAGACATGGTGACATCGCTACAGTGAAGTCATGAAGATTTATTTAGCGACGCTAATGACTTCCCGCATGTAAAACAAGGACTTGTGGCCTACAAGTGAACGCTGGGCTTCTGAAATGCTACATGAACACAACTGACAGCTTAAGTCCACTAAAAGGGTGCGTTGGATTTATGCTGCAGTGCGAAGAAAATGCTACAGGAGAATAGCAGCAGACTGCAGTTGGCTGCCAGGACTAGTTCACCGGCTTTGTTTCATTTTTTTTTAGTAACGGTAACAGGAAGCACTGTATTACGTGACAACGTAAAGACGATCAAGTAAAACAGTAAGGTCTGGTGTGAAAATGTGCATCAAAGCTCATCTCGATACATGCCAACACGTGGAGCTCTAAACAAGGCGTAGACGCATTATATCCCAAAATGAGTGTAAAAACACGGGGGCTGCACAGGCCCCGGTTACAGGCAGCCAGAGAGGAGAGCAGCCTTTGATTTCAGAGAGGGCTCAGCCATAAATAATCATGCAGAACATTTGATTGGCTAAGCTCATGCAGGCTACTTTGAATTTAAATCAAGTAAGAGCAAGAGCACAGTGGCAACAAGAAAGAGCAGACGCGGAGTTAAGGTCAGGGAACTGAAATAACCAATAATGCATACACAATAGCACCGCAAACCACAGCGTGAAATGTCTGCGAAGGAGGAGGAGGAGGAGAGCATGAGCCGCGATGTGAAGGAGAGAGTATCAGATACTGAGAGTAAAGGTGGGACAGAACGAGTATGGCAGTTACTGTACATCATACACAGGAGAGGGGGAGATGAAGATGTCTGGTGGCAGATGAACAGATGCAGAGAAGGGAGAGAAAAAAAAAAGAAATCAGTGATGTGACGGTTGAGGTGATGATGAATACATTCATATGCACATGGATGATACAAAAATACTGCAGCTTGAGGCTGTGTTTTGATGAACACGTTAAATATAATTCCAATTCCACAAAATGCCATTTCTCTAAGGAACCAGACCGGAGTGAAACATTCATGGTATAAATACACGTTTGGAGAAGTTCGATCTACATGTGTTGTCGTGCGGTGAGAACATTAGTGCGTGTATTTTTGCACACGGAGAACACCACAGCAGGACTCAGTAATCAGATCAAACCCCGTCAGCACTCTCTGCTGTAATTTCTTTTCTCTGGTGTTCATTCCAGTGGAGAGCACTTGAAGAACTATTGTAGCTGAATATGAGCAGCAATCCACACTGTAGTTTGCCCTCAGCTCACTTTTGGAACTGCTGGCTATTACATATCCACACCTTCTATTTCAGGGCCACTGGTGGAAATGATGTTCTTACGGATAACCTGCAGGTCTGGGCCACGTGTGACGCTCAGGGGCCAACATGTTGTCATACTAAAGTGTTTTATCATACTGAACTGTGTGCCATGGTGCCAGTGTTATACTCTATCATGGTTTATCACAGTGTATTGCATCATCCTGGGTCACACTGCATCACATGGTGTTATATTGTATAGTATAATCTTATGCCATATTGCATTTTTTGTACTGTGTCGTAACATAATATGTTGAATTGTGTTGTATCCAGCCTCATATCACATTACACTGTACTGTATTGCATCTTTGTGTTGTATTGTGTCGTTCTGTTGGATCAAATCATGCTGTATTGTGTAGTGTCACGTCATGTTGTATTATATTGGTTTGTATCATACTGTTTCTTGTTTGATATCACAAAGTGATGTATTGTATAGTTTCATATCATATAGGTTCAAGGTCATACTGTATTGTGCCTTGTCGTATTTGTATTGTACTGCGTTGTATCATTCTGTATGGCCCTGTGTTGTATTGTACAGTGTCACTGTCATATTGTGTGGCACCACACAGTGTAGTAGTATCCAAAGTTGTATTGTAACATAACTTGTCATTTTGCATTGTGTTGTTTTAAGTGGTACCATGTTGTATGGTGCTGTGTTGTTCTGTGTCAGTACAGTCTGGACTGTACTGTGGTGATGAAGCTGTATCTCCTGCATCACAAACATTAAACAACACGAAGACGCTCTGTTCTCTCTGTGATACACGTAATAAAACGTCAGTCTGTGTTGAACAGGACTGGGCTCACTCTGATTCTAACATTTGTCTGACTAAAATAATCAGATTAAAGAATCTGCATGACCACTTCTTTCATACAGCGTTGCCTTAACTAGGTTTAGGAGGAGTTATTACTGTGTATGTAAACTCAGGGTGTGTGTGTGTGTGTGTTGATGGCTGGCTGCTCTCATCTCTCTGCGCTCATGCAAGTGTGGACACTGCATTACAGCACTGCCTACCTCCTGTGTGTGTCTGTGTGTGTGTTTCCACTAAGTCTGCAATGACTGCACCTTCAGAGGCATAAATATGTATTCATTTTCCCAGCAGCTCACTGGACTGTGACCGCTGCATGAATAAGAGGATAAGTGGGGATGTGGTGGCAGACGAGATGTGCTCATTTCCATACGAGGTTTGATTCTGACAAGCAGCAGCAGACTGGAGCTCTGAACCAACATTGTTTTCCATTACAGCAAATGAGGGAGTACAATGGCTGCTTGTGCTTATGATACAGTGCAAATGGAACCACCACGTTGTGTGGATGTGTTTAATGTCATATGTGTTGTAACGGTTCTTCTATTTGATTTTTATGCAAAAATATGATATAATTTTTTTGTGCGTTATATGCAAACGTGTATGTTCCTTTGTTTAATTCTTTTTCTGAAAACAAACTTTTTGGGTTTTATCTTTAGTATAGAGGAGGGCTAGGAGTAGAAAAAGTTACTATTGTTTGTCTTATTTGTGTGACTCAATAGAAAAAGTACTGCTGGTGCTGGAGGCTGGCTTTGGAAGCTTTTTGGCATTTTATTTATAATGATTTATTTGTATTTATTTTTCATTCAGTTTTACTTGTATTTACTTTGTATTATGCAATGTATTTTTGTGGTTTACCCATATTATAAAAAAATGACATAACAGCTACATCAAATGATTTTTTTTCCTGAAACAGCTAAGCAAAAACTCCATCTGCTGAGGAAGACAGGGATACACCACCTGGACTGGTATCAGGTCCAACGCTGACCTTATCAGGGCAAATCAGTCATTGGCCATGATGTGGCTGATCCGTATTAACTACAACGTCTTTGCCAATGTCATTATAAAATTATTTAGAGAGCTTTTCCTAATGTATTATTATAGTATTACAATATTATTATTGAATTACTAAAACATTTCTTTAGTCACAGAGGGCTGCCAGCTCAGTTTTTAGTGCCACAGCAATCTCTGGCTTTGTGTTACTGTAAATAAAACTAATTCCAAAGATAAAGTGGATCTACACTCACTCATTTTCTCACATTACCACACAAATCTTCTACTACTTCTACTATACATATACAATGTATTTTTTTCATATTCTAGTGCAATCACTTTCTTTTGGTGTTACCCTGTGTTGGTCGAACAGAAAACTGCTGGTGGATCCTGATGTACTCAAACATCACACACACACACATTTTTCTCATACTTACTCAGCAGAATGATGGCACACAGGAGGATGGCGATGAGTGCGCCAGTGCTGAGGCCAGGAGAGCTGCTGAGAGCCTCGGAATTACACAGCTCCATGTTGCCTTCACGGTCGCAGGTGCACACCCTCACAGTGAGGGTCCCGGTGCTGCTCTGCATGGGGTAGTCGCCGTCAGTAATCACCACAGGAACCAGGTAGACGCTCTGGTGAAGGCGGCTATAGCTGGCTCGACGTGTCATGATGCCGGCAGTGTTATCTGAGTTCGAAAAAAAATTCCTGTTAGGAGATCAGTGTGGCACACCTGCCGTGCGCAGTGCGTCTGATACTTTGTCACACAGCAGAGGTGTGAATAAAAATCAATTTATTACCAGGTTGGAGAGAGAAATGTGGGTGCAACAAGGCATTAGTCACTCACTTCTACCTCACTGAGGAGACAAAGCACGGGAATAAATCCGTTTTATGACGTGGGGAAAAGGAACTATCAAAAAACAATATATTCACTTACCCCCTACAAAAAATTTACAATAACAAATCAAGAAGCTTAGATGAACTGTCGATAGGGTACACTGCTTCAGAACATCCAAACAGCTGATCACATTACAGAAACAAAGCTGTTTCTCACCTCACTAATGTGGAAATCAGCAACTTTCACATCTTCAAATCACAAATCTAATCAATCATCTTCTTCTTTTTTTTTTTTTTACCTCTCTTTATGCGCTAATAGGAAACTGCATTTAGTCACAAAGTGCCTGGATCATAATCACTAAATGTGTAGTATCACAATAATTATAATATTCTGAGTAAACAGAACTGCTTTCATTCATGAGCGACCTGCCAGGCTCTGGATGTATGATGCTGCTGATAACAGCGGGTACTGTAAACAGTGGTGCAGCTGACACATTGGTTGTGTGTGTATACTCCTTTTTTTCTCCGATGACTTATTTTATTGTTTTTGTTTATCAGTGGGAAAGATAAAAAGGCTCTTCCTTTGTGAAAGATATTGAAGCAGTTCACAAAGCCTGTTCCATGATATTTATGGGATTAATTTAATGCACTGTATCAGAAGGCCCGTGTCTGGTGAAGCGTTACCTACCTCCATTGTCTCGGACAGTGAAGTTGCTGCGGTGCGTCCCCTCAGGAGCCAGGCTGAAGAAAAACTTGTGTCCCGACGACGGCTCATCGGCATCAACAGCACTTACTGTCTGGATCCGCTGTCAGAGACACCAACATCCATTAGCAAGGACATCCCAGTGGAGTTAAGTGAATTAAGAGCAGTCAATGAGTGGAAAAACACTGGGAGGGTTAGAGGTTCCATTCACAGTGACAGTACAAGCTGCTGCGCTCGCTGCGTGTGCCAGCAGAAAAGCTTGGAAATCATCAGGATCATGTGTCTGTGCCAAATAAGCCGTTAATATCTCTGTCAACAGTACAGCTCATAAAATGATATATTACACTGACACAGGATAATGAACTGCACATTGCTGCTTAGTTTACTGAAGCAATTCAATGAAACGGCAAATTCCATATTTTACTTATCATATATGTCTAGTTTCCGTTTTTTTCAGTTCCTGTGCTGCTGCTTTACACATGGTAACGACGCAGCTCGTCAACATGTTTCTTCAGTCATTCTAATCAGCGTGTTGCTTTTCTACACGATTATTAGTTTGAAATCATGTCAGCGCCATTTTCTTGGTGACTAAGTCTATAATTTCTTTGCCATCCTTCAGTATTTCCTTTAGTTAAAATGTGACTAAATACCCTGACAGAGGAGAAGTGGATTATGCTAACGTTGCGGTTTCAGAAGTTTTCTTTCGGGTGTTTTGATGCTTCTTCCCCACAGCGTAAACTTGTCACCATTGCTATCCATTGTAGCCGACTCAATTCAAGCTGAGCACAGCTGCTGTTCTCTGTGAAAGAGCACGCTGCAAACTTTTTTACAGCTACCTTTCAAGTCTACAGGGAGTGAGAGCTTCACACTCCAAAGATAAATTCTGGGTGGGGAAATCGCTTTAAGTTGACAGCAGATCTCCGTGTAATCTCAGTGGCTTTCTGGGTGTTGGATGGATTCAAATTTAGAAACAATGAGCTTATGGGTAAAATGAGCTCCAGTTATGAAATAAACACTAGGCATCCAGATATGTACTATCTGTGTTATTTAAAAAAAAAAAAAAACAACAGCTTAGGGCTGGGTATGGATATCAACAGGACACCTTTGTTATCAATAGCATACATACATCTTAGATATTTCACCTTTTTCTATTTAACAAAATATACCAGCATACATAGACAGAGAGATAGATATACTTTACTCATCTCTTAAGAGAATTTTTTAAGTAGTGTTAGTGTTAAATAAGGAAGGTTACCTAAATAAAATATAATCTAATGTTAGCCAGTGAACGCTAATGTTGGTTTGTGTCTGCTGGACAAAGCACTGACTGTTATTGCTGCTGTTTTTGGTAACTGTTGTTGGGGGAGTTGTGTTTTTGTTCCTGTAATTTCTCAGCTCGTGACTGCATATGTTTTTTTTTTTGTGCTTTTTTAACTCGGGTCTAGTTGAATAGGAGAAACTAGCTGAGAGATTAAAGGCTTTAACAAAGATCTGTGCCAATAACACACACGTGCACACACACACACACACACACACACACACACACACACACACACGCTGAACAAATCTGGAACCTGAGGGAAGCAGTGGAGGATATCCAGTGAACAAATACTTGATGATTAACAGTGATGGGCAGATGAAAGGGCAGAGGAATTAAAGGATGAAAGGGTGGCAGGATGACAGGGCTGTGCGCAGATCAATGGCAGGAAGCCACCATACTGAAGAACGTCAAGCTGATGTTGGGTGTACGCGTGTGTGGCATCAGCATTGTAACTGCACCGAATGGTGTTTTGTTGTCTCGTGTTTAACCTGTCATGTGTGTCTGTGCTTGTGTGTCCACACATACAGATTTGTGTTTTTATCCTATTCATTGTTAAATTATATTAGATACATAATATGTTTATGTGTGTGTGTATGTATAAAACCCTATCTACAACACTTGAAATGTGAAAGCTCCTGTCAGGGTCCATGACAGATTAGCTCATCAGCTACCACAAAGGAAGAACCCAAGAATCCTCAAGGACCACAAGCAATCAGCCCCTCAGGGCCAGGACTGTGTGTGTCTATAGTATGTGCACATGTACAAGCTCGAGCACTTTAATGCAATGAATCATATCAAGTGGTATTACAGCAGAGCACAGTTGCACTAAGTACTGTTTAAAGCACTGCAATTCAGATATCTGAAGGATAAAATATTCAGAGTTACAAAGGTCTAACAAAGGCAAAGTCTGTTCCCCTTGGACTGTAAAGTCAGTCGATTAGGAAGCTCGAGGGGAAGCTAATTAAAAATGATGTACTGTATGTCAATACCTTAATTGGCTCATTGGCTGTGTAACACCAAAAAACAGGGAATAAAAGTTAGTTCTCCACAAAAAAAACCCCTCAAAACCATGAGAAAGGAAACATTCCTGATTCATGGAGCCGTTTGTGTAAGTTAAAAAACACACAGATTGCACTGATGCACTTTTATGCTTCTGATGTGAAAAATCCTCTAATAAAACCCGGAGACATGTTGGCCTATATTCATCAAACCCAGTACAAGGGTCACTGTGGTGGCAATGGCTGATTCCATGTGAATGCAGTGTTTTTCTGTTCATAAAAGGGGATTACCAGCTCACTTTAGCCTCTTGGACTCAGCATGTCCCATAAGTGATTCACAAAAGCCATCACTGCATAATAACTGCGGTACCACCTGCTATGGGCGGGCTGTAGAACCAGCTTCAGATTCTGTATGGGAGGTCATTCCAGTTCAACGTTCCACACAGAGCCCCATTATCAATCAGTGGTCGCTACTAATGAGAGTCTTAGAAACCTGATCTGTGTTTATATACTGCAAATACAAACTTATGCATACTGAGTATTTTATAAGCTGATTCCAGTCATTTCAGACTCACTCATTCATTCATTCATTCATTCATTATCCCCTTAAGGGTCATGGAAGCCAATCCCAGTCAATGTTGGGCAAGAGGCAGGGTCTCCAGTCTATCACAGGGCTGACACGTAGAGACAAACAAGCATTCACACACACATTCATGGACAATGGACAATTTAGAGTCACCAGTTAACCTAAACCGTATGTCTCTGAACTGTGGGAAGAAGCCGGACGACCTGGAGGGAACCCACAGTGACGGGTCGACAAACACAATCAGTCAGATGATCGGACAGGTTGTAAACAAATAGTTTGTCTGTATTATCTAAAGCACTTTATATAAATTGAAAGGAAGAGCAGCTGGAATGTCTTTAACTCACTGTCCGAGAAAACTGTGCACACACGTAGAGGAGGTCAAAGCTGAAAGAGGAAGTCAAGATGTAAACTGTGATGGATGCTAAAAATAGAAAGTCTGGGTAACAACTTCACTGTTCATCTCTGTTTTCTCTTGATGCTCCTCCCACTTTCCACACTAAACTAGCCTCTCTGGCCTTAAGTTCCATTTGAAGATCTCTATTCAAAGCTCAAAGGCTGAAGCTCTGTAGGAGCTGGATGATTCAGCAGGAGAATGACCCTAAACATCAAACTGAATCTACTACAGAATGACTTCAATCAAAGAAAATCCACCTATTTTTAGTGACCCAGTCGGAACTTTACCCAACAGAGATGCTGTGGAATGACCTCAGAGAGCCGAGGAGGTTCGACCAGTTATTAAATCCAACGTTCGCTTACTGTTTCTACCAGTATTGTTAATTTTTGATGGGTGTGATCAATAAAAAGACTGACATGACTGACATTACTACAGAAAACCAGTTCATTTCAGAGGGTTCACATCCTTTTCCTTGTCACTGTATGTGCATGGAGTTTGCTATAAAGGAAGAGCTAAATGAACTATTTTTTTATAGCAGGAACACTCTCATATGAAAGCTGAACTACTTAAAACTGTGTGTTCCTGATCAATATGTCCAACACCAGCCAGACAGCCAGACTCACAGCAGCTAAGTGTTTATAGAGTTAGAATAACACTATTTTTAGTGTCTTTAAGATGATGTTAGTGTTACACGGATGGGATTATTATGTCAATTTTTTAAAATCTAATATACTTTCTCCCTTACAGTGCAGTCCTGTCTTGTTCCACTGCCTGGCCCAGCCTGTCATTTCTCCCCACAGAGAGCCCCTGCTGGCTCAGGTGAATAATTAGCAGCTTCTCCATAAATCCTCAGCAGCCACACTAACTAGCTGATTGCTGAGGAAATAACCTGTGTTTAAAGCAGGATGTAATGAAATTACTGCTTTTTTTTTTTGTTTTTTTTTTTTGTTTAATAAATTGCTATTACTGTTTTGTTTGCCAACAAGAAGCACAAAGAAAAAGGCATGGACCTAAAGTGAGGCTCTGATAGGGCAGCAGTACTCTGTTTCTACTTTGGAGCGGTTTCAGGTACAATACATAGATTTGCTTTGCTTTGAGGTTAACGAGGATTTTAATTAACCTTCTGCCATTGCTTTTGCTGGTAAAAAATGACAAACATAGCAGGTGAGACATCACTAGTTAATGTTAATTCTGTGAGTAAGTTAATGAAGCAAAAACATTTGGTTGATGTGCCACCTGCGTGATTTTTCAGTTTAGAAAAACCAACAAAGTGGAGAGTTTTCTCTGGTGAAATGACTTTGCTGCTTCATACCCATTTTCAGGAGTGAGACTCTTACAGTTAAACCTTCACATGCATCGTCTTATTCATTTAAGCTCATCAACTTCATAGTTTGTTTGGAGCAAGAACATCATGAAAAATAAGAAGTGCTACAGTCAGTAGGCTGCAGCTGTTATTTTAACATAGATACATATCTAATCAACACGTTACATCCTCAGCTCCTCAGCTCGTTTTCAGGTTGTAGCTGGGTGTGAAAAATAATTAGGTTACCACTCAAAAAGGAACTGTGTCCACCTTTCCACCAGCAACAGATTTAAAATACTCTGGAGCTCTAACCTGAGGCTTTGATTGGTCAAAGGACAACCAATCCTGATGCTGCTTAACCCCCATCGAGTTTGGTTTCAGTCAGAAAGAAGACATATATTGTGCTCCAGCACACAGTGACTTCACTGCTGCTGTAGATCTATCTGATGCAGTATTTGAAGTGATGGATGTGAAGTGATGAAGCTTGTCGTACCTGACCAGCCTTGGTTCTCTCGCAGACAAAGGTTTCATAAATGGTGGCGAAGGTGGGAGCGTTGTCGTTGATGTCCAGCAGGCGGATGTAGACGGGAACGTGGCTGCTCTGACGGGGATTATCTGAAGGGAAACACAGGAAAACTCAACACCCTGCTCTACTTTCACGCACTTCTACACCCAACTGTCCAACGGATAGCTCACACTGAGCAGCTCAGCAGCTCCCGTTGAGGGCACCTTCAGTCAGTGTCAGCAAAGTTAGAGCGTTAGTCATCCACTTTTCTCAGTCATGAAAACACAAAATAAAACACAACAAGACAGAATACATAAAAACAGGCTAAATTTGTGAGCCCATGTCCAAGCAGTTGGTTTACAGAGAACTGTAATTTTCACAGCGTGTCTCAGTTCAAGCTAGGAAACCAATCAGACTGAGGTTATTTGATGTTAATGAAACCTGAAACTTCTGTTCTAATTTTTTAAAAATTATTATTATTTTTTTCTTCCTAAAAGGCTCAAATGTTTTGTCACTGATTACCAGATATTCATCAGTGTCCAGCAGTGACTCAATGCTTAGCAGCACTGAGTCACTTTCAACAGATCCATAGATAGATTTATGTTTGGTTTTTTTTGCTTTACATTGGCTGTAGAACAGAAATAATGAGCAAGAAGCTAAAAATGACAGCTGTGTATGCAGTCTGATATTAGCTATTTCCCTGTGCCTTGTACATTCAGTTCCTCTTCAGGATATACAGCACGGTGAACTGCATGATGAGCACAACCAATCAACATCAAATCAAAGTGTCTCAGAGGTGATTTTTTCTTCTTCTCTTTTTCATAAAGAAGTAGATTAACACTAAAAAAACACTGTTTAAATCTGTGAATGAATCATCAGTAAACTGATTGATCTGAGCTTTGATTCTCTTCACCACCAGATATTCATGATAACTGCTGTTGTGAATGAGAATCAGTAAATAATTAAGGATTAAAAGCCAAAATATTCCTTCTCATGGTGTCTGGACAAGTATGTAGTTTATTTTTTATGTTGTTAGGTCTGATAGGTATTTGCCTTTGACATTTATCTCTCCTCTACAATAAATGGCAGTGACAAAAATCTGGATTCTGTCCAAAGTGTCCTTTCCAAGAGAAAGCCCCTGCTTTTCAAATAATCTGCAGAATTAATTGTGGTCATATCAATAGTAATTATTTCTTCTGGAGAAATGAGTTCCATTGAGGACCGTCCATGTTTAGCTCTGTAGATTGTCCAGAGTAAGCCTTTGTTTCTAGAAGACAAGTTGCTCTGAAATGCCTGAAACTGCATTTCTCCCATTTTATTGGAACGGCAGCAAAAGGCCTTAGAGAAGGATTTCTGAAAACCTGGACTGAAGCTCTCTACTTATGCTAAATGAGATTTTGTAATTTGAGATGAACAGCTCCTTTACTGTTTCCCACTCAGTCGGCCCTGTACTCAGTGATATACCACTTGTCATTGAATTCCCTCCAAGATAAGTGACTGTGACTGATACACTTGTGGCACCAGACACTCTGTCTGGCCTCATACATTTGTGCTCCACATCAATACATCACATCATATCTGCAAACAGCCCTGTCCCCGTGCTGGACTTACTGAACTCAGTGGCAATGACTGAAATATTATGCCAGGCAGTCTCTTCTCTGTCCAGGCTTTTGAGCAGGAACACAGACCCATTCCCAGGATGGACGTTGAACAGGCGGTCCATGTCGGTGCGACGGTCGATAGAGTACCTGTAAGGAGCAAGACAGCGAGAAGGTGAGAAAGGGCTAAGTTAAGCCAGTGGGTGGGATGAACTAAAGTAAGCCTTGTTTGTGTGGAGGCCCATCAGGTGGCCACTGCAGCGAGGGGAATAATTGATTTCTCTCAATCTACTGTATGATGGAGGCGAGCCCTCGGGTCATAGAGCCAAGTCAAAAGTGATGTGGTGTGAGGTGGAGGTGCTGTAGATCAAAGGTACAGTGTGAACTCACAGACTTTCATTGCTGTGGGCCTGAATGTGACATGAAGCTGTTTTGTTGCTTCCCCCAGAAATACGCAGTATAAAATATGACCAGACAACATGTTTTTAATTGTTCAAATGAACCTGTACTAGGCCTGTGAACTCATAAATAATATAAATTACATATTAGTGAAAATAGAAATAATAATTGCTGTTTGCTATAGCAACAACACATCACATGTAACACACAAATATCTCAATTAACCTATGCCTTTGCTAAAAAAAAAAACAGAATTTTGCACTGAAAACAAAATATGTGCAGAAAATTGAGAAGATTACTATCAAGGTCACGTTTGTGTGTTTGGTACAGAGATGGAGTCAGGACGTGGTTAGCCAACCCTAATTCACAAATACACTCACCAACCCCTCACTAGTTAACGCATGTTGCATTTATTTGATCTTTAAATAAAAAGCAAATGCAGAAACAACAACTTGTGGTTTCAGGGTGATATTGTGCTGTAAAGTTTTCTGATCTGTTTATTTCTGTGCTGCAATCAGAGCCAGGCTCTCTGCATTCACTCTTCATGAATGCTAGCTGCACTACTTTGTACCTGAGGTTCATCTCAGTCTCTAAAAGACAACAAGTAAGTGAATTTCTTAAAAGACTGAATGATTCCACTGAACTGCATTCAGGAACTGGAGTTCCTCGCAAAAGTCCGAATACGATGTGATCAGGTGCTAAACTGGCCAGTCAAATATGGACAAAGACACATTTCTGGTTGATTACTGAACACGAAGACATGATACTTCTTAAACTCTGAAGTGAATTCTAAACCAAGAAGTGATGTACAAACTCTGATCTGTTAGGTTGGACAAAAAATGTGTGTGTGTACCCTGTTATTCAAACAGCTGGAATCCCCATAAGCTGCTCCCTAGAACGACCACTGTACAATCCTATGTTAGCGACCATAAACCAGTATGCATCTGGAACTGACAAAGTTTGCTCCAAGGTAAAACGCTAACTAATGTTAGCCGTTAGCTATCGTGGCGTGCTTTAAACAAATGGAAAAACTGGATAGCTTAGTTTTGCTGATAACGATTAGATAACAGAAGCTGCAGGGAGTCATAACTAAATGTTAACTTAACATAAAACATTATACTGACTTACTGAGCTGTGCAAGAGTATTAACGTTCCTGTATGTGGTGCGAAAGCTTGACAGGCATGGCAAGGGGTGGAACTTAACGAAGGGTCAATTGTGGTGCACTGGAAGATGCTGCTCTCTGTCCTCCCCTCACTTTTCATCTCACTGTTCCAAACATCACAGCTCCTTGAACATCTCTTGCCACTGTCTGCGGACTGCTCACAGAGCATTCTCTATTTTTGAACTAGTTGCTGAATGCAGCTATTCACAGCTTCACAGCGCTCCATAGATAATAGAGCTGAGATGCTTTGGCTTCTGTCTTTTTCACCTGCCTGTCAAAGTGGAGGCAAACTGCTCTGTGAACAGGAACTGCACGTCGTGTGGTATATGAACACCGTCGGTAACCTGGATCAAGGCTAATCCACTCAAAAATACAACATCAAACCGCTATCAGCATTTAATTATGTACCATCCATCTTAATTATTGTTTTCCACAAAGAGATATATGAATCTAAAAAGAAAACACTGCCTCAGTACATCCAGGCTTGATCATAATTAGAAAGCACTCAACAGTAAAATAATAGTTCACTGACACAGTGTGAATAGACGATAGAGTCACACACACAAATGCACAAACACAGGAATAATTGGAATTGTGTCTGATTGTGTGTGAGTGTGGGCCCCCAGTGACACAGCATTTTAAGAGCACTCCATGGTCCCATGCTTGTTTTAATTGGAATATGTTCCTCATCAGTTCGCCTGCTTTAAATGTAGAGAAATAAAGACTGAGTTTCAGTCAGCGCTCTGTCCAGCCTGCCGCACTTCATCTCCTGTCAGTTTAACACACTCATTTCGCTGTCACACATACATCATGATTATTTCTTTTTAGCTCACCCTGCACTGCTCTACGCTGTAATTATTTCATCCTAGCTCATCCTTCTCTATGTTTACACTGCACCATTTTCTAAATTCACATTTCTATGCCTGTGTCCTATTACTTTTTTTTTTGGCAATAACTTAAATTGCCTTCTGAGATTTGAAAAGTTTCAACTTATCTTAACAGTCTTGTAACTCTTGATCAATACCCCCTGCAACAGAGCAAATTACTGAGGGCTTTAGGCATTTTATTTTGTAAACATCAGAAAATTCCCAGGATGTATTGATGCCGTTTGAGTAATGGACAATTACTAACAGGAGAGCAACAGAGCTCAAACTATCCTAATGCCAAGCGTCAATAATGAACAGTGCTGCAGTGAGGCAGTGTGATTTAAATATAGGCTGTAGGTGCAGGTTTCTGTTGTGTATGTACTCAGCAATTTTCATTCACAGATGTATAGTGCACGGACAGCTTGGTTTATAATCTTAACCGTGATCGCTATACCACCTATCTTTTAACCTACTTCATATTTCTCCTCTATTTCTCCTTTTTTCACACCCTTATCAGGACTCCTCACAAGCCTTTAGAGAATCCAGATCCATTTGAAGTCAAACTTCATCCAACTTCAGTGTAGTTTTGCTGAGATTTCTAAAATAGCAGAGCAGGAAGTGCAGATATGCAAACTTTCAAATATGACAGCCCTGCACTGCAGAGACAGCTGGCTTCCTGTTTTCAGTGATATTAGCCATTAATTCTTTAAAGTCTAACTGAAGTTAGTCAGAAAGCGATCTGTAAATATATATATATATATATATATATATATATATATATATATATATATATATATATATATATATATATATATATATATATTTTTTTTTTTTTTGGTTATTGAAATGAAGAAAAAAAAAAGAGGTTTGAGGAAATATCAGAAATGCTCCTTTTTTGACAGTGGAGGGAGCAGTCTGAGCCCTGATAGAGGCAGGACAGACCAAGCATACAAACGGCTGGTGCTAACTGAAGCTTGCCAGCCACAGGCAGACTGCATTTTGTTAGCAGTGTTACCGAAGGAAAAAAAGAGCCATTTAGCATGTAAACTGACTGATGCTGGCATTTGCTGATAAGTTTTTAAGGTGTTCGGTGTGCTACAGCTAATTAGTTATCCAGCCTGCGAATTGACAGCAGCTGTGCAACTTTTACCTGGTAGCTTGTTCAACAGGCTGCGGCCCAGGACAAGATTTCTATAAGATGGAGACATTAATTAAAAAGCTAATGGAGGCTGTTGGTGTTCAAATCTTTTTTGGGCTTAAGGCTATAAATTAGTAAACGTGACCATCGGCCTATGACAGAACAGTGACATTACAGCAAAACATGCAATTTCTTTTCAGCGGAATTTTAAAGCAGCAAATTAAACGATTTATATTAAAAAAAACCTCATGACTAATGAGGATCAGAAAATGGGGCTACAGCAGAAAAGTCCCATCCTGACTTCAACACACTATGGATTCACCTTATTTGTCTTGATTTATCTAAATCCTGATGTCACTGGCAGGACATTTCTACACTTTGGGTTTACCGTAGGTCAGGTTAGGTAAAGCTGGTACCACAGCTGTGACCTATTGAGCCCTAATGTTTTATTCTGAATTGGAAAAGAAATTTAAACATGCAACCAGTCCCCATCTGGCTACGCTGCTGTCAGCAGGCTCTGCCAATGACATTTATAATATTACTTCTAAGTAACCGAAAAAAATGATGGCAGTTCGTGGAAGTTTAAATCATAACGGGCTGTGTTTACAAGGTAGTAAAACACTGTGAATTGAAACTACACTTAGAGGAATTTAGAAAAAATAATGTCTGGTGAGACTGCTTCCTAAAGAACGCTGTGAAGACTAAAAATCACTGCCACATAAAAAGATTCCAGGTTTTTCTGTCACTGGTTAATTTCCTTACCTTCTCAGTTGCTAACCTATTTTAGAAGTATTTTAAAAAACAAAACAAATTAGACTGAGGTTTGGCCTTACTTGACCATGCTGCGAGCTCCATCGGGGTCTATGGCGCTGACCGAGCCCACGGCCACGCCCACCTCTGCGTCTTCCTTCACCTCCATCAGATAGCTAGCCTTGTCGAACAGCGGTGG
The DNA here is from genome assembly GCF_017976425.1 of Toxotes jaculatrix. Lineage (NCBI taxonomy): Eukaryota > Metazoa > Chordata > Actinopteri > Toxotidae > Toxotes > Toxotes jaculatrix. The sequence continues at coordinate 2,708,495 of NC_054407.1, forward strand.
CTCGTCCACGTCCTCCACGCCGATCCGAACGGTGGCCATGTCTTTGGAGCCAGCGGACATGAAGCGAGGGTCCACCTGGGTGTTCTGGACCTGGATCTCGACTGTGTACGATGGTTTCTTCTCATAATCCAAGGGCTGCAGAGGAGAAGAGAAACACAGGACAGATTTAAGAGGACTGTTGGGACAGTAATGGTATCCTGGGAAAGATAAAGCATTAACACATTAACACTGCATGGCAAAGCTGAATTTCAATCTACTGTATATATATTAGGGACGGTTCGTCGATGGTACGGTTGAATATGAAACATAAGCACTTAGTTTAGTTTAGCAGCTAAAGCTAAACTAGCCAATAGGGGCAAAAACCATGCAAAGTTAGCATAGCTAACATGCTAATGAGACTGCAGAACTGGTGATGATTCTCTGTGGGCTCATCACATTCCTCATAGTCACTTGATCCATTGCTAATATAAAATTACTGATTTAGTAGACTTTAAATATCTATGAGCCACAGTGAGATTTAGCAGAGCAAATGCTAATTCTGATACCAGTAGCATTATTATCATTATCATTAGTGGTTATTTCAGACCTGGTTTACAGGATGTGCAATACAATTACTGAATTTTTGTGGTATTATGATAAAACCTGTCAAATAATGAACCAGATTAGAATGAAACCCAGACTGAGTTGCTATTATATTGGAGAAGAGTTTCATACTGTACATATTCATAGAAGGCTTGATACCATGTAGAACACCACATTTACTTGTAATCCAGCAAGAGAACTCTTTGTTTCCATATATTATTTAATTTGATAGCTGGAAAGTTGAGCGTCAAAGGCAGAATTTATGGGATGTAAGAACATATCTCTGTTATTGTATCAGGGCTACAGACGGTCTGAATGATTAAAGAATGAAAAGAGCAGCACACATGCAGCCAAAGTGGAAAATCTAACGTTAATACAACTGCGATATAAAGCCCCCGACAGACTCAATCTGATGACAAATGATAACAGTTCTTCAAAAGTGTAAATAAAGTTTGATGAAATGTGTTCCTTGACATCAGCTGTGACAATGCTGCATGGTTGTTGTTTCAAACAAGAACAAAGCTTCTGATTTGCTTGAGCAGCTCTACACGCACCGCCTTTGCTTCCTTGAAGAAATCCTGGATATTGTTCTCATCTTCGTATCCTGCTGACAGAATACCATTACTTCTTTGTTAGAGCCTGCCGAACTTTCTTAGCTTGTGTCAGCAAGAGGAACAAAGGAATTTCTAAATATCAATTGTGATTGTACATCAGTAAACACAGTCTTTGTGAGGACGCTGTGAATCATTTCTAAAATTCAGCACCGTAAAAAGCTCCAGTCCAGTCTATTAGTGCCTGCTGCAAAGGCTAGGACTGAGGGTTGTGAAGGTAAAGATGAATAAGTTTAATTTGGTTTCTTTCATCTGTCAAGCATGCCACGGCTTTGCATATTTAACAGTATGTGTAAAACAGACTACGTGGGCAGGATCCTTATAAGTCGAAAGTGTGGGATCTGCTGACTCACTGCTTCAGAATTAATTTGATTTAACCAATGCCGTGAGAAAAATATCAAGATAATTAAAAGCCGGCCTCATTTGAACGTGGGCATCAGGGAAGCAACGGATTCCACATTATTCACAACAGATGCAGACTTGTGCATTTCATTCTGTGCTATTCAGTGTAAAGCTGCTGAAACTGACTCTGCTATTTATTGTACTTTATATTAATGCAGCTTGTTTAACCTTTACAGAATTTTTTTTTTTTATTGTTATTCCTCCTAATTATTCTTGTTTAGTGCTTTACACTAAAAGTAGTTTATATGTGGTTTTCAGATTAGTGCCTCAAATGTGCTCTGAGACCACAGTTCAGTCCTGCTCCCCCTCACCTTACTAACGGTGATGACTCCCTCCTGGGTGTCTCTGTCCGTGGAGATCTCAAACATGTCCATGCCGTCTCCACTGACGATGGTGAAATACATCTCAGCGTTCTTCCCGATGTCTCTGTCGGTGGCTCGAATCCTCCCAACTGGAGTGCCAGACTTGGATGACTCAGGAACTCTGAACTGGTAAATACCTGCAACACAGAAAACAACAGTCGGCTGAACGGTATCTGCCATACTGTGTACATTTGCTGTTAAATTAAACATGCAGGGCTGTATCGTGGCTGGATCATGCAAACCACTTCATTATAACTGAGGGTGTGGAAATGGGAAAGGAGATCCAGTTCCATGTCTGAACCATGGAAACAGTATGCCTCTGAGTTTATCAGTTCCTTTTATCGATGGTGGAGTTGTGCATTGCAAAACTATGATGTCAAACTGATGCATCTACGCTGCTGGAAACTTCAGATTAATATCTGCCCGCATAGATAAAATCACTGGGTTTCAGCTTAAGTAAATCACACATTTAAACGCATTATTTCAGAGAGGGGGACTAGAGGCTTATCTGTGCGCAGCCACCTAGTTAGCGCCTCCAGATAGCCTGCATGTGAGGTGTTTAGGGGACATCTGTAAATTGCAGACACAAAATAACCTGGGTTACACTCTCCCCCTCTAAACTGCATGAGTCTCTGCAGGCACAACACTGAGTGGCTTCGACTTATGCAGAAAGAAGATGACAGTGCTGGTTGTAATGTCTGTAAAATGGTCATTTCAGGTAAGAGTTGAAACACCAGCAATGTGCTGAAACCTCTACTTCTTATTCCAGGAATGTCATGTATCTGACACTCTGTACATGAGTGGCACTGCTTCCCAGAAAACTGATCAGGAATCATTAAGGGAATCAATAAAGAACTGGATCAATGAAATCTGAATTCCCATCCTTATTGGAATATGAAATCAGAGCGAATCACGTGATTTTTTTAAACATGTCAGTCGTTTAAGGGAGAAACTTATTGATCCATGTCTTTGTTTGGGAATCCATCTGTGCCAGACCACCTCCCAGATTACAGTATGGTCTGATTTAACGGTCAATCAGTTGGAGGTCCATCAAATGTACTGTCACATACTGGGTGCAATGTGGGAACACTGATTGTATCAATAATTGTTTCAAGGGCTGAGAAGCTTGAAGGTCTTTCAAGAGCACGGTGAAGCATAAAGTTCTTTCAGTTGTTTAGTGTCTAAATGGATCAGATGACCAAGTTTGAATCAGCTATCATTCCACTAATGATTGACAGAGCTGGTGCACAAATATTCTGTTAGCAGACTTATACACTTCATGTATATGGGTGGAGGAAGCAGCAGTATCTACACTATCTAAATGAAAAATCCACTGAGCCATATCAGATCGTTTGAGTAGTATCTCATGTAAACCTCTAAAAAAAAAAAATTCTGAAGTGCAGCTGCTCCTGAGCAGGATGTGCTCAGGGTAATCTACAGCACACACATATTATCAGGGGAGGGGCAAACACACTGCAGCTGCAAACATCCACTATCTTATTTGATCATGTATCATTTCATAGCCTACATAACACATGTATATATGTATCTCTGACTGTCCATAGTGAAAAATAAAAGTACAGCAACAGTGGACTGATGAAAAACTAGCAGCTGCCTGCCATCAAACCACACAAACCCAGCAAAACCAAGTGATGCAACAGACCAGAAAGCTTCAACCTGAGAGGGCAGTGAAACGCTTACTCTGCTAAAACCTTCTAAAACCTATTACTCAAAGATCCGATTAGATTTTTATTCAAGGTCTGAGGTCTGGAATGACCGGCAATAGCAAAATAACACTTTTATCAACTCACTTATAACTTTCAAGCAACATACGCTCAACTTCAAGACAGTTGTCGTTTTGGCACACGTCCCGTGTGACTCCTGAACTCTGATGTGTGATTCCACCACAAGCGTCACAAACCCGAGGCAGACACGGCTCAAACAGTGAGTCCATATTTATTTATGACTCAGACATTTTACTACTACTAGAGAAAACAAGACACATTCTGTATCTGCGATTTAGGAGCTGAGCTGATAGTTGTCCAGCTGCTCTGTATATTCAGCGTCACTAACAATCCTTTGATTGTTTGGAAATTTATTTTAAAATAGAAAATGTTTCACTTTATAATGTATTGGATTCATAACACGGGGTCGGGTCTGGGTCTGGATGGACTTGGACTGAGGGCCGGACTTTGAGAAGCAAGGCTTTAAATGTTACTATGTGTAGAATTTGTGATGTGATTATAAAATATTTTAAATTATTCTGTATAAAAATCACTGGCAGCAGGCTGGACTGTCCACCATGGTACCCATCTTGAGCCTATCATTAGATGGCACTAAAGTGAAGGATTTTTAAATTCAACAGACGGTGGCTTTAATGTTCCCCAACAAATTCTGGGATCTTATTTGTGCTGGTGAATGAATCCATGTGAGTCCAAGTCTTGATCATGTGACAAAGGAGTCTTTTTGTGCCTTTGACTGTGTTGTTCTTTCCTTTGAAGATTTTATATTGTGTGTGTTGTATTACAATATCTAATAGTGTCAATGAGCCACTACCTTGTCATTTATACATTGCTTCCTTTTAACCCTGGAGAGGGGATTTGTCTTGTGTAATCCCTCTCAAGGTTTCTTTGATTTTTCACTTTAGGGTTTTTTTTGGGGGGATTTTTGTTATCGTCGACTTAGGCAGGTGTTTCTTGTGATGCCCCCTTTCATACGGTTAGTGGAATGAAGAGCTGAACAAATAAACCTGACTGAACACGACAGCCAGAACACCACCGCGTGAGTTATTAAACAGACAATGACTGGTATTGATCGAGAACCCTATTAAGTTTCACATGGTGAGAGTCAGTGATAGAGCAGGTACAGTCTGACACTGTTCAGGTGGAGAATACCAGTGACGGAAAATGAATACGCCACATAAACTCAAACAAAGACATCGAGAAAGTTTGTCTCTCCTTGAAAAAAAGAAAATCATATGACAGCATAAATGCTGAACGAAGAACCATCTTTCTGTCTTCTTAGAACTTCATAAAGAAGGTTAGACAGGTAGACAGCGAGAACGCAAGCAGCATTCTCAGTCTGAAAAAAAAAAAAAAAAAGTAGTGTAAATGCTGATGGAAGCCAGGCGCTGGAACAATGTCTCTCTGGCAGACTGCAGACAATCATTAAAAAAAAAAAAAAAAAAGCATTTCAATGTATTTTTTGTGAGAGTGATGTATCCTTTTGTTCTCTGGAATAAGTGCTAACGCTGTTCTTTGCCATCAGTTTGTTGCTTTGAAAAACAGGCCGTTACTAAGACTTTTCCTCCTCGCTGAGAAACCAAAACAGCCTCGGCCTGTATTTAAAAAGCTCAGCTCCTCTGAGTCACCGAGTGAAGTCCAAGTACACAAACACACCTGAATGAATGCAAATGAGATGTCACTGTGCTATATGAACCTGAGGCAGTTTCATATCAGGATACGTCCTTTGCTCAGGGTGTGTGTGTGTGTGTGTGTGTGTGCACGTTCACGTTCCAGCTCAGAGATCTAGTGGTGTGTATAAACTACTTGAGTGAGTAATTATATGCAGCTGAGACACAGCAGGTGTCATACACTCTGGCAGCTAGACAGTACTCAATCTGTTTCAGTATATTTCTGTGTGTGTGTGTGTGTGTGTGTTTAGCCAAAGAGAGAGAATGAGATGAACGATGTGCTCATGTTTATGTACAGTACACACATATTATCGACTGCCATGGCTCAACAGTAGGTCAAATAAAATATGGTGATACTAAATAATAAACAAATTAAAATTAGATTTAATGTGTCATTAATATTTATTATGAATTGAAGCTAAATAAACAATAAGTAAATAATAAACAAAATAACTAAAAAAGTAAAGTATTATGATATCAGATGAATGTCGTTTAGACATTAGAGTGGTATAAGAGACAGCCAATCAGAAGCCTGTTTTATACTTTGATGTGATTGGTTTGAGGTTATGGTGTCCATTGTCCTGGACAAACCCCGACAGCAGATTCAAATGTTACTGCCTCCATAGGTCACAGCCGGCGTGGCACTGTTCTTTAGCGGTGTCGATCAAATAAAAAAACGACCGCCACAAAAAGAAATTCTGCTTTACTATTCCAGTACCTTTGGTTGTCTGTCTATGAACCCATGTCTTCGCAAAACACAAAGACAAACAAGTGGGAGCCTGGTGAAACCCTGAGGAGCCCAGAGGTAAAGAGAAAAGAAGCAGAATTCATCTCCACTCAGTTTTCTTTCTGGCTGATTGGAGATTGTGTTGCCTCTTGGCTCCGACACCGACAACACTGATTGGAGTCATGGTGTGAAGTGAAATGAATTGACATGCGTGGACCAAAGTGTGTGTATGACTGTGTGTGTCTTCCTACCTTTGTGAGAACCACTCCCTGACCTTCAGACTGAGAACAGGGTTTCTGGGTTAGCAGATAGTAAATACACAGTATTACATGTACTAATCAATGGATGTTCTTCATTATGATAGAAATACAAGTATATGTGTGTCCGTGTGAGTGTGTGCTAAGTGCTGTGACTTAAACAGAATGATAATGCCACATGCAATCTGTTCAGCAGGTCCCAGGGTGATCTTGTTTTGCACCCTGCACTGCAAGAGGAAGCAGCGGGTGACTGGGTGCTAACGCTGGGCGGAGAGAAGGAGGGAAGATACTGATGCTCTGATACAGTGAGTGTGATTGAACAAGGCAGAGATAGAGAGGGCGAGGGAAAAACAATTAGAAAACGAGTGAATACAGAAAGCCAGAGGTCCGGAGAACGAAGGGGCGGAGGGCGGAGAGTGTGGGGAGGGGGGTGGGTGGGTGGGTGAGTTCTGCCTTCGTGTCAATTCATGGGGATTAGACAAGAGAATGATGTGATCGAGGCCAACACGGCAGCAATTTACTCATTTCTTTTACACTGCTACGGGCGCTGAAACACACACACACACATGTTGGAACAGCCTCATGATGAAAAGCTGTCACATTTGCACCAGCTGTTGCTAGGTTCAAACTTCAACTGTCATCATGCTTCTGCTAAAGTAAGATTAGCATTGAATTAAACAGAGCTGCACCACACAAACCAGTTCAGACAGATGTGGCTTCTGAGCTGCTGAGTAATGGGAGCGGCCAGCGAAGCGATCTCGTCTTCACAACCAAGAACAACGAGGATGCAACATGCTACGAACGATTCTCTGAGTTAAGGACATCTCGTCTACGCTGGATCAAACAGATGAGGTCCAGCATTTAGTCTTAATCTTAAAAGCAGCAGCTGAGAACAGTTTCACCACAGTGTCCAGACAGTAGGCACTGTAAAGCTTTCATGTCATATACAAACTCCATCTGCAGATGAAGATCGTGTGATATGTTTAAACATGATTATTTTTATTAGCTGCTTAATTGACAGAATAACTGCACAGCAGAGTCGTGCGGTTATACTTAAATCTAATAATGGAATATAATGTATTTCTTTTTCAAATGCAGCATATAAACTGAATAATAGAAGTATTAAAACCAAAGATACTCTTAACATTAGTTAAAAATGCAGTGTGAGCCTCAGGGCCCTTGTCGCTTCAGGTTATATTCATGCTTCAGCGGAGCACATTCCCACACAACATTCCCACACACACTGAAACTCTGAAGCCCCAGAGGGGTCTGGGGCCCCTCGGGGCAGCCTTCCTGCTTAGCCCTGATCCTGTCTTGGCACACAGCACTTAACAGTGACATTTACAAAATTCAGCAGCAACATCTTTTTTTTTTTTTTTTTCCCAGAGACAGTGCTCTTGTTACTGTGGATAATCCACAGAACCTGTCAGCTCTCACAGGGACTGGTTCTTCAGCTAACAGTAGTTTGGCAGAAACATGTTTCAGACTGGATTATTCAGAGTTACCAAACCCACCAAAACTAAAACCATCAACAGCCAGACGTACAGTAAATAAAATACATTGTTAACAAATATAAAATGACAGGCTACATCTATTTAACATTTCTAATCCTGCTAACACTGTGCTCACTATTGACAGTCCCTCTGCCTGTGCAGCATTACAGCTGATCTATTGGATTAGTTGTTACTCATCTAACAAGCTCACATTATAGAATGAAGTTTGACTGGCTCAACTCAAATAATCCCACACTTAGTGAGGCCTATAGATTAAGTTCCAATCACGAACATTAGATAAGATTGCACAAGCTAATCTCCTCTCACTCTTTTTAATTAACAAACTATTCCAGATCCATATATGTATGTATTTATTTATTTATGTACTAGTTCTGACCACAGTGGATCTGTTGCCATGGGAATCGGTGCCAGAATTAGTATTCAAATGATTTGGTATTTTTTCCCTGCCTGAGGCTCACTCTCTCACAGGTGAGAGGAAGACGTCATTTTAATTTTCAAGACACTGTACATGTCATGTTAAAGGGACACTTCTCCATATCAGGTTCAGTGTACCAGGCATGAGGAGTCCTGCTCAGCCTTCTAATATAGTTGTGTAATGACATGTGTGGCTTTGCTATGCTTCATATTGTCTTTTGATCATTGAAGGATAAAAAAAAAAAAAATGCCACTGTTCATGTTTCAACCTCTAAAAAAAAAAGAAGTCCGTGTAATGAGTGAACCTATTTTTAAGCAGCATTAAACAGCAGAGCTCCAAACCTTTGCTCGCTTCGGCTTCTCAGATGTGAGCATTTGCTGCTTTTCTCTGGACTCTGGACTGATTGTTAGACAAAATAAGTAATTAGAAGATATTACTTTGTGATTCTGACTCTTTCCTGACATGTTATAGACTAAATGATGGGCTGATTATTCTGAACCATAATCTATAGATGAAACAATGATGAAAATACAGAGAAAAGTTGCAGCCCTAAACTGTGGCAGTCCAAACTCTAATCTGAGGGCAGATTTGGAGAGAACATGATTAATAGACAGCGCCTGTCTCTAACTAACAAACTGCAGCAGGGGTCTTAAGAGAGTTTGGGCTTCTTGCTACAAAGCCCACATGTTTACAGTGAGACTATTCCAGTGATTAAGGATTAATTAAGCTGAATTAATTAGGAAAGCTTTCAGGAAGAATGAATGTTACTTGGACTAATTCCCCTGGAAGGAAGGACACACACACACACACACACACACACACACACACACACAGCTGGTGAAATCATTTCCCAGAGAAGAGGTGTTTCATTTCTGCAGCAGAAAGGGGGGCTGGACTTTGAATGGATCAACATGCAGGGAGTGAATGGTGCTTCTGCTGTGACGGACAGGAGTTATAGAGCTGGTTAGAAACTTTCATTAAGTCTGCTGCTATGTCTGCGGCGCAGCAATTTCTGGCCTCTGACGAGTGAGCTGAGCGCAGTGATTTACTGATCCAGAGCAGTGCTGTGAGCAGTCACTGTGAGCAGAGGCTTTCAGTTCATTCTGAATGTCGCATTTACTGTATGTTTTTCTTCTGAGTGACGCGCTGTGATCCATCATTTGAATCAGCTTTACGAGGAGCTACACATCAGGAAAACTGTCCTCTGTGCCTTTTCAAACTAACTCGAGAAGCTCAAAGACGCTGGACCCTTCGACCAACCGGTTATCCCTAACCCTAACCCACCTCATCCATTCATCTTGAAAGCCGAACCCTAACCATCTTCATCTCAGCAGCTACTCCCAGCCCAGAGCACCTTCTATCTCCATCACAAACGAATTCATTCAAACATCAATCACGGAACTCGTCTGCACCTTTGAATCTTGGATTCTCGTTCTGGATCTGACTGTTACTCCCTTATTTGCCATTTCTCTTTTCTCTGAAGCTTTGAGTGACATGCATCAGCCCGTGCCTTGCCTTTGGCTCATTATTTCAAACAGCCTAGTTTACGGGCTTCGGTGAGGGAGGCCTTAGAGAGCCCTGAAACAAACCCTAAAGGTGCTTTCAGACACAGACGGGTTATATTTTCTAACCTGTTACTCTGCATCACACGCCACATGCACATCTTAAAATATAGGAAGTGGGTTAGAAATGACTGATTGATTAATATGCAAAGTTTTGCTAAAACATATACGTTGCTGCCTTCCCTCTCCTTGCCACTGCAGCTGCTGACTGCTCACATCTGCTCACAGTCTGACAGCATCTTCCCCCTCATCCCAGCAAGTCTATATGAAGGCACTGTGCTTTCCTTGCCTGCACTGCATAACTTTACTCAATTCTCAACAACTTAAGACATGAGGGACTGTTTTGGGGAGAGTGGGATGTTTAAGAGCAACTTTCCTTCCTGAACTTCAGCATCCCTACTGAGGTTTGCAGTGGACTGTTTCTGTGTTTATGTTTTGGGGAGTCTGAATTGACAGCAAAAGCAGCTTATTCCATTTCAACTTGAACTAACATGACTTGAAACACTCGGTGCAGCTGTCAGAATCGGAAAAGTTCTGAATCAATAAAGTCAGCAAAGAGAAACTCCCTCATGCACCATTATCTTAACACTGTTTGCTCCACTTACATAAGCAGTGGGTAAGTAACATATGCACTGTATGTGATTAAAACCAGCTGCTCCTCACTCACTGGCAAGATTTCCCATTCGTGTCTGCACATTGTGCTGCTCCTGTAAAATCTATAAAATCGTATTTTTTCTCATTAAATGGTAAGATAGCAAATGTTTTCAGAGGTGGCCCGTTGTGTGTGTGTGTGTGTGTTAAAGGTGTTTTTGTGACTTTGCCTCTAGTGTTCATTTTTAATACAATGCAGCCTATGCTGCCATTTGAATGCAACACCTTATTGATTCCTGAGGGAAAATGGAATTCGTGGATATAAACTCTGTGACATTTCAGTCATTCTGTGACTTGTGTTTCCACATTCTGTCTGTTCTTTTTGCACTCAAGTAGGTGTTGTTCAATTTAAAGTTAACAGCAGATGTTAAAGGTTAACTGAAACAATCTCAGACAGAAACTTTACCAGACATGATTACATGCATTTGATTCTTCCGGGAAAATTGTTCATATTTAACAAGCTATGGGAAAACACAACAGTACGGTTATCATGGCTTTTTCTGCTTCTTCTCCATAATTAATGCATGTGTCTGACTCAGTGTTTCATCATTTGGATGCAATCTGTCCTCCTTCAGTGCCGCTGACTTACTCTGAGTGAAGCGGGGAGGGTTGTCGTTGACATCAGTGAGCGTGATGTTAACCACCGTGGTCCCTGTGAGGCCTCCTCTCTGTCCGGCCATATCCTTGGCTTCGATCACCACCTGGTAGTGCTCCCTCTGCTCTCGGTCCATGTCGCCAGGACCCAAGGCTGTCCGGATAACGCCTGAGCAAAAATAAACACACTTTGTCTGCACCTTCAGCCTCCTTTTTACCAGAACCCTGCATCATGCTAAACTCGCATTCACAGATCTTCCTGTTTCTGATTAAAACTTATTTCTTGAGGTGAGATCAAGCTGACTTTCACCTGTTTTTCCGTGAAAAACAGGTATGTTTTGCTCTTGTTTCTTTTGTGGATGGCGGAGGGAAGAACCTGCCATCTGTTATACAGATAATCTTTTCCCAATCAATACACGGCTTGTTGCACATGTTCTGCAGATAAAATCAGGAACGTCTACATCTATTCCAAATCACCTGCTTAGGATGCAAAACGTGAATGACTTGAAATAAGAAAACTGAAATGGTGAAGTTGAATATCTGGATTAAAGACAGAGCCAGAGTTAGGACATGTTTAGCTTAGCATAGAGTGGAGACTGGAAACATGAAGAAACGGCTAAAAGTTGGCTCTGTCCTACAAACACCTCTGAAGCTATTTTATTCAAACAATATGAGTTTGTTTGGCTGCACTGTAAATAGTTTCACCACTTGTTCTTTCGTTGGATTACTGATAAAGCAGCTGCTCAACAAGTATATGCTGTTATATTAAATCACACTTGCTGTTACCAGGGTAACCACAGGTGTTGTCCAGTCAACCAGGACTGAAATCTCAAGGATAACAACTTCAATGCATAAACATGAGACTGGTGTCAGTCTTCTCATCTTATTCTCAGACAGAAAGCACAAAACATCTATTTCACAAATTGTTCAACTATTCCTTTAAGTGTCATTTGCTGTTTGATTCAATATTTTTGCTCCGTCTTCACTTTGGCTTTCACTGCATCAGAGGACACGGCCTATCATTGCTGCTTAATCCACAGCCAGCAGTAATCTGACCATGGCCCTGACTCCTCTATTTGTTAGAGACAAACAGATGAGTAGAGCGAGGGAGATTAGTGTGCTGATTATCTAAATGGATGGCTGACTTTTTTATTTACAGAGAAAGTACATAAGATCAGCGAAGGGCTGAGAGGAGCTGTGTTTTTATTTCATGAGAGCAGACAAGCCCATTTTCTCTTTTGTCTTTCTTTTTTCAGTGTGGTACAACCATAAATATGCAGGGTGAAGGTGCACTCAGCGTGTATTTACTTTTCATTACTAGTTTTTTTTTCCGCAGCTTTTTATGCAGAAAAAAAAAACAGATGCATTGGCTTAAAATGAGATATGGAGCTGCAACAAAGAAGAGCATCCTATTCCTATTCCCGCTACCTGATTCAAGCTGTTTCCCCAAATTAAATTCTGGTGTTGGTACAGACACTAGGGGGAAAAAAAAAATCCTCCAAGGAGGATCTGCTAAATTGAATCCGATAAAAATGAATGAGCGAGATCCAGAAGTGGCACTTAGAAAGAGGAAAGTGGAACTTCAAGTCAACAATCCAACTGTAAATAAGATACAGCATTTGAGTGTACTCCTGCTTAATATAGATGGATGGAGTTTTAATTCAATCTTTTGTTGCAGTTTTTTCTGCACTGACACTGACATTTGCCAAAATGTCAGTGTCACTTCCTGCTGCTACTTCACATTAAAATGTTCCACGAGCCACAAACAATTTTAAGCTTTTACTTTGAGGCAGCTACAGGAAGTGCTGACTTGAGGTTTCCTCAACCTTTTTGTTTCACTCCCGTCCCAGTACAGAAACTTGGCATTTAAAAAAAAGTATATGATATATAAACATTAGCTACAACACAGGGGCTAGGATTTAAAGGATGAATCTGTCAAAAAATACCTGTGTTTGGGTCCACAGAGAAGTATGGGTGTCCCTGGCTGATGCTGTAGACCAGTTTGGCACTGTTCCCATACATACCGTCATCAGCATCTGTAGCTGTCACCTGGATGACTGACGTACCTGAGAGACAACATTCACATGATTGTTACTGACAACACAGATCACAACAGCTGGGTTACCCCTATGATGGTTCAATGATTTAGAAAATTTCACATTATTTCACAATTACTAGAAAACAACTTAAAACGTATTCTATAGTAAGTCCCGTCGGAGCCCTTACCAATATCAGACCTCTCGGGTACGCTGCCAGTGTAAACCTCTTTGCTGAACTGAGGCTCATTATCATTGATATCGTGGAGCTTGATGGTGAACTCAGTCTCTGGCTCCAGCTTTTGACCTGTCCGTTTGTTGACCACCGTGGCTTTGAGGATGTAAAAAGCCTTTTCCTCGCGATCCAGGCGGCGGGTGGCGTGCAGGTCGCCGTTATTCTCGTCAATGACAAAGATGGTGCCAGCCCCCTCGCCAGACAGAACATACTTGATTTGACCATTGCCGTGGTCCTGGTCTGACTGGAGCTGCAGAGGGACACACACACACACACAGAGATATATATTTATGTGCCTGTTTATCATCCACTGAGTGACCATTACATAACAGACCTGAGTATTTCAGAGCTTCAGTACACTATATTTCAATGTCACTGTAGGATACAAAGACTCCTGTAGTCTGTAAACCCCTCAATATATTTTCTTAGACTTTGAGTTATTTATTTTCTTTCAGAAAATGTGACCTTCATTTGGGGTACAACCCCACATTTGATAATGTGGGGTTGTACCCCAGTCTTTAAAGAAATTGTTGGATGGATATCGAGTCCACATTTTAAGGTTTCCAGTCCTAACAGAACTAAAGATTATTCAAATGCAGCCAGTAACAGCTGAAACAGAAAACTACAGTATAATGATTCAGTACAATGTTCTAAATTTATTTTGATTTAGCCGTGTCCATTCATTGTTAGTCTACACGTGTACTTGTTAATGATTTTTGCAATCCCACTTATGTATGAGTGAAAGGACCAGTACAGGGGAAATGGAAAATGAAAATAAAGTTGCAATTTTAGGAGAAAATTTTTAATTTCAGAATTTATTCTTGAAAATGTTTGAGTTAGAGTTCTACTTTTCTGAATTGGTTTGGAATCAAGTCACCTGATAAGTAGTCATTTAGTTTGGAAGACTTGCTGAATGTGTGGCTGCTTTGTCCAACACAATATGTCATGATAGCATTCTACCTCCTCAGTGGAACGTAAGTAATCAATGAGAAATTATTAGGAATATCTCTGGACATTTTCCTGTGTTTCCTGTGCCAGTGAAACCCATGTAATTCTACCTCTCTTTCACTGGATGGACCAAACACACACAGTGTTTCAGCCTTAGTTTCCTTACATTTACTGTATGTATAGAAAGTGCTTACTGATGGATTATTGACTGAGGCAAAAGAGGATGGACAAGCCAGTGGATGATGGTGACAGGTTTATATAAGATGAAGCATAAAAAAAGCAAAGTCAAAGACACAGAAAAAAAGATGGAGAGCCAGCTCCAGTTTGAGAAACTAAACAAGAGTCTTGTGAAGGCACGGCTGAAAATGAAGAGGGAGCAACAGAAAGCAGAGTTTGTGTTGTGCCTGAAGGAGTAAACATCTATCGGATCTGCTGTGAGATCTGCTGCTTTTGCACCTGCAGCAGTAACCCGTCTCTCTCTCTCTCTCTGTCTTTGTCTGGATCTCTCAACCTCGAGTGGCTCTCTGTTCATATTTCATCCCTTCATCCCTGCTTTGCTCCTTCAAGTGAGGTGTTGGGCTGAAGCCTTTGATTATATGTGTGTGTCTGTGTGAAAGCCATTAGAGCTGAACAATATAAAGCATGTACTGTAAATCCGAGGTGTGCGGTGGCTTCTGCAGACAGACAAGAAAAGCTGAAGAACAAACCGCCCCCAACTTGACAAGCCCTCAGCCTTCGTAGGTGGGACACAGCCCCGCCCACAAGAATGATAGAAAGGGCAGATGCTTGGTAGTCACTCTTACTTCCAGAGACAATAACCTACTGTGGCCACAAGAGGACAGTAAACCACAAGATGAATGCAAGATGAACGCCAAGGCTGTAAATGAGACAGTTTTTTTGAAGCTTCTGAAATTGAATGAACTTCCTCTGACTTCCAGGCTGAGGGTTAGCTAGCTAGATAAGCTCAGTCCCAACCTATTTTTGCCCTAAAAACACAGAGATGAAAATGACATTCATTTTCTGACTGTGGGTTTGATGGGCGATCTCACACAATCAGAACGGGGCTGATTGTGATGATAGGGGATATAAGATGGACCTGAGGACTTGTCTGTTCTATAAAACCTCAGTAACAGATATCATTCTGCAGCATACAGCTGATGAAACACTGCAGCTCCACTGTGCCGTATGTGTATAGGGACTTGGCAAAGCTGTTGGTTGTATGTGGGATGAGTTCAGTCATACACCAAAGGAATCATAGATCACTTATCATGGATGAAAGGATTAACACAGCAACAACACTGGACTCATGTTTCATTCTTTCAGTAGCTTCACATGCTAAGTTCATTTTGTGAGCCTTTTTAAAAAGAGGAACAGGCTCTGCTCTGCTCTGCTCTGCCCCCCCCACAGTATGGGGTGTTATCAAAACCAATAACTCAATGACTGGGTCAGCTTCTGGGCTTTTCGGCCTACAGAACACACTTTCCTGCCCATACCAATGAACCTTGATGGGAAACAAGAGTGCTGACTCACAGCCTCTTCTCCCTCCTCCTCAAAAAAAAAAAAAAATCCAAATTTGCAGACTTGGCCTGTTGGAGTTCTGCTGGCCTGTCAATGAGAGGATTTTCCTTTCAACTTAATATCTCTGTCCCCACAGAAGTCCTGCGCTTCTGAAGCAAAAAAAAAAAAAAAAAGAAGCAAAAAAAGTCTAAAGTCTGCTTAAGCTATTGATGTTATTACAATGCAGAAAGCCTCTGAAATGCAGCTAAATTCAGCTTTTCTCGAGAGCACTGCCTGTTCCACATACTCAATACATGATCCGTCCAAACGTACTGAAGGTTGGCCTTCACCTTTCTGGGCACTGAATTTAACTGAGTTTGTGCCTTGGTGCTCTGCATGTTCTTCTGCGTAGGCTCACACTGATTTTAATTGGTTGATGCCCAAGTGCCCAGCAGATGGGAAACAGATAACAGGAGAAACCAACAGAATGTCTGAGATGTTGGGCCACCACACGCTTCAATACACCTTGGCATCTATTCCACATGGCCAGGGTCCTGGTCTCTGAAAAGCTAACTGTGAGTCCAGTTTTTTTTTGTTTTTTTTTTTACAGTGATATAAATAGTTCCTGTGTTGTGCTTGAGCTTTGTAGGGGCCATTACGATGATGTCATCAGCCAGTGCCAGAGCCTGAGAGATGGTGACAGAAAAACGATAGCAAAAATAGCGACCAGCATTCACAGTCATTGTATTTCTTTAATTTACTGCTCCTAACAAGCACTCACATAGTTTACACGTTGACTCAAACGGGCAACATGATTGATTGTAGTGCTGGACAACATCTAACACATTTTGTTTTCTCTTAAAATGTAACATTATATTTAAAAACAACAACAACAACAACAAAAAATGCACCTTTGCTCAATCCAATACACTCCCTGGTGTGTAAAGCTGTTATGGTCTGGTATGAGCGGTAAATTATGGAGGCTGAGGTGCACTTTAGGTGGATATTCCTGCGTTATTCTGGACATTACTGAGTCAATTTCCATACTTTATGACTGTTCCTCACTTGTGCTACTGTTACAGTAGCTTTAGCATTTAGCATTATTGCATAATCATCGCTCACGGCTCACGCAGCAGCTAAAATTGCCTAGTCTCGCTTTCATTTGTCAACTGTTGTGCTTGTCCATGCTGATTTGGGTTCCAGCACCCTCTCTACCTCTACTGCTCTCCAGTCTTTTTCACTATTGCAGAAATTACAGCAGATTTTAGCAGCAATGGCCCAAAAAAAAAAAAAAAAAAAAAGAATTAAAATCCTCTGTGAATGGAGTTCTATAATTGCGTGTGTGAAACAAATACTGGAATGCTGCACAAAACTGCATTAAAATGATTCCTCTGGTGGAGAATAATGGTTTTAATAAAACTTTAGTCTCTGGTTAGCTGGACTTGCTGTTTCGGTGGATGATGGATGATTCTGGGAACAACTAAACCACTCCAAACAGAATTTTGCACAACTCTGATTAGACTGAGGGGATAATTAGACTCTCCTACACTTGCACTACTTTTCAAAGACAGCAAAAAGCTATTTTTTTTTCCCTCCGGGTCTTCCTGGCTCACTGCTGATAACCCCCCACTTAACCACACACACACACATACACACACCAACACTGCAAATCAGCAGTGTGGAGGGATGGGTCACACTTCATCTGCTTGGTTCTGGTGCATGAACAGGAAGAATTGTGCCACTGAGGCATGCAGCATCAAAAACAGAGGCTGTAGCTGTGTGGTCTCAACCTGTGTCACTGAGTCCAACTTATAGATCATCCTCTGTGTCTTCACGAGGCACTGATGTGCAATGAAAACCTTATACTTTCACACAGGCAGGTCCTCCTGTTGTGTGCAGTTTTTTTCCCCCCCTCTCCACCTCTGAGAGGGAATATTTTGGAAAATTTAGCTCTAAAGCACTGGTTCTAAGTTAAAGCATCAACATGAGCAAACGGCCAAAGAAATAAATAAATAAAATGCACATTCTCGTAGCTCGTAGTCTCTGTCTTTTAAGACATCAAACTCTCAGACTTGTGGTGAAATCCTGATACGACAGAGGTGAAGGGACTGTCATATTCAGGACATGATGCTGCCATAGAACAGAGAGACCTGCTTATTCAGATCCTTCAATATGGGATTCTAATAATACTTTCTGAATGTCTGCGGTGGTGCAGGTGTCTCTTTGTCTCCTCAAAATCCACCAAACCTTATGTCATTTCAAATCAATGTCATTTGTTTACCTCAGCAGCTGAGGATAAACTCTGTTCGGTCTCTGGCTGTGTGGGCTCTGCTGCATTCACCACTCTGCTGGGTTTAGCTTCTCCACCTGATCACCAGTAATGGAGGACCAGTACGACACTACAAACATCAAGCATTTTTGGGGACATTCTTACTTTTACTTGATAGAAAAGTGTTCGAGGGAGAGCGTACTCCAAGTAGATTCTGGAACACATGTTCATCCAGCTGTTTGAAACCAGCATGTGGTTTTTTACATGGGCAAAACACCTGAGCACTCTAAAAACCTAATCATAACCACGGTACTAGAGCGCACAGCAGCGTGTTCCTGTTCTGCGGTCTATCCAAAGTAACAGGGACAGTTTTTGGAAAGAGATGTTGTTGCTGAGTTTGTTAAATGTCTTTTTTTTTTTTTTTTTTTTTTGGGATGCTGTGAACACAACATGCTGAATTTCCTTTGTACTGGGAAGCCGCCAGAAAACACAGAGACATATCTCTGCACAAGCTCTGCACATGAAACCAAAACTGATGGTTTTGGTTTCTATATCATCTATGATATGTATGTATCAGACAACTACACGTTACATATAAATAACTATGTATATTTATTGAGCTCTACATATTAAACACAGCATGTCAGATATTCTAATCATCGTCAGCTAACGGCTACAAAACCGGGATTTACACTGATACACAGCATCCATCCATTTTCTGTACAGCTTACAGTGCTGGATTACAGTTTATACTGTGAGGTGATTTACATCCATCCACCACCTTCTCAATTGAGAAATGTATTACACCACGACCCATACTGTAATTGCAGTACAAGATATGCCAATAGAGGATTGAGTATTTACCCACGCTGCAGCTTGTCCTTGATTTAAGGTTATGCTGGTCTGATGGATTTTAGACAACATTCCACATAACCACTCTTTAGCTATCAGCCCATTTCATTTATTATTGAATGACTTACACATCATATAACATCGCTACTCACTGTCTCATTTCTGTATCAAAAGTTCTGCTGCAAACGTGTCCAGCGGCGAGGGAACTACTAAGAGTTGATATTTAGCTGTGAGTGGAAGCTCAGCTTATGTGTTGGCTTTTCCTGCTTAAATCCACCTGCTGTATTTCACCTTTTCACCCTCTGCTTCTGTCTGCTTTTTTCTTCCTGCTGCCCCTCACCTCTTTGTCTTCTTATAGCTGACTTTCACTGCTCTTGTTTCTTTCCTGTTGTTCTTTTGTTCGACCTGTCCTCGTCTTCTCAAGTTTTCTTTCAACAGTACCTTTTTTTTTTTTTGGTGAATATTTTTCACATTACAAAACCTGTGCTTCCTCTGTTTCTTCCATTCTTTCCTTATTTCCTTTGCTTCCCTCCCCTTTCCCTTTCCTCCCCCCCCCTCGCTCTCTGCCCTTCTTTCCCTTTCTGCCTCCTCCCTCTCTCTTTTTTGATCCTTGCTGCCTTTTCTCTCCAGCGGTGTTCAGTCTGATTTGATCTGTCAGTCTGCAGGGCTGCAACACCTCCGTGCTTTCACCTAACGCGAGCTGACGAAGCCTGCGGACATTTCACCACAGCACATTTTCAGAGCAGAGTATGTTTTCTGGAGTCCTTATGTGTCCCACATCCACTGTCTCTGCTACCATATCTCCACCATACTGCTGTCTCTTATGATTTATCAAAATCATATTCATGCTGACAGTGGTACCATATTTATAAGCTACCACTGAAAGACTTTTTCTGTTCTTTGCTGTTTGGGACTTTATTGAAAAACCCTGCAGCAGCGGGTCTTAACATAGTGGTAAGATTCAGGTTGTGTAGTATTGAAAATATTTTTTGCCATGGTAGCTAATGGACTTCTTCTAGACATACATCATGCATCCAAACACCTCAAAGAAGAAGTAAGAACAAAGATCTTTCTGTCCGAGGGCTGTAGGACATGCACTGGAATTATGGGATGATATCCAAGAAAGTTGTGCCACTTAGTCAAATATTAAAAACTGTAATTTAATCATAGAACAGATGATGCCGCATGAGCTATCTGGGAAAATGTGATATCTTTTTTTTTTTTTTTTAGAGAAAGATCAAAGCTAGTGCTGTTGACTCCAGTAGACAGAGTTCTAATGGAGCTTATGATTTTAACCTAGAGTGTGAACCTTGGTGGTTCCACAAATATCAGTGGTGTCGGGGTCAATTCACAAAGATTGGATTTTCACTTAGGGCAAGAAATTCCATGTGTCAACCGCTGATGCGTCTACAGACTTCTACAGCACTGCTGACTCTAAAAGATCTACAGTTTCTCAGTCTTACTAAGTTCAACCATAGTGTTATAACACCATACTCACAATTCTAACAATTGAGCCAGTCAGAGGTCAGTCAACAATCCCTCATTGCACGACTACGGCAAGCGCAGCAGGTCAAGGTTGAAGCAGGAAGTCAGACTGGAAAGTGTGAAAGTAAAACCCAGACTGTGACAGATCAGAGTTATCTTTCCATCTTTTTGAAAGAACATAGTTGACTCTGCACATGAACACACCACAACACACGGGCACAAAGCCACTGGTGTTAGGTTTCTTCTCCCAGTCTGACTCCCAGACATGGAGCTGGATTTGGAGCCTGATGAACTGAGCTTAGAGCCTGCACTGTTTGTTATTTGCTGTCTGATCGGGATGATGTCAAGCAGAGTGCATCTAAAGGTGCTTGCTGTGCAGCTGTGTAACTGAATATTAATGAACTGGATCAGGAATTGAATAAACATTCTGTATCAGATGATTCTTAAATGTCTGCGCTCCATGGTATCAGGAGTAAAAACATGTTATTAATGTTTGCCTAACCATACTGCTGCCTCTGCTAAACACTTCCCTGTCCCCGGTAAACTGTGTCAAAACCATATTGTTGTCACTAAAGCACATATCTGAAGCACTCAGCAGACCCCCTGCAGCGAAGGCAACACCCCAGCAGGCGGGAAAAGTCTGCTGACTCTGTCTTGCTTCTTTCTGTGTTTACCTCAATCATGGCAAACTCTTGTTTGTTTCAAAGCTTACTTTGTTTTTGTGCTGTCAGACAGCAGGCTTCATACGGAGCAGCACAATACCTCCCGGCATCTGGCTACTGATCAAACAGCACAGCACCAACTATCATCTCTGTGTTCTAACTTCACTAATGGGACCTACAAGTGAGAATCTCCTCTAGATATTAAACACAGCAGCAAGTTAGATGGAAAAATCCCCACATGACCCCAATATCTCCATGCAAGGTAAATGAACATTATACACTTCATCACAAGTGGAATGATACATCATCAAACAGCTTGTTTAATGTACAGCTTCACCGAGGGCCTCAGCTGCGAATGAAGGGATCAAACCTTTCTTGGCCCTGAGGGTCTTAAACAAGACTGACTCTGTAAATATGTTTTCTTCTTCTCCTGTCTTCATTCAGTTTGGAAGAGGTTTGTATGAGGTACGTGTATGTTGTTTGTGTATGTTGATAGATGCCAGACATTCAACATTACAGTCATTAATTAGCACGGTGGCACTGTCGCAGAACAAGCAGTGGCTTCGGTCGTAGGTTATGCACAGCATGTGCAAAAAAAAAAAAACTTTCTTCAACTTAAGAGTTGCAAGAAGTGCAGATAAAAATAAAATGAAATAAAATAAATAAAAAAACCCAACATAAAGCACCTCAGTAAGGTGTTGTGGAAGTGAGACCTCTTGCCCTGTATGGCAGCATCTGAATTTTTTATGTCTGTGCTCTTATTTATTGTAGCCCTTTTGGTCATTGTGAAGAACACGTGCCCCAGACACAGATGCTGGAGCTGCATGAACTCATTCACTTCTAGCCCTTTTCCACCTCAGGAACTTAATAAAACATGAGCATAAGGTGCAGCCACTGTCACAGTTTTTGCTTGTGTTCACACCGACTAGAGAGACGAACAATAACGGTATCAGTTCCACTTCTTCCTCGTTTGCGCTTTTTAATTATGCCAGTGTTCAGCGTGGTGGTTTGTAAAATGAAGTGGGAAAAAATCAGAAAGTAGGACAGAAGATTCAACGTTTTTAAAAGTTTTTCTGTTTGTGGAAAACACAAGTTACGGCCTGATAAACTCCTGCATTAAGATTTACATATCTATTTATATATATAGCTTGGGCGAGAGATATCAACAGGACGGCATTAATAGTCATTACATATGTACAGACATCTCTCTGCAGGCGAGGTGAGAAAACTCTACACCCTCCTGATAAATTCACTCCACTTTGCACTTTCTATGCTGCCATTTTCCTCCCATCAGCACCCCCCCCCCCCCCCCCCCCCCCTCCCCCCAAAGTGCAGTCGCTGGGCAGCTAACACCAACACAAATCTTTACAGTTTGGATGAGCTAAAATATCACACCGTAACAATTTTAGAGCTCCATTATTTGAGCTGTGAAAGCCTCTAACAGTGACAGTCTGAGGAAACAGAGCTGCAGCAGTGTTTCACTCTCACTGCTCCACAGCATCAACAGACCTCCGATGATCAAGAGACACCTAAAACACAATGTTGTACAGTGTGTTATGATGCTCAGTGCGCTCCACGCTGTGATGGTGAGCCGGACTTAAAGCTGTATGTAGAATGTCTGTGTAATTATATCATCCTTTAAACGATCTCTCACGCCAAACCTGAAAATCATTGACCGTTGTCTGTACCAGTACCATAAGTAAAGAAGAGTCACAAAACCGACTGACTCAGTAAAGTCCGTTACACAGCAATATCTGTCTTAAGTTTGCTAACGTTAGCTAACATTAGCCACAGTAAGCAACCTGTCCTGGCCCTTAACCAGAACCGCTGAGGTTAATGAACCACGCAGTTCACCTTTTCATGTGTAAGAGACTTATTTCTTCTTTCAAAAGTTACATTATCTCGCTTCAAAATATTCTTTCTTTTTTCTTGTTTTTATGTATTTGCATGTTGGTTCCCCAAACCCAGCAGCTTAGTGTGTAAATCTTCACATGAAAACTGTATTAAATGGTAGATGCTCCCCTTGTAAGGATCATCAGCAGTGGTAATTCATTAAGCTCGCAGGCACAGAAAGTCATGAGCAAAATGTGTAAAGAGTGATTAACCTTAGCATAAATTCATATTAATAAAGCCAGTAATGTAGGAAAGAAGAACAAACATGTCTGATGAGTGTCTTTCCAACTAATCAGGGGAATTATATTTGACAACATGTGCCACTGTGCACAGCTCTTACCTTTCCAATGTACTGATAGTCACTGCCGGTGTACTCTTCCTGCAGGAAAAACTGGTTCCACATCCAGCCTCGTCTCACTCTTTTGAGCAGCTTCTCTCCTCTGACCGTTGCTCGAGTTCCCTCTCCATCTACTGTCTCTCTCCCCCGTCCACTCAAAGACAATGCATCCAGGGACATGCCAAGACAGAGACAGATGATGCCCGGTAAGATAGTCCTCATTTTCCTGGAGGAAGTGCAGGATCTAACAGGTCACAAATGTTCTATCTTCCCAGCTGGATCACCTTGAAATGGGAGGTGGATCTACCAGTCATAGTCCTTCACGTTTTGACTGACTGGAGAAGGAGGCTGTAAGAGAGAGAGAGAGAGAGAGAGAGAGAGAGAGAGAGAGAGAGAGAGAGAGAGAGAGAGAGAGAGAGAGAGAGAGAGAGAGAGAGAGGAACAGAGAAGAGGTCCAGATTTAATAAGACTGCATTGTGAAGAGGGTCTATGGATTTCTTGGCACCTGAACTGCTTTATGTAGGAGTGCAGAGTCTTCATCTTATTGATTTGTAAATGTATGCAAATCAAGTTGTGGTGAATAGGAAAAAAAAACACAACTTAAAAGACCATATCGATCTCTGATGTGACCATAGAAGCGTTCCCTGAAATAGCATCACAGAAGCAGGAGATACGCCACAGATAAAAATCCTGGTTCAAAAATACAAACTACTTACTTTATGACTTTATGACATACTTATAAAAATTCACATAACGTTAATCCATTAAAAAATGGAAGTTATGTCAGCTTGATACTCTAAAATACTTCTTCCGCTAACGGTCCAGTTGCTTCTACTCTGCAGCTTTTTATTTATTTATTTATTTTTTTTTCTGAAAACAGAGAGAACAATGATTGGCAGACTGGTGTGCATGACTTGACTCTTGTTCCACTGATGGAATTAGTGCTGTGGACCTGTGCATCATATTGAATGTAGAAGAAGCGTTGAGTCTGCATCAACAGGAATAAAGGCCTGGCTGAAATAACATCCTGTGTTTGTGATTGACACAGAAGCGTTGTGATGTGGATCATTTTATTTATGCTGAATATCTGGTGTTTACACTTCTGACCAGCACTATTTAACTGCTTTGAATTTCACTGCATGTGGTCGAACAGCCTAAGGAACGGAGAATTAATATGATTTCTAATGAAATGATATATGCATCACAATGTATAATTTGATCCCAATTCCCCAAAAAGTAACAGTAAATCAAACAGCCTAAGCACCCTGGAGGAACTAGTCCAGTCCAGAACTGGATCCAGTTGTAGAAAGAGCCCCTCATCCCCTCATAAACTCAGCCATTTTTAGTTCACATGGCTGAATCTTCTCTTTCGCTCTGACAATGTTGAATATTCCAATTTACCTTCGTCGCTTCTCTGAAAACAGAGATTTATTTTTCCCCTGGCATAAAGGGGCCAACCCATAAATGCACTCCACACTCCCACCGCCCGGCTGTACAATTATTAGTAACACACGGAGAAAGATGTTTAACAAAAGCAGTAAGAGTCAGACTATCATTTCACATTAACGCAACAAAGACAGAAATCCAGTGAAAGGACCTGAGAGAGGCAGGGATAACGGCAGCGCCGCGGAGCGTTACTGAAACCAGCGAGAGGATACTGACAAGGTTAAAAAATATGAAAGATAAGTGGCATGTAATCTTCACTATCTGTGACTGCTGAAGGTTGAGGCTTGAAAAGGCCTTTTATCAAGATGTGTGTTTACATAGTGAGAGGAGTGAATTATTCATGAATGTACTTTCACTGATGTTATATGTAATGATGAAGGTAGGACTAAATACCTCCTTTCTGTCTCGGGCATGTCTCAGGAACTAAAGCTCCCTGTGCTGTCCTTCACCTTCCGTCTCTGCTTATTAGCTACAGTTTCATACCTTTTTTCTTTAAAGCAGTATTGATGATTTTTTTTTTTCATTGATTTTGGTTCATTTAAGTGATTGTGAATTAGGACTTTTTGAAAAAAAAAAACTGAGGTTCAGGTGCAGTTAAATCTCGATTTTTACCGACTTATTGGTTCGACCAGGCAGAAAGGTTTTAGGCTCGTTTACAGAACGTTCTCCCCTTTCACCCGTCCGTCATGAGGAACAAAGCTTTCACCGGGAACAACCTGTTCACAGGAAATAACGTTTCATCTTAACAGTGTTGTGAAGTGTGTGTCTGTAGCTGTGAGAACGACAGAAAGGCCTTAAACCTGCAGTAAAGGCATATGTAAATATATCCTCCTCTCTGTCTCTCCTGCCTGCATCATTTCACAGAGACAAATGGTTTTGGCTTTAAATAAACATTTCCCTCAAAAATCAGATTGACCACTGAATTAATGGTTGCAGCATCGGAAAAAAAAAAAAAAAAAAACGAAAACAAACGAAACAAAAACAGCATCCAAATACTGCCTTTGTGCACTTAAAAACAGCACTGGATCAATAAATCCATACACATTCATGTTGAAGGATATGGAAGAAACGCTTACACAGCAATTACAACACTGAAAGGAAATGTGCTTTTATCTTCCCACACAGAGCTCTGTCAGTGTCTTGCTGCAACAGAGCAAAAAATAATGTTCTTTTTTATCTGAGCTACTTTCCATACAAATACAACCCATTGCATTCTGTTGACACGGCTTGGAAACACTTTGTTCCCCACCAGATCCGTGTCACATTTTTTGGGATTGAGAGAGAGAAAGACTTGTAGGGTGAGGCGGTTCTTCTGCTCTGAGGCTGCTCATCAGGGCCAAACAGACATGATCTTGAACGGACTGATTAAAATGACTGAGCGACTAATCAAATAATTGCGCTTGTTGTGCACTGGCTTCGCGGTGCTTGATTTGAAGGATAATCCAGCACATCAGTTCACATTTTCAGCACTAGGGTGCAGCCCTGATATGCAACTGTGGATTTCAAACACAACTCACCACAACATGACGGTGGTGACTGTGGTGAGTCAGCGGCAAAGGCTGAAGCAGTGCTGCTCCTGTATTACAATGAAAACACCTTATTACTATCCATTAAAGCAAACACCACAATTATTCTTGTATCCTGCATTATAAAGACATTGAATCTTGACAAAGTTGGAGTGAACTAAACCAGGACATTAAACTCACACTCTAACAGTAGCTCACCTACTAGCAGCAAGTCACTGCTGTTCTTTCAGCTTCAAACGGATGAATCACAAAGCGTTGCCGCTCATTCTTTCCCTGTCTCTTGGCCTTCCTTGCCTCCATCTTGGCCCGTGGCTCTACTCCATTAGTCCCATTAAGCTGGCGCTTTATGAAAAGGCTTTAATTGAATCAGATGAAGAACACACAGGAGACTGATTGATTGTGGCTGGACGCCTTCACTCCGTTTTTAACGAGCCTCACCGCAGCATTGTGGGGCCGTGAAGGAGGCTGCAGCCTTTAAGTTTTCCGGTTTGAAGCGATTTTCCCCCCATTGCCTAGTTACTGTAGAGAGCGGTTTGTTTTTTTTTTCTTTAGTGTCACCAAAATGCTCTTTAAAAGCTGCTGCTGTACTGGCCTGAGTCCAAGCCCTCACAGCAGATTAACTCTCACGTCTGCCGATAATTCATTTTCAAATCCAGTCTTCTTTGTTTATCGGTGTAATCAGTGTAACTCACTGATGACATAAAC
Organism: Toxotes jaculatrix; assembly: GCF_017976425.1. Taxonomy (NCBI): domain Eukaryota; kingdom Metazoa; phylum Chordata; class Actinopteri; family Toxotidae; genus Toxotes; species Toxotes jaculatrix. The sequence goes on from NC_054407.1 coordinate 2,735,475, forward strand.
AACCACCTCTGACATTTTTCTTTTTCCACGGTCTTAGTTGTGTGCGTATTACATTTTTTCAGCAGCCAAACAGCAGTTGCATGCATCTGCAGTGTCTGCGAGGAAAGCCTTGACGTACAGTTTGTGTGAAATGCTCGATACTTTTCCATCACAAAGCAGTTGGACTTCAAAGGAAAAATAAAAATATCTAAAGTTGGCCATTGTAAAGGACTGAACCACATATACTTTACTGTACTTTTTTTTTACCAAAGTGTTTTATATTTGAGAATGTACCAGTCTTTCCTGAAAGACATGAAAAAATGTATCAGGTAAGTAGTAGTAGTGGCTTATATAATTCATCACACTGTTACTGCCACTTTTTTTAAAAAACATCATTTCTTTTAACAAGGCGGATGAAAAAGCAGATATGTCTTCAAAAACTATTCATGCTTACACATAGTGGAAAACAGAGATTCACAGAAGTGGAGTCTGTGGGCTAGAGAGCAGCAGCTACACCAGAAGATCTGATTATGTCCTGCAACGCTGCTCGTTCCCCATCAGGCTAATTGCGTGCGATTATCAGACTGGTTACGAGATTGGAAAGTTTCCAAAATAATCTGCTACGCTTCCTCTTTTATCCAGAGGAGCTTTTCAACATGTTGACAGGGCGTCGCTGCACAAATATCAATGGAACTCTCCACAGTTATTTAAATCTATCAGCAGTTGATCTTGAGCACCATCTGCTCAAAATGGGTTTAGCGGCACAAATGCAGCCATTGCAGTAACTGAAAGCAAACAAAGCAGACGAGATGTAACGCTGTGAGAAATTGTAGTTTGGAGTAAGAATGTTACCAATAGGAGATACTGCACCTACCACCGCATTAGACTTGATGATTTCAAATGAACATCGGTGTTAGCATATTGAGCTTTGCATCTCTTCCTGGGCTCAGACTGAAAACAGCCCTGTGCTAAAGCTGTGCAGGTTGGCTGCATTGTGCTTATGTGTTCTTTGAGATACCAGTGAGATATGAAATATCTGGTGGTACCAAACCAAGTACTCAGACACTGATTTTGGTGTGTAGTTTAGTGAGAGAGATCACCTGCTGCTGCACTACACTGCACAGCAGAAGCGCACGCATGAATACTTCAGGGAAAAAAATCTTAGCATTCCAGAGCAAGTGCCATGTTTTCCCAGCAAAGGCAACCAAGCAAGTGACGTGTTGGTCTAAACTGTTGTTGGAAACATTTGTAGAAATATCTGAGCAAAATCAGAATAACTCTACAACTTCTTTTGAATGACGTGTCCAAGGCAAAGGCCTAACGAGCCTTTCCACCACAATGAGACAAAAGACAGTGCTACAGTGTGATGAGATGGTGACTTCCAGCTCAGGCACAGCACAGAAAAAAGAAAAAAACTCCACTATTTAATTACGTGGAGACGCGAGCTGGAACATCTGGAACAGCAATCACTGAATCACAGCTAGGCTCCGTAGGCTGTAGCCAACACAATACACCTGCAACGCCATGGCCTTTTCAACTATACAGGCTTATAAATAGGAGGCATGTATGAGTTGATAGGCCCCAAATCATAGTGAGACTGTTATTAAAGCAGATAGGATTCACACAACAGTTTTGCCCAGTTTAGAACAGCATCCTAGGCCAGCGTGGTATTTCCTCTCTAATCTTCCCTCCTTTGTCTTTACAAACAGTGATAAATGTTCATGACCTTCAGGTGACAATCAGAGCACCTCTCCTCCTCTGTTCCCTCCATCTCCTTACTTCTCCTGATGCATGGCTGTGCTAGTGTGTGTGCCTGTGCATGTGTGTTTGTGTGTGTATGTGTTGCCACCTTGCAGACAGCCACTGAGACCTCTGACAACTCCCAGAGGACCAATTAGAGGTGAAAAAAGGAGAATGTCAGCCACCGAGCAGCTTGTGCGTACGTGTGTGTGTGTGTGTGCGCGTGTGTGTGACAAGTACAAACTCAGCCACCCCTTTCCATCAGAATAGACCAGCCATCTGAAGGCAGCCAACAGCATCCACACCGCCTGTCCAGTTTTAACTCACACACTGTCTCTGCCTCAGAACCACACACACACACACACACACACACACACACACGCTGACAAACACACACTCACAGAGCCGTCAGATAGTCCAGTCCCTGGTAGTTGGGGGGTGTGAAGTCTCATTATGAATAAACCATAAACGAGGTGCTGGAGCTGCACCTTGACTTTAGACACTTCACTACAAGTTTTTAAAGAGTGAACTTTTTCTGCAACTTTTTTTTTGTGATCCACACGACATCGCCATGAATCATTCTCTTTAATACAGACCAGACATTAGGAACACAGAGTGTCACTGAGCTGCTCAGTCAGTCAGCTGGTCAGTTGGCCAGGAACAGTCAATACATGCACGTTTTCCTAATCCACTTAGCAGTCAGTCGGTCTGTCTGTCTGTCTGTCTGTCTGTCTGTCTGTCTGTCTGTCTGTCAGTCAGTCATCTTGTTAGATATTCCGTGTGAGGGAACATGCACAAAGAACCCAGTCAGTCAGTAACCCAGTTTTTGGCTTGGTGTATGTAAACATCATAACTGGGTTATGATTATGAGAAACCCAGATAACTCATTTAAAATAAGTCACACTGGCAAGGAAGCATCTTCTTGCTTTTGCTTCCTGCATCCTGTGTTACATCCTGTACTACAAGTATTATTAATACTGAGAGAAACATTTATCCTGTGTGGAGACAAGGGGTGGACAATGGGGATGAATTTTCTATCACAGTATATTTAATTTTAATTACAGAATAATATTCTGTATTTCATGATAGTAAATTCTTGGGATATGTCACAAATCAAAGTACTTCATCATACTGATGCAAAAATCATATTAAAAAAAAAATCTAATGCTGCCATAAACGACTCTTGCTCAGTGATTAATGTAAGTTAAAACATTACTTTGGAGTTCCTTTAGATGAAAAGCCCACTGTCAGAGGGGCAGGATGTTATAGTCTTTCAGATGGGGATAACACACACACACACACAAACACACACACACACACACTATCTGTACAAAGAAAAGGTGAGGAAGTAGGTGTATCAAGAAGAAAAAAAGAGCTTTAAAGAGCTCTCACACCTGGCTAAGTGGGCATGATTGTCGGTTTCAGAGGGTTACGAAAATTGCTCAACGCCACGAAGGTATTGGGAGAGGTGGCGTCAGACACTGCTCAAAAATCCCACTAGCACTTCTGATCCCATAAGAGTTTACAGTCACGCTAGCAAGGTGCTAAATGAAAGGTCAGGGGATAGCTAATTAGGATTCATCCTCCTGGGACCATGACAGTCTTTATAAAAATGTCAATGCAGTCCATGCAACAGTTGTTCAGATTTCACTCTGGACCACAGTGGTAGCCTGAAGGAACAAGCGACCAAGTGAACAATGCCACACCATTACTGTCGCTAAAAAATAAGATTGTGTAAAGTCGTTCAGAGTTAGACACTGAAAGGTTGTGGTATACAGACTGTTAGCTATTTCTTATTCATGTTTGCTGCAGAATATTATTGTGTATCATTGTAAAATGCAGAATTTCAACCTTATTGAATTCTCTAAGTGATATTCACTGTGATTCAAATCTGAGGACCGTGGACAAAAAGTCAGCGCTCTCTGCTCGGCCTTGGACTACACACTGATATAATACAGCTGCTACTTTAACACTGAAGGAGCATTTCACCAATTATCTTCTGACCATTCATCTTCTTACAGGGACACAGATTTCTTTGTTACACTTACAGTAGGGTTTTGCTCTCTCAAAGAGTTTGTCGTGATATACTAGTGGACACTTAAGGTCAGTCTGATACTGGGTGGAAGTGACTTGTCTCTGATGTGTGTGCTGCGCTGCCCCCCTGACTAACTGTGGATTTAGCTGCAGTAGATTTTCAGCTCTTGAGCATGAGAACAATCTGGGCCTACGCTGTTTTCTAAGTTGTTTTAAAACAGTTATGAACAACTGTAGAATATTTTTCAAAGAAAGTCATTCAGATTTCAGCTTTTCTTAAATGTCTTCCAAAATCTTAGCCAAGTGAGTATAAACTGGCTAGAAATGCAGCACATGAAAAGACCACAACCTACAATGTGTCGGTCCATCTGGCAATACCTTCTGACTGCCCTGCCCTCTCAGTGGCACTCAGCCCTCAGCTCACTGGTTCCTACTGAAGACATGAATCTTTAAAAACTACTCAGAAATTTCATGAAACACTGTAGATTTTAGAAAGGTTTACTTTCACAGGAGGAAGTAACGTATTTAACCATGGATCAATACACATTTGGTGTCCTACTCACTATTTATAGCATAAGGACGAAAGGATAATTGCAATAAAAACAAAACAACAGAAGTATACCACATAGCTTGCCTCATCCTTTAAGCATTAGCTTTGATCAATACCAATGAAATCCAACTTTTAAGAAGACTCTGGGGCCCAACAGTAGCTAGCAGCTAAGCTAAAAAAGATAAGTGAAAGATAACTGCTGCAATTTGGCACATTTTGTAACAGATAAACTCACATCTCATTAACTCTACTCTCAAATTTTACCATTTGCCTAATGCTGAGATAAAACCTTTTGGTGTGAAATCATGTGTTAATTAGCAGACAGACCTGTGTATAGCAAGAATTATGATGCTATTGTCTAAATACAATATTCTTCCGTGATTGAGCTGTCAGTGTTTAAATGATCACTTCCCAGAAAAACACTACGTTTTACTTTAGTTGTTTGGTTGAAACAGCAAAATGTTGAAATGCTATCAGCTGTTGATGTTTAACCAATGACCTTCAATATGGCAGCACATCACATCATATTAAGCCCCATTAGAAGCAAGCCATCACTGCTCAGGTAAGGTAAAAGCAAAATGCTACATGATGTTTACTGATTTAATCGAGGTAATATTGGTTGGTATACACATCTACAGCCAAGCTGTTTTTGTTCATTAAGACTGCTGATGGCATTTTTGGGAATATGGTCCTGGTGTATACAGCTAAAACAGGAAAAGAAGGAGAGGGCAAAGCAACTGCATATGCTGTTGACATATATGTTGACATACTTCAGTGTCCTCAGAGAAATTGACTGGACTAGTCCATTTCATACAAATACTGAGGAGGTGTGATTGATTCATTTCCGATGGTTACCGGGAAACCACCCATTTCTATTCCTGTGGTCAGCCTCAGAGTGCTCAGTTCAAGTGCTTGGTGAAGGAAATAGCTTCTGTAAACACGTATCTACTACCCAACCTCTGTCTTCTTAGAACCACAGCTACATCAGCTATTCAGCGTTCACTGTGCCCGGGTAGTCACCTCAACACCCACCCAGACAGGCTTTACAGTCCTTTTGTTGTAAAGCAGAGATCAATAACACCAACACCTGAATATACACCCAAACACACACACACAGGAGCAGTAATCTTTGTGTATGAAGAGCAGCTAGTGTGTAGACAGTGTGTGGTCCGCAGGCCATCACATAGTGTCCTGACTCTGTTCTCAACACTCCTGCTGTGATCAAGACTCTTATTACCATCACTCGTGGTCTCTGATGCTTCAAAATACTACAAAGAATACAAAATCAACATATCTGTTCTTTTGAACAAAAACCAAAAACCAAACCAAAAAGTTTCAAATGAAAATAACATGATGGGTCCACACATCTGACAGAAATACTTTTTTCAGCCTCAAATTTGTCTCCTTTACACGCTTTGCCAAAGATGTTGAACGGGACTGAGCAAACACCTTCAACTGATTAAGTTGAACCTAACCTTAACCTTAGCCAAAGGTCAGCTCACATTAATGTGAAGCTTCAGCAGTTTCAGATGGACTAAACAAAGGGGTATTATTCAGCATTAAAATTGCTATTTCTCTCTATTGTCATGCAATCGTTTTTGGGGTGAAGAAATATATAAAAAATATAAAATATAAAAAAATTTAAACTCAAACTGTATATTTCTTTTTTGTAAGATTAAAGACTTGAACTCAAGAATTACAACGAAGTGCTTGGTTTGGGGATTGTACATTACATTTAACTTCCCCACCTCTGATTAAGAGCTGGGAACAGATGCTTCACTAAACTCTTCAACAGGATGCATCCAGATCTAACCAATATATCTATGCAAAAACACTGTTTATCCATAGAAATCATGATAATACTTTAAGCTCATACAGTTACTATCTTAGAAAAGTAAAAAGTAGATTTTCTTTATCCACCTCCGGCCTTTTTAACCTATTATATTCTTTAGGAATATGGAGTTGCGTCCAAACCATAGGCTGACTGCATCGTTAATTAATTTTGGCACATCAGAGCAAACAAAGAAAAACAGCTCCACACTGAAAAACACTATCGCCAGCTTCAAAGTAATATCAAGAAGGTGTAGAAGTCTCATTTGTGTTGCACTGTTGCTTTTCACCTGAAGGTATTTTCTGCTAAAGTCTGTAGCACTAACACAGGTTTGACGTATCACTGGATGCACCTCAGAAATGACCACTGTTGATTCCATTATGTAGAAGAAATCGTGTTTAATATGTGGGGGAAATTACATTAAAACTATTTTTTTTAATGACACTGTAAAATATCACTTAGAAAGTTACAAAGCAGAGCATTAAACAAGTGAATTCACCTATTTGATGTTACTGAGAACAGAGAGAAAGAGAAAAGTGCCTCATTGTTTTTAGCACTGAATGTTCACGCAGACCATTATGTCATTAAAGCATCAGTGCACACAGGCAGCCAAAGACAGTCCTGAGAAATGGCACACTGGTAATTTATATTCATTGACTTTTTATGATATGCTTCTGCTTTGACCAGCGTCACTGACTGTTCACTACAGCATTTATTTGAATAAATGGCTTCATTTCATGCAAGTAGAAATACTGCCGCTGATTTGAATCCTCTCTGCCTCTGACTCCGTGTTTAGATTCAGTGGTGGTGGTCTGATAGGCTGCTGAACGAGCGTCATTTTACATCAGAGTAACACAGCCATACAAAGAAATTGCCCTATAATCATTGTCATTTTACTAAATACACGGTCAGAACTTATTTCAGACGCAGATTCTTACGAAATACTTCTAAAAACAGTTTGAACAGATTGAACTGTCAGCACAGACTGAAGTCTAAATCTGCACAATGTTCAGAATGGTCTAACACCACATTCCTATTTGACTCAGAGGCAAATAGCCTTGACTTCTCTCATTAAGTGCATGCTAAGTCATACACAGATCCACCTCCATGTACAGAAGACAAGCTTCAATATCGTGTGTGTGGCTGTGTTAGTGGCGGTGTTAATCTTTGGATGGTCCAAAGCTTTTAGCTGCCCAACAGCATTGTACTCATAATCTCTATTGATGGAACTGATGGAAATCAAACCATAAGCAAATGTTGTAGATGTGTTATCCCCAGTAAAAAGCCTTCCACAGCACATGAATGCACAGCCCTGAGTGTCGGCTGAGGACCTGGAACAGACTATTGAATCCAAAAGTAAAGGCTGCATGGCATTCTGGTCTACTTACTTTCTATTACAGACCACAACCAGTCTCAGAGTATGATCATTGATTGTTGGTATTAACGTGGACTTAATTCTAAGTACATTTGCTTTGGCTCTGTTCTTAACCTTAGACACATTTCTAGTGGTAAAATAATCATTTGTAAAGTCCTGACAGCCAAAGCATAAACTGCCCATCCATTTCAATGCTTTCAGACCTTACAAACAAACTCCATTTCACAATTACTGAGTCCATTGTGCTCCAGGGGACACTCAGGGCTTTAGAAATGGTTTTTATACCTTTGCCCTGATCTATGCTTATCACAGTTTTATCACAGAGGTCTACAGAGAGTTCATTAGCCGTCAAAGCCTCTGAAAATGAGAGATTTCAGTTTTGGAATTTCAAGAAATTTGCAAAAATTCTTATTGAGTTAGGATTGTTGGGCAAAATGACAATCCAATTAAAATTAAATCTACAACATAATAAAGAGTGCAAAACGTGAAGTGGTCTGAATGCTTTCTGAAGCTACTGTATATAGGTAACTGTTTGCTAACATCATCACACGGTACATAACAACATATATGTACTATGCTGTACCATGTCAAACGCAGATTGTTGCACTGCCCCCATGTGGCCAGAAAAATCTGTTACTATTGCTTTCAGGGAAAAAAAAATCCACCCAATGTGTCTCTGAAGTCTGCCTCTTCCTGGTATTTCAAGCTGCCAGTCAAAACGCTGCTGATGACCCAAGTGGCCAAAAAAAAAAAAAAAAAAAAAAAAGAAAGAAAAGAAAATCAATACATGCAGCTTTAAAACTCTGTTAGATCCTAACTTCAAAGCTTCAAATCAGCTGTATTACCAAGCATTTATATGTGAGATGATTACTCAAGTCACTCAACTGCAGCTTTTAGACATATGGTAGCTTTGAACACACATCTCCTTCATTTAGATACTGTTAGAGAAAGGGCACTGTTCAACAAAACCACGTCTCCATGGCACTGTGAGTTCAGCCCACGTTTTGAGGTCACTCAGTGTTTTTAGGAAATCAATGAACTAGTTCATAGGGTTGCTCACAGTGTGTCAGTGGGGTTAGTGACTGGATCAGTCAACTGTCACTTACACCTCGTTTCGAGGCAGCTACTGGGATGGTCATTAAGATGGGTCTGAATGTGGTTTTATTTAGCACTGTTTGTAATTAGCGGCTCTACCCAAAGCACACAGCATGACACTATTAGCATCATCTTAAAAACCTTCAGACCCTCCATTTCCCTGCCTGTCCCCTCGGGTGCAAACATGGGACGGGCGTGTGGGGGTGGGGCTGTACATGCAAAAGCTCTCAACTGTGTGTGTGTGTGTGTGTGTGTGTCTATATAATGTCCTACATAAATGGTATATAGTGTAGTACTTTGGACAATACAGGGTGAATGGATATTAAGATCTTTATGGCATGCAAACTAAATGACATCCAAGCTTTGATGTGAATGGCACATAAACATTTGATCTAAAGTCAGCTTTTAGTGGAGTGTAATGGTTCACAGGAACTGACAAAGCACACAACGGGACACGCACGTTGTGGGTCATGTAATCCCTGCCCCTTATGCTTGACCCCAAACACACACACATATATACAAAACGCACTCACTGGGTGACCCATTCCCAGCAATTACAAAGTCCCAACCAGCCTAATCCCCCATGCAACCTGAGCTGCTTTAATCTTAACAAAGGGGAGATAATAGATGTTGAAATGTGTGTGTGTGTGTGTGTGAGAGAGAGAGAGATTTGAATAGTTTTGCTATCCATCCAAGACCCAGTTCACATTTTACACTTTTGCAGAGAGTAAAGTAGACTCATTATGTCTCAGTATATATATTTTGGGTTTTATGTAAACACAGCAAAGGTCTTCAGCAGGATATATATCAGTTTTTCTGTGTGTGTGTGTGTGTGTGTGTGTGTGTTTGTGAGAGCTCTGATGACTGCTGCCATGTGCATCAACAACAATTAGTGATGGATAGTGTTGTTGGTACCAGATGGTACTTTAGGATTTACAGTGTTACGTAACGGCAGAGGGTTGGGGGGGGTCAGCAGGACTGACGAGGATGAGAGACCTGACACATCATCAGCAGCTTTTATCACACACCAACAGAAGACCCAAAACACAGCGGGGGCACAGTCTCAAAATCATTGACCTGAAACCCTGTGAGGTGACGTCACAGCATATTCCTCTGGTGGGGTGGAGCGCACTTTCTCTGGACGGATCAAAGGGGAACTTTTGGATCTCACTAGGGCTGCAACTAATTAATCAATCAATTGGTTTTTTTTTGTCATTAATCAATAAAAAAAACCCTAACCTTTAATACTATTGTCAAATTTTAATTTGTTGAGGACACGACCTTTGTGTCCTGAGTGGCATCTTCAGGTAGCTTGCTTCACCCAAACAACAGTCTAGTGAAACAAAGACGAGCAACCAAGAAGGTGGAAGCAGCAGCTCCGGCTCTGGATGTTACTCTAACATGTTCTCAGACCAGTGGTCACACCGACACCAGAATTAAACTAAACAAACCAGATTGAAGTCGACCTCAAATAGTGGCAGCAAGTGGGGATCTGAATGAAGATCTTGTATGTAAACACTTGTAGATACAAGAAACCTTAAGACACATTCAAGAATCCCTTGAATGTGGTTCTTACAGATTTGTGAAGATACGTGCCGAACAGGGCGCTTTACAGCGTAAACATAATCTTGTCACTGTTCTCATGATCACATACACGTCTATGGAATTTCCGTGCTTTGGTTTCTTCTTTCTGATCGATATCATATAAACTGTGTGCACCATCCAATTTAACAGAACCCTGCTCTTCTGACACAGAAGCAGCAACACCAGTGCTTTTTTCTTTCCAATTTCACCACAAATTCTTCTCCTCATCTGTCCTTGATGAAGGACGTGAGTTTGACAGGCAACAACAAATACAGGAGTGCTGTTTTCAGAAGCATTCTCCTGATCACTATCATACTAGCCAGACTATACGTATTTGTAACTGCACAGATACAAGTGAAGACAAAATCCGTCAGTCAAAATCAGTCAAGTAAGATCAGGTGACTGACTCAGCCAGTCAAAGATATTCCACCTCTTCACCCTGAAAAGCCCTTTGGCTGCTTTTACCATTCAGTGAGTTTAGGATTGTTGAAACAATGATGAAATGTCATCCAATGAGTTTGGATGAATTACGCTGAGTCTGATCACAGAATGCTCCTGTGGACCTCTGCGTTCATCCTGCTGCTTCTGTCAGCACTCAAATCATTAACGTCAGAGCCATAACAGAACCAGGTGGTGGTTTTGGGTGATGAGCTGTTCTTTTTCTTCTCCACACTTTCCATCATTTTGACGGAGGATGATCCTTCATTGGTCCATAGAACTTTGTTCCAGGACTCTACTGATTTCTCTCTGTATGTGTTTGTGAACTGTCTTTGAGGCTTTTCAGTGGTTTGGATCTTATGATGAATCCTCTGAGGTTCTGGTCATGGAGTGTTCTCTTGATTGTAGACAAGGAAACATGTACGTCTCCATCCTGGACACTGCCTTTGACTTGCTTTTTTAGAAGGTACCAACTGTTAATTCTGGCCAACCAATAACTTTTGCTATCTTCTTCACTTGCATCATCATCTTTTTTACACAACTTCCTCTTCAGACAGCTCCACATCAGTGTAAATGGCAACTCTCAACCAACTCTGAGCCACGTGTGAGCCTCTTTGGTGCATGAATTAACACTGAAACAACACAGCAGCCAATTACTTTTAAGTCCCCCAAACTTTGGGCTTTATGTGTTGAAAGCTTTAACTCACACAGAGTTCTTTCAATATTGATGTAAAGCTACTCAAATTAAAGCTGAGACTTGGCACTTTAATGTAGAATCATTACTTTATTTCAAACTGAATGTGCTGAGTCAGAGAACCTGGAGAACAAATGATGTGTAACTGTCCAAATACTTAAGAGTCTGGACAGTATTTTGTCCTTGCCATTCATATTGTCTTTTCCAGTTACACTTCACATGCTCTGCTGTTGCAACTGTCGGTTGCGTTTACATAATGTTTATATAACCCCTATTCTTACTTGTATCTTAGGTTTCCCTTGCTTTAGTCCCACACCAGTGGTAATAGCTGCAGCAGGAGTCTCTTGCAGGGATCATTAAAGACAGACTTGCTGATCTTGTTACAGTGACAGCAAATACATTTTTAAAATTTCCTTCCAGCTCACTGTTAAGTTTAGATGGAGATGGAGGGGGCACTATAGGACACAATGACAAAAAAACTTTAAAGTACACAAGGAACCACCTAAAAAACCCTAAAAAAATATAAAAAAAATGCTGCCATTCTTCTTGTACATATGTATATATTCAGATACACCTTCTCTGATTTTTGTACTTCATATTTTTATCTTTATATTTTTTTTTTCTTTTTTTTTTTTACACACAAGCACCTTAGAGGGAAGTGCCACTGTAATTTCGTTGGACATTGTTCAATGACAATAAAGGCTATTCTATTCTATTCTATTCTATTCCATTCTATTCTATTCTAACAAAGATGTTTTCTTTAAAGAAAGCAAATAGAGAACTAACAATTACTTCTCAAGGTGGCTCCAGGCAAACTCAACTCTGTGCTTAAAAGGCTTTGGTCTCACTTTATCTGCCGTGTTTTGAAGGACTGTATTTTCTTCTTGTGTGTGACTTGTGTTTACGAGGGTCTGTAGCTGTGCCCTGTTTGCAGTTCCATCGTTCACAAGGACATTTTATCATGAGAACCCCTGTTTTATGGCTGCCACCGAGTTGGGAAACAGCAGGAACACACATACACAGAGACAATGCCTTTGTCACTCTCCCGTGGAATGTAGCAGGCCATTACTATGCAAATGAGCAAACATCAACCCTTGCTGACTGATATGTGTGTTTACATGAGTGTGTGAGGAGCAAAGACATGGTTAAGAAAGTAAAAACATACAAAGAAGGCTTGTTTTAAAGAAAGCCTCCAGCTGAGATGAACACTGTCCACTTTTATTTCCCTACTTTAGCAGGAACGCACAGTTGTCCCATCCCAGGCTTTTTCCTCTACATCAAGTCCTTCTCACTGCCGAGATCAGTGTAGTTTCCTCTTATCTTAATTTCTCCAACAAGGGATGCATCCAATGTGGAAGCAGTTTAGAGGTCTAGTGAGAAAAATCGACTTGTTCCAGAAAATCCCAATCAAATATTCATATCCAGCCAGGCCGCTCGTTTCTATGTCATGTCCAAAAATGACTGACATTAAGCACTCTGGTGACCAGTCAGGCTCAGAACCAGCTGATAAAGATGGGGGAAAGTGTTGGTCTCTATCCACTAACTAAACTGTAAATACTGATCACTGACATATGCAATAAAACTAATCCTAGTTCATGCAACAGTCCTGCAGTGAAGTCTGTAATCCTGAAGGTTCTGATGTTTGAGAGGTTCTTATTCAGCTTTATGGTCATTGTGCAGGCTGTAGTTTGTGGGCTGAGTGAGACTAGTGTATTCACTGACTTCAATTGTATCGCGTATCTTCAGTTCACACTTCTCTAATACTGGCAACTACACATCTGGTGCTCTTTTCTTTGGAGAGGTGTTTACAATATGAGCCAGAAACCTTCGTATTCATTTCCTGCTTTAGCTTAAAAATTATGGACAAACTGTTTCACAAATAAAAGCTTGTAGACTCATTTCCAAACTTGAAGTGTGACACACACACCGACTGAGTGGCACAGCTTCACGTCATGTGACATACAAACAGATGAACGAGTCAAGGTACAGTAGCCAGGAGACGCGGTTCCAGGCAGTGATATGAGATAACATTGCTGTCTTTCTGGAGAGTTAATATTATGTTAGCGCTGTGGTGCACCCTGATTTGAAGACACCTATGCACGTGTGTTGTCATGCCTGCCAAACACCAGTGTGTTGCCCTTATGAATTTTCACACATCCAGCAGTGGATGAAACAACATCACCGGAAAAATGCAATAAACATCTGGCTGTGGGACTCAGAATGGCTAACAGCCAGTTTTTCTCCCACTGTTTCTTCTATTAGGACAGCATGCCATGGCTGCTCTTGTCATTCACATATTTCAGAATGGATCCGTATCAAGTGCTCCCTGTCTACCAATTGCAATGTGAACCCCACCTGTCACCTGATCCACGGTGGGGTAGCCTGCTGCAAACCTGCACACGCTAACGGCTACAGAAAATGGATGGAATGAGGATCAGGAAGTGAAGCAGTTCACTGCCTTGGAAGTGGGTGGTTGCTAAAAGAGAACATTACTCTACAGTATATTATCTAACTGAGAGGTACAGTATATATTTTGTACAAGGCCACGGCCAAGTGTGGAGCACTTGGCTTTCTGTGGTCGTCTATTGTCCTCAGGGATTAAAGCCTTGTTATTCACACAGCCTGACCGCATGTCTCACAAAACCACCAGACAGTCAAAGTCTGATTCAAACATGGCCACTGTTATTAACAATATCTGTCTAAGGGGTAATTAACAAATTACTGACATACACGTAGTACTTATGCTTCCCCTTCTACCACTGCTGGTAAAATGTGTAATATTTTCTATTTAAAGAATGACACAGAGGAATACACTGAAGATAAAAACCGGGCCAGAAAACATTAAAAAAAAAAAAAAAAAAACACTGATGGTCCATCTAAAGCACAGTAATAAAAGCTCTCTTTGAAATACAGCCTCTTTTATTATACTGTTTTACTACAGCAGCATGTCCTGTCCAATCCAATCCAATCCCATGAAAGTGAACCATAATCAAAAGGAATAAAAGTGAACAACTTAACCTCCGTCTTTGTACTCTTTTACCATCCAGCTGCTCTCCACATACCCCCTAAAGGCTGATACTGGGAAATACAATTAACAGCAGCTGTGATTGGTCAGTGACAGAGTTTATTAACTATTCTGCTTGAAACTACTTTTCCCCAACATGTACACTTTGCCTCTCCTTTCACCTCCAATTCAAGAAGACAAAGCCTGATGAGGAGGAACACTTCACACCAAACAAATAAGACTGTCACACAGAGGGAGAGTGTTTCCAAGTGTGTTTGCTTTTGTGCTTTTTACAGCCTGTGAAACAATATGTCAGCAAACATGGGTCAAGAGGCCACACATTGTTCTCATTCAGTCATCTCCTACATGTTAAGTATGTTGTCTTTTTTAGCCTCACACAGTCCACAAGTTATCCCGGGTGTTCTGTAAAGTTCTCACCCCTCCAGTTTAACTGAGTGGTCTTCAGTCTCCATATACTGTAAAAACTATTTTGATAGAAGTAGAGACAGGGGACAGGCAGGAGGGACAACAACCTGACCCCGGACAATGCAAGGCTCTGCTGAAGAACAGATTTTCTGCGTGTTTCTCCATCAGGTTGCGATGCTTGTTAGACCTCTAACAGGAGCAGTGTGAATATAAAATGTGAGGGTGTTGACAGTGCCTTACCACATATACGCAACAAGACTTTAAAGGAATACAAAAAATCGATCTTTTGAGTTATAAATAATAACCAGTTGATGGCCTGAAAGGTGATTGTGAGTGTTTGATAAGATAAGATAAGATAAGATAAGATAAAAATACTTTATTGATCCCAAACTGGGAAATTCAACTGTTATAGCAGCCGTGTACAGGTAATAAACACAATAGTACAATGGTAACAAGTACAAAAAATAAGGAGATTTGCCCTACATAAATCTGCAGTAAAAAAGCTAAATAAAGCTAAGTATAAGTATCAGTCAGCGGTAACAATAAGTTAAGTTTGTGAAACCAGAGTACAAATGTACAAAGTAGTACAATGAATTCTCCAGAATGTGCATAGTAGCAAGTCAGTGCACCAAGACAAGATCCCTTTGTGAAGGATGGCAGCCGTAGTCAGCTTGGAGTTAAAACAGATCCGAAAACTTAAAAGACACTCCAGCAGCATTTATTCTTCCATATATTAGGCATGTTCCAAACAAGCGATCCACACCATTTCTAAATATACTGCCTCTGTGTTGTGCTATTGCCTCATCATAGCTCTGAAGCTCTGCTGGGAGTAGTGTATTTACTGCTTTATTGACTAAGTGGCTATTGTTTTGAACCTACTGAGCATACTGATCAGAGATATACTGAAGAAGAGGTTTCACCTTTCACCTCCCAAGCCTACAAGTGGCAAGAAAAAAAATTGATTTTCGGTAGCGTGTTCATTTAAAGTTCACCTAATCAATATTTTTATAATAACAAGAAATAAATGGCTCTGTGTAATGTTAGAAAGGCCACAGAAATCCCACACAGACTTATCAGCAACTCTGCATGATGGAGCCTTTTAGAGTCTTTTATTATTTGGCTTTCCATCCCTCTAACTTCATTACCATCAGAATCATTTCTAGAAGCCGTAGGTAGCTGTTTTCAGTGAAAAGGCTCTGGTAAACCCACAGTGCACGACCTACTCAGCACTAACCGCACACAGAAGCAGTTAGCAGCTAGCTGGTGAACACGGTGAACTGCTTAAAAGCCAGATATTTTGCCTCAGGAGTTAAAAGGTACCAAAGCAAAGCTAAAAAAGAGTGAATGTTGGACTTAGGACAAAAACATCAGCTGCTCCACATATACTGTGTGTGTGAGTGTAAATAAGTGACTGTGTACTAACACATTCCACATAACAACTTTACAACATGTCGGACGTTGTGTTTACAGCTTGTTCAGCTTTTTCCCCATGAGGTCAAATAAATAAATAAATAAATAAATAAATTAAAATAAATGAATATACAAAAAGTAATGCAGCTTTAAGCTCTAAGTAATACCTTCAACAGCTGTGCTACTCTGCTACTGAAACATAGCAACTGTTTCAACAGTGTGCACCGCACTGCAGTTACAGAACAGACCTTAAAATCACAGTTTTGAAGAAAGTTGTGACAGTTTTCCAGTTATTTTCAGAGGTTTGGTGGCAGCATGTGATAAAGGCTGCAGCCCTCCAAGCTTAAAATGTCTCCACTTCAGTAGTGTGGTGTATTGTGTCAGTGTGAAAATAGCGCCGTGAAGCAGGGACTACCCTGGCAAAGCTCCTGAGTGAGATTATATATTGTGCTCTCGTCATGTAGCAGTACCCCCCCCCCCCCCCTTTCACTGCTAATTTTCTCTGGTCCGTTTTCATGCTCAACAGAGTTCTCCTCGGTGCTGCTTCAGGTAACTTATCAGACACTAATTAGAAAGACTGCTTTAGGCAAGACAGCATTAAAGCAAGCCTCTCATCCGATTTCAGTCAAAACGGTGAAGCAGTCTCAAGAATTTCACCGTGCTGCCGCATCTCGCCATTCTTTGTGACCCTGGCTTTGATGAACAGTGATCTTATGTATTTGCAAACACAACACACTGGGCATAGAGAGCTGTAATTGGAGGAGCTGTCAAGCCAGTTGAGAGGAAGGCTGACACTGTCTTCAAACAACAATTTAGCATCTCTCTTTCAGACAGATGCAGCTGAACACCTGTCAGAGGAAAACTGTTCATCTGATGTGAATGCTTTCTGCAGTGTGTTAAAAGCTACTGCTATTCACATGCACACCAATTTGCTGTCCGCTGTTGCCTGGCGTTATGGACAGGAAGAAGATTGCTAACTGTTATGGTTGTCTTATTTCACAACCATGCGCACCGTGTTAAAACATTTCTCCGGTCTGTGCTTCCCATGTAATTATACACACTTGTGGTAAGAGAGGTGAGCAGGTTAGAAAAACAGACCTAGGCGCCGTTTGAATCAGCAAATTGACTGGGAAAATGTGCTTTCCATGGAAAAATGATGATCAAAACACACACACACACACGCCTTTACTACAGCCACACTTCTGTTATTTAATCCACTTAATGTACCTGACCATGCACCTGAACCGAATCAGTGTTATCACCTTCCACACATGCCCACACCCCCCATCCCCCCCCCACCCCACACACACATACAGAGCACAAAGACCATTGTCAGGGCAGTTGTTGGTCGTCAACGTAAATTAGCACACAGAGCAGTTTCTGGGCTTCATTAGCATCCAGAGCTTCTATAATTAAATGTGTGTGAGTGGCTCCTCTGTCAGACGACATCACGTACTCAGTGTTTTTAATACTCATTGATTTAATAAGACTACCCATTACAACTGATATCTGATAACAACATTTGCACCAACAGCATTTCTCTGTTATTTGCCCTGACAGCAGCTCTGTAGAGTGAACTCCCGAATGACTTTGCATACAGTAAGTGATCATGGGCTGTTGGCAGTTTTCCAAGCAACTTAGCTTTGCTGTAATTCGCTGTTTACAGTTTACACTTGGAGGCTTGTGGGAAGACGCTCTCACAGTCAAAGGTTGAATGTTAAGTCTGCTCCTTCAATATTGTAAATAAGCCTGACAGCTTCAGTCATTCTTCACTTTTCCAGTGAATATGCTAAATATGGCTAGATGAAGCTGCTCTGTGACCCTGGGCAGAAATTAGCCTCCTGCCCTCCGCTGCAATGTCTGTGTATCCTGTCGATGTATAAGAAGCCAAGAAAAAAAAACTGCACAGTATAAACTAAAATCATAAAGATCCCCTCCACAAAACGGGGTCACAATAATGCAGAGACTGTCTTACTTGACAATGTACTTAAACGGTAAAAAAAAAAAAAAAATCGGTAATCGGTATTTGGTAAATTTGAAATTTACCCAGTTAATTAACCAGTCCTGATGCTCAGTCGTTGCCATGAGTATCTCCCTGTGATATCTCACATTGTTCATGTTTTACCACACACTGTTTTAATTTAATATGTAACACCATCAAAAGTGGTGTGTGTGTGTGTAAAACAAACTGTAGCTGTATTTTGGCTACCCACCAATAACCTCTGCCATTTTATCTCCATAACCGCTCCTCAATCCTGGACACTGCTGCTTCACTTAAAACAAGATGCCATCATTACAACATCTTTAAGGATGAAAGAGCGCTGTGTTCAAGGGCTGAAAGAAAGTTGAAAATACAACGCTTCTGGTAATAACCAGCTAATGAAAGACATATTAGGATATCGTATGTAGATTGAAGATGTAAGCCCTAAATATGCCTCTCAACTCTTCTTAACAAGCCAGAATAATCCCAGTGTTCAGCGCTTATCAGTCACACTGGCAAACCCTCTGCTCCTGGGGCCTCTGTTTTCTGGGAAGTTGACTGCTGATAAAACTAAGGTCCTCCCATCCCTGCACTTTCTCATCCTATCCTCATACTGATCACTTTGGGCAGATCAGTAAAAAGATATTAACATCCAACTTTTTTTCTTCTCCTCCTGCCAGTGTTCAGCTTCTTATACAGTATATATTAAATTATAGGTGATTAACTGGACATATCTTCTCTATCCTCTACCTCACCTTTAGCAATTTGAACAA
Source organism: Toxotes jaculatrix (assembly GCF_017976425.1). Lineage (NCBI taxonomy): Eukaryota > Metazoa > Chordata > Actinopteri > Toxotidae > Toxotes > Toxotes jaculatrix. Next base: position 2,754,389 of record NC_054407.1, read on the forward strand.
TAATGGGAAAAAAAACTGTTCAACTGTTCAATATTGAAACCGATTTTTTAAATTCCTGTCTTCAGAGTGATCCTGTAAACACATGTTGGAATTTGCATACATTTATACAAGACCTGCTCCTGGTTTCCTTGTAGCTCCTGTTACTAACAGTAGCATCAGGAACATGGCTGCTGCTATCATTAAATTACCTAAATTAATAGGTAGGAAGGTTTTGTTACCTACTGGCCTAGTAGAAATAATGCCAACTGAATGTCGGTTTTGAACCCACTCAAATCCTGGAGCCATCTCCACTGAGAGAACGCCCGTCTGAGGTTTACCCTTAGCCTTATTGCCTCCTCCCGACAACAGGGCTCTTTTTCTTCTCACAGTTACTCCAGTTGTTCCACTGTTGGCCATTTCCACTAACTGGGGAAAGTTACCAATAGCTACCAGGGAAACCAAAGCGCTATCATCTTCCTGTTTTGGTTGCACAATGGCAGATGTACATCCTCTGTGCCGTAAATCGAGCCTTGATTATCCCAGAAGATTTTGTAGGCAGATAGAACTGCAAAGTGAAAGCGAGGGTTATCATTGATGTCATTATTCTTTAGCCATTACACTGTGCAATCAAAATTTACTCCATAATGGTAAGTTTAAGCAAAAAACTTGTCTATTGCCACTTTAAGAAATAACAGCTGACAGCAGAGACCCAAGTGGACCTGTCAAGTCAACTTAATAAACTGTTCTCTGTGCACAATTAAGAGAAATAAAGAGGAATATCCATGTTCCCAGCCAAAGTGAAGCTGCCCTCCGTCAGCTTAATAAACACATTAGGCCTGCTTCCAAGCCCTAATTTGGAATGACACACTAAAATACTTGTTCATTCAGGCTTTTCTGGTCATCTCAGGAGCATTGCTATACTTAGATCCATCCTGAGTTTCAGCAATACAGAGGATTACGTGCTTTTATCTCTTCTTGCCTTAACTGCTGCAGTGCCCTGTTTGTTTGCCTTAACCAAAAAGAGAACGCCTCCAGTGTGGTGAGAGTGCTGAAGCAAGGCTTTTACCTACAACAAAGAGAAGGGCCAAATATCTCCCTCTCTTCGCTGATGGCTTCACTGATTTTTTTTTTTGCAGTGATTATGTGCAAATGTTTTCCTGGCCTGGCTCCGGGGTTATCTCGCTGAACTTTTGACTGCTTAACGGACTACATACTGCATGACTGACCTGACTGTGACTGTGTCCAGGCTAAAGACTAAAGGTGACTGAGCTTTTGCCATCATCGCTCTGCGGCTTCAGAGCAGCCAGCCTCAAAAACAGAGACTGGCAGCGTGGGTATCTTCCTATCTTCCTTAAGACCTTGAAGTAATCTATATGTTTGCGTTTACTCTTTTGTTATTTGAGTTACCTTGTAAGCTACTTTATTTTGTCCTCCTACTCTTTTTTTCATTTGTTATTTTTATCTCTGCTCCCCTTCATCCTGCATTCACTGTCTTGCTCTTTTCTCTTTGTAAAGCAATAAAAATATTGCCTCTCACAGTCTTCTGGATGGAATCCTGATGGGGGCAAAAGCACCGCAAAATACAAGTAAGTGGATCCAGGGTCAAAAGTGAACTTCTTTCCTCCCCCCAAAAAAACGAACCACTACTTTTTGGTTTGTTTTAGAATCTACTCCTTTTGACTGTTTGCTTTACTAGTTTATGTCATATTTTTTCCAAAAAAATATATTTTCTGCTTTTGGGTTTTATATGAATTCTGCTGTTTCTTTCTCCTGTTTGTTTATTTTTTGCATCTTGTTGAGCTGTAAACAATAAAATACGCACAAGCTGGTCAAGGGTTAATCTCAGGCCACACCCAATGCAGATGTGCCACATTTGAGGAGTTGGGTGGAGCTGTTTAATCATTTTTCCACATTCAAGCAGCCTGGGGTCAGTGCACTAAAGCTTATTCTGCTGTGAGAGTTTACAACAGCATTTACGTCCCCATATATGTTCACTAATAACACGTTATGATTAACCGTGGATTATAGACAGTTATGGTTGGAGTCTGGACCACCCTGGGATTTGTATCCAGCATAGAAAGCAGTGCTGTCTCAGAGGATAAGCTCTGGGAAACAAAGTCCCCTATTGTTGTTTTGAGAGTTGCCCATTATGAAAAAAAAAAAAAAAATACATCCTGGTACAGGCAGGCACTGTGGGACAAGCTTTCTTAGCCACTTTCCAAAGTGTCACTGCCATCCAAGTACTTTTATTTGACTACACAGACCACTTGCACTGACTGGATGTCCACAAAATTAGAAGGAAAAATAATCTATTAATATTCCTGCTTTTTGGCAAGCACATCTTGAATAATTAAGACTTGAGGCTCTTCACAAATTGGCAGAGTCTTCTAGTAAATATAGCATATTTGCTACACTGTAAATCATTTCAATTTCATTCAAGTTGGAAACGTAAGTTCACCTGCTGCCTGAAAAATGTGAGTTTTATGAGCTTTGACAATGTAAAACTAAGTTAAGCTAACCGAACTTGAGAAAAAAAAGCTGACTATACTTTATGAAGATGTTAAGTTGAATCAGACTGTTTAGTCACAGTCATTACAGACAATTTTGCTCTCTTTCTATAGTTCTTGGTTTTAAAAAGTCTGCTCTTTATTTGACATGAAAAATTTATAGCTCAACTGTTGAAGCTATTTCTTTTTAACCAGAGTCAGTACAAAGACAACATCTAAGTCTACACTCAGTGACTTTGTTCAATTATTAGTGTACGGGGGAAGAAACTGAAATCAATACTACTACAATACGCGGTTAGCACTGTTTTCATTATTACGTAACGAAACAACCATGACTTAATTTAATATGGATTAACAACACACAGCAAATTTCATCATGAACGGGTCCTTCGCACTACAAAAAAAGGAGAAGATGCATGCTGGGAAGTCTGTTATATGCTACTTTTGTTTCTTTAAAAACTTATTTTAAAGAGCTGAGTGAACTCTCAGCAGTTCATTAACTCAACTCATCATTCCAAGTTAAAAGACCTCAAGTAGAACAACTCATGTTTGTAAGGTCTAAAGTGGTCTGAAAAAGTTAATAAGAAAAGATTAGTTGACTCCACTGTACTACTGTACTATGCTTTAGAAAAAACATTTAAATTTAACTATAATTTATAGAACAAATTCACACTGTGACCTGCTGCCTGGCAAAGCATTCGGGTGGAAGAATAACACAAGTTGAAAACAAAATACACCGCTCCTTGGACTGGATGCATACTTAATTTCTGAGTCTTTGGTCAGGCTTAGTAAGTAACAGTAAACTGATTAGGTGCTGACCAGCCAGCAGCCTACTTTTGGCTCCTGGCCTTTGCAAAATGCTAAATGATGGGCTGTTAGGTTGTGTGGAGGTCATCTGAGTCAGTGAGGAATGTCTAATGTGAGGACTGACTCAGGCCACATACAGTAATATGGATGAAGGGTGCCAATGCTATGTGCATATCTAAGGCAGTTACACACTTGAGTGGATGCTGGGAAACCCCTAATTCCTATGAAGTATATAATCAGTGGATGTCAACAAGGGGAATTACCAACCAGGGCTATGAATTCAAGTGGTCTGTTGAGGGTTACCACGATTTAATTGAGAGTTACATTTCACTACAATATAATTCATTATTTTACAGGATGGATATGAATTTATCAATGTCAGATCTGGCTAATTTTGATGTTTTGTTAAAAGTCGGTCAAGCCATCAAATACATTCCTGTTGTTTGGACTGAGCACTCTCAGGTATTTCAGTTTGTGAAATTAGCAACCAAACCTGCTCTATCCTGCTTTAAAAGCTTCTGACTCAAATGCACCTGAACTATTTCATCAGTATTTTTTTTTTTCTAGTGGAGGTTTTTACTCTGACTAGAGGGCTGCTTTCACAAGATGTTCCACCATACAAAAAGTAAAATGGCAGGGTAGTGAACACACATTTTGCCATGAAAACTGGCCATCAAGCAATCAGATGCCCATCACTGTTACTTACATATCTCTATACTTTACTGCTTTTTGCACTTCTGGTTAAATGTTAAACTGCATTTTGTTGTCTCAGTTTTTGTACTCTGTGAAGTGACAATAAAGCTGAATCTAATCTAAAACACAAATGTGGAAACTCAGATTTCAACCAGCTAAAATCCAAAACTGCTGATGTCATGCTTCAAATTATCTCTTAACCTAATTAGGTTACAAACTATCATGTTCTAATAACTACAGAGGACAGGATTTGAAAAAATGATTACACTAATTTTCTAATCAAACACTGCTACCACAGCTGCCCAGATGCTGCAAACCCCACCCATCTGGCTCTCCACGCAGGTTAAATCCAACACTGAACAGCCTGATTTGCTGCCGGTGTTTGCCCCAAAACCTGCTACTGTGACCGTTCAAGCTGCCCAGTCTGAGAGAAAACACATATTTAACAGCAGGGCCTAACCCAGTTTTACAGACTCTCATTATCAGCCACTAAACACTGCAACTGAACAAAGCCAACAGACAAAAGCAAATAATAATTCAGACACATGACAAAGCAGAGAATCAATGGCTGAATCTCCTTCCCGTTGAAACATGATGTGGGTTAAGAAAAACTGGTGTGATATTTTATCTGAGTGGTGATGCTGCAGACATGGATGTAAAAATAAAATATAACAAAAAAAAATCTCTTAAAAAAACTTCTAATTAGATACTAACGTCACGATGGAAAGACCAAGATGGAGTCACGGAGGGAGAGAGGGAGAGAGAGAGAGTTGGAAAAAGACAAGAAAATCAGTCGGAACGGATCAGCATCACTCCACTGTGCTACAGCCTCTCTGAGCCCTCTGACTCCTCTCTGCCTTTCTCTGTAGCCTACTGAAGAAACCCCAGTGACTGGAGCAGGGAACTGACACCATGTCATTTATGTTCCAGCGATAAAGTCATAAATATCACACTCACCAAGCCATTGTATTTCCTCCAGTCACCCCACATTTACTTTTACAGATGCTGTGATAATAAGACTCAATATTACATTTCTGACGGGAGACAAATCACCAAACCTGGCAAGAGACAAAAACTGCGGCAAAAATAGAAATACAGACATTGAAGCTAAAAGTTGCTTTTACGGCGTTTATGGGTTTTTAACGTGTAGCAGGTTTTTTCTTAACCCTCCGCTGAAATAAGAGTTCACAAATGTAGCCTGTGGACCTACCCACGCCTGTTTCTTTTAATACGATACAGGATGCACACTACAGGTAAGTAATTCATAAAAACGTCAGTATTTTTAGATTAAATATAAAACACAATAACTTCCATGCAAGTTACTGTTTTGCACTCGAACAACGACAATCTGTGGACCGCGAGCTCCTAACTTCACCCTGCTGTTAAAACGACTAAAGGGAGGAAAGGGATGAAGTGAGGAATCATTTTACGGAAAAATAAACTGGTTTACATAAATTCATACAGGATATTGTTCCCAAAAACGGTATGAAAGGCGGACAAGTGAAGCCTAGTGTTAAATAAAGTTGCTAACTAGCTTAATGTCAGATTTTTTTTCCCCCCACACTTTTATCATGAAACAACCAAACTCAGTGCCCTCCGTCTCCACCGTGAAGTGACCTTAATCACTAAATTAAACAAACACATCCACACAAATAGCATCTGAATTATCATCAGTAGTCGGAGTCATGTAGTGGGCTGTTTAAAAATTAAAAAAAAAAAAAAAAATGTAAATGAACATCCGAACAGTAGTTTCATGTGGTGTGAACCGCTATGGTGACAGTGAGAGCAGCGTAGAGCCAGAGCCACTTACCGCCGTGTGCCGAGGATGGAGCTTTAACAAGAACAACCAACAGTGAATCCAACGGAGACTGACTACTCTGCTCTCCGAGTCTGTCCCCTCTCTCCGGTCCTCACTCTGCCGCCGCCCCCCTCTGTCTCTCTCTCTCTCTCTCTCTCCCTCTCTCTCCCTCTCTCTCGCTTGTGCAGTACCTAACCTCGCTTTACCAACCGTCCGTCCCACAGCTCCCCCCTCCGCCCCCCCTCGCCCCCGCCCTCACCAAATCAACAAATTGAGGAGTTGAAATGGCTGCTGATTGGTCATTACAGCGCCGTCGGCGATTAAAGGGGCACACGCACGCTCACGTGCACACGAAACGCGCACACCCTGGTCTCAATCTTCATCCCATCTCCACCCAGCAGACACATTTCAATCAGCCTTTTATTTTCACAGGCCAACAGACACTGACTGCTTTCTTAAAGGAGAACTCTGGGTTATTTGAAGACCTTTTGGCAACAGGAACATATGGCAGCTGGCAGATTACAGCTGCAGGTGTCTTCTAGCCTGCAGAAATGTCTTGGAGGCAGGATGGCACTCTAAAAGCGGTACAGAGTCAGGGTACTCAAAGTCATTATATGGCGTTGTACTGCTTGATTATAGCGCCCCCTAATCTCCAGATGTCCTGTAAACTCACTGTTGGTATTTTCAAACTTAAAGCAGAACAAATCAATATTTAAAATTAACAACAGATTAAGGAATATGTTACTCAAGAGTTGCTACACAAACCCAAACTTATATCTATATAGATATAGATGTGTGTATGTATGTATGAGTTATATAGCTCTTGCTACATGCACATGCAATTCATGATTGCACACAATTATGCAGAGAGTTAGTAACTTTTGTAGTACTTCTGTTTCAGGTAATTGAAAATTGCAAGTCTCAAAGGCTTATCACCCAAGGAGGTCCACGAGGACATGCTGGTACCATTAATGGACGGTGCCCCTTCTTACAGCAACATGGGCTGCTGAATTCAAAGCTGGCAGAGAGAGCCTGGAAGTTGAAGGCTGGTCACTGTCACTGCACAGGAGATCACTGTCAAGATCCATGACATGATCTGGACAGATCAATGAATAACACAGCGGTACATGCAGTTAACCAAAACAAACTTCAAAGGTGTCAGCTGGCTGGGTCCCTGAAACTCTTTTGGGCCTGATGAGAGGCGAATTTGGCACAACATCTTGCCATTTTTTGAGATGGATCCCAAGAGATTTCGCATAACCATGGATGAGACGTGGGTCCACCACTTCCAACCAGAGATGAAAGAATGATACAAACATGAGGTGTGCGTGCAAGGTGATAGCCTGCGTTCTTTTTTTGCAGATGCAAAGGGAGTGCTGCTGGTGGACTACCTGGAAAAGGGTCACACCTTTACAGGGGCCTACTATGCTGATTTCTTGAGACAGCCACGGGAAAAAAATCAAGAAGATCTGGCATGGGAATCTGACAAGAGGAGTGCTTTTCTACCAGAACACACAGTGATCCAGGAGTGCAGATCTGAACTCATCCAACACCACTTTGTACCACTTTCCCTAAATTGCTGACTCATCCAGCAGCTGAACGCTTGTGTGAATCTTTCTACCATTAAATGAAACATTGTCCTGAAAGTTTCTCAGCACAGTTGCAGACGTTCCCACCGTTCACCTTCCGTCCATTTCATCCCAGACCAGCTCCACGGGGTTTAAGTCTGCAGACCGAGCTGGTCTTCATCAGGTGAAGCCACCGTCTGGTTCTGTTCTTCTAATGTTTTGTGTAATTATCTGACCAACCAGTCTGTCTCCTCTGTTACTGCCTTTTTCTCACCACTCTGATGGTAACACACAGTCCTGCTTCCTGCAGGACAGTATTGTCCTGATAACGCATCAGAGGGTGTAGTGAGTTTGTAAAAGGTAGTTTTCTACAGCTTTCGACCCATAGTGTTCATGTGCATATATATAATGTACACTGACATACAAAAAACAATACTTGTTAAAGGGACACTCATTTTACATATAAAGGTCATTTACTAGTCTGAGAAAATCCTAATGATCAGCTTGGGGTTGGAAGCCACAGATTTGTAACAGAAAGCTATCCTTACAAAGTGGATGTGTTTTTGTTTTAACTATTTAAATTAAAACCCAAATGCAAACACGGACTAGGAGCCAGAAAAGCATTTAAAAGGTAGTTTACTGAAAACCCGAATGGTAAAGTGACGACTAGACTGGACTAGGGCACTTCCTGTTGACCGGTGGGAGAGGAGGCTTAGCCAGGAAGAGCAGAACAGGAAGTGGGGGACTGATGGAGGAGCTGAGTGGGGAGATGAGCCGGCTAATGTGGCTGTGGGTCGAGCAAGACAGGCGAAGGGCAGGTAGATGGACGGGGGCGGGCAGTGGAGGTGTGTTGTAACTGAGCAGGTAATTGCTCTGTAATCCAGACAGGCAGCACTTGAAGAGGACAGAGCTGGACGTGACAGGTGAACAGGACATGAGGCAGGTGAACCTGAGGCACAGGCAAATACGCAGGCTTAGAATGGATCAGGCGAGCACAAGGAAAATACTGAGACAAAAAACTGGCACACAGACTGGATGAGTAGAGTTGGAGCAGGTTTGCAGGTGGAATAACAGGAGGAGGAACTGGAAGGACAAACTGAAGAAAGACTGATACCCTGACAGTTTGATTATGGGAAATGTGACATCTCAGGCTTTACTGATTCAATTTTAACAATTCTTTTTAAAGCCTTTCTCCTATACTTTTTTGAACTGCAACATTAAATCATGAGAATCAGCCATTAACAACATGTCCCTGCAGCCTAATCCTTGACATTAACAACAAAATGACCAAGTGAAACCATAAAGTTTATCAAGCGTTACCTCCTTAGACAAGACACTGCTGGTGAGTTTAATTTTGTTTTTTTATTTGTGTGTTAATTTTTTCATCTGTATAACAGTTTGCATCATGTGCCACCTTCCTGAGATATTACAATATGAAGTCTTCTGCAAATTCAATCAATCATATTCCTTTATAGATTAAATATTGTACATTACTTATGTTGAACTGTTTTTTTTTTTTGTTTTTTTTTTTATCATCTCAGAATTTCCTTCAGATTTTACATTTTCCAATTCAAAGGTGCTTTACTGGCTACGTTCTAAGGGTTGCGTGCTTTTGGTGACTGACCGTCATCATATATGTTTGGAGATCTGACAAAATGTTACGCTCGGTTGTGACAAAGCTACAGTAACTGCTCTTAATCAGGTCCTTTAGTCAACACCAGCTTTTACATATCCTGCCTCTGGAAGTGTCTCTAACTGTTTGTGCTGCAAATAAATTTAACTGCCCTGTAGCAGTGAAAACGAAAACACTCAGACCTGTAAGCTACATTTACATATTTGACAGGTTGGTGATGTTGTGTCAAGATGACGTGTTATGGTGTAAAAAACAAATCCACCACATTTCACAGAATAGATTAACATGCTTCACAGAAAATGACACATTATTTGAGTTTGATAGCTGTAGCAGTCATATCCTGATCCTCAATGTATACAGTTTTTGTTGTCAGGGCTGTGGCCAGGAACACAAGACACAAGGGAAAGGAGAGAGTAGACACACCAGGCCAGACTTGTGTCACTGTCTTCTAATAATAACAACTCACTAGCTACAGAGTTTGCTTGGCAAGGAAACATAGAGAAACTCCACAGGGAAAAAAAGGAGCAAACACAGGCGGGATCACAGGTACACACTCAGGGACATCAATCAATGAACTGACAAAGAGACAGGGGAAACAATGAGACTTAAATACACTGAGGCTAATTGGCAACAGGTGATCCACATTAGGGCGGGGCAGACAATCAACATAGGCAGGTAACAGACAAAGACAGGAAACAAAGTGGGAACAGATAAACAAGGAGAAAGATGTCAAAATAAAACAGAAAATATTAAATGGAAACCCAAGGAACCAAAACAACAAAGAAAAAGAGTCCAAAGAGTTAATAATGAGTTCGATTAAAGTCTAAGACAATCCAGAAGGAGTTCAAACACAGTCAACAAGGGGCTGATCATAACAGTTTTTGGGTTAGTTATCCTGCTTTCTGTGAAGTGCCTCTTGAGACAGCTCACCCGAAAGGACAAACTCTCCAGTTATGGATCAACTGGTCTCTGCCATTTCACTTCTTCAAGAACTGTCTGTCAGTCAGATGATCAGTCCTCAGATGACCCATGTAGTCTGATTTTGATCCTTCGGTAACACAGCACTGGTAACAAGTTCGTATTGTTGAGTATGGTTATTTTACTATTTTTTTCTTGGTATCCTTCTTGGGGTTCACAAAAAAACACGGCAAAAACATGGCAAAAACACGACAACTTAAAATTGTGTTGGGAGATTGATCCTTGAAAGTATTTATTAATTTTATAATTTAATTTCAGTGGTAAGAATATTTTTTGAAAATGTTTTGTACAAATTGAGCAAGGGAAATTGTTTTTAATCTCTGGCAACAGTCTAACAAAAGAATATGATATCAAAGGTCCAAACACAGCTTTCACACACATCGCCTGGTCTTCTTTTAGCTTTTATTTACAGTTTGCAGAATGAACGCTGTGACATGTGGCTGTGAATACTCCAGAAATTCATGAGAAGATCTTTGAGTTTTTCAGGTACATATAAAACTGAGCTGTATCTTTTGATTATCAAATAATATGCAGATGTTTTCAAAAATATTAGAATTTCTCTTTACACTGTTAATTTCCACTGCACTATGCTATATCTTAAGTTACTTTCTGCTTTCATGAGGACCATTATGTTCCTGTCACGGTACATCTGAGTAAAATCATGACTACATGACTTGTAAGGGCAAACGTGTATTCCTGCTTTCGTATTTGCGAGCAACGCAAACTCATTAAAGTCTGAATGGATGGTAAGTGTCCAGAAAAACTGTCTGACACTTAGAATCCTTCTCTTCCCTTTGATGCTGTTAGGCACTGATTAGCAAACTAACAAATCACAGAAGAAAAAAAAAACAGTCCTGGCTCAAACCATTCATGTGTGTAATCTATATTTTTGATTAGAGTTCTATTTCTTGCATTGGAGCTTGCCAGTTGGCTCACTTGCACTGTGAATAAGTGCTTTGACTCAGCTGCTGACATTACTTCTGCCTCATGAGCGGCTTTGACTCTGAGAAATACTCGAAACACTAAAACAATGTGGAGTCAAAGAAATGCCTTCAGCATTTTTGGGATTATTTTTGCTATCATCGCTGCCAAGAATGCTTGATTTCTGTGGTGGATTCCGTGAAACATTCTAATTCTTTGTGTGTCTTTCCAGATGTTTAGTTAGGAGCTATGACAAAAATAAGTAAAAAAAAAGGTACCTAAATGGCTAAAGTTATATAAAATGTGATTTGTATGGCTTTCTGCAGTTTACAGACTCAGTAGTAAATTGTGAGAGTACGAACACTTTGAAAGAAAGACTGAAACTTCTTTATGAATGTGTAAAATTGAACTAATACTCTATGTTACAACAAACTAAAATGAGTAGCTACACATATCATGCCCATGGGGGGGCTGCGGCATCCTCACATCGTCTTTTCTGTTGTCCATCTGACGCACATCTGACTGAACAGATACGCTCCTATTTTAATCAATCCAGATGCCTACACAGGCCGCGTGACGGCTCTTGTTTTACTTTAGCTACACATACATGAACACAATGTGATGTAACAGCTCTGGATATAACAGAGTCTCAGATGCAGAAAAATAGTTCCAAAAAGCAGTGTCTTTATTTGGAAGCACGGTGGTAGACTGTCAAGAACAGGCAAACAATCACAAAAAAACAAGGCAAAGTCACACACAAGTCTACACGAGGAAAAACAAAGACAGTTTGACAAAGGAGCAGGGAAACCAGCATATACACCATCAGGCAAAACATTATGACCACTGACAGGTGAAGTGAATAACACTGATTATCTCTTCATCATGGCACCTGTTAATGGGGGAGATATATTAGGCAGCAGGTGAACATTTTGTCATTGATGCAGCTGGGGAGCGAAGGCTGGCCCGTGTGATCCAATCCAATAGACGAGCTACTGTTGCTCAAACTGCTGAAGAAGTTAAAGCTGGTTCTGATAGAAAGGTGTCAGAATACACAGTACATCACAGTTTGTTGTGTATGGGGCTGCATAGCCGCAGAGCAGTCAGGGTGCCTGCAATGGGCATGTGAGCATCAGAACTGGACCACAGAGCAATGGAAGAAGGTGGCCTGGTCTGATGAATCACGTTTTCTTTTACATCACGTGAATGGCTGGGTGCGTGTGTGTCGCTTATCTGGGGAACACATGGCACCAGGATGCACTATGGGAAGAAGACAAGCTGGCAGAGGCAGTGTGATGCTTTGGGCAATGTTCTGCTGGGAAACCTTGGGTCCTGCCATCCATGTGGATGTTACTTTGACAGGTACCACCTACCTAAGCACTGTTACAGACCATGTACACCCTTTCATGGAAATGGTATTCCCTGATGGCTGTGGCCTCTTTCAGCAGGATAATGCACCGTGCCACAAAGCAAAAATGGTTCAGGAATGATTTGAGGAGCCCAACAACGAGTTTGAGGTGTTGACTTGGCCTCCAAATTCCCCAGACGTCAATCCAATCGAGCATCTGTGGGATGTGCTGGATAAACAAGTCCGATCCATGAAGGCCCCACCTCGCAACTCAAAGGGCAGGGACTGAAAGATCAAGAGAGGGGAATGTTTCAAAATAAAACAGGAAACAAGAAAACTTATTAGAAAATGTTCTTAAATACTCAGAATTACTTTTCACATGTTGCAGTCTCATTTTCTTTGTTTTACATGAAAATTCATCCTGGGACATAGAGGGGTGCCTAATGCCTTCCTCTGCTAGTGCCTTAACTCCTCTGCAGAGTCCATCATGTCAAGAAAAGTATCCTTTATGACTGAAATACATTATGCAGTGAGGTCACCTGTTCTCTTCTGGGATGTCCTGTCCAGGTGGGTGACAGCTGACAGCAGTGGGATGAGTGGGATCCACAAGACAGAACAGGAGCTTTTGAAGTCCTACAGGTGGACAGACAGAGATGACTGATGAAATGTTCATGGAAACATTCCTTAATGTGCTTAAAGTTCAAATCTCATCAAATGCTCCTTTTGTAAATGGGTCCAGTTGTCTTTCTGTGCCTTGGTTCTATAACATGAAGCAAGGAGATTCTTGGAAATCCTTTCAGCTGTCACCATGGTTTATTAGAGATACAGTGCTTATCAAAATTATTAGACCACCACTCAATGTAAGGTTTATGCCACAGCTGCCCTAAATTAATGAACAAAATCATTTCTTATGTTTCTGTAATGGTTAATACACCAGTATGTAGAAGCTCTTTAACCAAAATGATTTTTTTAATGCTAAAATATAATTATTATAATTATCCATGTTATCCATGTATCCGTTTAACAAAAAATCTGAGAAAAATAGTAAACCACATTATTATTTCTTGATTAAGATGTCAAATTATAGTGATTTACCTGCATTCCTGAACAGAAAAATTAGTTTTAGTGGTTGAATGTCATGCTGATTGTTTTTTTTTTTTTTTTTTGGTTATTGTGTGTGAAAAAGGACTATTTAGTTGTTTTTATTTGTTATTTGCTGAATAAATAACAGTAACACTTTTAGTTTTAAACAAGTTTTTGAAAGATTTGTAAAATATTTATGTTTTCTCGTCTTTGTGATGGGTGGTCTAATAAATGTGTTAAGGTTCATCTGGATTGAAGATATAATTCATGTACAAATATAGGACATTTCTTCTTTACTTATTTCTCTGTATTATAAGCGACTGTATATTGCTTTCAGAGATGACTAGCATTTATTCTGTGTAAATAAAAAAAAAGGGAAGAAGAATAAGATACTACTGTTTTGATGCTTGAAAACCAGGAGCAATTTCACTTCCTCTGACTAAAAAGCTTTTCCAAGAATTGGTTAAAGTCACAGTAGGGGAGGAAACCAGGAAGAACCCTAAAAAACAACTTTAGGCTTGTGAAGATGACAGTAGGGATTTTCTTTTTTGTCCACATTTTTCTTTTTGTAAAGACAGTAATATGTATTTAAAAATTCAATTCCTGTTAAAACACTATAAAGAAATGTCAGGCTTTGAGTGGCTTTAAAATCCAATCATGTCACATGTTTTTGAGACTTAAAGCCGTTAAAGTATCACAGGATGCAAACATTTTACATAAGATGCATTGAAAATGGCTATTGTTTCTTTCACTAATTCAGTCCGTCTGTGAATATTTGAGAGGATTCTCTCAGGCTTAGCACAGGAATCTCTAATCCGCCTTAAATCAGTTACACCATATTGGCTGACTGGCTCTGGCAGTGCTGTTTACTTTGCCTTGCCAAGACAAAGTGGAAAACTGGAGCTCTGACTGAATAAAGATGCTGGGATGGAGGCAGCAAAATTAGCTTTTCACTTGAGCTCTTTCTGTGGCTACATAAACATGGGGGTGGACATTTTCCACAGCATGATGACAATTTCAGTAAATCTTTTTCTTGAAAATGAAATTGAGAAGTGTGTTACTGGTGGTATCCATTTATTCGTCTTATTTAATCAGGGAGGTTGTCGGAGAACACACTCTCCTCTGTCGGAACAATCCAGTGTAGGGGCACTTGGAAAAGGAGGTAGCTGAGGATGACATGCCTCATAGACACACACACAGCTCAGTGAAGTCCAGAGAATGAAAGAAACTGTCTTTTCATTTCCATTATGCCCCATTTCCACCTTGTATTTACATCTTATCTTTTGGCTACCTGGATATAATATCTCTTTAATGACATCTGACCATGAGGCCTGTTTGTTTAAGTTATTAAAAATATTGTTGCAATATTAATTTTGTCTGTGTTGTGATCAGATCTCAATATGCAAATTGATTGGAGACAGCAAGGTCAAAGGAAGCAGCGCGCGGTACTCTTGAGGGATTGGTATGATGTGCGAGGCAAGGGTTGCGTGCATTGACAGCCAAAGCCATCTGTAAGCTATGTTTTTGTAGCCTCGCTAACTAGGCCATGTTTTATCAAGAAGCTAATGCGTAAACATCAGGGACAACAACAAAAATAAGTTCAGGACTTTACCATTCTATCCCTGAAAAGGTCTGATATATGTTCTGAAGCTGAAGTGTAAGTAACAGCTGAGAGCTTAGCTAATAAAAATGTTCTGTGATCAATCCAAGTGTGTCTTCTATGAAATTAGCTGGAGAGATATTTACTGTTTACTGCCTCTTTCCCTCCTTCAGTGAGTGGATCAAGAGCAGAGTTCTTACTGCATGTGGGTCATTAAGACATGAATGTTATTTATCAAGTAACGTAGCCACAGTTTTTCCAGCTGATCTGTTTGTTAATGTAAAGCAGCATTTTATTCTGAAAATCCTGTCAGTAGCAGCCTGAGCACAAGCCACACACAGGTGAGCTCTGATGTCACAGACAGACAGGTGAGCTCTGATGTCACAGGTTCAAACAGAGTAGCACACTACCTTCAAGATTTTATAGATGTATTTTCTTTTAACATTTAACACTTAAATATATACATCATATCAAAATTTCTATTAATTAAAAAAAGTAAAATAACTGTTTCTGCATGTGTCACAGAGAATAAGTGTGCGTATTATTATTATTTTTTATTATTATTATTAAAAATATCCCTTCCAAAGATAAAACCAAACCTTGGTGTTGTAAATGTGTTTTTCCTTGTCCAGGTAAGAGATCGAGATTCAGGTAGAAAAGGATTCATGGTCTGAGCGCTGACATTTCCAACACCAGCACTTAAATCCTGCTTAATATTGTTACCTGCTCTGTGGGACTTGCTGGGCTTTCTACAAGCAAATGACCGACAGAGAGTTTTTTTCTTATTAGGTTATTTTTGTCCCGCTCACAAAATGTCAAATGCAAATTGTATGCTGATTTTCTGCTCTGTTCAAATTGTGGGCATATTTAATTGCAGACTACTTAATCAATGGGTACCTGTACAAAGTTTTCTTGTAGCCCTCTGTACACATAAGCTGCTACCACTTTTTTTTCACACACACTGTTTGTGCTGTTTATGGTCAGGAGTCACTTCACAGTCATCCATCTTTGTTTTCATAGTGGACACATAGAGTCACCTTGTCATCTAGAGTTTGATGTTCAGGGACTGCCTCAAAGCCCTTAACAATAACACAGGAATATCAGAGTATCTTTACAAACCCACCTACTCAAGCAATATTCACTCAGCATTTGAACTTGTGCACTCATTCTTCATTCATGCAGATTTTTGGGAAAATATTGCTAAAATGAACTTTGTCTCATGCCCACTTTGGCCTTCTCTGTTGGTCAGGAGATGCTGCTTCTGGGAACTTAACTCCAGCACTGGGAGGGTTTCATTCAGGTGACATTCAGATGCTGTAGCTGTCAGAAATAAATAATTTCAAAGAAGAACAGGAACACAATATGTCATAAATGCATGCACAACCCAGTGACCCTACCACGCATGTGACAAACAAGCAATCAAACAGACAAGGTCAAACAATGCAATCAAGGAAAGATGAATTAAACAACCATACATGTGTGAGGGTTTGTGACCAGACAGAAGGTTTAACCATGGTGCATGAATTGTTTTGCTTCCACTGAAAAGAACTGATTGTAGTACCTGCTTCAGGTAGTCAAAGTAGTTGAGAAATTCTTGGGTTTGGATTTAGTTATCACTGATGAATGTAACAGACGTATCTCATGTGCTAATGTAACGTGTTGAAGTAAAATATTTGTAATTGATCTTAAAGTCAGCATTTTCCCATACATCCTCTGGGCACCATGAAGTTCTGCTTTTTGTCAATGATTTTACTGAATTAATACTAAATGTATATGCAGCTGGGCTAAGGCACAGCTGTATTCACTGATATATGTTTACGTTTCATGTAAAATAAATAAACTCATGTTTGAAAAAAGGTCTCTTAAGACGTTTGTTATTAGGTGGTTTCTCCCATTCAGATTCTCCATTTGAATGTACAGAAAAAAACACATAACAAAGTATTTTATTCAGTGTTTTTTATTGCTAATGATTTAAGAGTGCTTTTAGGGTAGAAATTCACCATTACAATTTTCTTTTGGAACATAATTGGGTTCTGAATGCATTAAATACAGAGAACTTCCTCTGGATTAGGTAGTGTATGAGTCGTGCATAGTCAGTGATCTGGCCTAATTCATGGAAATGCTGAGATTGTGTTGTTAAGTTTAATATCCCCGCACAGGGATTTATGAGGGCCTTGCAAAAAGAGCAAGACATTGTCAACATAAAGACTGATTTCATGTTGAATACTGGCAGTTCAGATTCCTTTGATGTTAGTCATCTGCTGAAAGTACAGAAAATACAGTAGCAAGGTTTTTGATGACTGCTGCAACAAGGGAAGGATTCGCTCTGAAAGCCTGATACTGATACGTTTTTGAGTGGAGGGGCGGGGGGGTGGTAGTCAAGTAAAATCTTGCTTAGGACTCCAAAAAGGCTTGTGCTGGTCCTGTGACAGTACATTTGTGTTGAAGACGTTGGACTGTGATACTGAGACTTTCATCATGTCCTCAGTCTGTCTGTCAGCATCAGTCATCACACTGAGATCCTGCTCCGGCTTTGGCTTAGTCAACTCCAGTCTCTAAACAAGATTCAGACCCCTGCTGTTCATGTACACACACACACACACACACACACACACACACACACACACACACACACACACACACACACACACACACACACACAAGCATGAATGTATGCATGCTATCCATGCACTCAGATGCACACACTGAAATATTTGTAGACATACATAGAAACTTATAAGAAATACACACACACAAAATGCATCTACCCTCTGTCATACACATCACAGATACACACACACATACACACTTGTCAGTTCACCAGCTTAGCCTGTGACAAGTGGGCCTGCCAGTCTGCCTGTCTCTGTCAGCCTGACAAACTATGTGCGTGTGTGTCTGTGTGTGTGTGTGTGGGACTGAGTGTGTCTGAGCAGCTCTCTGTGGAGCTTGCTGAGCACAGCTAATCACTGAGTGGAGCATCTTGGAGCCCTGTGATGTCCTGTGAGATTCCCAACAAACGCACACACACATACACACGCACACGCACACGCACACACACACACGCACACACACACGCACACACACACACACACACACACACACACACACACACACACACACACACACACACACACACACACACACACACACACACAGTCCAAGGGAGCTGCCTGAGGCCATGGGAGAGGAAGCAGAAAGAAACCCTTTTGTGTTGTGCTTCAAGCCTCCATCAGTGTTTCTCCTGAGAGAAAGCAGTTTAAATACATGAGTGTTTACACTCTGATGACTGAATGATACAACAGGTTTAATTTGATGTCTGACCCTTTAAACTGCTTCTCTCAGTTCGGGGTTTGATGCAGAATAATGTTTTTGCAGCTTTCACTTCCCACAATAACTATTGGCCCAGATGTTGAATTGCAATATATCCTTTTCTTTCCATATGTACATATATCCTCAGATTAACTGACACAGAGTCATTAACGGACACAGAGGTCTCTCTCTTTGATGGCGGTAAACCTCACACATTGCTCCATCCAGTTAATACCCCTTTGAATCTGCACCACAGTGATCCATGCTAGCTCCTGGTCTGAATGGCTCAACATGGCCTGGCTTTGTGACCTTGCACCTCACCAGAGTTTAATGAGGCTCTGACACTGCTGTGACACCAAAGAGTGAACACATGGTTCTGTGGGAGTGGGTGGGCCTGGGTGGACCTGGACCCACCCACTTTTTAAAAAAAAATAATCTGCTATTATCAAAATGACTTAATGACATAAACAATAAAACAATCACTTCACTCAGGTTTTGCTGTTTTGCAGCAATGTAGATGCAGTTTCACTTCACTGTAAAGCTCTAATGATATGTATAGAACCACAAGTGCACACCAGGTACTCACTGTGTACAAATACAGTGTGTTAAAATGAAAACATCCATTAACTTGAATTTCATGTCTGGTATTCATAGGCTGCTTGATCACACTGTGCACAGCTGGAAGTGTATGTGATTGTTGTCAGTTGAATTTATGATGACTGTCATAACATAAATGTCATGCATAATAAAATTTTTTTTCCACCCTAATGTTCAACAGAATGTAAATAATAATAAGTGTTAGAACTTTATACAACTATTCCTCCCTGCTGGCAAAGTGAGAGTGATTGTGTACACTCCCATCATGAGTGCACCTCAACATGTTTCATGCATACCGCACATCACAGAACTGGAATGAGTCTGAGGTATGAGAATAAGGTTATGACATTCAAATCTGTAGAGACGCATTTTATTGTGTGTGATGCTAACTAAACAAACAAAAAAAAAAAAAGGAAAAAAAAACAAAGAAAACCCCAGCCTTAAATAAAACCAAATACAGTAACATCCGTAGAATTCTGTTCCCTGCACATGCACCAGTCAGACATCCAGAAACACCCCCACCCTGATCCTTAAGCCCTCATAAAAAACTCTGAGCCATCAAAACAGGCTCTCTGCTGGAGTATAATAGCCCCCTCTCTTCCTTCCATTTTACAGCGTTTCCTCTGTCCATCTCTGCTGTGGTGCGGGGGGTTCAGAGACAGAGATTAGAGACCCCCCTCTGACTCCACAGATGGACGCTACCACCCCCCTGCCATTAAATTCCTCTCAGATCATACACTACTCTTTTTATCCATAAAGTAGAGCTGTAAACCACTTCAGAGTGGCCAGTAGGATGGCAAAATTACAGCTGAAAACACCGAAAAATACCTGGCACTGGTATTCTTCAGTCCTGCATTTAAAATAGGATCATACTTACATACACAGGGACCAAAACATTGCAACTCATCAAAGGAAAACGTTGGGTCAATAATAGTGCATGAATTAATTGCAGGGACAGTAAGTATATCAATTTTTAAACTGCTACTTATTCATTTATTTAATTTAAATGTACTTTTTTTTAATTATTTAAATTTAGTTTATAAGATTATTTTTTGTCAAACTATAACCCGTTTGATCCAAAAATTAATTTTAATGTTGGGAAACATTAGTTTCCAATGATGACAGGAGTTTGGACACAAACTTTAACCAGAAGTTAAAACATCTCTGATTAGTACACAGTATACACCCACTGATCACTTTATTAGGAACATCTGTACACCCGCTTATTCATGCAGTTATTCAGTCAGCCAAGATCTGTGGCATCAGAATTGAAAATGGAAATTTGTGCCACAGTGCCAGAGAGGCTCAGAATGGAGCCAAAAACAAAAACCATCCAGTGAAGCAGCAGCTCTGAGGACGGAGACACCTTGTTGATGAGAGAGGTCAGAGGTCAGACTGGTTGGAGCTGACAGAAAGGCTACACTAACTGTGTATGTGTGTGTGTCAGCAGTCTTTACAGTCATGACACCAAGTACATCTATGTTCACTTCACACGCAAACATTGCGCTGAGTATCTGTTCATTAGAAATTGTTGCTGCAGTGTTTATATTTGATATTAGGCACGGTGCCATTGGCAGCTCACCATTAACTATACAGTAACATTAAGATAATTGTTACAGAACCCCATGTTGGCCTTTTCTTATCCAAGCTCAACAGTGTGTGCTCCTGACCTGGCTACACAACCTGAAGCCATGAGGCTAAGTTATATAATGTGTGAACATCCATCCAGACAGGTGGGTTTTGGTCTTTTGTGTTTTACTGGTCATGAAGAGCAACTACACTGTAAAATGTGGGAACAGAATCCATTTTAATTTCAAAAATATCTCGTCCTGGAGGTCAAATGTAGGTTTGGCAGTCACATGTACCTCTAGAATATAACTTTAATTAATACCAGTAATTTAGACAATCTAATTTTGAAATCTACACCATATACATTTTGATAAAATATTTTATGAGTGTGTTGAGATGCCTGTGCTCTGTCTATACATTCAATGCAGTTCTAGCAACTTGACAGACATAAAACATCCTCAGAGAACCCATAGTGTCCTGCATGGCTGCCAATCTTTTAGTGCATCTCCAGGATCATCATCATTACATGTAATTGTCATTAAAGTTTCTTACATTTTTGACCAATAATTTAATTATCTGGTATTTAGTATGTTTGGTATTGGAGAGACTCTCCGATATCTGGACTTTAGCCATTAATCTTTGGGCACTCAGCCCTGCCAAGGACAGATTACCTCTGACAATTTATTTTTTTCCAAGAGACGCAAAAGATGGTGGTTTTGGCACTGCAGTGCACCCACAGGACATTTCTCAACAAAAAAAAAAAACAAAGAAAGAAAGAATGGAAATCCAATCATGGTTGTCACCAAACATGAGGCCGTCTGCCACCATTTCCATGACTGCCAAGTGATATCATTCACAAGTTGATGAGGAATTTTCACAGTGGAACTGAGGAGAATCCTCTCAATTTGTCTTCCCTGTCCATCTTTGGAAAAATCCTCTCGCTCAGACAAGCGTGACACAGGAGATTAGATTTATGACATGTAATATAAAGTGAATGGATCCCTGAAATTCTTCTTTCTCATGCTTCCTCTATAGACATAGTGTTCTCATGCTTCCTCCACAGAAGAATGCAGGACTGTGGCCGGTGTGCGTCGTGAAGAGTTTGTCTGATGTGGAGCCTTTCAGGTGTGCAGCCTTAATCCAGTACGTGTGTGTGTTTGGGGGTCTGCAGGGGGGTTAATCCCCTATTCAGACCCCACTATTTACCCCCTACCTTCTCTTTTCCTCCAGCCCTCTTTTCCTTTCCTCTTCCATCACCAGAGCTTTCCCCCATAACCCACCCCCCCTCCTTCTGTGACGCCCTCCAGTCGTCCCTCTCCCCAGTTGCCTTGCCCTCCTACTGACTTCTTCCTTGCTTCTCCCCATTCTTTGGTCACTGTGTCATTAGGCAGACAGGAGAGAGACAGTAATTTAGAGACAGGAATGCTTACCACATCCTTTTTTTTTAAACATCTAACAACAGAGAAACTCAGCAGGCGTGTTAACACTCTCAGCCATGCTGATGAGGTTAGAAAAGGTTAAAGCCCTGCTCATGCTGAACTCATACTAATCTGGGGAAGTCCAGTGATTCGTCATCACTTGGTTCCAGTCAGTTCAGCCACTTGTGAATTTCTTTACTATATCCCATTTGATAGATTGGGTTTGATAGGCTTGAGGCTTTGTCCCCATTCCATACTACTTTCTAAACATGAGCCAGTTTTGAGTTGCACTCATTCTTGCTTAAGGCAGTGTTCAAACCGACTTCACCCCTACATGAAAACTGCATCCCACTCATTCATTTGAATAGAGCCAGTCCAGCGACACAGTGGGAGTTCCAACACTGAAGGCTCCAGCAAAACAATGCAGGCTTTTCTGCAAAAAAGTTGAAACAGGCTCAGCTTTTTGCTCCTGCACAGTGTGACGTCATTCAGCAAGACGCTGCACTCGTAAGGCCTCACAGCACTCTGTCATGGCTGCAGACGGTTAAGGTGTATTTGTATTATATATGGTGAGCTTTTAATTTAATTTGCCACTCTTCCAGTATAAGGCACAGTGGTACAGTGGTGAGCACAGGCACCTCACAGCAAGAAGGTCTGGGTTTGGGGTTTTTCAGTGTGGATTTTGCATGTTCCCCCCATGCTAGCCAGGCTTCCTCCCACAGTCCAAACACATGGACTTCTCTAGTATAATATTCATCATTTGAGTTTAGTGTGTTAGCATGCACATAACATTTACTAAGTAGCACTAAATTCAAAGTAAAGCTTAAGTGAATAGAAATGTCAGTTTTGTAGGTAATTCATCATGAACCAAAGTATTGGATGAATTGAGCTGATTAAGATGCTCAATAAACAGCAAACCACCTTGACCTCCATACTTTACTTTAAATATGGAATTGGTATGTAGCATCCGCCTTGGTCACATTTGAATTAATGTGATCATTATTGCACTGTACTGTCCACAGTTCTATCTGTACTGATACCTCCCTGCAAACAGTATCACAGCATGCTACAGAATTACACAGCGTACGCAGGACAGAGGAAATTAACATGTGCCACCACACTTAGTTACCACACTGACAGCACTGTGACCGCAGGAAAATGCAGCCCTTAAGGTGGCCGAGTCCTTTATATTAATTCTATTTATAAGATTTTTAATATAAAAGCTCAAATTAAGACAAACAGCGCAAGACATCAAAACAATAAAGGAGTCGGCACAGTGCACAACAATGTATGGCTGGAGTCAGATATATTGGATATTTATTTGTCTTTTTGCCAAAGAAATCAAGAAATGCAGGTAGGTGTCCTAAGATGACCTAAGCATAGGAATAGTTTGAGACATTTGAGGAAATTTACTTTTCGCAATGAGTTAGACATTCAGACTGAAAGCACTCCAACTTCACTTCATGTCATTATCACTTGACCCCGTGAAAAGCAGCTGTGATGCTGTGTTTACCAGCCACAAAACACATCTCATTTGTTGTTAGATACATTTACATGTAATGATGGTGATGATGACGATGATTACTGTTGTAGTTATTTAATGTAACACGCAGTCAGTCATGCGACGACTCCATTTATTTACAGCAATCATGAAACTCTCCTATCAGTCCAAACCATGTGGATGTGCCTCTGTCCGTCAGTCACCTTCAGCCAGTACGACCATTTCCCTTTTCCTGTTCCTAACATCCTGTCTGCTCGTCTTTGTTACCACACCCTTTCACTCATCCCTCCTGAGCACACATTGCACAACTGATTGTCTCAGTATTAAAGGCTAATGTGAGGGATTTTTAAATGTAGGTTATTTCAGGTTTAAAGAAAATGTTGCACAATCCTCACAAAAAAGAGAGATAGCAGTAGCAAAATGTATTTGTTCTTTCATGGCAAAGATGAAGACAAGAAGTTGACTTTATGCAGACTAAGTTAATAGTAAATGTAAACTGAGTTGGCAGAAATGGAATTTGAAAATGAATTAGGATACATTCACAAAATAGTTTAAAATTTAACACAGCGTACACTGCAGATTGGTGAGATTTTAAAAGTCTTTCTTCACATTGTTAGTTAAACTAACATCTTTCAGTTCTGATATTTTTCCACTCAAGCATCAATTAAGCTTGGGAACCAAAACCTTTAGTAAAAACTATTGGAAAAAATGATGAAAATTAAGATGAAAAAACAAATTTGATCATAGAAGACAAAAGGAATGTGCTAGTTTGGTAAAACCCATGTGTGTGTGTTTCTCTGTAAAAGAGAAAGAGAACAAATACAAGAGACTCTCTGAAAAAAAAAAGGTTGAGATAAGTTTCATCAGTGGAACCAGTGCAACAGTCTGAAAAGCAGCAACACTTTTTGCACCTACGTGATACACAGCAGGCAGGACTTTCTGCTTCAGCCTCTGTACATTGGCTTGTTTATGATGCCCTTTTTACCCTGTGTTCTGACAGAACAGATGAACAACACTCGGTTTGGCTGATTGCATGCAAATTCAATGGACAGACTCAAACTGAGAGAGTTGTACCATCACTGTGGGCAGCATGAAGCAAGGTGAAGAGGAGTCAGACAATCAGCAGGATGTTATCCAGGCCCCACCAGTCCCCCCACAGCAGCTTAAAAACCCATTGTGTTTGTGAGCAATCGTTCTATAAACAATAAATAAATAATAACATATAATATGCATAAAGAAACTGATCAGATTTCACTCTCAATCTGTCAAAGTTGTAATGTTAAGGTTAATGTTAAACTTCTACAGATAGAACGCATTATCTCAATGCTAGCAGATAGTTATGTCGTCTGTATGTCCACCACTTATGGTGGACATACGGTTATTACAGTGAAATTTTGTGCAGGTCAACAAGTCGATTTGAAGATGTGTCCCCTGACACTGCCACTAGCAGGTTTACATTTTTGGTTAGTCAGAGCTAAGTTGTTGTCTAGTCCAATGCAGTCCATCGTTATTGGACAGACTGCATCAGGTGCACCAACGTCAAAGATTTATTTGTCCAGTGCTTTAGGTTATGACCAGGAGTATGGTAAACATACTTAATAAGCATCAGCATGTTGTCTTCATTATTGTGGGCATGTTAGCATGCTGATTTTAGCATCTTGCTCAAAGCACCACTGCACCTAAACACAGCCTCACTGATCTGCTAGCATGATGCAAGACTCTAAACTGAAAGTGTATATTTATGGGACTTGTTTATCAAGATTTACGCCTTCAGAAGGAACCAATGGGTTTGAAACTCTGTGCTGCAGACAGGGCAGGGAAGTCAGAAAGTTCTGAGAGACAGACTGAAGACACAGTCTGTGTAGCTTTCTCTGTGTCTGGTCAGTTCAAATGGAAGACATCTTTAGAAACGTTTTTGTGTCTGTCTCATAGAATCGATAAGATTCCACTTTGTCAAATGCCTCAATCTACACTGATCTGAGTCTATTATTTATTCTTTTTTTTTTTTTTTTTACCTTGCTGCATTCAGTGAAATGTAATCTCCACAGACTGCACTGAAAACAGCACTGAAACCACACAAATCTCCCAGTAGTTATTTGTTCTGAACTTTTTAATGGTATCTGTAATGACTGATCAAAGGTCCCAGTGTCACTGTGAGCTTTCTGGTTTCACTCTAGACAGATTCTCCTGACAGAGAAATAAAAATCACTGAATCAATACATAAAAACTCATGCAGCCTACTTGAAAACTCTTTATATAGAGAGTGAATTCCTGCTGTCAGCCAGCCTGGTGAGGACAGTTTGGCTGGCTGCTGTCCTTTCAGCTCCTCAGGAGCTGCTACTGTCAGACAGACGGCTCGTTTTAAAGGACGGAGACGCTGAACACTGGTCAGAGTCAGAGTGGACTGAACCGATTGAACTCTTCAGTCATGCTTATGTGCTGCTCACATCTGGCTTTTAATGTAGATTCCCAGTAACATACGGCTGTTTTAATATCTGCATGAGATTAGCTGTCAGTAAAAAAATGATAAACCAGTAATAGGACTAATAATAAGAGTTACAATTACAAAACTGAATCTTTGTCAATCCAGACTCTACAGCTCTACGGGCAGGTCTACCTACAACAGGAGAAAAAAGGAGAGGGGCTAGAAAGCACAAATGGAAAAGCATGGAGAAGAGGGGAGCTTGGTGCATCATGGGAAGTCCCCTGGAAGAGTAGGTCTATAGCAGCTTAACTAGGGGATGGTTCAAGGAGCCAGAACTAACTATAAGCTTTATCAAAGATGGAGATTTTTAGCATCCACTTAAACTGGTGGATGGATCCACAGTAGAGGAGCCTGATAACTGAAGGATCTGCCTCCTATTGTACTTTTGGAGACTCTAGGAAGCACATGTAAACCTGCATTCTGGGAGTGCAGAGTTCTAGTGAGGTAATAGGATACCACAAGCTCTTTAAGACATGATGGTGCCCAGCCATTAAGGGCTGTGTATGTCCACATGAATAAAGAAATGCAGTTTCTCTCTGTTTTAACAATGTATTGATTAGAATAGTTCTGCATTATCTTACCACTTTGGCCCCAACAATGGAGAGCTGAACAATCCACTTTCATTCAAACATACTTATTGTGTTTGTGTGTCTGTGTCTGCATGCGTGGGCGGACCATGGGTGAATGAGGTCACAGATAAGTAGAAAAAAAAAATATGTGAAAGACGTGTTGCTAGACTGTGTTGGGTGGGCAGAAGAGAAAAAAAGGAACAATGGAAAGAGATGGAGACAGAGAAGAAGTGAGAAAACAAAGAGTAACAGTGAGGTGTTTTTAGATTTCTCTGTGGCTGGTTTCCATGTTTTTCTCCAGGAAAACGCTCCAAACTGACAGTGTTATATTTACCTTAACACTGTTCTTATCGACTTTGTATAGTTGTGTCAGACATGTCAACATGTCAGGAGTGGATCCTCTCATCTGAATAATGACATTCTTAAACTGTCACTGATCAAATGAAGTGTATTTATTTATTAATGTATACGTGTATAGGTGTATGAGAAGTTTATGTTTAATTATTTTCATCAATGTCCTAAAACAGGTTTATACAAACCCTGTTGTACAAAGCGTGATCAGTGTGTTCCTACCTTAAAAGAACCACATGGCAAAAACACAAGTACACACAAGTAGCAATATGCTAACCTCACAGCATTTGGGTTGTTTTGTTTTGAATATGAACAGTTTAAAGAATATTCATTATTTTTTTTTACCTCTTAGGCACAGCACAACAAGCTTTGAACACAACTTTTACACATTATCAGCGTATCAAGCTGACGTAGAGAACATCCCTGAGGGAAATATCTGGCTCTAGTTCTCTTTAGTCCACCCCCCTACACACACACACACACACTGAAAAATGTATGTGTTTTGGTCATTGTTACTTCTCTTTCGACTTCAAAAACAAAGACAACACCAGAACTGTGGTGTACTGCTTGGCCTCTGCATGGTGACAAGGTTGTGACTCGACAAGGACTGAGTCACCGTCAGAGGACGTAGATCGACAAATGTTATAGGACTTGTCACTGTGAATATTTTTCCCTGTAGTTTAATGAATGCCTGGATGGAACGGACACAGCTCAGCTAGCTGTCTTTGTCAGCTTTGTCAGGATTTTACATCAAAGGATAAGGTGTCATGCAGAAATTAAGTTATATAAAAATATGTCAGTGAAAATGACATCCACATTCATAAACTGGTGGCATTTTATTACTGATGGGGCCCAGCAATGTGTGGTGTGCACACTGGTTGTGTAGGTAACTTTACTCATGTAATGACTTGCTTCAGCACTGCTTATTCGAAGCGTTATTGGATAAGCTTGATGCCACTTATGGAGATCTTCTTCTTCATGCTGATGTCTGGTGGTTGAATCGTGGCAAAGTGCTGCAGCAATTTGTTGACTTGCTGCCCGAGATAAAGAATCTTCTGTCGACGAGGAATGAGAAGAACAGGGAACTTTTGGATGACTGGGGTTTCTGACCAACCTAACTGCAAAACCGGATGCACTCCACTGCAAGCTCCAGAGACCGGCCCGACATGATAAGCGCACTGAACACATTCAAGGTTGACCTCGGTGGACTACACTTCTGAAGAACGGGAGGGTGACACACTTTGCCAACTAGCAGAAAATGTCACAGGCCATTGAAGACAAGTGCAGTACTGTGCTCGCCTGGACAAAGTGGCAACAGTTTCGATCAGCTTTTCGGTGACTTAGACATCAAGCAAGACGCTGCTACATTTGTCCCAAGCTCATTCCTGCCCATTGATATAGGAAAGGTAGCAGCTAAATTCCAGCAAGTATTTGCTTTGCCAAGTGGAGTTGACATGGGGATGGTTGTTTTGCAAAACGACAGAGCTGAAAGCCAGATGAAAGGACAGGGACTTTTGGGGAACACTTCGGGAGAGTTTCCTCTCGTGGCATCAGGTAATACCTACTTTGGATCCAGTTACCTCTGTGAAACAGAGCTGTCACAGGTGAAAATAATCAAATCAAAGTGCAGGAGCCGGCTTACTGACAGACACTTCACAGACTGCCTCAGACTGGCTGTCTGTAGCTGTGAGCCAAACTACAAAGCACTCACAGACGGTATTCTGTCACAGCCATCACACTGATTTTAGTAAGTAAAATGGCCACAAGAGTTTTCCTTCTGATGGCATTGTGAAAAGTGATGCAGCATAAGATGGGACACAGAACTGAGCTTAGCTTAACTGCAATGACTGAGAATTCTGTTCACATTACAGTTCTACAGTAAATGTAGTGACTTGCATGAAGCTTCAGTGGATGAGAATGACAGTGGTCCATGAGATGCCAACTGCGAGCGGGTTAATTTTGTTTTTGTCTACTATGAACAAAATAATTTCCTCACAAATGGAAAATCTTTTCAACACAGAGAATGAACAGGCAATGATGAGGTAATTGCAGACACGTGAGCCGGACTGAAAGTTGGTCAGTGACACCCAGGCTTAAACACACATGGACATGAAAACAGACAAAGATGGGACAAACAAGAAACACTTGGAAGGAGGCAAACAAATGAACATACAATATAAAATTCTTAAAGCAAAACAACTATGGCCTGATATGGTAGTTACAGTGAATCAGTTTGAAAGTTGAACCAAAGCATTTCAGGTACAATTAGCCAATTAGTTGGAAGTTGTGCTTCTAACTTGAGGCCTGTCTCAAGTGTGGACTGTCTTGTTCTCTCAGTGCTTCAGTTGGTAGCTCCCTTCTTTCAGCGAGGAAGAGGTCAGGGATGTTGAGCTTCAAAAGGTTTCCACTACTGTTTCTACTGTTGGGAGTTAAATATGTCACCATGCATCATGTTTTATAAAATGAAGTTTAATGAGTAACTACAGCTATCAAATAAAAGCTCTCAAATGTACAGGTAAGCTCTGTAAACTGTTAATTAAAGCACAGTACTTGAATAAATGTACTTCCCATCAGTGATGATCAGATTGCAGTTCAAACAAAGGTGGATTTAGGCACTATTTCACTTTAGAGTTCAGATATAACTTTGTCAAATCAGGTCAACAAAAATAAAAACCAGCACTCAGGTCACAAAGTGTTCAACGTTAAACAAAGTACCTGTGGGGTGCCCCTGGATTCCACCGTTACGACATGTGAACCTCCACCTGCCAAAGGCCAGTAACTCCATTGGGCCGTTCTGCAGGACTGAAATAACACAACTGCAGGTTCACAGTTCACATACTTTATCACACCAGGTACTGGAGGACTCCCGGACAATTTTATTAGAAATGCTGGTTGACAGTGGTGGAAAAGCTACTCAGATTCTTTTCTTATTACATCTTGCTTTGAAAATCTTGCTTTGATAGTACACAAGTATTATCATGATGTGTTTAAAGTTATAATTCTTAGATTTTGAAAGTCAAATCATGTTCTTGATACTATTTTTTTTCTGCAGTGGCCATTCTATGTGTTTACACTGTGTAATTCTCTTCCTCATTGTTTTTCATTGTTAGAGGAGGAGTCCTCCGCTGTTACCATGGACTGAACTACCTACCTGTGTGCCAAGGAGCCAAAGGAAAGGAGATGTGTAATCCAGTGATACTGTTTTTAGTTTACTTGTCACACTTTTCATGATGGATCGGAGCTGAAGATTGTGCTAATGCTAATCCAGAACTGCTACTTCACCCTAAAACCACTCAACTGGTGAAACACAGGGTGGCTTTTACTGTGCCACAGGAAATGTAATACATTCATCACTGAGGTTAGCGTTCACAGCAATCAAGTCTACAAAAGACCAATCATTTTCAGAGTTTTTGCTGCAGGCCACAGGCTACACACCAGCTGTTGTGGTGAAAACTACTTTTGACAAAATCAGATTGTGGTGACTGGAATTATTGTGACTGAGTATTTTATTAAAACAATATGAGTTTGTTCGGTTGCACTGTCAGCAGATACTCCAGCACCACGGTGAGATGTGGCACTCGACCTGCCAGGTCGGTCCTTCAGTAGCACTGAGATATAACAGCAGGAGACATCATCCAAGGAGGACTGCAGAACAAAGGCTGTTGACGTTCAAATGTAAAAAACAAAAGTATGCAATAAAAATAATGTGCAGTGACAGTAGCAAGTTATTTCTTAGTTTGCCAGTGGCCTTAATGTGTAATGGAGATGGAAGATCCACCACCAACCAGAGCAAAGACTGGTGGAGGATCAACGAGCCTGAAAAGAATGGAACAAACAGCAGAGTAGGATGGTATCTGTTTTCACACTGACTCCTACCAGGCACTGGCTACTGTGCTGAAGTCTGTGTGTGATCTTAATGTTCTTGGAATGTATTCACATGTTGGATCATTAAACTGCCTGTTGCTGCAGCTTGAGTTTTCACCCCTGTTGAGCAAAGGCCCTTCCCTGTAGCCAGTCACTCAGCCATTGTAAAGCTAACTCCTAGCACTGCACAGCAGTGTTGTGGGTTCAGCAGTTGTGTGTGTGGGTTATCTGTTTTGGAATAAAAAACACAAATTGTTGAAAATTGATGACATTTGAAAAGGAGACAATCCATTTTAAAAGCTTCTTTCTTTTGACGCCTTCAAGGGCACTCTTATCCCTGAGCTTTCAGAGGAGGCTGACAAACATCTTTTACACAAAGCAGAAAAACTGGCACACACTTTCGTACCACCTTTATTCGCAGCGTGTTTGCTTATTGTTTCTCTCTTGGGTTTGATTTCCTGAAATCACAGCTCATTGAATGAAATGTTTTCTGCCATCTAACTATCAAGTCTTAGATTTCAGAGCTGGTGGTGCCTGTTTTTCCTATTTATTACTGATCACAGCAGAAGTGAGACGCTTGGTTCCCACTAAGAGCATGTCTAATGAATTTGAGCCTTTCATGGCAACTTCAGAGGTTGTTCAATAAAATGATTTCTTCCTACAAGACTTGTAGTCAAAGCTGAGCAGAATGCCCACCCAAAGAAAACTGGTATATTTTATAGTCAGTGTTTTACTGAAGTTATGAGATGCTTCACTTTGCTGGCTTTAACTGGGAACTTTGTTGAGAAGCAACTCAACAAAGTTCCCACTGAGCACATCACTGTGACATAAAAAAAACAACAACAACAAAAAAAAAACCCCAAAAACTTTATTAGCTGTGGAAAATTTGTGGGGTTTTGAATGAGCCTCTCATAACATGGGATTTGTGCTTCTGTTACATGACCATGTGTAGTTTGCTCAGAAGGTTTTTGCTGCTGACATTGAAAAAAAATTAAATTTCTTTGTCAATAATCTGGACAAAACCTGCCTTAATAATCAAGTGCAATTTTTTAAAACCTTTTGCTAAAATCTATGTCAAATGAAATAAAAAAAAAAAAAGTCTAATTTAAACAAATATTCAACCTATTGAGTGAATAGTTTGTAGAAGGACCTTTGCCACTGTTTTGATCTTCCTCTTAGTTTTTTCAGTGTAATTGGGCACAGAATGGGTGAAGCTGTGTGAGGCAGCTACATCTGCTAGAATCCTTGCCCATCATTATCATCCATTCATTGTAAAGCTGCATCCATGCACAGATAGATTAGATGACAGTGTTAATGCTCACAGTTGTTTTCACTTAAAAATCTCTGGTTTAGATCATTTGTTCAAACTGGGAACTTGATTAAACCCTGCTCTGATTGCTTGTGTTATGGTGCCCTGTGAAGTCCATTTTAAAGAGTTAATATTAATACATTAATATTCATATTATTCAATATTAATGATAACAAAATCTAATGTAACACAAACTTGAAAAAGGACTGTCCTCCAGTATTATGTGACACCCACAGGCAGCCATGCTGGAGGACCTCAGCTCCAAGGCAAGAGTAGCAGCTGACTGTGTAAAGCAAAAATTAAACCTTCCACATCAGCAGAGAGGGAGAGAGAGGGTTTTTGAGACAGAGAGAATTTTTTTCCTTCTGTTTTCTTAAGTCTGTGGACATGTGTGTTCTG
Source organism: Toxotes jaculatrix (assembly GCF_017976425.1). Classification (NCBI taxonomy): domain Eukaryota; kingdom Metazoa; phylum Chordata; class Actinopteri; family Toxotidae; genus Toxotes; species Toxotes jaculatrix. Next base: position 2,786,672 of record NC_054407.1, read on the forward strand.
TTTGGGATGGGTGCAAAGGCAATCTCCTTACAGAATCTAGTGAATCAGTGGACCAAGAGAACCTGTAACCAAACCAACCTATAAGATCCTCGGTCCAACATATTTTTGAGAACCCCAGATACTTAAGATAGTAAATGCAAGTTTGGCAGTATAGATTTGAGAATGTCTCAACTAAATTTCAACAAAAAAAAAAAAAACATATCCACATCCAGCTGTGCCACTTGAACACCGCAAGTGTGACACTAACTGTCGAACGAATACCTCCAGTAGTGTAAATGAAAACCTGACCAAACCAGCCCGAACACTGACAGCTCAATTGTGTAAAAATAAATAAATAAAGTTGTAACAGTGTCCACTTTTATAGTGTTCTGTAACATCCAGTTTAAAAAGAACACATTTGGAACATGACAGGTGGAGTTGATGTGGACTTGATGAGGGGGTACCTGAGCTCGCCTGACAGGGCTGTGAAGGGAATGTCTGAGGAAAAGGTCTGGAACTACTGCTGCTGTATTAGTCTTTCTGGAGGTGAGAGCTGGTGTTTTGTATCTGTAGCTGTGAGCCACGACTCCACCCTCCATCATCTGACGAGCTAATCCCCACTGATTCATTAGCGGCTCCTCCTTCCTGACTCTTAAATGTCACACAGAGAAGAGACAGACAGACAAAGGATAAACGAAGTGAGAGCAGATAGGGAGACAAAGGAGAAAAAATACTCAGAATAGAGCAGGAGAGCTCTCTCCATCTTTAATTACCTATTTCAATCATGACAACTGGATAATACAGCAGATTAATTATATTCTTCCCATCTCCCTGTTTAATTCACTCAGTGACGCACTCTGCACAGCTTGACTCTGGCCCAAACCCGAATTCGTTGGGGGCAAATCCGACATGAAGGACCACATACCAGCGTTTGTCCACATTTAGACACACTAACCAATTACTTTTATGTTGCATCAGTCCAGCTGCAAAGGCATTCTGTGGTGCTTTCTACAGTGCAGGCTGATTTCCACTGAATGGAAACTAAAATCTCTCTTAGATTTAAAACTCAGATACCTGAGTGTTTTCTGTGGTACTTGAACATGTTGCCGCTGTTCTGTGAATGTAGATCATTGTGTTTCAGTGAGTTTGGCCTTTGCTTATATGAATGTTTTTCATTTCTTGTGCTCAGGTCTCTCTTTTGAGATGTTGATGACCTCAGTGAGACTACCTGTTTAAATAAAAGATAAAAAAACAAGCAAACACAAAATCACAAACATTATACACAAGTTGCTGAAGTTTTGAATTAATTTATGTTTTCATGTTGAAAAGACTGGTGCATCCAAAGCATGGTGGTTCAACCCTTGGCTCCTCCAGTCTGTAAGTCGAAGCATTCTTGGGTAAGATACTGAAACCCAAATTGCCCCGATGTACTGTTGGTGTGTGAGTGTGTGTATGATTGTAATTTGCTGTATGTACAAAAAAAAGCACCGTATAAATGTGTGTGAGTGGGCTTTGAGTGGTCGAATAGAAAAGTGCTGTATGAATGCAGTCTGTTTACCATGCTAAGCCTGCATGTCCAAAACTGGGAGTCCATCGGTTCCATATGTTACAAACACATGCAGTATAATAAAGTTTGGTAATAGATGAAATTCAGTAGGATCAGTTAAGTTGGATTTTTAAGACTCAGGTTAAAGCTGGGTTTGGGTTTTAGTTTAAGGCTTGTGTCATTTGGCCTGCAATTCCTCAACAACTATATCAGCCCCATACAGATCTAACAGTCTTGTTTTTGTGCTTTAAGAAAAGAGAGATGGGGTTGTTTGGAAACAAACCTGTGCTGTTGTACTGCAGCATGATTGCTGTTGAGAGATGCTGTGGGGGAGCTCCACAAGTCCTCATTAAGTTCATGGCTGAGGCAGACATTCATGCAATACAGCATGACTGTGTCAGACAGCGGGGTTGGAGCAGTACAAGAGGCGCCGCTGGTTTCCCGGCTGCTGACGGCTGCGGCCTCCTGACAGGACGGAGAGCATCAGAGGAGATGACAACAGCAAATGATCCTTCACACAGAGGGACAACAGAGCAGAGGTGAAACCGTGATCTGTCTGTTTCTCTGTCTGTCTGTCTCCTCTCTGTCCCTTTTACTCCTTCTCCTCCTCATTCTCTCTCCTGACAATCTAGGTCAGCCTGTCCGTGTGACTGTCCGTCCCCCATCCATCCATCCATCCATCCATCCATCTGTCCATCCGTCCATCCATTTCACAGAGGAACACAACACCCACTGCCTCTGTCAATCACGCACTGATTGATTTGGCATTGTCATAGCACCTGTCAGTCACTTTGCCTGCATCTACCTACCTACCTGGTTGTCTGTCAATGTTGGGCTGTGAAATCTGCTGTAACTACCACTCTAAAATCAAATTAAGCTGATTTAAATTAATTTACACACAGCTTTGTTGCAAGTACATATACTTTTTATTAATATAACTCAAAACCATGGTGATCATAATGAAAAATGATGTTAAATTAAATAAAAACTCATTTAGACAGATGTAAGCTTTTATAAAGCTTTTCTCAGAGTTTTGACTTAGAAACGGAATAATTATTTAAAGATCTCAGCGCACTTGTAGTGTAGTAGAGTTGAAATTGCATCTGACTTTGCCACTGTCATTGTTAGTCAAGACTTCCCAACTTGGTGTCCTGTCAGCATGTTCTTCTTCTTTGAGTCTTCGTCATTAGGTTCTAGTTGGAGTCTATAACCATTCATCAGGGGTAACTGACCAAATAATATAAAAAGTAAAACCAAAAAGTCACCCAAGTGCACAGTAAATTGCTCAGTCTGACAACACTTAAGGGTAACTTCTTAGAAAGTGAAAGGTTTTGTATGTTGGGGTTAGGAGGTAAGCAGTTTATAGGTTGTAACTAATGACTCCATTAATGGATGATAAATCATCAATAAAATCCCTGACTGGTCTTTATCCTATAGAACAACATTTGCTTTGTCTCGCTGAGATTTATGACTTAGGACTGGCTGGATTATGGCAGGGACCTTTTATTAATAACTGCAGATGACATTCTACCTTTTGCTCTCAGCTGCTTAGAGGGTGAGAAATCTGTGGACCTTTGTAAATGACTGAACTGATATTTATCCTCAGGATTGATAGTTTTTCCAGAGCAATACTGATATTATGTTAGTGTGAAAGGTTTACCAACAATATACTATATATAGTCAATATATACAGATATAGTTAAAAGGACTCAATCTCCATCTAACAACAACAAAGAGCATATTTATTGCTGCTGGACATGCTTAGAGTTTTTTTTTTAACTGGTGGTGGTGGAAGATTGCTGCTCTGCTGTCTGACTTTAGTGGGGAGCTCATTCCATCACTGTGTAGACAGAACAGAGAAGAACTTTGGGATGAGGGACCTGAAGAACACAGTTGTGCAGGAGCACCAGAGTTTTGGACTGGATCTGAGCCGCAACAGGAAGCAAATCCTAGCTGTAGAGTAAGGTGTTGCAGTAGACCTCTTCCCTAGTGAGGAAGGCGTGAACTCACCTAGCGTTGCACAAGAGGAATCTACAGGAGCAGGTTACAGCTGCCATTTTTAATGACAACAGCACTTCATCATCCAGGGTCACCTCCAGGTTTCTCACTGTCAGAGTTTACCAAAAATTGTCCATGATGATGGACAGGTCTTGGCGTGGGCATGCTGTACTTTGACCTGCGTACAGGAACCTAAGATCGGTCTTGTCTCTGTTCAACTTAATATTTTTCACAACCTGGCCACCAAGAAGTTAATCATGTGAATGGCTCATAGCTGATGTATAAAGCAATAATAAACTGTATATTTTTCATTAATAGAGTGATTTCATAAAACCTTTTATAAAAAATGGCTGCAAGTGGTTGAACTCAAATCATCTGTAGGTGGAGTAAAAATTAAAAACACCTACTTACTTAATAAAAGACAGTATGCTCACATTAACACTAATAAAAGGAGTGTGTGTGTGTGCTGTCGAGATCTTCCGTGTGTGTGTGTGTGTGTGTGTGTGTGTGTGTGTGTGTGTGTGTGGATGCCCTTGACTTATTTTGGCTTGTGTTGGAAAATCTGTGTTGCCTATTGCTCATCAGGAACCATCTGTGGTGATAACAGATTTACAGTGGAACAGGGTTTTATACACACACACACACACACACACACACACACACACACACACACACACACACAAAAATGCTTCAAAGCAAGAATTCTAAAACATGAACCTCAGCCTGCTCAGTCACCATGGTACAATCTATGTACAGTCTCTATGGTTCGGTCCCTCCAAGGTCTTTCCAATTATTTTTATTTATCATTTGTGGAGAGTTTTCACATTCTGAGGTCTTGAGGTTTTTGTGGTGATTTAGGGGTCTAAGGTAGAGTGCCCACTAGATGCTGATTATTTTCAAACACTTGAATTAGACTAAGAGTTCACAGCCAGAGTTCACCCTTTTCAGGGTCCAGATCATGGTTACTGCAGGCTATGCAATGTGACCCAGACGTCCCTCTTCGCAACCACATTCTCCAGCTCCTCCAGGGACATCCCAAGATGTTCCCAGGACAGATGTGAAGTGTAATCCCTCCTGGGTGTTCTGTGTCTGCCACAGGATGTGCCCTGATACCTCTGAAGGAAGTTTTTCTGGAGGCATCATTATCAGACACATGAACGACCTCAACTGGTTCCTTTCAAGGTGAAAGAGTAGTGGCTCAACTCTGAGTTTCTCACCTCATCTGTCACTTTGAAGTCCTACTGAATGTGATGTGGCAGTCATCCCTATTCATTTTCTGTGGGATGAAGGCAAGATTCTGAAGGCCGGGGATCAATTCCCCAGCTCCTCTGGTTCGCGTGTCAAAGTGTCCTTGGGTAAGATACTCAACCCCAAGTTGCCCCTGATGTGAATGTGTATGTGTGTTTTGTTAAAAGCTCTGTATGCTTAAGTAAAAGCACTGTATGAATGTGTGTGAATGGGTTAATGTGACTTGTAAAAGAGCTTTGAGTGGTGGAAAAGACTAGAAAAGCGCTATATAAACCCAGTCCATGTACTTGTCACCTCACCTTCTCCTGGATGCTGTTGTATTTCTTGTGCTGTGGACAGTCATGAGCTAACAGACCAACATTGCTGTCTCTAGAGCCACACCATTAGCATGGCTAAAAATCTCAAGAGATATGTCCTGTTAACATTCATGAAATTTTTGCTTTAGTAGTAGAGCAGTTTCACAGCGTTTAATGTTCTCTCCTCATTCATCTCCACATTCTGCTGTCCACTTTCAACATTCGACATCCAACATCTTACAGATCCACTGTTGATGCCAGCCTGTAGAGTCTTCCACGCTTCTGATATTTTCCTAAAGATCATGTTCGCTGATGTTCATGTTTATCTGCCCAAGGCAGCAGAATAATATATTAGTTGCCGAGGTTCAGTTCTCCCCTTAAAGCTTCTTCAGTCACTAGTGGCTAAGCTCATTCAACATTTCCAGCATTCAGAGCACAGCCCCGTCACCATCCCCCTCTCACCTGCAAGGCAGGTTCTGGGTCGATCTGAGGGCATGACTGGTGGAGAGAAGGGCTGATCCCATGTGGTAGACCACGTGTTGGCAGCAGTGCCTCCGTACTTTCACCAATCACACTTTGTTACCCTTTATATAAATAAGCTGATTCTCCCTCTGTAGAAGGGAATTCTTCATTATCATCATATGCTTTTGAAGAAAATCAGCAGTAATGTAAATAAGTAGTAGATGTAATGATGGATTAACCCTTTTAAACCTGCCATAGAACCAAACTCGCCAGAACATATTTTACATTTTTACCTGCTGTGGTGCCACATATTTTTCTAAATACAGAGATGTCTTAGCTGTATCCCTCAAAATTAGAAATATAAAAAAGTTGCACAAAATAATTTTAAACCACAATGATTTTGAGTGTATTCATTGGCTAGTTTTTGAGACACTCAAAATTATAAACTAAGACAAAAACAAAATGAACACCCGCTATCTGGATTATACTAGTTTTATTGTGTGCGCTGTTTATGGATTTTTGCGACTTTTTACTGGTTTTCTGCACACCCACTCATGGAAGAGAACAGCTCTCTGAGACATGTTTAAAGTTTGATATGTAAGTGTTACTCCTCCGGTTTAATATGCAAAAAGAATTATTGCTCTATCTTATGTGGTTGCAGTTTTACCGGCATTTAAAAATTGATATGCAAAAGAGATCGCCGGCGCTCCCGTCGGTTTAACAGGGTTAAAACAATACAATTTAAAATACTTCTGTGTAGTTCTTTAATATAAGTAAATGCTTTATCAAACAGATTCATATTTGCACATGCTCACACTAAACCACAGACACATATATATTCAGGTTATATGGTAATATATATGATGATGCAACAAAAACAACAACACAAAAAACAAAACAGAAATAGCATAAGAAAAGCAAGAGATCAAGTGTTTTGCTGGATGAGAGAAAGTTTAGAGCTGTGCTTGATTCAAAGCACATGTCCAGTATCTCTAGATACTGTCCCCTCAGGAAGAGTATGGACGTGTTATGGAACTGTCAAAGATACCTACTGGGGGCATTTGACCACAGTATTGCCACCCTGTCCATCAGGGGCGACTAGAGAGTGACAAGAATCACCAAAGACAGAACAACAGAATGATAACTCGACAAGGACGTTTCCATTGCACATTATGAGAGGTCTTTAATAGCCCTTATAGTAATGATCAGGTCTGAATACATCAATATCTGTGTAGACTGTGTGACATCTATTTGAATGTCCATCAAATTAACAAATCTTATAATTCAGAAAAAAAGCTTGAAGGAACCAAGATGAGACAAGTTGAAGACATATACAGAGACAGATTAAAAACAAACACAGGACAAGTACAGCTACAAACAAAAGACAGGCCACTCTGTTATCAGGAAATCCCAGAGAGGCATGACAGTGAATTAAAACCATCAATAATGTTCCACACAAGGGCAGAGGATAGAAAGGGTAGAAACCCCTGCTTGCCTCACATGGTAGTGAGGATCTGGAGAGTACAAACAGATTAAACACTACTTTTTTGTCACTACTGTAACTTACTAAATATGCAGATGACACTGCCTTGTTGAACCAAAGGTGTTCGTTGACTTTAGAAAGTTGCAAGCCTCACACCCTACTTTCTTCAATGGGGAGCTCATAAAACCTGTTAAAAATGACTATGCACTAAGTATTTGGCATGGTGATTGACCATAAGCTCAACTGGGTCCTGTGGGCTGACTTCATACGTACTAAGACATGACAAAGAATGTTCTTTTAAAAGAAACTGTTACTCTTTAATGCCCACAATAAAATGCTTTGGATTTTTTTTACTGTGCTTTTACTGAAAGTGTCTTAGCCTTCTGCATCATCTACTGGTTTGTCAATGCCACTGAGGCACACAAAAACTCTGCCAGAAATATGGTAACAATGGAATGGATCAACAATTTCTCATTTTATCCCGTATGAGGATTCATCATCAATTATTCATCAAATCTAAATCTAGGATGCCCTACAAGGCATTTATTTATTTTTCTTTGTTTTTGTGATCCCTGAAGTCAGTCTCTGGTTCCTTCTGCAAGTCCTGAAATCCACAAGCAGCAATTGGTTGGGGTTTCATGTTGGGACAGATCATCTTGGCGAAGGGCCATTGTGAATACATTGTATTTGGGGCCTCAAAAACCTAGGCCACCAAGATGGACCAACTGTTGAAATTTGTGGGAACATCATCAAAAAACAGTCTAATGGCCCAAAAACAAGAGTGGTCTTAGTTCACAGACCAACTTCCTGTTTAAACTTACTGTATGTAACTGTTTTACTAAGTCTTACCAAGTGCTGTAGTGAGCTCAGTGTTATCAGAACTGATAGAAATAAAGGGCAAAACTAAGAAAAATCTATGAAAATAAAACCTAAATTGTAATAAACTGGAGTTATTGTATCATTTGACAGTATCATTTTATCATTGTATCATTTCACATAAATGCCATACACATGAAGCTTTAGGCAATATCCAGGAACTGATACAATTGCCAAGTAACACATTATTACTAAAATCACAGGCTACATGGATGTATTAGTAAGTGGGAAAGGTAGCCATGTGCCCATCCACGAACACCAGAGTGCAACACGTGCTGGTAACAAAGATTAACATATGAACCAAGAACCACTGGTTCGATTTTAGCCTGTTGTTCTGCTTCCACTGAACAATCATGACTCCGTTTTACTTCCACTCTTGTCTATTTGAGCTGAACAGTGCTGGCTCTCCCTGCTTCTTGAATTAATAGCAGCATGGTTTCACTTCTATTTGAAGCAGGTATTATCTGTTATGTATTAGTAAATGTTTACATCATGTGTTCAAATGACCACAAAGCACTGTATAACCAGAAAAAAAAGGCCTGAAAATACAGCTGAAGGAGTCCAGATGTGATTTAGGCTACTGCACAACAGGAGAGAGAGCGGCGGTTGAACAAATGAGCATTCATGCCACACAAATCATCTTTTCCATGCCTCAGTCAAACAGTCAAAGGTAATAATGCAAATATGCTTTTCCCCCGGCTTCTCCAAGCTCTTTCAATCCATTAATATTTTCCTAATCTTTTGCAAACAACTCTCGTCTCCCATGAAAAGCCAAGCCTCTCCAAATGTGTGGATGACAAAACTGCTGATGCAGTCAAGGGTCTTCTTCTTGGGGGACTAAAATTAAAATAAATAAAAAGAAGCTTCCAAAACTTAAGAAATTGTGGCTTTCTATGTAAAACCTGGAGGTCAGAATAAAGCCAAAATCCAGCTGTTTGCTCATCTCAAACCAAAAAATGGTGCAGTAACAGAAAAGATCCAATCCAGTATTAATGTTTAATTTAATTTAATAATTTTAATGTTGCTAATCCTTGATTGTATTGGGTTCTGTTCATATTGCTCAGTTGCTAATACAGGAAGCAAACTGCAAAATTTCAGTTTTTAAGTACTGGACTGAAATGGCAAAATTTGTGAAGTCACCACCAAAAAATTGTGCTGTTAACCAACAGAAAATACTTTCAGGTAACAGAAAGCCTGAGTCTAACAGAGGAAGCTCTCACAGCTAATTATCTGATGATTTGTTTTCACAGTTATTACATGGTCAAACATTTCTATTTGACTTTGTCACTGACAGAATATGCAGTCAGTCACCACTAATTAACTGGTATAAACTTGGATAAAGCATATTTTAAGACAGCAAAAGCCACAGAAACACTGATAACTCAGTCATAAATACTGAGCACTTAACCTTATGTACAGTGCTTGTGTAGGCAGTGAACACCAGGCTGTCTGAATGGTGATGCGTCCACTTACTGTTGCATATACTGAAGAGCCTTTGAACAGTGATACCACCACTTACCTTTTATGATTTTCACCTATATGAAACATCGTCTTTTATTCAACCTCCTCTCCTCGTTCTTACATGTCCATGTTCTACATGGTTTATAGAAGATCATGAGACAGGAATCAGTGGTGCAAATTCAGTATCTCTCTAGAATAAACTGTGTGGCCTGATGGAGAGCTACTCTGACTGACTACCACTAAGCTGTTAATTGCTGGCAAGTGTGTTAGCAGTTAGCTTGTCCCTACCCCCAGGCTTCTGGCGCATTGGCCCTTCACCTTCATGCAGGAGACTGGAGTTTGTGTCCCATCCCAATCCAACAGTTTATGATTCGGTTTTCTGAAACTGTAACCATAATTTCTCTCCAGCCTTAACCTAGTGTTTTAGTTGCTTAATTGTAACTTGCACAAACTGACATATTGTGTGCTGCATATGGCAGCTTTAAAGTATAAATGAACCAGTCTTTTTTTTTGGGATTCGCATGGCTGGATACATCACAGTTCGGTTCCTGTTGTACAGAATTAGAAAACCACTTGGACAGAATAAGATAACCTGTCATAATAAAGGTAAAAGCCTTGGCTTGGTTTGGTCAGATGCCCTCAAAGTTCCCTTCAAATATCAGAAAAGGTCAGTGTGCGTGGATGTTAAGAAAAAGAGCTGGTAAAGGTGGAATTTCACAACAGAATCACTAAGCAGCTGTCTGCTTTTGTTAGTATAAGGGTTTAGCAGGTTTTCAACCCTGAAAACCTTTGCTTTTATATTGAGCTGGAGAGGTCACTGAAGGAGGACTCATACATTTCAATGAATACACCTATACAAGCCAGTGCAATGCAATACAACAGCTTTGCAATGATAATATCCATTTTACTACTGTCTGAGAGGTTTTTGAACCCAACATCTAAGATTGTAGTAACTGGACCTAATTATTGAATTATTGTTGAAGTATTAGGCTGAATTATACTGCATGGTTCCCTATTTTAAAGGTCCCCACCTCCACATTTCTGATGTCCGATTGGTGGTGTTTGTATCTGAACATTTCTGTAACTGTAAGACCGTCACATTCACAGTCACTGCACGCCACTGACCAGCTGTGAGAGGGTGGTGTGAGTCGGAATCATGCAAACAAACAAGTGCAACCACATGCATTATTCAGAGTCCTGTTGGTGACCACCTGTTGAAGTAAGTCCAATGTCCACTCTCCTTTTAGCTCTGGTTTGGTCTCCATCATGTCCTGAGAGAAATATATGGCTATTTAGCGGCTAAATATAACCACTAATGTTCACCATCTAACTCTGTCTGCTGTTTGGTACTGAGCAGGCAGAGCACGCAGGGTTCATCGGAGCTTTTTGACATAAAAAAGCCTGCTGACACCAGGTCAATCAAAACAGTAAAGCTGCAGGTTGCATTACAATTACTGATTTTAACCACTGCTCATATAAAAATATAAATGCAGCTTAGAATTCCAAAAATCCTCCTGTCTTTGAAACATGAACCACAAAACACACAGAAAGCCTCACAAATTTGTCCAAGGTCATAGAATATAAACTGTAATGAGCTGGTGTTGGCAAATAGTTATTAACCAATTTTTCATTTTGGGGTGAATCTTTCTTTGGGGTGTTCAAAGTATATTGTGAGCACTTTTCTCCGCAATCGTACGAGCAAATTCTCCCTTTACTATTTACAGTGAAATATTTCCCTCTGCTCTGCTCCACAGCTTTTACAGCCTTTATTAAGCAATGTAATTAGTGTGGTGGTTGCTGGTCTGAGAAAAAAAGAATCATCACTTGTCTATTTAATTAAAGTCTTGAAGGGTCAGTCCACCCAAATTATGAAAATTACCTCCAATATTTACATTGGATGGCAGTGAAAAAAAAACAAAACACATCAGAGTAAAGCACATCCTGGATATTCTGTATCTGCTTGTTCATATATATGTTCATATTATTATACATTGAATATGGAATACTAAATGTTGTGTTGTTCCCATTTAGTTGAATGGGAAAGTAATTGCCCATTTAAACATTAATTCTAGAAGACAGGGTTGTAATTGAAAACGTAACCCAACTGACATTACAGTTCCTTCAAACTGTATTTACTCTCAGTGATTAGTTGAATATATAAGTACGCTCTCAAACTCTTGCTCATGCTCACCAGTGCACTTGGTGTTGCTCACTGAGCTAACAAAGGAACCAGCATACTTTTGAAAGGCGACTAAATAAATTGACTTTATTTTATGCATTTTCATTTTTTTGGCTAAAGTCTTTCTCCAGCCAAAGACCTCGTTTCACTGCCCCTTCATTGTGATCTCTTAGCTTCACTGTGGAGACATCTTGTGTCCAAGACATTTGTGAATTCCAAGATTCTGGATCTTTGAATGAAGGAGAACAATGTGGAAAAAACCCTTATCAAGAAGAAAATGTTAATCTAAGATTGATTTATTTTTATACGTTTTAAAACATGTCTGGAGAGGATCTTTCAAAGCAGACTCCCTCTGTCCCACATCCGAAAAGGTTGAGAACCCGTGCTCCAGTGAGTAACGTGGACAGCAGGATGGTGTATGTGGGATTGAGTCAAAAAAAAAAACTGGTGTATGTGTGTGTGCTTGCGCGCGCTCATTGTAATGACAGAACACGCCACCCAGTGCAACAGTGCGGCTCACTGATGTGTTTTTAATTATTTTTGGACAACATCCATCCATCCATTTTCTACTGCTTATCTGGAGTCGGGTTAAGCAGCCTGAGCAATGTGGTCTGGGAGTCCCTCACCCCAGCAACAATTAGCTAGACAGGCTTCAGATATACACAGTACGTGTTAGCAGGATACGGTCACTGTTGGTGTGGGTCAACTCAGGAAGAAAAATGTAGAAATATCACCAGACTTCTTTAATTTTCCACTCATCTGTTTTTAATGATAAGAGTGAGGATCTTATGTGAAAAACATAAGATCCTCATGTGTTCACAGGAAATGTTATTGTCACATCATGTTATACAGTATAGCTACAGCCAAACTGAGACACACTGGAAGTGTCTTGTGGATACGTGCTGTAAATGAACTGCACTGCTGTTTCCTGATATTTAATTGCAGGTAACAGAATGTCTGTGAGTTATCAGGTTAGACAGGGACAGAGAGCCGTGCTGTAATTACTGAATCCCTCCACACCAACTTATCTGCTCTCATTAACCAGACCACAGGACTCATTGGCTCATTGTCCCTGACTGTGTGTGTGTGTGTGTGTGTGTGTGTGTGTGTGTGTGTGTGTGTGTGTGTGTGTGAGTATGTATGTATAGCATCTTCTGTATTTTCTCTCACTTTATTTGCCTCTCATCCTTCACTTTCTCTTCTCATCAGCAGGTCTTACATCTCAATGTGCTAAACTAGTTCTCACAGCAAAGCAGGTTCATTAGCAGCAGGGGTTCTCTGTTTGTTGCCAGCCCTCCGGCGTCATTGCGCTGTGACTGGGGCACTCAGCCAGTGTTACCCAGTGTGTGCTGAGTGTTGAGGTTGCAGCAGAAGAGTTCAGAGTTCTTGTCACCTGCAAACAACATGTTAAGTTTCGTCTCTTTCCTCGGGCCCTTGACCCGTCCTCATGTCACTCTGGCTGCTCGGTGTTCCAATACAAAACATAGCTCAGTGAAGTTTAGTTCTCCTTTAGAATGGTTAAATAAAAAAGCACTCAGGCTGTTATTAATGAACACAACATCTGGTGACTGTAATGCAAACACCAATGACTTGCAGCTATGCTTCTCTTTGTTTTGTTAATATATTGAAGCGCGTACTGAGCTGTAATTAAAACTCAGTATTAATATCCTGATAGTACCGATTGATAGCAACACCATCTCCACCTCCACCTGCTCTCTCTCTCTCTTTCTCTCTCTAATTCTCTGTCTCTATCTAATTTCATCACTTCCTTTTCATTTCCCCTGAGCGGGTTTATTATTCCCAGTGTATTAATCATTAGATGTACACTAAAGAGCACTGTATCAACACTTTATTAGTACCACTCTAACAGCAACAGTTTTTCTCAGGTGGTGATGAACCACTACATTATCATTTTTTATTTGAGGCAAACCCAACCTGAGCTGTGCCTGACCACACCAGTTCTCCTTCTGTCACACCACAAACATCATTACAGTGCTTCAGGAGTACAACACCAAAAGCACAGTACAGGACGTCCTGTACTGTACTGTACAGTGCAGGACGTACTCTGTACAATGACAGAGCCTCACAAAGCAGAGCGAACCAAGTGTGATATTTTGGGGTTGCGAGTGACCGTTTACACTTTGACTGGTGTTTTGTGATGTGTTTTAGCTGTAATGTCAGCATTTAGGGTGGCTATGAGGGTGCTATGAGGTCCGTCTGTTCTGAAGCATCATGAAAAGGCTGAAGAAATTAAGTTTCCAGTCCCTGTAACTGTGGCATGAAACTGCATTATTTGTGTCTTTGATTAACCTTGGATGTGTCGCAAAGTCACGACCGAGGCAACAGGGAACACAAGGGAAGAGAGGACCCAAATGCAAAAACCCCAAGACATGCGATGAGTAAATTGAAAGTCTTTTAATTAACTCAAAATCACCAGAATAGTCCAGGGCAAGAGAACAAAACTTAAATAACTAAAAATCATCCATGAAGGAGGGAAAAAGGCTGGAAACATAAAACACAAAGCAAATTCCAAAAGTCCTTACTAGAAATCAAAAGGCAATCAAAGTAAGTCCATGAAGGGGAAAACGGCACATGAACACAGGCACAGGAAACAATACAGATAAAGACACAGGCAGACTCAAGTATTGACAAAGAAGAACGGACAAGGACACAGGGAAACAACGAGACTTAAAAACACAAGACAATGGGCAACAGGTGACACCAATTAGGGCGGGGCAGACAATCACAAATGACGGGAAACTAGACAAAGACAGGAAATAGTACAAGACAAGATACACAAGGGCTATGATTTTAAAATAAAACAGGACAGAACTACTAACAAAACTTGACAGACTAAACAAGTGTCCAAAAAGGTCCAAATGTCCAGAAAATAGCAAAACAAAACAAAATGGTTCAGAAAGCAGCCCCCTTAGGGGCTAGTCGTGACAGGATGGTGAAACAATCCATAAAGGTCCAGTGAAATTCAGTGTTCTTTTTTGTTGGCACCTGTCAAAAAATATATAAAAATAAAAAATTAAGTATTCATTAAAAGAAAATCCCTCTTTTTTCTCTCCCTGATGACTAGCAAAACTCCCTTCATAGAAATCCATGCTTGACTCCTACATGGATATAAGCACTTTAGAGTAATCAAATCAAATCTCTGGATCAAATGCCTCTTGGAATAATACCCACAACATGTTCCATCGTCCGTCAACATTAAAGGAACTGTGCTTGTACTTGTTTTCTGGCAGAAAAATAAGAAACCACCGTCCTAGCTGTCCACAAAATCTGAGGCTACAGCCAGTAGCTGGTTAGCTTAGTTTAGCACGAAGGCTGGAAATGGACCGACAGTTTGAAAGTAACAAAATCAGGCACTTAATATGTTAGATTCAGTTTGTTTAACTTGTACAAAAGCCTATCTGCCAGAGGACGGCTGAGTCACCTCAGTACTGCTTTGTGCTCACCTGGTTAAATTAGCTAAGCTAATCAGCCCAGCTGAAGTTTCTTTTTGAGTTCCCTGGTTTTCTGCTGAGGTCAAATCATGTTATTTTCTATATTTTCTATACTATGTTGTTTGAATTATATTTATTTTGTATTAGTCTTTTCTTGTTGTCAGGCCCTGGTAAATGTATATTAACTGTAATGTTAGAGCTAGCTAGAGACATTAATTAGCCTATTTTATTGGCATTTTTACTTAATTGTTTGTCTCTCATCTGGCTGTTTCACACCCTGAAAGTGTGCTGACTTGAAAATGTGTTCTTTTTATGTGTTCAGCACAATTAGCATCAGCTGAAGTCGGTCAGCATTGTTGGCTCGCTTGGCTTTGAAGACGGCTTGTTAGCCAAGTCACTGGAAGCCAGGAAACACAGATCCAGTCTCGTTCTCCTGCCTCGCTGCCCCTTTTTTGTATTTCTTTCTCTGTTGTCCTCCCACTCGTAGGTTTAATCCCCCTCCCCTCGCCCGACCGCCGTTGCTCATTCAGCTCACAGCCTGTGTGTTAGTCTGTTGGGAAGGGTGAAAATTGGAATGGGGTGAATGTGAGGAGTTGAGACGAGAGAGGTCAGTGGTGCTGGATGAGCAGCTGAGGAGAAACTAAGACTCCCACAGCTTCTCTCTATTCGTCTAACAGCCAGAGACAATGCAAATGGCTGTTACTGACTGGCAGCTACAAATCCCTCTCGTTTCTGCTCAGAGACACAAATGAACTCTGGGCCTTAGATAGAAAAGATTGAGAAGGAGTCAGACAATAGAGAATATGTGTCTGAATGTGTGTGATCTCATCCTTCTTTTGAAAACCAGTTTGATCTTTAGACCCTTAGCATGAAGACATTTCAGACCGCCCTCATTCTTCATCAAGGAATGGAGTACCATGACAAATTAGTGATGATTCTGTTCTCAGTTACTCAGCCAACCCCAAAACAACCCCAAACAAGCAAATTCTGCAAATAGATTTTTTTTTTTTTTTTTTTTTTTTAAGCGAAGCATCCATACTTGGGAGTCAAATATGAAATCAATTAGAAGCTTGGATTACATCTCTAAAAATCAGCAGTCAATTTTGATTTCATTTGATTTGCATGGAAACTGCTGTCCAAGCTTTTATTGTGAAGCAGCTGCAGGAAGTGCTAAGCCGCCAGCAGCGAGTCATTCCCTAAAAAGATGTTGATAAATGTCTACATTTGCCATTTTTCTGTACATAAGAGGGAATGCATCAGTGAAACCACTCCTATGTGTCAAATGAAGGTAAGAACTGAAAGTGAACCACTTGTTCGTCCCACAGTGACAGCATCTCCTCCGTTATGCAGAAGTTAATTTTGTAAATGAGTGGATTTATGATGGTTGTACTTCAGACTAAAATATGAGCCGGGGCACCTGCCAATGAGTTTAACAGATCTGAATCCAATCCAAAAAAAAAAAAAAAAAGAAATCCACTTGGTGTTACTTGCTGGAATGCAGCCTAAAGGATGTTCAAAGTCACACTGACTGTAGCCACTTTGCTTTGTTAGCATTCATAATCACTGATGACCATCATGCCTCAGCATGCCCAGAGACTGAGCCTGACTGCTGCTGAATGAGGCACATCTTCAGGTTAGTACAAAGGCAGGAAGAGGCATCAAATCAGTGATCACATTTTCTGAAAACAGTTTCTTTTAGTGATCACGCATGCTGGAGATGTACTTTGTACCCAAGATGAGGCTTAAGGTTAAATTAGATTAAGATTAATCTTAGAATCAGATTAACATTTAAGGCAATTGGTATAAGGATTTGTTCAGGGTTCAAAGGGTTAATATTAGAATTTGGGTTTAGATCACTTTAAAGGTTAATGGTGTTTTTTGTAACTTATCTTTATAGTTTTTGGACTTTGTATCTATCCTGTCCTATAATATCATTGCACGCAGGACAGGTTTGAAACAAACCCCCAGGTTAGACAAACTTCTTTGAAAAGCACGTGTCCCCAAACTGTTAGGTGCAAACACCCATCACAGTTTACAGATACTTCCTGCTTCAACTCTGACTTGCTCTGTGTGCACATAGATTTCCTGTGCAGTTCCCACAGTTCAGGTGCACTCACTTTCAGTTTCATTGACAATGTTCTTTACTGTAGCAACGTTGCCATCCTAGCTAGATGTCAGCAATAACTTTGGTGAGAAAAATTTTACTTGATCTAAACAACTAAAAATGTCTTAGTTATTATAATTATCTTTCTGAATGAGAAATCTGGCACATTGTGACAATTTCGTAAAATGAAATTGAAAATAAAAAAAAAAGAAGAACCAGATTAAGTTAATTCAGGTCTAGAATTGGGTTGAAGTTCCTCTTTATTTGATTTTATATTAAGTGGTAGTGGAATATGACAGGAAGTGTGGAGGGAGAGAAACGGGCATGACAAGCAACATAGGCCCCCCCCCCAGCCAGGAGTAGAACTGTGAACGCTGCGGTTGTGCAGTATTTGCTTTAACTATTAAGCTGCTGGGACACCAAGATTTGATTAAGCTTTGAGTCAAGGCTTAATTTCTTCGGAGGGTTCTGCAAATAGTTTAAAGATGTGATCAGTCTCTTTGCCTGTGAATTTAGGTGGAGGGAGTTCAGTGTTTCTGCAAAGTTTTTAAAGACTTCACACTGTCAAATACACTGCAAATTGAAGGTATATCATCATCACTTTCAAATGCCTTGCTCTGCTCCAGTTGAAAGGTTAGTAAGTAGGAAGTTTCTGAAGATGTGATGATTTTCTGAGGCTATTAAAAGTTGCTTTTGTCAGAGAAAGCAGGATTTTATATAACATGCTACCCCACCGCTGCCATCTGGGATGGAGGGGAGAGTTGCTCTAGTTTTTGCTGATTGAAAAAAAAAAAAAAAAAGGACACATTCACACAGAGCAAGATGTACACACAAATACACACGCACACACAAACAGTCTTATATAACTATTTACTAAGCCATTCCGGTTAAGTCATTCTATTGACGGGTTAGGTCTATTGACTGGGTCTATTGATGTCTTAGAGCTCCTGCAGGTCCACAATAGGAGTGACACAAAAATAATCTCACACACACACACACACACACACACAGGACACACAACACAAAGTGGATTACGAGTTAATGAACTTCTTTTGTGGGAACACTGGACAACACACACACAGGCAGACGCTCTCAGAGAATTGAAGCGACCCGTCTTCCTCCACCTCTTGTTTTTCTTAGAGACACTGGTAGTTTTATCGGCTTCAGTCCTCATTAATCAGTTGTCTTCGGCTCAGTGTCTTAATGGCAGAGGACCTGTCTGACAGCATGAAAACACAACAAATTATTGTAACACAGCAACAAACACAGGTCACTGCCAAATCCTCCACAAGCCTGTAGGCTCTGTTCCATTGTGTCATTAAGCCGGTCATAAATCAATACTATTATCCTGCCTGTGTTTATTAGCTGATATAAATCCATAGTCATTTTGCTGTGCTGCTGGCAGCTCCATCATCATTCAGACAGTGACACAGAGGATTGTGACTCCATGCTACTGCTGCAACTTCAGTACAATGTTAATGAGGTTGAAGCTACATTCAGATGAAATTTCAAATGTGCAGGTAAGGAGCCACTGCCTCTGTATTGATCCCTCATCTCAAGTTGTCAAAAGTATTTTGATTTATAAATATGAAATGAAACCAAATCCAACAACCTAAAAACTAAGCTAATTAACAAACTTTAAGTGTATGGTTACAATTTGTATACATCCTTAAAATATATAAAAGTTTGGGGGGTTTTTTTGCAATTATTGCCACATTTTATCAATAAATTGGACAGAACTATGAGCTAAGACAACTAAGATACTCTGTGAGTCTGTACTGTACACATCGGTACTCTGAGCTAAATGCTATCGTAAACGTCACTATGCTAACAATCTCTCATAATGACAGTGTGAACAAACTGATGTTTAGCAGGTAATGTTTACCAAGGTCAATGTTATAGCTTAGGTTCTTGTATGCTAACGTTTGCTGATAAGCACCCAATGCAATATACTGCTGAGGCTGATGGGAATGCAGTTATTTATGCAATTCTTCAAAAGTACTGTCAATTGTATTGGACAGTTCGAAAAGTTGAATCCAATGATGACACTAAAAGAAAATATAATACACAGACATTTGACTAGGAACCTAAAATGCAAGATGAAGATCACGATGGCTCTGGAAAATAAATCAGGACATTTGCAAAGTCACTAGGATTCATCCTCTGGGAACCATGAGTGTGCACAAAATTGTGTGCCAATCCACATTATGCAGTTTCCCTGCATAAAGTGAATAAAGTTCTGGAGTGCTGGAGCAGGACAGACTGGATTAGATTGTAGGTGGACTTGAACAGGTGGGGCTTGTGTCCAGGTAAGATGGAGGGTTAAAACTGGTGAGCCAAGAAGACAGAAGTCCACTGGAGGCAGCACTGAGCGTGGTGAGAAGGCAGAAGCACAGGCACTGGTGATCCTGGAGCACATCAGAAACAAGCATGAGCATGAGGGAAAGATAACACTGGAAAATAACACATAAGAGTTGTCTGCACATTTATCACAATAGTCAGCAGGATAATCTGGGGAATAGTGGACTGGAGAACAAGTGTATAAATACTGTAAGCTGAGGGTGTGGCTGATGAGGTAATTGGAGACAGGTGAGCAGGAGCTCTGGCGGGAAATTAAAAGTCTTGACCACGCCCAGGCCTAGACACACACAGACAAGAAAACAGACAAACAGGGGACAAACGAGAAACAGTATGGAGGGGAGAACACCAGAAACACAAGGAGGGGGGAGAGACCGTCAGCTCCTCTGACCACCACAGACATCTGCACCAAATTTCATGGCAATCTATTCAACAGTTTACGAAATATATCAGTCTGAACCAACAGGGCATGCTGACCAACTGATTGACACTGCCATCCCTGAAGTCACTGTGGTAGGCTCCCTGGAAAACCTATGCTAAAGAAATGTGTCCATCCAGTCTGCATGTGCTCTGTAGACTTGGTGAAGGCCCACGACCATGTCCCTCAGGGTGTCTTGTTGGGTTTCCTTCAAGAGAAGTGTGTGTGTGTGTGTGTGTGTGTGTGTGTGTGTGTGTGTGTGTGTGTGTGAGAGATGTGCCTGTAGCCTCAGAGAGAAGTCTGTTCTTGCAGGCCTATTGTGTTTTGCAGGCCTATTTTCATGGATGGAAACCATGACGACGAGGGTCCTTTAACCTTGGGGAAGTATTTACTTTAACCCAAACCATGATCTACTCCTGAACCCAACCAAGTAAAATACAATACATTAACAGAAAAATAAACATATGAAATAAAATGTGAAAAAAGAAAAACAACGAAAGAGGAGCAATGAAAAGGAAGAAGACCCCTGAGAGGAGATTAAGGCACAGAATCATTTTCAGTCACCAAATATAATTAACAAAAGGTCATAATCGCCACTCTCCTGTAACTCATTATTGTTAGTCTGTCTTTATTTTGTTACAGTTTTGCTGTGAAATGAATTGAATGCATTTGCATCTGAAGAGATTCTTTTTGTTGTGTTATAATAGACAGTGACTTTCAATCACTTTTCATGTCATATGATATGAAATGCATTTGCATATCTTATAGTTTAATGAATACACTGTTTTAAAAGCTGCTGTGATGTTATTTTTTTACCTGAGGTTACTGGATTCAAACACAATGCATTCCTTAGTGAGCTGAGCAGACAAGTTCTGTTAGGGACAAGGATCAAACTCTGCACATTAAATGCTGCATTTTCGCAGAACCTTATCTAGATTAAATTCAGATATGAATATAAATGCTTTGACAAAGTGCAAGAGGTAAAACTTCCTCAAACTGTACTTTTTCTTCTTTGTGAGAACAAAAACTGACCTTTTCAAGGTTGGTTCTCAGTGTTTGGCTCACACCGAGGGCAGGCTTTCTCTGTGATATTTTTCTTGTTTTGTTCATTTAGTTGGGCATTTTAAAAGCGCATTGAAAAGAAATGCAGTTTCCATGTTTTAAAGGGAAAAAGCAGCACAAATGTTATGAATAGCCCAATGTCCACTACTGCTATTGAAATATGACAGTAAAAAAAAAACCCACTCACTCTGAGATGAAATTGGTAAACAGCACTCATCCAAAATCTGAATGGACTTCAAGTTCACTGCCTCAAGGACTCAATTATATTTTCAAGGTTTATGAAAAAAGAAACTCCTTTTTTTTTTTTTTTAAAGGCAATCCATTATCTTCAATGTGATTGGCTCAAGTGAAGGAAACTCTGCCATCATAACAGACCTTTTCAGATTTTATCATCCATATGCATATCTCTCAAAGTTCTGATTGCTGCTCTGCATACTGCATCCTCTTTAATTACTCAATTTAATTTGCTTCATTTAAACTTATTAATTCAATCATCCATCCATTTTTCGGTGCTGCTTATCCTGTTCAGGGTCCCAGGGGTCTGAAGCACATCCCAGCATGCACTGGGAAAAAGGCAGCTCATTTAATCAGTGTTATCTAATTATTCAGTATACCTGTATGTTTCTCCCTGGCCTCTGGCCTGTCTTTAGTAGCAGGTCTGTGTGATTTTTTTATTGACTTGTTGGGTTGTGAAATCCAAAACGTAAGAGGTATAATATCATATGGTCTTCTGACGAAACAATGTCAGGTGAAAGGCCCTGAAGGAGAATATATACAGTGGCTTGAGAAAGTATCCTGCGCCACTCACTTTCTGCTCACTTCATTCTGTTGCAGGTTTACTTTAATAAATTCCTACTTTTGCCCTCTAATCTACACTCAGTAACCCAAAATGGCAAAGTGAAAAATATGTTCATTGAAATCTTTGCAAATTTATAAAAAATCAGAACTGAAATTTCTCATCTTCAAAGGAATTCAGACCCTTTGTTGTGCCTCTTCAAATCACAGTCAGGTGCTTCCAGTTTGCTTTAATTATACTTGAGATGCGTCCAGAACCTGACTGGAGTCACCTGTGGCAAATTGAATTGATCAGACACAGTTTAGAAAGGCACACATCTCTGTTTATAAAGTCCCACAATTCCTACTGCATATCAGGACATAAACCAAACCTTGAAGTTAAAGAAACTCTTTGTGGAAAAGATTGTGGATGAGCATACAGTGGATTTAGAAAGTATTCAGACTCCATCACTTTTTTACACTTCATCATGTTTTATATTCAGTTTTAACAGTAATAAACTCGCAGTTTTTGCTCATCGAGCTACACTCAATAAACATGCAACAAAGACCCCTCTTGGCAGCAATTACAGTTTCGAATCTTCTTGGGTAAAGTCTCTGCAAGATTTGGTTTATCCTGGAAGAATTAGATTGGACAGGAAGTGTCTGAACTGTCATCTTCAGGTCTCTGCACACATGTTCTGTGGGGTTTATGACTGGGCTTTGGTTGGGCCACTCAGATGACTGACTGAAACAAACTGCAATTTCATCACAGCTCATGAAAGCTTACTGTTAAAAGTCTGCACAATATGGCTGATAAATCATCTGACAAAATCCACATATCTTCAGGTTAATGCCAACACCTTCAGGGCTGTCACCACCCCTGAGGAGCATGGGGAGTTTAATGACATGAAAAAGAGTTTGTCTTCAGCATGAACTAAATCAATTAAAAATAATTAATATAGTAAGATAAAAGTGTGAGAAAATATGATTGAATCATTAAAATGATTTTTTTATTCAGCAGATTTTGTTTGTTGGACTCTTGAACTTGTTAATTCTAAGAACTAGGGCCACCTGACAAGTCTTTTGCCATTTTGTTTCCCTGTGGCTCCTTTTTCTGCAATAAAACACGAGCTGTTGTTTTTCAGATTAATTCATTCTGGAGTCTGGAGTTTTCAAAAGGCTCAGTCTATTCACACTAGCTTAGTGTGTGGAGGCCAAAATGGAGAGAAAAACATGTTTTCAAATGCACCATCTTAAAGTTTAATAAAATTTCCAAATAGTTTTGGAACTAATGCAGTGAGTAGGAACTTTGTTTAATTGGTACTGCAAGCAAGCACACACTTCAGCTTATATGGAGAATAACATTTCTAATTTAAATGGATTGAACATTTGCTTGGGTTAGAATTATCTCATAAACATTTCTATTTTTGCCCCAATTTGTTCCAGATCATGTTGTTCTTTCCTGAAAACTTATTGTACATTATAAGGATATTATATGGACATTATGAAACCATAAAGTACAGCATTACACACAGGGACTGTTACTGCTGCTGTGATGAGTGAGACAGAGGAGGAGACTCCCAGGAGAAGCTCATGTGCTAAATCACACAGAGAATTTCACATTTCCACTGTGGTAAAATTCAAGGTGGAGAATCTGAAGTGTTAGTTGCTGTGAAAACCATTGGTAAGGAATTTTGATTCTCAGTGAGAAGAAACTTAAAAATAAGGAGAGAAATGATATGCAATACAGGTGTGAGAAATCTGTACCACAGCTCTGTGTGAAGGTTCTGGATAAATGGGAGAGCAGAAACATGGAGATACATCAATAGGGTTCATACAGGGTTACATGGGTGATGGTATGTGGTGTGGGCCAGCAGGCTGAGTAGCAGGCTGATTATTTTGGGACAGGGGCAGAGCAGGCCTGCTGGCTGACACAGTGCAGCCTGGATGGGTGAGCTTTAGCCACCAGCTGGTGGTGCATAGGTCCTCGCTCCTCTCTCACTGTGCCAGCTGCTGCACCTGGCAGGTTAATTGGTTTGGGACAGGTTAAAGCTCATTCACTGATTAGGTGTATGGTCACACCTGTGTATGTAACCCTAACCCCTAACGACAAACTGTTTTCTGGTTTGGTTGTTGAAAAGTGGGCATACTATGTTAAAAAAAAAAAAAGTCATCTGTTTTTCTGTAATGGCTCAATAAAGTCAGGTTGAACCCAAAAGTGTGAATCTGAGACAAACAGGTGAATTAACAGTTCAGGATATAGGTGGAAAAACAAATCCAAAGCAGGTGGTCAAACATTCAGAGATCAGGCAGGCAAACCACAGGGCTGGAACACTATGGAGACCTTCATAAGACATTCCAGCTGACTGCTGACTTAAGGTGGATGCTATATGTACCAGGGAGATAAAGAGGGACATGGGACCAGGTGAGCGAGTGGGTGGGAAGATCAGGTGATGGGGAATGATGAGAATACCAGGGTCACTACAGGTGTGAGTGGCTGGATCTGCCATGACAGGAGAGTTGGAGTGAGACTTATTCCACCCACAACAATTGTCTTTCCCAGAATTAAAATGCAGCAGTGTAGTTTTTGCCTGGTCTGGACCAAATGAACCGGACTACAGGTGTAAAAACACCCTGAAACAGCATCGGGCCGCCTGTGACTGAAGCTGTCATTTCCTGCTGCAGAAGCTCGCATCGCATTAAGGCTTGATTACAGCAACAATTTCTAAATAAACTCCAGGATGTTTAAAAACCACATCTCTTCAGTTCTCCATGACCTCCAGTGGCTCCCAGTCAAATTCAGAATTAAATCCTCCACACCACCTTAAGGCCCTCGATGGCTCCTTCACTGATCCCCCTGACAGTCCACCCCCATCTTGCTCATTCAGCTCCAGAGATGCTAGACTCTCACAGACCCCCAAGACCAAGCGCTGAACCCAGGCTGCGGGGGCTTTCTCTGTTGCTGCTCGCCCTCCCTGCAACACTCCACCATCCCACATTAAAGAGGCCCCCCTTCCTCTCAACATTCAAACAACTCCTCAACTTGCCTTTAAACCCATTTTTCATTCATGTTCAGAGAGATCAATGAAGGAGAGATTGAGTTAAGCTATTGTAGCAGCAAGTACCTCAGAGGTGACGTCAGGACAGGACTTGCTGCGTTTGAGTCCTATCGTTTAAACTGTAATCAAGAGCAGCCGTGTGGGAGGAACCTTTCATGTCAGCCTCCAGATTGTAAATCTGACACACAGATATCTGGACTTTAAACATTATTTTTTAAATTTAAAATTAAAAAACACAACAAAAGTAGCTAAATCAGTAAGTGTATTTGATGTAACTGCGAGGTTAGCACGAGGGCTAATTACCGTTGAAGGATACACAAACACTCCCCAGTCAGAATATGAGGTGTATTTCTTGTTCTTTCACTTCTCCTCGCATGAATGCAACATTTTGTTTTCTAGTTCCAACCGAGGAACAACCCACTGTATCTGGCAGCTCAAGCTAAAGCCAGAGATTCTGCGTAGCAGGGATAAACTCTTGTTCTTCAAGAAATTACAGATTTTATCTATAGTCTATGTTTCTTTTGCTTTTAACTTCTTGCACCAATATGTTTAATTTCAAACTTTGAGAACCAGGCCATCTGTCATGACTAGCCCCTAAGGGGTTGTTTTCTGAGCCCTTTTGTTATGTTTAGAACTTTTGTGGACTTTTGGACTCATGTTTAGTTTGCTAAGTTTTGTTAATATTTCCTGTTTTATTTTGAAATCATAGCCCTTGTGTGTATTGTCTTATTCTACTTCCTGTCTTTGTCTTGTTTCCTGCCATTTGTGATTGTCTGCCCCGCCCTAATTGGTGTCACCTGTTGCCCATTGCCTTGTGATTTTAAGTCTCGTTGTTTCCCTGTGTCCTTGTCCGTTCGTCTTTGTCAATGGCTGAGTCTGCCTGTGTCTTTACTTGTGTTTGTTTCCCTGTCTTTGATCCTGTGCCTGTGTGTTCATGTGCTGCTTTCCCCCTCATGGACTTACCTTGGTTGCCTTTTGATATCTAGTCAGGACTTTTGGAGTTTGCTTTGTGTTTTATGTTTCAAGCCTTTTTTCCTCCTGTGTTAGTTGTTTAAATTTTGTTCCCTGGCCCTGGACTCTTCCAGTGATTTTGGTTTATTAAAAGACTTTTAGTTATTCATAGTCTGTCTTGGGGGTTATTGCATTTGGGTCCTCTCTTCCCTCGTGTTCCTGTTTGCCTCCGTTCTGACCCCCCCGTGACACCATCTGTTTCCCCCTGCTTACAGTCTTTACAGTAAACTGGGCTAACTCCATCCTGGCTCCAGTTTTGCTCTAAATGGACACCTATGAGACTGATATTAATCAGAGGGATAACATATTTAGAGAACAGTCCAACACTCTTTTTTCCCCCCCGAGATGCAGCATCAGTGGCTCCTGGGAGTGCATACATTCTCTGGACTGTCCTCTGGCTGTCTGTCATGACTGCCCTTGAGACAGAGCGCAAGCTCTACTCTGCTCTCCACTCATTCTTCAGATCCCTGAAAAAGGCTGTAAGAGCCATGATGCAATTCTTGGAGAACTGAGGGTAAAATATAGTTTGAACTCATGCACAATCAACAAATGACCTTCTCAGGATACATGAAGCCCCATGAGAAACACATCCTCCGCAGTTCATGCTGCGATTGCTTTAGGTTTCATTAATAGACTGCCAGAATCATATCTTTGTTTTTAATTTCAACTCATAAATAATATTATAAATGTGGTTTATTAACTGCATTGTTATATTAACCCCATAAGAACAATTTAAACATTTTCCTGCAGGGTAGAAGCAATGGTCAGTCTCTGATGTCTCATGTTTCCATAATGCCAGCATTATATTGCCAGCCATATATTTCTGAGATAATTCACTGGGTTCTGTTAAAAGTTTGCATTGAGAATCCTCTCAAGTCACAAAAAAAAAAAAAAAAGCATGGGATCATTTAATTTCCTTGACTGCCAAGCCTTGAGATACATGATGCTCTGTGGATGGTGATAAAATCTATTTCAACACGTGACCTTTGCATGCAGCTGTGCTGTAAATCTGTCAAACAGGCTGCATTGTATGGATGTGAACCTGGCTTCTTTTGATTCATCTTGAGCAGTGATTCTTCTTTGTCTCCGTCCTGTTGGTGAAGACACGGATGGAACAACATGTTAACTTCATCTGACAAGCTTGGGCTGGGAGACTAGAAGCTTCTGCTGGAGACTGGAAAGTGTGTGTTGTGGAAATTTATTTTTTTTCAATGTATCCATGTTTAGCGATACTAAGTTTAGGAAAACCATCCTTTGTACAAGTTTTCCCACATTTTTTCAGGTTGTAAAACTCTCCCTGGAGGGGTTTTAAGACCCCTCTGATCATTTAGAACAGATGTCCCCTATGGTGACATGACATCTGTAACTGCTGATCTGGAAGTGAACCCTATGTGATTGTCATGAGTTTTACAGTACATGTGATCAGAAGACATCCTTTATTTTCCCTCATGTTGGGAAAGGCATTTATGGCATACTGACTGCAGGTATAAATAGTCACACTACAGAACACTCTTCAGACAACACTGCAGAACACACTGTGAACTGTGTGTCTTGTCTCCATGCTGCATGACATTAAAAGACTTGCTTCACAACAGAAGTTTTCCTTCTGCAGGATTAGAGCCTCACATTGTTTTCACATTGTTACAAACTGGGAGCATGTAGTTTGACTGATGTGGGCATTTACCAGGCAGCAAGGGTCAAATTAAATGATGGTTGCGTTATTCATTGTTCATTTCAAAATCTCATATTGTGTGAACTGTCTTGTTGTGTGTGTGTGTGTGTGTGTGTGACAGTTGTCTTAGTCTGTTTATGTTGCTTGTACTGTTTTGTTGTAACAGTGTTTCACAGTAGTGCCAGGTCTTTCTTGAAAAAGATTTTAATTTAGATTTTATAATAAATGGAAAAGAAGTGAATTGTGGGAAATGTAGGATCCTGCGACTTTTGGCCGTTCCTTTTTTACATCTGTATCACGTGAGTGCACCAACTTTATGGAAATGCAATAATGGGAGAACTCCTTTACTGATGTGATTCACTACATTATTAAAATACATTGTATGCACATTGTTTGTCTGATGCTCAGCGCTGTGTGTCTTCATCACACATTTTGTTTTAGTAGAAGATGTGTTTGTTTCCTTTAAATGGGTGCTGGTTAGTGAAGATTAAAATATATTAAGTCATTACTTTCATGCACTGAATTCAGTGATATATATGAAAAGATATTCAATAAAATCTGGCCAAGAAAATATTAAGAGAAGTACAACAGTTGTGGTCCAAAACACATTTTAAAATGTGAACTGTACAGTTTGTGTTTGAGTTACACCATTTCAGTGTAGTGAAATGAACTGGAGTGAACCAATAACCTTGACATTAGCTCTGTATTCAGGAAGAAGCTCTTCTTACTCATACAATCACATGCTCCTGACACTGACTACATTCTGTTAAGAGACGGCTTCATTGCATGCTTCATTACGAACATCCACAATGATGACTTTAATCTGTAAGATCTGCAGATTGTGTAACATGTTCATCAGAGAGATTGTTGATGTGCGACAAATTAATCGAAACAAATGGATGTGTGTAAAATGTTTAAAAAAAAGTTATTTGAGGAAGAGTTTATTCACCAAGAACGACATAAAGATAAGATGCAGTCACACACACACACACACACACACACACACACACACTGAGAGCACACATAAATAAAGCCAGTTTTGAGCTGCAGTTTAAACCCTGGGCTGGGACCACCTATGGAGCTATAGATGGCAGCGCAATATTTAACATGGCTCTGCACTGAAAACCTCACGGCCCCTTCATGTTCTGTTTTATCTCACTTCTTATTCACTTAATTTCTCTTACTCATTTATTTTTTTTTTTATGTTAAGATGAATGAACTCCCTGCTTTGTTCCAGCTAAAAGCTGCTTTACATTCTGCCCAACACACCACCACTGCCCAGTCAAACCACATACTGTGCCGCTCCACCGCAGCATCTGGGGGCGGTGGACTCTGTGCCTTGCTTAAGGGCACCTTGACACTAGTTGATGAGCTGAGAGTCATTTACTTTCTCCACAACACTAGGTTACAGCAACAAAGGTTGAATTCAGAATGAAACCTTCAATCAAGTGTAGAAGCAGTAGTAGGAATTATCACACGTTCCTTTCCCTGGGAGGTGTCTAGACACTCTATGCAATTTGTTCTCCCACCAGCACAAAAAGCCATGCTGAGGATAGACCGAGGCCAAAAAAGGGAAAAAGAAAGCACTCATTCACTATGCATCAGAACATGTCAACTGACTTCGAGGAGGTAGAGACAGATTTCTAACTCTGTCTGGAGACATAGAAAGGAAAAGCACTTCGGCATTCAGAGGACTCCTTGTTGTCTTAACACACACACTCAGTGATGTTTGGCTTTTGAGGACACACAATGCACAGCCAGTTGAATGTTAGAAACACATCTAAGAGTCTACAGCCATGCAAGCAGGATCACACTTTAAATTCTGACTAAAACACACAAGCAACAAAATATAGAGGTTGAATATCCAAGACAGTTGTTCACAGTTGTTCACCTCTCATCCAAAAGGCTTCTCCATTTCTCCAGACCTGAGTCCAGTTGTCCTGGATATAACTTTTCTAGGATAACCAAGACCTGGATGACTCAGAATCTTCACAGACATTGAAGCTGACTAATTTCTGAAGATACCTTTGTTACCTTGGTGCTAACGTCACTGTCTGCTACCAGTTTCCATCCAGGTTTAATCTGTTAGCGTACTCCCACCACAGGAAGCAAGAGCTGACATCTTGACGTCAAGACATTCCAGTCATAAGAATTGCAATGTTTGAAATGATTGTGATAGTCCACAGGGATCAGGAGGCAGGAGTCGAAAGTTCTGTTCCCTGACTCATCACAGGACCATCTGGAAGCACTGACACTCTCCAATCTAAATAATGAGTCATGATGCCAAATTGTGGCTGTAATGAGGCCCAGCCCAGCTATACATAGAGACCAGGGAACAAAACACAGTGAGAGGTGCAAACTTTGTGAATCACTGACTGTCCCCAGTTTATATCACCAAACACATGGCAGTATTCAGTCCCATTTGTGAATGTGCAGTGAAAAAAAGAAGGCTCCAGTGCTGCCCATATGACTGTTAGTCATTACAGTCAATACCCAGAATAAATAGCTTCTCAGTTCTGTTCTCACCTTCTCTTCTATCTTCAGAGGGCTCTTAGTTTACTAAACAAACAACAAGTATCAGGGTTGTTCTCGACAAAAGCACTTTGTATGAAATCTTGTGTGTGAGGAAGAATGTTTATAGCTGATCCAAATGTCACACTCACAGGGGAGACACATATCATTTAAATGTTTCATTTTAAAGTTTCAGACGGTCTGTCCTGGAAGTCTTCCATAGTCTCGCACTTAGTTGTTCTCACACCTCTCACACAGCTTTCCTATTTTAATCATTAATGGGGCAAAAAATGCTTGCGCTCCATACATTGCTACGAGTTAGAAAGTGAGTTATCTAGCTGTCCAATCAAGCAAGTCAGTGATTTTGAGTTTACTGCCACAGTTAAGAACAGGGTCTCACTGCCTTACCTCACCTGTGCGTGACGGCCGTGGACGGTCGTGGACAGACTCGAGCCTCGCTACAGCACTGCATTATCTCGAGTTTCTGGGTTTTTTTGTTTTTTTCTCTTTTTCCAGCAAAAATAGATGGAAAATATCTGTTGATGTTGAGACTGACATCACACCAGCAGCATTACATAAAACTGACACCTATCACTATAGTGTCAGTGTCTAGGCTATTTCTGAATGTGTGGAAAAAAATATAAATATATCTGCACACGTACAGGTGAGGTAGGAGCTGTGGACCAGGTGTAAGTGGCCGACTGACTGTTAAATCAGATTAACAGTGGTATGAAATGATTTCATTTGTTTGTCTACCAATGATTTTTTTTTTTTTTTTGTTAGACCACATTCCACTAATGTGTTAGTGTTATTTCCTCTCCTTCAGGTGCAGAGAACACATGAATATCAGCAGCCAGCTGGCTGTCAGCTGCCGTCCCACACCAGTTTGTCTGTATATGAGCACAGTTCTCAAAATACATACGTATTGTGCCTCGTCTCTGAACCATTTCTGCACTGAACACATTTCATTCTATTTGCCCCACAGTTTACACAGTGCATCACATTTCTTACCACAGCTATAAATGTTCTGTTTTTTTAACATGTTTTCTTTGGGAAAACACTTTGATGATAAATCATTAACTCAGTCGGTTAGAGACAGCAAAGCACTGAAAACAGGTTCTTTTAAAACGTAAGTAGTTTTTCTCCATTTCTTACACACAAAACTCAACGGAAAATATGTGTATATTTCAACCTGGTGTGTGTCCTAGAAACCATGTCACGCCACCTCCATTGTAGAGACTGACGGAAATGAAAAATAATAAAACCAAATCAAAACAATATATATTGGATCAAGCTGTGCAAGCCTCCCACAGCTTTGTAAACAAACATGATTTTTTTTATTTTCCAACACTTTGTGTCTGTGTCTGGAGCAGCAACAGTAATTAATAAAATGTGCACATGTTCTCTGTCTCTCTGTTCTCATTCATATGCACATGTGAGCACATGAGCCTGACTCTGCAGACAGTTTACTACAACTGAATATGTGTTTGCTGCTGGACTTGTCTTAAACTGTTAATTTGGGCAACACAACTCAAGAGTTTTATGACAGAGTCGCAGTGATGCTCAAACTCATCTTTAAATTATGCATTTTAAAAAATCATCTTATATTATTTTTCATTAAGCTCCTGAACTTATGGCAACTTCTTTCACAAAGACATCAGAGCTCACCTGAGAGCCTGTGGCTCACCTGTCTGTGTTGCTAGTGCCAATATTAGGTGGCACCTGTCTTGTAAACCTGCATATATTGCTCCAAAATCTGTCCAGCAGATCGTGTGGATCCTGTCATATGTAGAAAATATAATAATCATTCAATCATTCAGTCATTTAAATAAAGGTTATAATCTACAAAACATAAACAACCAGCTGTCTTTTCTGGGCTGTGCTGTCTCCAGTGCTATGTCTCACCCTGCTCCTGTGATCATGTCATGCTTTGTTCTTCTCAGTGTTTGCTGTGCTTCCTGTTTTATTTTGAAATCATCTATCTTTTTGTGTCTGTGGTTGTTTTAGTTTCTGCCCATGTCTGTTTCCCACCTGTGTGATTGCTTGTGGTTCTTAATTACCTCTTCCTCCTTTGTGTATTTAGTCCCTGTGTTCCCCTTCACTCATTGTCACTGTGTTTGTCTCTGAGTGTTTCCTTGAGCATCTGTTACCTGATTTTGTATTTTTCCTTTGCACCAGGTAGCAGAGTTTTTGCTTCCTGCTCATTTGCCTGCTCAGCTACTCACTGTCCTCTGTACTCTGAGGTGTGCAGGGAGGTTCTGTGATCAACACAAGACAAGCTGGGGTTACCACTAGCAGACAAACTAAGCATTAACTAGAATATTAACTTTACTATCAGGTGTAAAACGGACTTTCACTGTTGCCAGAGAGAGGTGGAGAGATGAGGAATTGGCCTCAGGTGGGCAGGTAGAGTGGAGGGAAGAGGTAACTTCCCCACAGACATACCAGACAAACCACACACAGCAGGGAACACCAGGGAGAGGGGAGAAGGTCCTGCCTAAACCTTACAGAGATTACTTACCTGTTTCTCCTGTGCCTGGATAACCTGCTTCAGATCCTCCTGTAGCCTTCGTCATGGTTACAAGAACGAAGATTCTCCACGCTCTGTCCTGTACCGCCACTCCCGTCCAGTCACCCTGCCTGCCTACAGGATGGTTGTAATCAGATGCTGGATTCATCCATGGTAACGATCTAATTCACAGCTCTCTGTGGTCAGATGCCACAGAGAGCTATAAGCACAAACTGCTGTTTTATGAACTTTGTCCTGAATGGTCTCATCGTTGTCCCTTGTTGCCAGTGGAGGAAAACCATGGATGTATTATAAGAACCGGACTCCTAAAGAACATCTATTTACTTAAATTAAAAATTCTTGTGTAGAGCATAAGCAAAAAAACTTTTCTAGCTTCCAGGTTTACTTCCACATTGTGGGATCCACTGCACATGCACGTCCGTGTCTTTCCAGCTGGTCCTGCCCACACATTTGCTGCTCTGGGCTCAGGAAAAGTTTTGCAAATAAAAAATCTTCATAGTTTTAAATTCATAAGACAAAGAGTAATAATTCACCTTGTTTGCAGTTGGAGGTGTCCTGTAAAATAGTTTACAGATGATGGTGTGGGTGGGGACAATGCTTTTTTTTTTTTTTTTTTTAAATAGCAGTACCACACGTGGCCAGTGGGACAAACTGGTAACAAAGCAGTATTTAGAATATGCTACAGGGACCATGAATGTTTGTACAACATGTCACTGCAATCAGTTTTATAGTTGTCGATGTTTCACATTCCTCCAACCATGCTTCCTGTGTCGGTGCTTCTTTTTAATTTGTCATTTCTAAGCGTACGGTGTAGGTTTCAGTGTATAGACTGGTTTTACAATAAATTTTAGTTGAGAATATAAATGAGACAATAGTCATTACACTTCCAGCAGATGCAGAGTGAAATGCTTTCCAGGAATAACCTGAACTCTGCGTGTGGAGAAATTCAAAGTCCTAGCATAGCAGTTTTTACACTTTGGATGAGACCAGCAGGTGTGTCATCAGTAACTGTGTTCACATAGTCTGCAACTGCCAGGTAAAATTAAACATCTGGTAGAGCAGATGGTGTGTACACACACACACTCAGTGCTTCCAACTGCTCGAACCACGCACAAATCTTCAGCACTTTGTGCACGCTGCGACTGCTCAATATGGAAACACTCTGCAGCATTTTCACACACAGACCTAATGATCAGTGCGGCTGCCTCTTCAATATTTCTTATTCCCTTGTCTTTCCAGCTTTCACGCTTTGTCAAAGCCCAGTGAAACGCAGAGGCAGAGGAGCTGTCATGAGCACGAGGCTGCGCCGCACACACACACAAAAAAAAAAAAAAAAACGACCCAAAACGTCATCCAAGCCACCCACTCAATCTCGCTCTGCGTCTGTCTCTCTCGTCTCTTTAATTGACCCTTCTTGGCCTCTCTTGTTGTCTGGAAGTCTGTCTCTTCTACTCACTCTCTTTTTTCTTCTTCTGTCTTCTCTTCTTGCTCTATCTGCTCATTTAGCTTCTTCTCTCACTGAGATACAGCATATATGATACATGCAGGTGAGGTGTGTAAGCACAGGCACTTGAAATGTAAATGAACGAGAACATGATGAGGAGTGAAATGGACTTCAGGCATTCGAGGCTGTGTATTATTATATGTAGAGTGGGTGTCCACTCAGCTGCCGCTCACTGAATCACTGAGGATCTTGATTTGTTTTCATCAGTGGTGAAATGTACTCAAGTATTGTACTTTTATTTTTGTTTATTTTTTATTTTATTCCACAGATTTGTGATTTGAAGAATCTCAGAGTAAAGTTTCCAACATCTTGTGGATTCAATGACATGAAGAACTGAGGCTGGTCTGAGAGCATAGGGAGGAACTAACCAGTTTTAGTATAATGCTTGGTGTGTGTGTACCTTATGTGTTAAACTCTTCAGAGGCATCATTTCCACCAATGAATAAGAACAGATTTATCCAAGATAAATCTGTTCTCCTGAGGATGAGCCTGGACACTGACTGCACAGACTTGTTGGACACTAGCCTGCATGGAGTTGAGAGGACTAACCCATCTCACCTGGCCAGTCCGCCTCACATTCTCCACCGTCACTGCTGGAAGTTTCTCCGCTGCACGTTCACACAGGCCAGCTCCCAAAGCATCATGGGTGATAGCCATGACTGATGACATTTCAAGTCCATGAGAACAGAACACAAGTTCAGACAAAGAAAGCAGGTTGAGAAAAGTCTAATGGGGATTCATTATTGGTGGTTAGAGACACTGCGTGCACATGTGCTGCCCCTCCATGTTTCAGGCTGCTGTCGTGTGGTCCGCTGCTAGTCTCTGCTCACTCACTGAGCACAGCTGTCAAGCTCAGAGACCTGCAGCCACCGTCAGCAGGGAGAGCTACAGATTAACCGAGAAGGACTGATGACTCTTTTCCAGGGAACATGGCTAATGTCTGACTTAAATGTCATGATATTTGCCACTGGTTATTCTTCTGAAATCAACTCTCTAAAGGGGTCTTATATTCACCAAATCTAGAGACAAAGTCAACACTGAGCTCCCTGCTTGTGATCTGGGGGTCATTTTGGACCAGTGTTTGCTGGAAGATTGATACAAGAGTCAAATTCTTTGAACAAGGACACAACTGCTGTGCTACTTTTTGTGTGATCATGTATTTGAGGGGTTAGTGAATGTGACACCTATGTCCCTGTGTAACAGGGGCACTCGAATGCTGAATGAGCCATGTGAGATATGATATAAAATTATGTTCTAAGCTGTATCCTAAGCTGTATCCTATGTAGGTAAATGAGACATACTGTTTAAAATAACATTAGTCATAACTAGATAACAGATATGTGGCAGTATGAAGTAAACCAAGGCACTGAGAGTTTTTGTGCGGAGGTAAAACAGCAGAACAAACAGGCAAACTGGCCTCTGTGGACGGAGGTGAATCAGTCCATCATTTAGACCTCTCAGACCTGCAGCCACTTGAATGTGAAGTGACGCCTTTGTCGTCCAAACCCATCAGCTTTCACCACTCATTTACACTCTCAGCAGCATAATCAGCTTCACGGCCTCAATTCACCTCTCAATAAACTGACTACATTTCCACAGTGATACCTGCATCAGTATAAAGTAACTATATTGTTGTCTTTTCATGCTTCAGTTCACTAATTATTATCTACAAAGGAGCTGAAATGTAGCTGCTTATTTCTTAAGTCTACTAACAGAAACGGTTTTATTCCATTTTGTAACCAAAGCATTTCTTCATGTGTAAAGAAAACACCCTGGAAGGCAACGCAAATTTGCAACTATTCACTATTCACTAACTATTATTTTCTCTCAAAACAACAGCTTCAAAATCGCTCTGATGGTAAACAAAGGGAGAACTGAACCTCTTTCATTACCACTCGGGCCCTGAGCGGCTGTTCTTGCGCTACCTAACTTGAGTTGAGTCGGTAGGGTCTCCTCAGAGAAGTGTGTAATGCTGCTGCATAGTGCTTTAAGTGCGGGGCTGAGATGTTGCAGCTGCAGACCAAAAGTTACACAGTTTGGCTTTAATAGATTGATGGTATCGGACGGTTCTACAAACACTCTTTACTTTCAGTGAACTTTAACTTTAACCAAGTTTACAGACAGGAAAAGTGAAACCACCTGTGCAGGGCCTTTAAAAAAAACACCTATTTAGCACTTTGCTCTTGTAACACTCTTGAACTCGTGTTGGAAAGTAAAAAAAAAAAAAAAGATCAAAATTCCATCAGCAGAACCAGAGATATTGTCTTTTTATTCCACAAGTTCTGCTTCCTTGTCACAACAGCAGACATGAGGACTCATTAAGCTGTCATCATGGCACCACATGTAAACTCCCTTTATTATCTGCTTTATATTTACGTGTCTCCGCATAATCACAAGTGGCAGTAACAACAAAGACGCTTAAAAAGACAAGCAAGCAAAAATAAGTGTCACTGTTATTCTCATTGTTTGTGCTGCTGAGGAATTAAAAAAAAAAGGTGTGTAACAACAGCATTTTGTCTTTCAGACATTCAGCAGGTTTCATGGTGTGATCTGAGACACACACACACACACACACACACACACGTGCAATATTTCACCACAGATTCTGCTGCCTGTCTTTTAACATCCAACAGTACAACAAGCCCTGGATGGACAGGAGGTGAAGTTTGGACTCATTTGATTCTATTCTACTCACATGATGCGAGTCAAGACTGTTGGTCAGGTTATTATTCTATAATCAAGATACTGATCCCCTCAACACCTTTTTTTTTTTTTTTTTTTTCCAGTCAAATCTTTAGTTGAATAACATTTCAGTCTCTTCTTGGTCAAAGGAAGTCATAAACATTTTATTCTAGTTTTAACTAACAGACACATTTGATGTCAAAGTCAAAGGAAAAATGAAAATAAGACAGAAAATAACAGGTTGTAGGATTTAGAATGCAGCTTTGCAGAAAGCGTCTTGTCTGATGTTATTAATTTAGCCGCTGCATCCGGACACGGCAGAGGATAAAAAAAAATGATTTCTGGAAAGATGCAACAACATAAATCCATTGTAATCTAACTTTTGTAATATGAGTCAATCATCGCTGTGACCTTAACTTCCTGTTTGAAAACACAGACCCTGAGTATCCAGAAGCCGTGCAATATAGTGAATTGTTGATTTTATTCTGTAATGTTGTAGACTTCAGTGGTGCTGTTGCTGTGCTTTTATTTGCTTCAATCACTGAACTCCACTGGCCCATGATTGAGACAGATGTCCATGTGGGACAGACCTTTAACTCCTTTCATGCAAAATTCTTGCTCGGCAAAGATGAGACATACTATCAAACTGATTATTTAAACCACTAAAGCAAGGTTACATGACCCTGATGTTTAAAAGTTCAGTAATCTCAGAAATAATTTTTTCCTCAAAAAGATTTAGAGTAAACATCCTTTAATTGAGCAGCATCTGCTTCACCTGTGGTCCCTGAAGTGTGCATCTGTCTCCCCCTCTCCGGTTACACTGCTGCTATTGAACAGAGAATCATCTCTCACTTCAGCCATATGTCTACTATTGATTCCTTCAGTCGCTCAGTCACTTCAGGCGCTTTGGTTGGACTGAAGAGCTTCTGGTGTCAGCTGCTCATCAGTGCCGAATTACCCAGATTTGCCCTTAAGTGGCATCAATTACTCTTTATTACATGTAGTTAGCTTCAGCTGCTGTCAGCAAACTGGGTAGCGATTGACGAGAAGGTATCGAATACCACTGTGACGGCGACAGACCTGATACGAAATAAAACAGAAATGAGTAACAGAAGAGAAAAGTGAAGAAGATCCTCGGTTCATAACAGTAACATAAAAAGATGAGAATGTGGTATTTTATTTGACGCTGCACTCGGGTACAGAGGGTGCCCCAAATGAGTTCTGTTAATTTGTCATATGAGGATCCCAGATGAGTCCAAATGTGACACTACATTCAGCAAATTCAATACTGCTTTCAGACTGGTTCAAGTAGACTCACAAGTAGGCCTCTCAACACTTGAGTGGAGTCCTTTCACAGCAGCAGGTGTCTGAGTACAGAACCGAAAGGAGAGGAAATGAAAAAAGAATCCAACCCATCCATCCATCCATCCATCCATCCCAGATGAGTAAATCAGTGTTCTCAAATTAACAGGCAGTGACTAAAAATTTAGATTTTAAATGCACAAGATGTACCACAGCACCGTGGTCTGAGACCACTTTCTGAGACTTTTGGACCCCACTGTCTGTGGTCTCATTAAATGCTAAGGTGTCAGACATTTGCTTTAAAAAAATCTCTCTCTCTATATATATTATATTATATCATATTATATTATTATATATTATGTGCTATTTAGATGACCAGTGTTCTGCTGCAGGTATTGTTGAGTCTGAATCATTCAATCACCAGGCTTGTTGGTTTGAGGCAAAGGAACAAAACTTGAATGAAAGTGTTAAAGCCTTAGAGCTGTCAGCCTTTAGATCCACCTCATAAAAAAATACAGTTTTGCTGAACTGTATCAATGGCCATTCAGTGCACTTGATTTTTTTATTTTCATTTTTTTCAGTTTCTCATTGGCTTATTGGGAATAGCACACGTGTAATAAAAGTTCACTACAAATAGTTGGTTTGTCTGGAACATTTTCAAGTAAACAGTGTTTCATAATCACTAAACGTCCTTCACAAATCTTGTGATTTAAGGTGGTAGATTTGCAGCATGGTGTGTGTTGCTGGTCATTTTGGTCATCTATGAAAGCTCAGGTGATTTATTTGACCCTGGCACATATATATCTACTCCGTTTGTTTCAAAGTGTCTTTTATAAAAAACATCTTTGGTATTGCCATGAGTTAAATAGAGATTTAGGTTTGCTGAGAAAAATCCAGTCACAAAAAACATTTACTAGAATTCTGAGGGTGTCAGATATGATGGTTTATTACAGAACAGTTACCCAACCAATGAGTGAAATCTGTTCTCTAACATACAGCAACTATGAGCTTACAACAGCATCCTCCCTAATAATGATAATGAAGCTTCAGTAAAAGCAGCTTTAACTCAACTTTTTCTTCCCTTAAATAATGAGGTTATAACACTCAGAATGTGAGTTATTTCCAAAAGCACCAGAACCAATAAATAACTGTCTGTGCCAAGCTCCAAGCCCGCTGGTTCCTACTGAAGGTGTAAATATTTAAAAGCAGCTCACAAACCACATTTAAAAAATAATAAATAAAATAAAAGAACTGCTCCACAATTTCCTAAAACAGCTGGTTTTTAGCAAACATTACTCAAACAGGAGGACACTGAGCATTTATTGGGGACTATGTTTTTAGACTGAGCTACATTTGGTAGCTACATTACAGACTGTGTGCAAGGACTTATATACAGTAATATACAATATATTAGGATACACACACAGTACTTGTTAGAAGGATTCATTCATTGCTGTTTTGGATTTGCACATGTGATTTGGTGACTATATGAAACACCTTTAAACCTCCCAGGTTCAGGTTAAGAGCTGATTTTCCATAGTTTTTTTAGGTCACTGTCATCTGTGGACAGTTTGAATGTCATTATTATTAAACCAAAAGTTTTCACAAAATCACAGAGACACTGATTTAAACTGTGAGTTTGCTTTACTTTCTCACAACAGTTCTAAAATCTGTAGGTTGAACCACTGTTATACGGCATCTCTCTGCAGTGGAGAGCAACAAACATGTTTTAAATGCATGCTGGTAATCAAGTCAGACCTTCACCCCGGAAAGCAGAGAAAATGGGAGTCATAAGAGTCATTATTCCTCTTTCCACTCAGCGTCCTTCCCCCTCACCCACGCAAACACACAGCCCACCGCTCCTGGCTGTCAGTCAAAAGGCCACTGAGCATGCTCCGTAGCTGTTATTGTCCATGCTTTGACACCCGTGGCAGAAAGCTTCATTGCAGCACACTCAAGACTGGTGACCTGAGACACAGTCCAAACACAGTGAGTACAAACACAGTCACACACACACTCACCACATGCACGTGCATTCTCTTATACACACACCCACACGTGCACACACCTACACACACTCACAAAAGCCGGCCGAGTGTGACACAATGAGAGGGAAATTGAATCATTCAGTAGAAACTGGTGGGGATTCAGGGATTAGCAGGGATTTCTTTTGACTCTTTTGGGAGAGCTGCTTGTGGAAAACTAAAAAAAAAAAAAAAAATGTTTAGACCCCCACAACCACCCCAAACCAGCCCACCACACTACTGAAATCCAGTCCGGCTGGTGGGAGCTGCCCAGTACAACCACAGAGCAGTGGTTGTTGCGGGAAGTGTGTGTAAGAGTGAGTGATTGTGATATTAAATGACATTATGCTGTGTGTTGTCATTATGAAACTCCGCTGTGACCTTAATCCAACGTCGCTAAAGGCACTTTGAAGCTTTCAGACCAACCTCTGACTCTCTTTCCCTTCTCTCTCCTAAGGTCCCTCTCCCTCTCTCTTCCTTTCTCACTGTCCATCTGTTTCCCACTTTTCAATGGACAGTTTCGAGGCCTGCTTAGCATTTCAGAGGCTTTCAACAGCTCTATTGTAACTTAGAAAGCTGGATTTGGACACTGAGAACGAGGGAGAAGGAAAGTGAGGGAGGGTGAGAAAGCTTGATAGTGTGTGTGTGTGAGAGACAGACAAATCATGCACATAATGCTTCAATGTTATTATGAAAAAAAACAACACTGCGGCTCCCCTGGGTATTAAAATGACACAAAAAGACAAAAAAAAATGAAACAAGTGGATAAACAGATTAAGATAAAGGGAAAAAGCTTTAAACCCTTAAATGACGTACCAGAACTGAGAAAACAAGTGCAGTGGCAGGAAGATCAGCCATTCTGCAGATTAAAGTCTCTCCAGGTGGGATTAAATTTTGAAGCGCCTTGTTCTATGAATGTTTTCCTATCTGTACTGTCATGTCAGAGGACTTTGCCAATTCCACAGTCCTACTTTGTCTCTCTCATTATAATCTGCAGAGCTCTGCAGCTTAAGGCCAATCCCGTGTTTTTTAATTTGTCTTCCTGGAAGTACCAAAAAAAACTAAAGTACGTGGACACCTCTGTCCACATACTTTTGGTCCGGGGCAGCACTTGCCTGGTTTGGCCCAGGCTGAGACAAATGAATGGTAAAATGTACAGTTTTGTTTTACACAGCAGTGTGCAGTACCAACAACAGGCACCTGTGGCAAAGTCAGAGACGAGACTGGAGGTGACACAGGCCAGAGCTCATAGTGGTGGTGAGCAAGTGACTACAAATATACATACATATACATACATACATATATACAAATACAGAACACGAGTAACTGTACTGTATATGTGCACTGTTCTAAAACATGCACAGCTAATCCAATCTATCCAATCAAATAATAATAATGTGCT
Source organism: Toxotes jaculatrix (assembly GCF_017976425.1). Lineage (NCBI taxonomy): Eukaryota > Metazoa > Chordata > Actinopteri > Toxotidae > Toxotes > Toxotes jaculatrix. Next base: position 2,828,065 of record NC_054407.1, read on the forward strand.
AATTATGACATTTTTTTCTTGGCACAGTTACTTTAAATATTATGCTGTTATATATCATTACAATATTGTACCTGTGCTTTGGCAGCTAAATGGGATCAAACCTCTGTGGAAATCTTATGGAAACTTTCCCAGAAACAATCATTTGCTGTGAAAGAAAAAGGAAAAAAATGTGTTTTTTTATCCATTTATGTGCATGACTGACTAAATATGGCAATTATGGGACAAATCTAGTGCAGCATGACACAAACTGCAAGACCGGCTGGAGCAGGACGAATACATTAGAAGCAGGAGAAATAGAGTATCAGCAGGTGGAGTCAGGACGAGCTTCAATAAAGACCAATCACACCGGCTCTGCTCACCCCCCTTTAAAAGCAGCAGGCAGTATGATGCACTGTGAGGGTAGTCCAGGCCAGGATCTCTGAGGAGAAACTGTACTCATCTTCTAGGTGCAGAGTCTCAAAGCACAAACAGACAGCACCACTTTACAACCCACTGAAGTTACAGCCCTGCAAATACGACAGAGCATCCCAAATCACTTACAAGAAACGGATGTTAACTTTATGCAGGGAGACACTAAAAATAATGTTACATGCAGATCCAGTAAAATGTTTAATATAATGATAAAATATAATGATAAAAGAACCAAAAAAGTAACTGTGTAAAAGAATGGAAAGCAAAGTGTTGGTATAATGTCACAGTGAGAAGCCGAAATCTGGTTTGAGCCTCTGAGTGGGTTAGACACACATACATGAGTTACCATAGCCGTAGTCAAATGTGAGATAGTTTCTGAATTTCTCTGCATTTTATAATATAACCCAACAATGGTTATATGTTAAAAGCCTGACTTAAATCCAGAGTTACCTAGTTAACCCACTTGGGTTAAGTTTAGACATTAAGCTAAAAGTGATGTGTTTGCTCAAGCTGGTCCAAACAGCACTACTATCCTAAAACATAAACTGAGGTGAAATATTTGGACCTCATTCATCTCTACTGATTTTCATTATGCACAGCAGTGTTTTTCAGTTCCTCCTGGGGGACCTGGAGGTGGTCCCAGGGCAGATGAGATATATAGTCTCTCCAGTGTGTTCTGGGTCTACCCTGGGGGGCCTCCTACCATTTGGGTGTGCCCGGAAAACTTTTCCGGGAAGGCTGAGCAGTGTGATACATCGATAAATGCAGCACAGCCTGTGCTCTCCCTTTTCAAATATGGGAACCACCATCCCAATCTGCCAGTCCACAGGTACTGTCCCCAAACCTCCTCGCAACATTGAAGAGGCGTGCCAGCCAAGACAAGCCCAGCAATGTCCAGATCCTTCAGCATCTCAGGACGAATCTCATCCACACCTGCTGAAGAGCTTTTTGACTGCCTTAGTGACCTCTGTCAGAGATACAAGTCTCTGCTGAGTCTTTGTACTCTGCCTCCTCCTCAGAAGAAGAGCAAATGTTGACCAGGTTCAGGATTTCCTCAAAGGTGCTCTTTCCACCACCTGACTGTATCCACAGTCAGAGTCAGCAGTTCTCCCTCCCCATCTTGGGCCAAACCCTGCTTTTCCTTCCTGAGCTGTCTGATGGTTTGCCAGAACATCCTTGAGGCAAACCAAAAGTCCTTCTTTATAACCTCCTTGAACTCCTCCCACACACAGGTTTTTGAGTCCGTGACTGCTGCAGCCCTTCTGGCCCTCTGGTACCCATCTGCTAGCCCAGTTTATCAGTAGACCAAAACCAACAACCCAGAGTTGAGACCAGGAGGGAGAGTTGCAGTCCTACACACATTAGAACAGTCACCCACTCAAAAACCCATAGAGACTGTGTCTGCCCGTGACCACTTAAATCAATTAAATCAAAAGTAAACAGAAGAGGAGTTAGTCATAAAAACCTTGGCTAAAGTACAACAAAATAGGAGATTTCAATGTGGACTATTAAATATTCAATATCCGTCTTGCTGAAATCTGGCTGTGACATGTTAACCTAAATGAATCAGCTTCCCCAGTCACAGTGAAACTCACATTGCATGGGGCAACGGCTGGGGAGTTACAGCCATGTTTGACTCAGGTCTACCAATCATCCTTAAACTCATTATAACTCATCTGAAAGCCTTGTCCTTAGTTTTTCAAACCTAACCTGCAAAACACTACAGCCAGTTGTATTTGTTATAGTGTACCACGCCCCTGGCCCATACAGATAAAGTAATTACAGTAGGTGATTTTAATATTCATGTGGACATCAATAATGATAGCCTCAGCCCTGTGTTTATCTCATTATTAGACTCAACCAGCTTCTCTCAGAATGTAAATAAACCCACTCACTGTTTTAATCTCACCCTCCATCTTGTTCTGGCATACGGCTTCAAAATTGAACATTTAATAGTGTTTCCATGGAATCCCCTTTTATCAGACCACTATTTAATTACTTTTGAATTCCTGTTAGTGGACTACACACCATTAGGCATCAGTTCTACTAGATCTTTATCTGACAGTGGTGTAGCCAAATTTAAGCGATTCCATCATGACTTAATTCAGTGCCATGCCTCGGTTACATTTAATTCGTCTTTAGGAGCCAAAATGTAGAACTCAATACCAGAGACCAAGAGCAGAAGTTAAACACAGCCTTTTACTTTGAACAGGATGTGAATGAATAAAGTGTTTTAAGTTGGAGGGGGGCGGGCAGCAGCAGGTCTGATGGTGTTCCAGGGCACAGGCAGAGAATGGAGTTGAATGGAGCAGTCTGTGAGCCATGGGAATAATCCTCCAGGTAGTCAGGACACAAGTGAGGCACTGAGCGCTGCTGGTGCAGGCGAATCACTATGGATGAACCAATGACCATGTGGGGAATGGGGTGAAGAGCTGGTGCTTAAATGCTGCAGCTTGGAGGTGGGTTGATGACGTGATGATTAACAGGTGTGAAGGTGAATTGGAGGGAAGAGAATCCAGGTCACCACGCTCAGGTATGAAAACACACACACACACACACACAAAACACATGAACAGGCCGAGAGAACAAAGGGGGAAACACAAGAAACACAAGGGAGGAAACAGGGGATGAGGGACCACCTAACCTTAACGGCCTCATTAAAAGAGAGGACTCCTGTGCTAACTTTAGTTCCTCCCAAACTGACCATCTTGTTTCCAGTGCTGCAGGCTCAAAGTGAATGACACTCGACTCCATTGCAGTTCTACAAAAGAAGGTAATGAAACTAAAGAGGTCTGCTCCATGGTTTAGCTCCCAAACCCACATATTAATGCAAACATCACAAAGACTTGAAACAATATGGCGTTCCACCAAACTGGAAGAATCCTGCTTAGTCTGGTAAGATAATAATAAATACATAAAATAAAATCAACCCCAGCTGTGCAACTTTCTAGAGGGCAGTAATTTATTTGAGGATTCTCATTCAGGATTTAGGAGGGCATCATGGCACAGAAACAGCACTGGTGACATTAACAAATAACCTCCTTATTGCATCAGAAAAAGGACTTGTCTCTGTTGTCTTGTTAGATCTCAGTGCTGCATTACGGAGACTGGAACATTTATTTGGAATTAAAGGAACCGCACTAAGCTGTTTTACGTCCTGTTCCTCAGATGTACAAATTTTAGACACGGAGGTCCACAAGTTTCTGTGCTTGGACCAATTCTACCCAACTCATATAGAATAGAATAGAATATACTTTATTAATCCCTTTGGGAGGTCCCTTGGGGAAATTTGGGTAAGCTTCCATCAACTCACTACCAGGTGGTGATCAGCAGATAGGTCTGCTCCTCTCTTCACCTGAGCGTCCAAGGAAAACAACACTACAATCACAAAGTTGATCATCACTGTTATGCTGGAAAATAACATTTTGCTATGGCCAATCTGAGCACAGAAGTCCAATGACGAAACACCAAACATGGCATACAAAACACTGGTAGCCTCAATGAAAACAGCACTGGTGTAAAATATAGTGGGTTGAAAGAATTCACAGTTAAAGTTACAGTGCATTGTGTTTCCATTCATTCAAGATCAACAGTGTAGGAATGTTTGCCCATTTTATGCATAGTTCTCTAACAGAGAGGAAAATTTAATTCACGGTTGACTGTTACACTGTTTGACCATGAAAACTCTTCACTTGGGTGACAATGTGCAAAAGCTGCCCATTATGAATGTGAACATCCACCACAGAGACAGAGTACAGAGACAACCGGCACAAAATGTCCAAATATGGACTGCATGGCATACTTTATATTGTGTTGTTAGCATTCCTAGACAAATAGATAAATACACTGGGGATGTATTAAACAGAAGAGCTAGATGGATGAGTACACGGAAGGAAATCAGTGTCAGTGATAGCACTCCATAAACCTCACTCATCCAGAGGGTTCAAAGAAGGTAAGAATAACACAACTCTGATGAGAGCAGTATTTCAAAGATGTGTTGTTGAAAACTATGAATGGCTGTATTGTTGAACTCCAATGATGATGACACAATTACGACTTCTGTTGGTCTAGACAATGCAAATGTCTTGTTTATCTGGTTAGCAGGAAGCAGAAAGCATCCGCCGCATCCATCTGGGCTAAGTTCAACTGCTGTCCCTTTGTCTCCAGGAGGGAGTTTCATATTTTCAAGGTTCATCCAAGGGCAGAAATGCCAAGGCAGAAATGCCAAGGCCAAAAGCAAAGAGAACCAATGGAGCCACCCTATCACAAAATGTGCACTGCCTAACTGAGGAGGGAGGAAGGACAGAACAGATTTAGAAAGAAATCAGAAAGTGCATACCAAGGCCACAAAATCCTCTTCACTAAAGTAAAATTTTAAACAAATTGCACCTGGATACAGATCTACCTCAAAATTCAAGGACTGGTTATTGAACCTCAGTCCTTTGTTGGTACCGACCAATATGTGTCAGAGATTGTAAAGTGTTAGCCTTGTTCCAGACCCATGAATCACTGCCAACATCTCCAATGTGTTCAGCAACTGAAATAAGTCTGGTGTTGTGTTTATTAATGCTGTGTCCACCAAGTGGAAAAACACTTGACCAGCCAGAGCTATGAAAAAAGGGATCGGGGAAACAATGTTTTACAACCTAGCTTGTTACTTAGCTTCATTCATGAAAAAAAAAAAGAAAAGAAAAATTTATCACAGTTACATTTAGCCGTAATAGCTCAATGGATTCCAAACTGTTTTCTCTGAATGGGTAATGAACATGAGAATTTAACTTTTACAGGGATAACAAAGCTTTTGGGCTCATCCAAATATGCCAACAAACATATACCCAGCATGGATCAATTTTAATGCAAATTGGGTTACATTTGTAGGAAGTGTATAGTAATGGCAGAAAGTCTGTTTTGAAAAGTGTCATTAAAACTGATAAATTTGTCTGGAACCAAGGAATCAAGGAAATAAAAGACCTGTTCATGGATATGGGTGGTGATGAAGGAGACGAAGATGAAGGAGATGCACTCCTCCTGCCTCTGTCATGCCCCTGAGCAAGGCACCAATCCACCCCAGATCCCTGAGCGCCTTACTAGGCCCTCTGCCCCAGCGTCTCTAGTGCACGTGCATGCTTACATTAAGGGAGTCACCTGACCACTATCGAAGCTCTTGTTAGGGTCTGAATGAAATGAGGTGATTGAAACTTTATTACATAAGTATCAAATAAGTAAACCAGATAACAGAACTCACCATTGTGTTTTCACTGACCAAGAAAAGCATCGATAATGCAGTCTGACTCCCCGTCTGACATCCATGAAAACCAAATCTGAAATTAAAATGCATCTTTGCTGCCCACAAGGAAATAGAATCTGTTAACCTCTCTAACCCTGGCCAAACCACCAGTGGGTCCATCCTTATGAATGTATGTTATGCTGTCTAGTATTTGTTTATTTATTTTTTTCAGAGTGGCAGAATTTATTTCAGATTCTAGTCACGACATCAAAGTTTTCAAAAATGCCAATATGCCAAACTGGATTTTGGACTATTTATAAAATGAAGCACAATCTAGAATTTGTAATTTTTTTTTGATAAACTGTAATGGAGCATGACAGTGGAGTATGCACTATATCTTTAATGAAATAAGCAGGTTCAAGAAAACAGCAGTAATAAACCCAGTACAGGTTCATACAGTGTTATCCGGTCCTTCCACATTCAGTATCTCTCTAATGTTGGTTTCTCTAGGATCAAGGCCACAAAAACAAAACTTGGAAATATTAAATGTAAGAAACATCCTCTGTCTGTCGCTGATATAAGCTGACAAATTAGTTGCAAAGAAACAAGCCCAAATTTCTTAGTAGGGAAGCTTAATTGTTGTGTCAGTGTGACAATGTCATCCTGTTGTGTAATCATTGTTTGCCGGACTGACTCTTGGCATGAAACCATTTGATCTGAGCTGTGGTGGTCACAACCACCACTTCAACTGAAAGAAGGAGCAAAAACAAATTCTTTTTGTGTTTCTGATTTTCCAGAACAGTGCAATAACAGCCTCATATTAAGATCAGACAAAATAAATTACATTGGCATTATAGCTAAGGTGGTGTTGTTTAGTACAGCACCATCATGCCCAGCATTCTGTGATTTAAGTTCACTATTTGTTTTAAACAGTGTTTATGTCAGTGTTTACACCATCTGTTCACTTCAGTTCCACAGTCTCTGCAATAGCCTTCACAAAAACTTTTTGTAATTAAATTAGAAGCAGATTTAGATGCACAGTGATGAGGTGGCAGCAGCTTGAAAAAAAAAGTAATAGCTAATGATTAAACAAGTTACAGTTAGTTAAATTTGGCTTGACATTTTTTACTTACATGTTTTCATATCCCCTATACACGGGCCCATTATTGTAGCTAAACTTGTGTTAGAGTTGTGTAACTGTATCTCAATATATGTGTGTGTGCATAATCACAACAGTTACATTTACTGTTGTTACTGAAGCAAACCTGTGTTTCTGTGCACTTGTACTTTTAAAAGTATTTTTAAAAATCATTAATTTTACTGCAGTATTTTTACATCAGGTACTAAGCCCTCACTACATTTAAAGTCAAAGTGGTTACAGAGTAAAAAAGCCAAAGTCACATGATGAATTTATGATAAACAGTGTGAGCATGGAGCAAAAGAGAGAAGCCAGATCAGCAGCTGCAGCAGAGAAGTCTGTGGCTGCAGGAGGGCTCCACCACCACCAGCACCCAGCGATTACACTCAGAGACCCACATCAAACACTCCTGCTATGCACAAGCACCAGGTGCATGCTGGGTCTGGCTAAATTCTAAATGCTAAAATGCTCACAGTTGACCCTGGAGCTGTTGATTTTATGTGAGGTGTGGAGCAACTTTCCGCTGTTTTGACAGTCCCTGTTGTGACTGCGTCTGAGAACTCTGAGGAGCTCGGTGGGTCAGAGACTCACAGTGAAGTGCTTGTGTTTTATGATGAGAATGAAGGAGCAGAATGTGGAGACTCACAGATAACGACAAATCACTGATTGTTATGAATCACTGTAGAGACGCAAATGTCACGAATGGCTAAGTGCCGTTTATAGAATTTATTGTTGCTTCTCATCTGGCATGAGATCAGGAATTGCTGCAGTAATATTGCAATATTAACAGTAATATTAGAATAGTAGCATAGTTAGGTGATTGTTTTGGTGACTGACAGCTTTACTGTTATTTATAAAATACACTCACACTAAATCAGTTTCTGTAAAATCCAAACATCTTCACAATCGTCTTAGAGTTTTCTCAGATGTATGGAGGTATCATCATCAGTCATGTGATGACAGGCGGTCAAATTCGTGCACATGTTGGAACTTGCTCTGTCGCACTGTATAGTCTCATATCAGCTCATACCTTTGTGTTCACCAGGTAACACATAATACTGCAGGCATGGTGTAAATTCTTTTCTTGATAATGTTGTCAGCGTGTCGGCTGTGTTGTGCCTCCTGTATCAAGCTGACCGTCAGTTTTCTCTGTCAGCATCCTGCCTTTTTATCAAATATTTACACCGCAGCAGTGATGTTGTGTCACAGCATTTCAGCGATAACAACCCACTGCCTGATGCATGGGGAAGAGCAGAGGTGGTAGAGAAAGAGGTGGCAGCAGGCGGGTGAGGGTGGGCCAGAGGAGGGGAGGCCGGAGGAGGTCATGGTGGTCTGGCAAGAGGCTGGTGTTGTCGACGCTGATGCCTTGAATTACCTTAGATATAGCTGAAACATAGACTTTCTCACTTTAGAAATCATCTAATGTAATGTTTCGCTCACCAGTAATCAGTGGAAACTTGAATTTAAGCTGTGAAGAAAAAGTCTTTATTAGAACATGGGTTTAATGGGCAATCAGCCATCAGATCTGTTAGTTTTGATGACACTGCACTAACCACAGTGAATGCTGGGATCTCGGAAAACTGCGACTTTACTAAAAAAAAAAAAAAAAAAAAAAAAGGTGTAAAGTGGCAACCTGTCATCGTCCATAAATAATGTCAAGTTATGGTTTTGTCTTGTGTCTGTTGTCTCGTGATTTCCGCTTTTATTTTGAAATCTTTATCTCCTCTTGTTTCAGGTAGCTTGCCCTTCCTTCATGTTTCCTGCCAGTCTGATTGTCTTCCCCGCCCTGATTGTTTCCACCTGTTTCCGATTACCTTGTGTCTATATATTATCTGCGTCTCCTTTTGTTTCTTGTCTTGTCAGTGCTCTTCTAGTCAGGTCTTGTGTTATTTTGTACTTTGTTCCTTTGTTCTTTTTACTGCGCCTTTGCTGCCTTGCCTGTTGTGGTCTTTTGGTTTAGTTTGTTAGTTTTCCTCGTTTCGAGTGATTCTTGGTTCCTCTTTTGTACTTTTGTTTCCTTGCCTTTTTCTCAGTTTGGGTGATTATTATTTGTTCCTTTGTTAATAAACACTTCATTTTTGATCCTGTTTCTTGGAGTCGTGCTTTTGGGTTCAATTTTTTGCTCAGTCGTGACAGCAACCAGCATGAGTGATCAGACAATCAGAAAGGATTTAAACAAACCCTCAGGTTGGCTTAAAGAACAACGGTAAAGAGTAAAATCTTTCAAGCAGGCTGTAAACATCTGTTAAAGCTTACAGACCCATGTCTTGGTTCACACTCTTGGTTTTCTTGTGAAATGAGAAATTATTAGTGACATTTTATGGGTGCACTCCCTTTCAGTTTCACTCCAAATAAAGCAGTTGCTGCTGTTGTTCTGATACTTCAACATTTACCTGTGTAGTACTGTGCATCATCTCTGAGAGAACCAGTGACCACAGCTTCACATATAAAATCAAAGTTGTAATAAACAGCAGTTTACCTTGAATGACTAAGCCATTAAATCCTTGAACTTAAAGTACATTTATGTAAGTGAATGGACTTCTTAAGTTTGTAAAGTAAAGGGAGAAAATTCAGTTCAGTGAATTTATTTACCTCTAGCTTTTACCAAGAGATGTCTGTTCCTCAGTGTGTGAGTAGCCATGACATTTCCACTCTATCGTGTGCTTTGGAGTTAGCTGTTAAGTTAGTTGTAAGAAGTAGTTCCTATTATGTTTGGACTTTGCCTTTATCTTCTTTTGCTCCCACTCCCCTGTTTTCTTTCCAGGTCCTCTCAAGATGATTGGTTTTCGCCTGTGCAGTTCAGTCACGTTGTTCATTGGTTTCCTCAGACTTCAGGCTGACCTGTTATCATATGGGGACCCTCAATCAAAGGAGCGTGCTTTAAGAGTTCACTCTCTCATTTTTTCTGCTCTCAGTCTCAGTCTGGGGGTGGGTGGGCGCGGATGATAGGTGATTTGGGGTACCCTTTGCACTGTTCACACACATAGTTAACCTTTGTCCGGAGACACTGGGATTATTGGTTGGTGCCACGTCTACATTTATTTTGCTGAAGTTCCTCTTTCAGATGAGCAAGTTAGGTCTTTGTGTTTTGTTTTCAGAGGTAGGGATTAATCAGGCCTCGTTTTTTTTTTTTTAGTTGTTGTATTGATTGTTATTTGTCCTGCATGTCCACCTTGTACCATCCTTCGTTAGGTTCGAAAGTATTCACTCATTTCATTTTCGCTTCTACTCTGACTCCTTCAAATTCTGTGGATATTGTGTGATCATCCTCATTTCCCTGTACTTTCACCCAGGGGACCTAACAGTCTTCCTGAGTGTGAGTGGAGCAGTGCTGTGTGTTGCTATAATCACAGGTTTGTCTAAGTTCTCTGGCTCTGGTTTTCCTCAAATATCTGTGTTATTCATGCTGCTGTGCCTCAAACACTCCACTGTGTTTCGCCACAGAAATTCATGAGTCACTCGGTAACAGTTGAGTGACAATTGGAAAAGGTCATTAATGTTTTAATACAGTGATGGCCACGCTGTCAGTTATCAAATGGCATTCGCAGCAGAAATGTCGCTTTTGTTGCCAGGAAAAGGCTGAATCGTGTCACCCAGTTTGTGTCTTTGATGAAACGGCAAAGATCAACCTTCAGTTTCTGCAGCTCAAGGCGAGAGGGGAAGAACAAAGTGCATGTTAGATTGTAGTGAACTCAAGTCATCTGCGCCCCGCACTTCCTCCACGTGTCTGAAATGAACCATTTCACTTTGAGAAGGCAAAATCAAATCAGAATAGGCGAAGGAAATCTTCAGATTCATGCTATTTCTTTATTCTGTGATCAAACTCCAGTTACAGTATGTAGGGTCTGGATCACATTTACTGTTTATTGTACCATTTCACAGCAAAGGCCTGATCTGGCGCTCCAGATCACAAGGAGATCCCCAGAGTCCCTGGGTACATCTGATTTGGCAGTGTTTCTATTGACAGAGCTACAAGTCTCAGCGGAGCTGCCTTTAATGGCATCAAAGAGAAAAGGCGAGAGATTAGGAGAGAGGGAGGATAAGGAGGGGAAGTGGAATCGTAAAGAGAAAAATTAAATATTCAGTGCCAGCGCAGCAGGTCTAACGGAGGTAACAGAATACAGCAGAGCAGCTCTTTTGATCTGCAGCCAAATTGAATCATCACCAGGAAAATAATCTTTCAGCGCGTTGTAGTTTTCCTGTAATCGTGTGTTGAAACAGCGAGGACACAACACCATCCAGCTTCAGCTCTCACTTACACTGCTCTGCTCAGCTGGCTGACCACTGCTCAGTGTCTTGGTAAAGGGCACAAAGACTGAAAGGAAGCAGTCGGGGTAATGCTAAGGTATGGCAGGCTCTTTGGAAATAATACATCCAATTGGTTAACGCAGAATGATGCTCAGTATCACTGAGTAGTCACTTAATTGACATGTGTTTCCAGCAGAACCAAGCCGCTGCTTTTTCCACGAAAAGGCTCTGAAGTAATCTGCTACCTGCCCAAAACTAAAGTTAGAGACTAGCTTGTAAACGAAGTGAAGCATTTAGCAGTGAGACGACAGATAGGCCCCTCAGGAGGTGGTGGAGTGCAAACAAGAGCTAAAATGGGGGTTCATTTGAGAAACGTGACTCTAAATGGATGCTAATGCTGCTCTGCGTCTGCTGGAAGTGTAGATGGAAAAACTCACAGAAAGCATGCATATATTGGAAGCAGGGGTATGCAGTGTTTCACAGAATGTGTGTGAGACAATTAAATCCTCCAGTAGTCCGTTTGATCTGATCACATTACGATCATGATGCTTCTACAACTGCCTTGACGTGTTCTTCCTGATCCATACGCGACATCCAGATACAGATCCCACGTTAATGCAAGGTGCAAATGGGGTCTGAAGTTCTGTAGGTCATTTTCTGTGCATTCCCTGTCTGTGTTTACATGGAACCTTTTATTCCACTGATAATCTGAAGAAAAAAAGCTTTCTGCTAAACACTTCAATCGAACTAAACAGAGGTAAATTGGCTCATTCTGAAAGAAATCTGCTGGATAAAACTTTCACAATCCAGTCAGAAAATGAAAATGTGTCATGTCAATGTTCTTCCCTACATGTAGTATATACCTTTAATCAAGTCAAAAAGGCTAAATCTGCAGTGGGGATGGAAAATGCATACCTGCTGAAGCCACACTTGTTAATTCAGACTGATAAGCTGGTTGCACTTGTATCCGTTTGTTCCTCACTTGCAATCCAAACAACAGCTTTTAAAAGAATCAGAGTAGAATGTATTGAAAGCTTCCAGACGTGATTGTTTTCTCTTTGCGGGGACTCTGTGTTACATCTTTTATTGGATAAAACAAAAGACATTTGTCAGAAATTCAGAATAGGGATTTACACTTTAACATTAATGCAACAAATTGATATTTCAAGCAGCATCTTCCGTCTGGTCTTTTGTTTTTGATGTTTTCTCAAATATCCGATGTTTCTTATTCCATGCAAATCCCCCTGAGGGAAAATAAAACTCTTTAATTCTCTTCGCTGCTTTCCTTTTCCTCACCTTTTGACTTTTTTTTTGCTCTCGTGTGTGAAGCGGTTCAGAGATTTAAAAGGAGCTCTTTGCTTTATTTAACAGAGCAGACAAAGAGTAACAAGGCAGCATCAGATTTGATGCTGTGGAAACGACACCATTTCCATAAGGAAACTTCAAACCTGCTGCAGAACAAAGGTGCCAGTCAAACTCTGAACAGCCATCAGACTTCAAAGAGAAAGGGAGAGTGAACACGAGAAGTTGAAGGCTGTTAGTGGAAAAGCTGAGCTGCTGATAGAGGGTGCTGAACACTGCAACAACAAGACTTTACTCCCATCACATTCAATTTTCTCTTATGCTGAAAACACTGATGAGTTTTATCTTTTTTGTTTTTTTTTCCACAAACACAACAAAAACACCTCGAGCACACACACACACACACACACACACACACACACGCGCACACACACAATTACTTTCTCTTAGTATCTGTGGACACTGAGCTGAGTTTTGATGTGTGATTCATCCACAACAACTTGAATAAGTAAAGGTCTTCACTCTTCACTCTTATAGTCATCTGGAGGCGGTAGGTATGTTTTTCATGTGGGGTCTTTAATTAGCATTATTGTCAGGCTCTAATTATGCATGTCAGAGCTGCTGGTTACCATGATTAAATCCTATGACCAGGTTGTTGCCAAACAACTGTACTCTTATACGCTTCATCTTATCATTATCATTGTTTTGTTGCGCAAATCGCCTGACGAAACCAATCTATGATGGTTCATAAGTCTGTCATAAGTTTCTCGTGTTTGTGTGTCCCGATATGACAGAGTTCAGACTTTGAGAGCGGGTGTGATTTTTGATGAAAAAGTGCAGCAATCAGGCTCTGAGGGCTTTAAAGTGCCTTAATTGCCTTTATGAACCGTGTGTCAGAGCCACTGCTGCCGCTCTGTCTGCTGAGTGTGTTGTTAATCAGGCCAAATCAGTGTGCTAAACCACAATAACTTCCTGTTGTTTTCTGAACACCAGATGCACCTGTCACTTTCACCTTGCATCTGAATCACCATCACATTTTTGTGGTTAGGCACAGACAATACACATCCGTACAAGAAATATTCAGATTAAGCAATATGCATAAAGTGTGAGTGGTGGTACAAACAACAATAATATGCATCATTTATAGGAATGAAATTGTGATATATGAGTATTTGTACAATACTCTATTGTAGGTGTGAAGCAGGATGTAATAACTATCTATAGGTATTTCATAGTAGATGATACTGGTCAGCTGTTTATGAGGGGGAGGGCATAAAGAAAGACACTGCCCCTGTGTCTGGTAGTGTTGGTGAACAGGTTTCTGTAGTACCTGCAGGACGGGAGGCGCTTGAAAAAAAGTTGTGTTCAGGGTCTGAAGAATCTGTAATGATTTTCTTGAACAGTACAGATTCTGGAGAGTGGGCAGGGGAGCACCAGTGATTTTTTTTCTCTCTGCTGTCCCTACTGTTTACTGTCTGTTTTGTGGCTGCTCAGAACCAGACTTTGATGGATGTGCACTGGACAGATTCAATGACTGCTGAGTAGAACTGGCTCAACAGCTCCTGTGGCAGTCCATACTTCTTCAGCTGCTACAGAAAGTTTATCCTCTACTGGGCCTTTTTGAGGATGGAGTTAATGCTGGTCATAGTTCCCAGAAACTTGAAGGCCTGTACAGCTGACATGGGGCTGTTGGACACCTGCTGGAACCTCCCACTGATGCAGATATGCAGACTCATTGCTGTCTTGGATGAGTCTGATGACCATAGTGCTCTCTGCAAATTTCAGGAGCTGGCCTATGTTAACAGCTGGGTCCTTGGAGGTGCAGTCACTGGTGTAGAGAGAGGGGAGCAGTGTGGAAAAGGACATGTCCCTGGGGGAGACCAAATTCTGATGGCTTGACTTCCCCCAGCCTCACCTGCTGTTTCTTGCCTTTCAGGAAGTTGGTGATCCACTGACAGGATGGGGGATACACTGAGCAGGCAGAGTTTGGAGGAGAGAATTTCTGGAATGATAGTGCTCAGTACTGAGCTGAAGTCCACAAACAAAACCCTTGCATATGTCCCTGGGAAGTCAAGGTGTTAGAGGATGTAGTGCAGTCCCATACTGACTGCATTATCAACTGACCTGCCATTAACATGCATCTCGGGTGATCCCATCACAAGCAGACAGCTCTATGTACAGGTGTGAATGCACCCAAGATGCACTGAGGACACATTTGAGATGCAATCGCTCAAATTCGAAAGTGGTCTGGGCTGCATAAGGCCACTTTAAGGAGAGTGAAAGCAAATGTGTCCTGAGCCACATTGAAGGACAACCTAAAGCTGATGTTCTCTGTGTACATGGAAGCACTTTCTCATTTGTTGTTCTCAAATAGCATAAACTGGGTTTGTCCATGATATCTGAAAATGTCAAAATGCCCATAGAGATAAATATTACAAGTGCGTCAAACAGCTTGGGTGATTTGGTTTGCCTGGAACATGCAAAAGGTAAAGAGCCTGTGTGGTTTGTTTTTTGCTGCCTTCAGCTGGTTAAAAACCATAATGTTTAGTTCCACTTGTGATAGGATCACCCAAGAGACATGTTCATGCCAAATCTGAACAGGGCCACTGCTGCAGAGTCACTGGCTGAAAACCTGTTTTTCAGCTATTCAGTGTGGCTTCTTTTAGCCACTCTGATCTGCTTTGTCAGTGAGTTTCTGCACAGAGCTCTATCCACACTTCTGGTGGCTTCCTCCTTGACCTGACAAAGTTGTTTTAGAATGGATGTGAACCATAGCTTATTGTTGTAGTATGTGCAAAGGGTCTTCACTGGCAAACACGTCTTCACAAAAGCTGATCTAACAAGTGTCACAGTGTAAGTCAGTTCGTCCAGGTTTCCAGTTACAGTTTAGAAAACACTCCAACCGGTGGAGTCAGAACAGTCTTGCAGTTTCTGCTTTGCCTCTCTGGTCCAGTTCTTGACCACAAGCTTTGGAGATTTTAGTTTCTGCCTATAGGTTGGAATAAGATGAACCAAGCAGTGATCAGAGAGCCCCAAAGCTGCCCGGGGAAGAGCTGTGTAGCAGTGGTGCAGTGTGTTGTTATCCCCGGTGGTACAATTAATATGCTCTCTATGTTTTGGTAGTTCATGGTTTAATTTTGCTCTTTATGAAAAGGGAGTCTGTATGTCTTTTATTCCAGGCTGTTTATGGGGTGGGATGTAAACGGCGGCCAGGATAAAGGAGAAAAAATCCTAGTAGTGAATAAAATGGCTTGTTAAAGAACAACATAGTTACATAGCATCTCTGTGTCAACTCTCTCCCTCCACACCTCCCCTTCAGTGTTTGAAACCTTCTGATCTAAACTAAACTGAGTGTCTCTTACAGGAACCCTGTGGGGTTTTTTGACCATTAGTAGTAGCACTTTAGAGCAACATTTTCATTATATGCTGCTTGTACAGCACACATGCAACAAAGATGCACATGCATCAGAGTATCCGCTATGATTTTGCCACTGCATTACAAAACCATCTGTATATGTGTGAGAATCACTGATAAGGGATTAAAGGACAGTGCTCTCTATGGAAAAGGTGCTGATACAACATTACTACCATTATTTTAGTGCAGTACACTGTTATCATAACTAATAGAAATAATGGTCAAATTTATTCTGACCCTCTTTTTTTATGTTGCCCTTGTGTTTCAAGCATCAACTCAACTCCAACTCAGTTTAGTCTTTAGTTTTACTTTTAATTGTTTTTCTCACATGTACAGCCCAGTGACCAAGAAAACTACAAGAAAAAAAAAAAAAAACAAGAAGAAGAAGAATAAATACAAACATCCTAAAATATCACACATCATTATAACACGTGGAAACAAAAAAAACAAAAAACAAAAAAACACACATCATTACTGACAGAGACTTCAGCACAGGCACAGATGTTAGGGCTTAATTTGTTTGGATAAAGTAGCTTAGTAGTAATTACTGTTTCCTACCCTACCATCTTTAAAAGGAATTAGTGTAATGTGAAGTCTAAATCAGGGTGTAGCTCTGCATGCAGGAGCATCTGACAACAACATAAAACAACATTTCAATTAGGTGTAGTCTATGTCACAGCCGGGGTCTGCGAGGCAACAAGCCAGGTAAGTGATAGATCATTCTTTTGATCACTTTTACCCTCATGGGTATGCTGGGTAATTTTTATTCTGGATTAAAGATCAGATATCAAACACCACATAGGATGTAGGTCAACCCCTGGCCTGCTGAAGCAGCTGGACCTACTCCAAAATTAAATATAATCCTTGACTCTGAATCAGAGCGAGTTATGAGCTGGCCTGTGTTAAAGTGAAAACACACTCATATTTCATGGCCTGGATATTTTAACATCTGCCAGGCCTTACTGTCATTTCACTCTACATATTCCACACCTACATGTCAATAAAATATCTGTTTACATGCTGTAGAAAATGTGTATTTGTACAGACATATTTTTATTTAAATAAATCCATTTTATTAAAACATGAGCAGAGGTTTGAATTAAGTGAACGATGATAAACCATAAAGCCACTTTATTTTACTGTTACTTCATTCTGTACCCAGTACATGAGTTTTCATTGCGGTGGCAGTTCATTACCTTTTTGATTTATGTCTGCAGCTTTCAGCAATAGCTTTTAAGAGTATTTACATTTAATATTTACCTCTGTATAAAGCAGTGCATTGTTGTGTATTTAGGATGCTGGGGATTTAAATTGCCTCCACACTCACAAGGGATTCAAAGGAAGCAATTCAGCAAACACTCCAGCTAACCGTTTGTACTTATATGTCATTGTGATCAGCCTCACTGCTTACTCTCACTCTCCACATATCAGAATTGGATTAAAATACATTTCCCACTTCTACTTTACATTAAAAGCACTCAACTGACCAATCACAGGGTGGCTTTTACTATGAAGCAGTCACAGGAAATGCCATGTATTTGTCACAGAGGTATTATTTTGTTTCAATCAGTCATTCTACATCAAAACAATACTCAGTGTACACTGAAACAGTTTTATGTCACGGCATGTTATACCTGGTGTAAATCCAGGTATGACATACTACCTCTGCTGGTTACCCAGAACTCATATAACCCTAGTTACACAGGCAACTTTTGTTTGGGGTTGACATTTGAGTAGAAGAGCAACAGAAGGTGGGTTGTAGCTATGTTTGACTGAAACTGAAGCCAATACACCGACAGTATAGACAGCTGTACTTATTAAAACTGACTCAGATGACTGGAAAGTCAGTGGTTATTGGGTAACCATATGGGGTAAAAATATATGTTTAAGCTAAAACAGGCTGTTCATTTTCATTTTCTTTATTCAAATAATGCATCACACAGATTAAAATGAGTTGAATCATGTATGCTTATTTTAAGCCTCCCTCCTGATTGCCAAAGATTCCCACACCTCATGCATCCTGCCTGCTCTAATTTGATGATTTAAAAACTTGCTTTTCATTTCCTTTAGAATGTGGAAATGCAAATGGATATTTAAGTATAGATTTAAATCGTGGACTGGTCTTCACAGACTAATGTGTTGCCGACTGTGGGCAGCTATTTAACATATGGCGCTGATCGAACATGATTAAAAACAGAGTGACAGATGAGAGTGGAAGCTTTACAGTTGCACTGCAATGCTCCCAGCAACCACTGCATGGGTAGTCATTAAAGGCTTGGGAGGACATTGCCATGCATAAGAAATATCTACATGAGAGCCAGGCTACAAGAAGAGAGATATTTAAGAAAAAATAGGGAGAGTAATTATAGTGAGAGAAGGTATATTTACAGTCACCAAGCACTTTATTAGAAACACTTTTACACCTGCTCATTCATTCAATTGTTCAATCAGGCAATCCTGTGGCAGCAGTGTGATGCATAAAACCATGTAGATACGGATCAGGAGCTTCATGTTCATGTTCACGCCAAACAACAGAATGGAGAGAAATGTGATCTCAGTGACTTTGATCGTAGCATGATTGTTGGTGCCAGAAGGGCTGTTGCAGTGTGTCTGAAACCGCTGATCTCCTGAGTTTTTAGAGTTTAACTCAGAATGGAGTCGAAACCATCCAGTGAAGCAGCAGCTCTGAGGACAGAAACACCTTGTTGATGAGAGAGGTCAGAGGAGAATGGACAGACTGGTTGGAGCTGACAGAAAGGCTACGCTAACTCAGATAACCCCTCTTTACAACCCTGGTAAATGGTAAATGGATTGCACTTACATAGCGCTTCTCAGAATGCTAAACACGACATGCCATGGTAGGGTCAGAATTTTACATCAACAGCATGAATCCATGGACCCAACCTGCCTTGTGTCAACAGTCCAGACTGGTGGTGGTGGTGTAAGGTAAGAAAGGGTATCTTTATTTATAAAGTATCTTTCAAAACAAGAGTTGCAAAGTGCTGTACCATAAAAACACAAGAAAAAATAAACTAAAAAAGGGAAGATGGTCCCAGAGAGTGGGAGCTACAGCTTCAAAAGCTTGATCACCCTTGGTTTTTAGGCCTTGGTCAGAAGATCTGAGAGATCACAGTGGTCTGGCTATGGCGAGGGGACACAATAATTCATTTATGGATGGTGGTGCCAGCTCATGTAATGCTTTAAAGGTGATCATGAGAATTTTATAATCAATTCCACAGTCAATGGACAGCCAAAGTAGCAAGGCCAGCAATGGTGTAATATGTAATTTGTGTTAAGCCTTAGTTAAAAGACTAGCAGCAGCATTTTGGACCAACTGGAGCTGGAACACTGAAGACAGACTCAGAGCGGTGAACACTGCACTGCAGTAATCAAGACGGGAAGAAACAAAAACAGGAATTATTTTTTCTAGATCTCGAAAGAATTATACAGATTTGATTTTGGCAATGTTTCTTAGTTGAATGCAGCTGGGTTGGACAACTTGCTTTACAGGCAACTCAAAGCTCATGCGCTGCTCAAAAGTGACTCCAAGGCTTTTTGAGGCTAGCTTAACACTTGCTGGTGTATTTTATCAGAGATGTTACCAGAGGTGCTCTCAGTGCCAATAATAAAGACCTCAGTTTTAAGCTGGGGGATGTTGTCTGACATCTAGTCTTTAACAGCTGTTAAGCAGTCATGCAAGGTAAGACTGGATAATCGCATCTTTAAAATAATCAGGCACACAGCCAGAGCTCAGAGAGCAGTTCACAATGGAGAGAATGTATGGATCTAGGGAGCTAAAAACATCAAAGATAGGCTGGAACAATGTCAAGAGGACTAGAAGAGGTATGCACTTGAGAAACAACAGCTTTGAGTTCCACCAAAGAAATTTGGCTGGACTGGTTCAATAGAGAAAATGTAATGGTGTGGGGAATGTTTTCTTGGTTCACTTTGGGCCTTTTACTTCAAATTTCTCTGGAGCAATGTTTGTCTCCAATTCAGAAACTGCAGTGTGTGGCAGCAGTGGAGGCAGATGCAGTCTTAAGCACTTACAGCACTCTTCCAATAGAGGAACTTAACAACCCATCACCTGGGTTTTCCCAGAGTTTACCTGAACTTTAAAGCAGCTATAATCAATATTTTCAAATTAACAATGGAGCGCATGTATGTGAAAGTTATTGCTTGTCAGTGAACCCACAGGGGATTATTACCAACTCTGCAGTTCCCTTCAGTTTCATGGAGCAGTCTAACACCTGTCAGCTCATTTAAAGCCTGCTACTATATTATTTTGGTTCAACTGTCTGTACCAGCAGCTTATTACGACTCACAGTTACGTTTTAGTGTTTGTCCCACTTCCCATCCCCCCTCCATCCTCCCTCGCCTCTCTCCTCTCCCCCAATTTAGCTGTGTAACCAGACAATGCCAGCTCTCCTGGTGAGGACCCACCTCCTCCCTCTCCTCCTCCTCTTCCCCCATTTATGTGGCTGCGGGAAACAGCATGATAGTGCAGGCGGAGGTCCACAGTAAGCCACAGCAGAGCACATCATTAATACAAATCCCAATTAGACCAACATCATTTTCAGAAAATGTCAGGAAATCCTCATGGTTGAATCAGGGATTAGGGACAAACAGCCCATATAGTCGTTCAGGTGAGAGGACTTGTTGATAGAAAAAGTAGAAAAGTTGAACCTTGTGCATCTCTTGCAGTAATGCAATGCACAATTGAGTTATTATGTAAACTGGACCTTTCCTCACTTTCTTCACTCTGTTACCTGTTGCTACGCCTTCACACCTACACAGCCTGCTATTGCTGTAGGGGATTCACATGCCTCCACATGAATTCCCACAATCCTCCCCTTATCACATTCCTGCTTGAACTCCGCTCACGGACTCAGCATTTACAGAATCATCTGTACTTTAAGCCAGTGACCCATGACGTAATTTTATCAATAAAACCCACGGTCACACTAAATCCTTATTGCCGAATGTTGATGACTCTCTGGAATTTCTCCGTCACCTCACACACATTGGACCTAGCCAAATGAGATGAGCTCATGAGTATGTTCACCAAGTAATACTGACAGCTGGGCAAACTAAGTTACAGGACTGTGTGCTATTAGATGCTAAATGATTGCACTGCAAAGCTGGATGCTTAGCAGGTTTTTTTTTTTTATTTTTTTATTGTGAACCTATTTTGTGTTAGTCTTTGACTGAGACTAAAGTTGTGTTTCAGCTCAGACAGATCTTGCGTGCTCTCCCTCTGTCTCCTTTTCTCCACTAACATGCTGCGGATACATGAGTTAATATAAAGAGATCTGCTTTGAGGCCAAGTTGGATACTTAGTTTCCCACTTCATAATCCTTTGTTTTCACACACACGCTGTCATTCTCGACTGCAAATACTTTTCCACTTCTTCTCCCTCTCTCTCACTCTTACACATACACAAACTCACAGACATACACCTGTGTATAGTCTCACAAATCAAATGAGGACTGACCATATGTGCCTTGTGTATGTTACGCTCAATAGTGTTTTCTGTGTGGTTGATAATATTGCTGTTATATTATTTAAAGCCATCCTCTGCCTTATTTCATTGGTAGATGTGATTGTAATATAAGTAATTTTGAATGAATTGATAATTGAGCACGAAAATTTCTTTAAATTATTGAAATTTTCTTTGTTACTTTGGTAACTAAACTAAACTAGGTAGCTAGTTACTAAACAGACAATAATTTGGCACATTTAAGGGATGTATTTGTACTGCTGACTCATGACGTTGTGGAGCAAAGCAGGGTCATATGATATGAAACTAGATGTTAAAACACTGCTGTGATAGCTCGGACTTTCAGGCTATTCATTCCCTAAAAGGTGTCAGCACTGTGAAAATGTTTAGCACTTGGTCAGTGGCGCCAATCTTTGTGTCACCAAAGCTGAAGTTGAGCTATCATGACTGATTGCGGGTTTCCGTTAACAATTTGAGATGAAATTTCGATTTGAGCGGATATTTTGCTGTAATTTTGCTGTTCCAGCGGGGCCCTCACACCTTTCTCTCTCAGTAAATTACATTAATCTGTCGGCAGGTCCATGGTGCACTGGTACAGGTGCCGGAACAAGAGCTGAAGCAAGAGTTAGATTTGATAGGGGACAAAAGGGGGTGCCTTCCTGCCGTTTGAAAAGAGAAAAAAAGGACCAATACGTAACCTTTAATAAAATAAAAACATAAATATATTAGTTATTTATTATACTTATCATATTAGTGACTTAAATGGAAAGTCAGACAGTGCCATTCACCCTCTCCTGATTTTTTTTGTCTGTTTTTGCCTCATGTAGCATCCAGGAATGCACAACTCTGGCCAATAATAAAGCAACGATAATTGCACTTTTACACAGATTTATTCTTGTGTGCTTTCTATGCTGATACCCTGACAAGATATTTCTGATATCTTCTTATAAATGATTTTCACTCATAGAAGACAACAAAACGTGCCAGTCATTATTCATACACATCAATTCTGACTTGTTAAATAAACATTTACTGAAGATGTCAGGGACATGTCTGCTTCGTCCACTCTCAGCATCTCCCAGTGTCCACTGCCCCTCCTGCCTGTGCTCCTCCGCACCTGCATCTTCTGTCTCTCCCCTGGTGTTTGATATGTTATATGTTGCAGTTATTTGTTTGCTCTCTCTTTTTACCCTCCTCCTCTGGTTACACTCTGTGTCGGCCTCCTTGACCTGAGAGAGTATATTCAATCGATACTGATACCCCACACCACAGGACTGTATGTTTACTGTGTGGATCCAGCTCCGGTGCTGCAGCGCAAACAAAAATAGCATAGCACTGACATGAAAGAATGAAAAATAATAGTATTTCTAGAAAAAAAAAAACGTTAATAATAAGACACCTTTTAATCACATTCCTACCTTATTCAAATCCTTGTTTTTTCATCTCCTTGTTCTGATACTTCTTATATGCATCCTTTCCCCCCAACATTATTTTTTTCTTCTTTCTCTTGTCAGTCTCTTCTTTCTCTGTCCGTTTCTGCAGGGACTTGCTGTAGACTCTAAAGATGGAAAGATATTGTCCCTGTGAATAGTGGGATGGATCCTGGAGTCCATGGTGACAAAACTTGCCCTGGGCTCCCTGCTATGTCCAGCTATTCTGGCCAAATACTTCCATCTGTCCGATTTCATCTCAATGAATAAACTGCACTGTTTAATAGTTAGAAGTATTCATTGAGATTTAACAGTACCACGCGACATACTTGTATACATTATGTACATTTGCATGTTGTAGTACAGTTTTTATAGTAGTAGTCCTTTACTACCTACAATGATTTTACCATTTTATACTGAGAGGAGATAATGTAGAGCACTTGTTGTCAGACACCAAACAGCCTTTCATTTTGGTTAACAGAAAGAAAAATGTTCTTCCAAAGGTTTGTCAGGCAAATAAACTCACAAATTCAAATTCACCACTACGCTCAAATTGTTTTCTATAGTTGCTGCAGCATAAATCTAAAGCACCCTTTGTCAGTGCTCTGCTCATCCTGCTGCATGCTTACTGCACACTGCTCACCTAAAAGCTATGCTGTCACTGACATTATCGCTGTTACTGCTACAGCAGTTATTCATTTAGCATTACGTAGCCCCACCCCCACCCCAAGATCCACTTGTAGGCTCGGAATTTCTTTTCTCCAAGTTGTTATCGTCACTCCCCAATCCTTGCTGTGCTGAGCCTGTGGTTTCCTTATGGGGGAGGGGGGGACAAGACCAAAACTTTTTTGTCCTTTTTTTGTTTTATTATTGGTGGTGGTGGTGGAGGTGGGTGTTTATCAGGTAGGGAGGGCTAAAAATATGCTATTGGTTGCATTGCATGTAGGATTTACGGTTTTTGGAGCATGACCCGGACTGGAGATGACCCACACGAGGGAAAATCCTGATGAAGACCGCATCACTGCTCACTGGTAGCACATGGTAGGATAGACACTCAGCCCTGTACCCATTCATGGTTCATAGCAAATAATTCCCCACTGTTTTCCTGGTGAGTGCACGCACCACATTAGACAAATGTTAATACACCATATACTCAACCCTCACAGTGAAACATAAGAAACACACCAGCTCTGTTATTTCAAGATGGTTTATTCACTCATATGCTTTTAGCAGTGCTGCTGCCATCTTGGTCCTCTCCTTCTCTGTGCCTGGGGGCTGAACCAGAGCAGCTGCAGAAAGCTGCCTTATATAGTGGGAGGAGGTACCTGTACAGCTGCTTAATTGCGGGCAATACCAAGTGGGAGGGAGGATTTTGGTTTGGCATTAAAATAATGGATGATATGATGAAGCAGATTTATGTATGTGTGAATTATTGGAATGATGATTTGCGTTTTGTTGTGGGTTTAATGTGGGACGTGATTATGAAGATGTGGTGGCCAGAGATCTCATTTAATGCATTGATTGTAAATTGGTTGGTCTTGGGAGGGGCTTAGGGTTTATAATGCTCCGGCCAACAAAGCTCTCGAGGAGAGAGTGAGGGATACAACACCCAGTAAATTGTGGATTTGATTTTCAACAATTTTGCTTTGTTTTCTGGTTGCAATTTTTTTTCTTGTAAATAAATGCACCGGTCAAATGCTTTTTGCAACTCCAAGCATAATTTTTTTTGTTTCCTAAACTAAAAAGAAAACCCACGTTTGTGTGACACAAATATGTGCTGATCTGTGATGTCTAAGCCTTATATACCCAGTGCTACGGGTTCTGTCTTTTCTCTGCTTAACTGAATAAGGTTTAGTTACATTCAGGGAGTCATGTCAAGTTGAGTGTCATCTGCATAGTAATGACAACTAATACTTGGTCTAACACTTGGGAGTTGGGGTTAGAGTTGGATCATCTCCATGAGGTAATTTATCAATAATCCTAAAAATATCTCCAAACCAAACATGAGCCAACACTCAGATCTCCAAATATACTTTTGTATATTTTGACTTTCCTTATCCTACAGCATTTGTGGGCACTAAGGAAAACTCTATATTTAAACACTCCCCTCTCTGCGTTTCATTTGGAGCTGCCAGTGTGTGAAGCTGCCCAGTTGAAAGAAAGCAGCAGGAACAGACCAACAAAGAATCTGAACAAAAGGTGTAAAGGAGTGCAGAGGCTGCAGCAGAAGTGTCCACCAACTCACCACCAACTTAAATAAGTGTTCATCAGGTATTTGTGGTCTTTGTTGTGGGATTGTGGAGTGATCAAAATTGTGTTTTCCCACTTAAGTCATTTGCTGACACAAGAAAAAAAAAAAAAAAAAAGAAGTAAGTGGGAACAGTGGAACAAGCCACACTTTAGTATTTTTTTTTCATTCTCTTTGGTAGATAGCAAACAGTCAGCATCCCTTGCAAGTCTACAACAAAAGCCGTTTCAAAATAAATAGCAGAATTCTGTGCTTTAAGGCTATGTAGGCAATAGCCCACTGTGTGTGCATTCAAGTGCTGCCAGTCCAAGTCCAGGGGAAACCTTTTATCAACCTGCTCCTTACACTCAAATCTTCCCCTCCTTTTTTCTTCTTCCTGCTTTTCTCTCTTCTTTCATCCCATCTCTCCTTCCCTTTGTGCTAGTGTCCCAGCACTCGAGCACACTTTGAGCCCTCTGGTTGAGACCACTCTGGTGGAAAACAAAACATATAGCAACCTTTCATGAGGCTCCGCTTCAACAAGCCATTTTTCTTTTTCTTTTTTTTTTTTTTGCATCCATGGGAACAATTTAGATTTTTTTTTTTTTTTTTTGCCGCTGACATGGATTGGCCCACATACAAAAATGTGTGTCCGTGTGTGTGTGTGTGAGTGTATTTGTGTTTGGAAGAAATAGCTGTCCCTGAGAAAATATAATTAGGACCAAGATACATAGAGTTTGAGGGAACAATGATGCACTTTCAGACATTTATATTAACACTTTGTCAGACTGGGTTGAGGGTGGCTCACCAAAATTCTTCCCCCGTTTCTCTCTCTCTTTCTTCCCTCTGTGCTGTCACTGGAGAAGAATAATTCCCCTGCCTCAGCTGTTTAGCCTCGCAACTGCTGTGTGTCATCATGTTTGTTACAATATGTGAGTCATTTGTGACATTACTAAAAACAACTGTAACCTACTTTAACTTTGAGATGAAGTCATCTGTATCATAAAAAAGTGGTGGACGATTGTTGCTCCGGTCGACAACAACTGAGGAAAATACAGAAGATAGTGATTCAGTATTTGACTTTAGGACCCACAGTGCAACAGTCTGGTCACAGATCATGTAGTAATACATGTGTGCAGGTGTTCCTAATAAGAAGTCAGTGATTGTATATATTTTATGTGACCAAACACACAGTTTTTAGCACTGCTGCTAAAAGTTTGTTATATTCAGTTTCACCGGCACAAAACCTCGTCGTTTAGTTCATAAGGACAAACACAGTTTGTCTGGCCTGCGCTTACAGATCGTTATTAAATATCTACCACTCTGATTTGATGAATCCTGACAAAAGATCAGGTTTTGAATTTTGGGTTTTTTTGTAGAACAAAGCTTCTGGTTTGAATCAGGTTTAAGTTTTTCTGAGTTAACTAGAATTATCGTCTGTGTCCATATGTGCCATGTGTCACAAGCTGATGTACAACACACAGTGACAAACACAAAGCTTCAACTGTCATTCATGGATTACGTAAAGCAAAAACATATCTATGTGTTCAGTTGGGTCAGGTCTTTAAAGATACAGGGTATGGACCAGGTTCAGCGTAAACCCCAAGACTTCACTGTGAGAATGAGACTCTGGGAGTGGCTGGCGTCTGCAGTCACTAAAGCTAAGCTAGCTGCTTACAGAAAATACCTCTAAACTGTAGGAGTGACTGCTTATTAACCCACCATCTCTCGATTTCTATTTCTACACAAATGAAATGCAGCAGTTAAGTGTGGAGTGGTTGGAACTGTTGGAAAGCACCTTTGTCGGAGTTAGTGAGTCATGGAAGGTGAACAAGTAATACTGCTACTGATGAGTAATTAATTAAGTGATTGCTTTTCCAATGAGTCAGTAAGTAATGAGCAACATTGCATGTTGGCCAAATGATTTTATCTGAAGTTATATTCTTCTCACGGGTTTTTCTTGGGTTTTCGTTGCCCTGCTTGGGTTTCTTTACGTCTAAAGCCTCGGGGAGACAAACCACTGACATTAAATGCTTTTCATGTCAGGAGGCACAGCCAGCAAAACAAACAGTTAGTTGTGAAACTGCCCATTGGCCAAACACCTCAATCATCATTCTAGCAGTCATTCAGTTTCCTGACCCCCTGATCCATAATCTTTCATTGTGAGCTCAACCTGCGGTGTTTTCTTTCAGGCGTGAATGAAACATCACGTTAACGCTATGACTTCCAAGCACAGAACGACATCACTGTGATTTTTCTGATGCAGGCTTTGTGTGAATACTTTGCCCACACTGTGTCAGTTTGACCACTAATGCATTACTGCCCATGGAAGCCGCGTCCCTCAGACAACATCAGGTTCAGTCATATTCTGTAGTAAGAGCTGTTTAGGCCATATGTGAGTCGCTGTCCCACCCTGCCATCACGTGAGTTGTTAGGGTCACGTGTCATGGTGTGAATGGGGGTTAAGCTTCATGGAGGAAGATCTCAAGACTGCACTGTGGCTTAGAATATAATCATTGTTAAGTTCACATTCTGTTTGCTGATTCTTCAGGAAATAGACAGAGACGTGCTGAATGCAACAGTCCTGCAACAGCCCTGCAACAGACGGAAACTAAAATCACAAGAAGTTTTATAGCGGAGAACTATTAAGAGAACAGGTCACTGAACCAGCTCTTAGTTATGCTGCTGTAGGCCGAGGCTGCTCAGGGAACTCCCATGACGCACTGAGTACCTCTCTCTTTCTCTGTTTCCATGCATTTGTATCACACTACTGCAGGTCATTAACTTTGTGTCTTCTCTCTATATAGTTTGTGCTTTTCCTTTCTGTCCACTTTCTGTCAAGTTCTTGTTCATTGTAGGAACCCATCCAGTTTATTCCTTGTGTTTCAAGTGTTTTTTTACTTTTCCACAGTGTCTCCTGTCCTCCCCCCATGCCTGTCTCTCTCTCTGTTAATGTGTGTGTGTCTGTGTTGTGGGCGTGGTGCTCCTCACTCTCTCCTGGCTTCCTGATTGCCAATCTGCCTGCACACCTGCAATCCATCTACTCATCACCCTGGCAGTAAATCTACCCTGGTTCTTCATCCACTCTTCACCAGATCGTTGTTTCAGCCAGCTCAGTATCACGCGTTCTGCCTTGTTAGAATAGTGAATTCTAAGTTAAACTCTTGTGTATTCTGAGTCCTAACCTTTGTCCCTTCGTGCTGCAGGATCACTGCATGCCTGCCTGCTACCTGCTTGACTCTCTGCCTTTGTCAAGTTCACAACGTCGCCTGCAACCCCAAAAAACCTCTGCTTTACTGGTCTTCAGCTTCCCTCATACCCACACCTTGCCTGTTTTATTTTGTTGTTGAGATGAGAAGGACGTTTGATTTGATATTCTCTCTCCATCAGGGTTCCTGTAGTGTGGTTGAGTACTGTGCTGAATTCCAGACATTAGCTGAAGATTCAGGGTGGAACAATGAGTCTCTGCAGGGGGTATTTGTAAGTGAGGTTAGTGAACAATTAAGGATAAGTTAGTTGCTAGGGACGACACTACCAGTCTACTACCACTACCCAATCTCCCTGGCTATTGACAGCTCCATCAAAGGGTCCTTTGGTTTAACCAACACCCCAGGCTCCAGTGAATGACATTCTCAGAGACTTCCTCAACCACTTTGTCTTTGTTTACTTAGACGACAGCATCTTCTCCAAAAACCTTGAGGAACAGGTCCTCCACGTCCACCAGATCATCCATGAACTGTCCTCAGCTGATCGCTCCACCGTGTCGCTGCATTTGCATGAAGTTGACCTCTGTGGAACTTGCTGTCACTCCTCATCTCCTAGCAACCATCTGAAATGAACACTTGCTTTGTGAGTGTTTGTGGGTTTGACTGCAGTTACTCTGCCTCTAAAGCGTCTTTTAATTGAATGTGATGCAGCATTTAATCATCTACTCATTTAGGAACCTTAGCCCGACAACTACACTCAAGCAGACCAGAATACACTGTCCATACACTGACCACTGAGACTGAACTCTGCCTCGCCACATGTCCTGCTGATGGCTGTGGTCAGGAAAAGGCTTGTACACCCCAAAGAAAGGAAACGCATTTGTCAATCATGAGTGCAATTCCTTGATGCTCATGTTGACAGCATGAGTGATGCTTGACTTACAGAATGATAACTTGAGAATGACATGAACAGAGAGCAAAACAGAGTCTGGACTGTCTTTGTACAGTGTCAGTACTATTGACAAGATCAGACAGCTGCTTTATTCTTTCTGTGTTGTGAGAAAGATTCTAGTATTTGCTTCTATCACGGCAGTGTTCGGGTCATTTGAGGAGAACTGCACAAATCTATGTTCTATCCCTGTTATTCATACATTTTGAAAAGGAATTGGAAATTACTGACTTAGACTGAATATATGAGAAAATAAAAAAAACTCTTTGAATGAAACAAAGTGGGCAGATATCCCATATTTAACATTTAATGAGATATTGCCAAAATAACCAATAAGCACAACAAACTATAGAAGCAGTCTTTGGAATTATATTAACATTTCAAAGAGAATCAGCATCAACCAGCAGATGCAGTTGTTATGAATGATTTGTCAGAGTTTGTACTTAGACCCAGTCCTCCAACCCTTTCCTCTTGTATAAGATGAAACATTCTATACATTTCTATATATCTATATATCATTAAACACTAAGCACAAATCTCACCTTTGTGAAGCCTGTCTTAGTAAGTTTCTGAGTGCAACTAATTGACCTTCCTTTATTCTGTTTATCAATCACATTCAGTCTTGACAGGTCAAACTCTTGGAAAGAGGTGGCTGGACAGATTTCTATACCTGGTGACATTATACATCCTGTAGTCTTGCCATCTTTTTCTTGACATCCTGTGACACCAGCCATTCTTGGGCCCACAGACCATTTTTGCAGTGGAGGCATTTTCCATGTGTTTAAGTTTGTTCTCAGTGTACTTCTTCCATGGCAGCCAAAGCAATCACAGCACTCCTGAAACCAGGCTGCCTAACACTTTTCAGGCTGACTAACTCTGACATGCACACCATATATAGGCACTGCTAGCCTAGCATTATTAAGTAAGATATCTGCAGGTAATGAAAAGTGTTAAAAACACTGAATTCACTTCCCTCAAAAAGGCCTCAGAGGGTTTTAAAGTCTTAAAAGTCATTTACAAAGGTCTTAAATAGTCTTTCTGCCTTAGTCAGGTTACTTAAAAAGTGTAAAGCTTGTCAGAAATTGTTTTTGGGTCTTTAGAAGTCTTTCATTTAACTCAGTGAGCTCTTTAAAGCTAAGTCATAATACAGACAGGCAGACATCACTAGCCCAACATCAATAAGGCCACAAAGAAGCCATAACACAACACTCAAGTCCTTCCAAAATAAATAACAAAATGCATTGTATCATCGTCACCTTCCAAAAAGACCAATACTAATATTTTCTGAGCTGACAGCCTATCAGTGGGACATCATGTGTCAGTGCCAGGGCTGGAATACTCACTAGGAGGCCCCTGGACAAAGGCTGTGGCCCGCACTGACCCCGTGTTTGTGTAAATTCAGTCAAAGACACATACATTTTGGATATGCACCGTGTACATTTTGACAGAGCAAGACAAGACATCCCACACCCAGTTGCAATTATTCAACTTTGCAGTTAATCAAATTAACACAGACCAACTGCCAGTGACTCCAGGGCAGTTGACTGCATTGCATAGTTAGTAATCCAGCCTCAGTCGTTGCCTTTGAAACCCATGACAGAAATTATTCATCTGCCCGTTTTCTGATCTCACACCACGGTGGTCAAGGTTTAGTTACGTCTTGGTAAAGCTTAGAGAAAAATCATTGGTGTGGGATGAAATAACTACGTGGTTAAGGTTAGGGAATGATGATTAACAGAATACATTAATGAATACAGAAATATCGAGTCCTCCACACTCTTTCATCTGTAACTCCCAGAGAGACTTATCATCTTGTATTCAGGCAAAATGGCAAAGTAAATTAACTCGGCTGAACTGTAAACCAGAGGACGATGGGCAATGTATGTAGGACGAATGTATGTAGGACGATGGAAACGACCAGTCTTGGTCCCGACTCAGACATTACTCACCCGTGGAAATTAGGTGGTCCTACAGCCCTCCATAAACTTAGCAATATTCTTTGTGTCTGTCAGGAAGATTTTCTTCACGCCCTCAGATCTGACACCTGCTGATGCAAGGACAGGTCAAGAAGCAGCAAGAAAAACTAATCTGACGCTCAAGTCATTTAATCACTCTCTTTAATGGATAAAATAGGAACTTAATCAAAAAATCAGGATGAAAAAAAAATCTAGTGACCCTTTCAAAGGATCGCGCAAGACTCAAGACATTTTATGAGCTTGGATACTGGAATAGGTCAGATGAGCTGAAGGCAGAGTAAAAGGCTGTGGTTGTGAGTGCATTTGTATGTATGTATGTTTTTTATTTAACAGAAAAAAAGTTGTGTGTGTGTGCATGTGTGTGTCCACAGCAAAGGAAATGCTGCTGACATGTGTAAGAAGCCTTTGTCTGGTGGACTGCAGTGAAAAGCCTTTGAAGAAGTGGCCCCGTGGCCTCGGTGGAGACCTCTCTCACCACACACACTGTCCACACTGAACATAGCTGGACGGATCGACAACTTCTGATACACTGGTCCCACAGGAGGCCAAAGCCAGGACTCCAGCACAACACAGACACTGTTTTCAATTGCACAACACAGAAACATATTATTTACACCAACATGGGAAGCCACCACTGTCTTTTAGTATTGTATTACTGCAACTCTAGTATTAAAAACAAAAGAAAAAAGAAAAACATTTTAGCTGCCAAAAAGCTTGAATTGCATGTTGGTCAGCTGATGAGCTCAGAAGAGATAGAATGTTTTTTTTTTATTTTTTTTTTATATTATTGATCACATTAATGACACCAAAGAAGCTGAACAAGGAGATCAGGAGAAATATATAAATACTCTTCTTGGAGTCTGAAATGAAGCCACTGCATCTACTGTATCGCTGTAATAAATGCCTAACTCATGTGCTAATGCTTTAAAAAAAATAAATAAATAAAAAATAAAAAATCACTGGAGAGTGCTCAGAAAGTTAATCTCCAAAACCCCAAACCCCCTAAACCCTCCAAGAAGGATGCACAATCCTCTCATATTGTTATTGTAGTTAAAGGGTTGTTTCAACCAAATTGCAGAAATACTTATATCATCCAACTTTTCCCACTGCTCATAGCGAGCCATGCAGATTTTATTTGTTCAGGTTTTGAAAAAATCTGTATCTGAATGTAACGTAGTTCCAGTGTAAACACAATGAGGTTTGTAGATCATCTAGAAAAAAGGGAACATTTCAACATTGACACGTTGCGCTTGATTTGTAATGCTGCATGTCTGACCAAACATTTTCCATTATGATCAGTTTCATTGGGATTTTATTGGAATATCAGTAATGTATGTGAGAAAATGTTTTTTTTTGTCATCTTGGCGAAGCCTCTTCAAGGAATGCTTAATGCTCACTCGTCACATTGGGATGCATGCAAGGAATTTATATCAAACGATTTTACAGTTGGATCTTACTGTAAAAGCTCTGCTCTTTGATGGAGCTGTCAAAGAATCAGAGCTGCAGTGAGGACTGTGATGGTGGAGGGAGCTGAGGCAGAAAATGGTGCTGACATGACAAGCAGAGTAAAGGCATTGGTCACACACACAGCATTTAAACCTGTGAAACTTCATCGTGAAATAAACTCATTTTCATGAAATCAGTGTATTATCGTGGGGGCCAAATAAAACCTGCACAGATCTTTTGCATCTTTATTGAACTGTGACACACAGATTTGTGTGTTGACCATCCAACACAGAGAAGGCTAAGGATTTTGCCTTGTTTGCATCAGTTGTCAGGCTGCAGATGTGCTTCTCCAGGCTGCACGTGGCTGAATGTGTGCCTGTTTCCATCTCCGTTTTCAACTTGCTGTGAACATTAGTTGAATTAACCAGTCAACTTGCTTGATGTGCAAGTTTGCAGTTGAGAATCGAGAGGTGTGTGCGTTGGATCGTGTGTGACCATCTATAACAGTCTTCTCTGTGTGAGTTCACAGGGACAGGGAGTTTAGCATTTAGCCTGTTAACACTGGCAAATGAATACCACCTTATGCCGAATGGTCAGTTCTGTTTGAAGTGGAGAGGAAATGCTACATCATTATCACCACGTTTTACCCGTAATGGCGAAAGCAGAATCAGATGAGGAGGTCAGCGGGGTCGCCGTGGAGCTGCCTGAGGTTCCCCTTTCACCTCTGACAGATGGACGGCCTTCAGGCAGAGCGTGTGAAGGGAACCCCAGTGCTGACAGTGCACACACTGCTTCCGTCCTCTGGCTGCTTCTCACTATGCCTGTCTCTGTGCACACACACACACACACACACACAGAAAGAGACACACAAGCACACACTTCTGAATCTCTTTTCCTCCCTTTTTTTCTGGCTGTCGACTGTGATTGACAGATCACATTCTACCAGGCACTGAATGCCAACCTGTCAAATATCTCAATGCTGCAGTTATGTCCAGTGGATTCCATTGTGTGTGTGTGTGTGTGTGTGTTGTGTGTGTGTGTAGTTGAGTTTGCTTTTTTTATTCATGTTTGTGAACAGATCCTATTCATTCAGTAGAAAGAGTACTTCTTTGGATTTGGATTTTATTTTATTCAGAAATTTGACATCTCTGTACTGCTGTGTATTCAATGTGTGTTTTACTTTAAAAAACAACAGACATTAGCACAAATTGCTGATGTCGAACAGCGATGCCAACCACAACACCGACCAATACTCCAAAATCATGCACAGAATGCAGCATCTTTGGAGACATAGCGGTCCCTATGTGGAGACTGAGAAAATTCAAGACCTTGACTTTGAGTTGTGTGATTGCTGTTTTGTGAGAGACTGTAAGAAAATCATTTTAGCAGTACTAGCTCCCTGAACATTTGCTGCTAACATGTAGCCAGGCTCGTTACATCTGGATGTATCCTCAACATAAAACAGGCTAATCTAATGAAAATGAATCTCTATGCATTTTCTGCACCTGCATCTCCTTCTCCTGGCCGTGGGTGGTTAGAGCCCAGTGTCTCAAGACTGCTAGTCAAACACTGGGAAACACACCAACACATTCACACCTACAGACAGGATAGTTTCCAATTCACCTGTGTTTGGTCTGTGGGAGGAAACCCACACAGGCACAGGGAGAACATGCAACTCCGCTCAGAAAGGCCCCAGCTGAACGTGATGGGTTCAGACCAGGAGCTAACCAGTAGGCTATTTTAGGCAGCCACACAAATGCAGCGTGTATGAATGTGTTGTGTGCTTCTACATTTCCTAAGGCCTGTGTAATGGGAGCCTGCTAATTTAAACTTTGCTCCATAGTGCCACAAGCAATCTTAAATGCCACAGGTCAACTTTCACTTTATTTTTTTTATTTTTTACATTGTTTCACATTGGTTTCAAATCAGCATAGCTAAAAAGTTAATTCCGGACGAGTTCTGAGAATCATATTAACAACAATAACAGGTTTTTCTTAATAATAAAATAAAGTCTCTTGTCATTTACCCACACTTGAAGCTGCATTTCTTCTGCACTTGACGTCAGGCAGAAAACATAACTCTATTAACACAATAAAAGCAACAGAGCATTTATGTAGAGTTATATAGCACTAGCTTGGTCTCCAGCCTCGTAATGGGGTCACAACGGGAGGCTCAAATCAAGTTTGATAAGAGCTGTGAGACTGAACCAAACAAGCAAACGTTCCATAAAACCAAAGCAATGAGCAGAGGGACTCTGAAACACTCAAGTGAGCTGCAGAGTTGAGACTGGTGCGGCTTTAAGTTTGAGAAGAATCATATGATGAATGCACTATCAGTGCAATTATTTATTAATTAATAATTAATAATTAACTAATTGTAAATTCACTATGACAATTACAGTTACCAACATGTTTTTGGACTTCTTCACACACACACACACACACACACACACACACACACACACACACACACACACACACACACACGCACGCACGCACACACACACACACACACCATGTTGTTATCTAACACCCATGTTGACATGAAGGTACTGCTGTAATTTTTTTTGGTGGGGGTTTAAATTAAGGGTGCAGGTGATTGGGATCAGGGGCTCCAAGCCAGTCCTGAACTACAGTTTCTTTCATTTCAGCTAAAATCTGCCACCTCGACATCCAGGGTGCTTAACTTCCTCCTCTCCCTGATCCTCTCACTGATCTTGCTGTTGCTCAGCCCGTTACCTGCCTCTCCTCTCTGTGCTGTTTGCATTAAGGCCGTCTTCCTAATTAAAGCTTTAGCTTTGTTGATGATGAAGCAGTTTCCAGGGGAAAAGGAATGTTTTCACTCAGCCTCACTTTGTACAGGCCTCTCACTCATTATGAGCTGTTAGGAAAGATGGTAACACTATGGGTTGTTGCACTGCTGCACCAATTTTAAATCTGTGGCAATTTGAGAAGCCACAATGAGTATGAAGGTAAATTGTTCACTCTAAACCTTGATTTGAGTCTATTTAAATCCACATCAGTGCAGCTGGACCCAAATATAGGACACAGACTCAAGTGAGATTAACCAGGGGCAGTTTATTGTAAGGACAGGTGAAGTCTCTGATGTTGGACCAGGCAGGCAGGTAATCCTGAACTGGGAGCAGCGAACACATCCAGGAGAACTTGGGTGAATGTCGAGGAACAGAGACCAGAGAGCAGGAGGAATGAAAATCCACTGTAGCAGGAGAAGACAGAACTGGCACTGAGGCAGAGCAGAACCACAATTAACTCTAGATAGAGTCGGGCTCATGTTAGCACAGGAGTGACCTGATGACCTGATGAAGACTGGAGTGAGAGGCTGGTGTTCATATACCTGATTGGTTGATCAAGAGAAGTGGCAGGAATCCAGGCGTAGGTCAGCCATGCCCAGGCCTAGACACACACAGAGAGGAAAACACACAGACAGGGGACAACATGCAGACAGACAACATGAGGAATGAGGGAGAGGCAGTTTGCTCCTAACAAAAGGCTGGGTTTAGAAATCAGTTTTTGCGACCCTTTCAACTGAAGTAACGTCCACTTGTCTCCAGAGTCTCTAAGCAGAAGAACTGAGGCAGTAAGCATCCTGTGCCTGTTCCGATGGCAGACTGAGGGGCTACGTATGACTTTCCAAAGCACACGACCTGACTGTAGCTATGGTTTCCATCCAAATGTAGCACAAACTTAATCAGCAACAGTAAATGAAAATTAATGTGCGTTTCTGTCTATTTCCATTTGTGTCATGTATTAATTTGGGGGAAGGTTAGAGTCTCCTCACACTCCACACACACATCTGATGTTTTCATTTGCCACTGAGCCACACGCTTCATGCACGTCATGTTTTATTCATTAATCTCTTTCAATTGCACTTTTGCTTTTATTAATACACCAACTTTTTCACCTCAGCCAATTGCAAAAACTTTTTTGCTTTTTGTAATCTTACAAGGTTGTTTCCACTTGCTCAGACTGGTAGAAACCAATCACATCTTCTGTATGCAGCAATTGGTCATCATCAATTTCTCGAGTTACCATTATTCCCTTTTGTATGATTCATTAGGGCAAGACTGCAAGATGCAGAGTTCTTGGACACATTGTGAATGCTGCCAGGAGGAGGCTATTCAGAGCAAGTATTAAAAACGTTTGCCTTCAGATGTGGTTGGACGTCTTGTCGTATGACAAAGTTCATATGTTTGAAGCACACTGAGGTGTTAAAGTCACAGCTGGGTAATGAAGGAAGACAGGAGGAGCCTGGTTAAAGTAGGAAGTGGGTGTGGCTGTCTTCATTCCAGTGGCTTTCCACAATGATTGAACACCGAATGCTGAACGCCGCCCTGCTGCTCCTTTATCTTCTCACACAGCAGAGCTCCTGCATTTTTATCGTAATCCCCACAAACAAAGAACATATATAAAGTTTGGACAATACAAACCAAAGAATCAAACAGCGGGTAGATTGGGGGGAAAAAAACTGTCAAAATGAATTTGTCCTGTGAAAGCTTCTAATACTATATAATTACAGAGGATAAGTAAAGGCTTAAGTGAGGTGTATAGAAAGAAGGAAGATGAAAAGGGGACATCAAACCATGTCAAGATGGTGCCTCAGTCCATCACAGGGGGCAAATCCATTTCTTTATAATGGCCTATTTATGAAAAAAAAACAAAACAAAACAAAACAAAATAAATGTGTGAAAAGTCAACTTAGCCACACAATTGCAGTTTAGTGGATTTTATGACAGGCAGATAATGATGATGCTTTATTCATCCCCAAGGGAAATTCACATAATAGAGCGACAAGTAAAGTTACAGATACATACACACAACTGTCATTTCTAACTCTTGCATAGATCTTTGTTGACATTCAGAAACTCATTAGATTTAAATTCAAAATGTGTACAATAAAAGCTGTCAGATAAATGCAAAAGAATGTTCCCCTAAAAATGTTCTGACATTTTAGTAAGAGCCTCAGCAGAATATAAAGGATGGTTCAAAGATATGACTAGCATAGAAGGAGTACCCTAATTAGTATTATGACAACTAAAAACCAGGTGAATACAAAAAGGAGGGAAAAGCAGGTGGAGTCTGGCGTGGAGGACAGTGAACAGCAGCTTTCATTGCAGATGCGAGTGCTGTCAAATCACCACACTGAGGTGTGATGGTGTCTGTGGTCGGCCTGCTGTCAGCTGACACATGCTGTTGCAGTGTTCTGAGTCAGACCCAGATATGACTGCTGGATTTTAGTGCTGTTCCAGTTTAAGGTGCACGCAGCCTTATCACAAATGAACCAAATGTTGTGACTGTTAGTCACGTGAACTGACAGAAAACCCATCCACTGGACACTTCAGGTGGCGTCAGAGCCACGTGGATCCACAGGGGGAAACAAAATCAGTTTGTGGTGGTGCAACTGTTCGACAGTGGAAATTAGCAGATCTTGGTTCATAATGCTGATCCATTTCATCATGAAAAAAAAAGTAGAAGGGGAAGGCTGTGACAAACGGAGGAAGGATGATGTGTTCTCCTGTGACATGATAAGAGAAAAGGCATGATCAGGTTAACTTGCATTGTTTAGCCTTTCCTGTCATTGTTTCACATCGCTCTGTGATAAACTAAGATTGGCTTCCACCACAGGCAAACCAAACCAGAGTTCAGGTGGGTTCACACTGTGATCCCACCTTTCAGACAGATGTGGTGTGGTTGTCTGGTCTGCATCAGTAGCTATCCAACCCTGATCAACAAACTGTACACGTGAGGCACAGTTTCCACATAAATAGAGGGCGACTGATGGCGTGTTGGTTCCAAACGTCAGCTCTTGAACTCTTGAATGGCTTCAAACATGCTGGATGTGGAAAGAAGAGGAGTGCATATGTCCACAAACAGCTGGATCTGCTGTTCAGAGGAGGAGACTGACAGACACACATCTGCTTACTTGCAAGTGAGATCATCAACTAAAGCTGACATCTGGGCAAACTTGTGAATCAGTGCTAACTGACTGAATTTTAATGCTGGATGCTTAGCAGGTCTTTATTGTGTCCTCTGGTCTTTGAGTTCTTTGCTCATTGTAGAGCTGTGTTTCAGCACAGATAGATCATGCATGCTTTCTTTCTCTTTCTCTTCAAACATGCCACACACATAGACACTTCAACACCAGGATCACAGTCTACGCAGTGAGTTAGTATAGAAAGATCTGTTTGAGGTTGGAAACTTAAGTTTCCCACCTCCCTCCCATAATCCTTTGACATGCTCGCTCTCCCATACACTCCCTCACTCCCCATCATGTGGGCACGTGTCTGCTGTCTCCCTCTCTCACACACACACTCACACAGTTATGTAGTCTAACCCATCTAGCAAGGATTTCACCATTTGTGCCCTGTGTTTTTTTTTTTTTTGCTTGAATAGTACGGCTGTATAGTTAATAATTCAGTGTGTAATAAACTGAAGGATTAGGGTTAGGGTTCTGCCGACAAAGCACTTCAATAACTTTCATTATGTTGCTGTTTGATTGTTAAGGATCTGCTTGCGATATAAGTATAACTAAAATTCAGACAATAAAAACTTTTACTCTTTTTTTCCAGTTATTTTTATCATTTGAATCATTAATGAATATTCCAAAATTTAAGGCTAATCATTTTCTACAAGACAAACTTTTATGAGACTGATTCAGCAACCCCAGTTGCACCTGCAGTATTGATCGTGTCTTGGTTAGCATTCAAGACAAGGTGTTAAAAGGAGAGAAGAGGGTGATGTCCTTAATGTGTCAACCACAAGTCAGCCCTGGTTCCTCATGGAAGAGTAGTTTTGTCACAGTCGAAGCAAAGGTTGAATATCGACCCTCCAGTAACCTCACAACGTCCTTGTTTGGTGTACAACAGCTACATGATGAAGTGACACATAGTTGGATCGCACTAGTTCACTTTAGGACACAAGAAGGTGACCGGCATCACTATGGTCAAAGGGACCGTCAAAGTGTCCCAACTCCTACTGATGATAATGGAAAGGAAAGGAGCCGCTGTAGTTAAAGGATATTCAGCTACAAAGTCCTGAGGCAGATATTTGACTCCTAATTGTTGACAATGTTCCTAATTTCACAAAGCATTTCAAGATGTTAAGTGTTAGATTAATAAACCCACAACACTCAAAAGACTTAAGTGCTAGTTGTTTTAATAGCAACTTACCCTGAGACAGTTCTGCTTTGTTAGAGTTGGTATAAACCACATAAAATCAAACTCAGCGCAGGATTTCTTCCAGTTGGTGGCTCAGCAGCAGTGTTCTCAGTGCTGCCGCTGGTGACCACAACCTTTATTACAACAATACTACTGAATTAAACAACAGTCTCCTTTATGTAGTTTCCACCACCAGTGGAAAATAATTCATGTTTTTTTGTGACTTTGTACCTACTCAGTGATGTTTCCCCTCCACCTTATAAATTGCTAATGAGGTTGCTTACCATGCAGTGAGAACATGCTTTCAACATACTTCACATTCGATTTTTATGAACCTGAGCAACTGAAATGTTCGACAGTGATCTGTGTGACTGCAACCATAGATCACAGCTACAGTGGATAATTTCTATCAATACACATTGGAATCATTCCAAAATCAGTTTCAACAGTTAAATATAATTGTAATTATATGTGTATTTTTAGCCAGTGGAGCAAAAATGATTGGTTGGAAACAGACTGTGGCCGCTGCTGTTGCTAGGTGACTATAAATTGATACTTGCTCAAAGCTATATTATTCTCACCCTCTCAGTTTCTTAATTCCTCACTTGTTCTAAGGTATAAATGTGTTTTTAGAAACGCCGTCAGCTCTTTGCTGTGTCAGGAAGCTGTAAACCGAGACCACACAAATCAATCAGTGATTTACGTGCTTTCAGATAAGGCTCAGTGCAGATGGCTGAGTGCTCATAACAGAAATTTAAAGCTGTGTTACAGCTTTGACAGAAGTTGGATGCAGTTCATTGCAGGCAGTAATTTGTTTGGGAAAGTTTTGTTGCAGTGAAAAAGTGTGCTTTTCAGCAACTGGACAAGGTGCCTGATTGTAAGTCTGCTACTATTTAATCGCGTTTCTCTTTTTTTTTTTTTTTTACTTGAATTGATTCTAATTGTTAGTTATTATGTATACTGCAGCTGACAGATGTTTTTTTCTTCAGTTAATTTTGTAATGTGTGTGTATAGTTGGAATGGTAGTACATTACTGCTGTGCTGGTAGTGGTACACTTAGCACTCCTGATTTTACACCCATTTTGTTTTTATAAGAGTCAGAGGATGTCTCTGACAAACATGGCTCAACTGGAGAAGGACTGTAGTGATGCTGCTCTATGGGCCCCAGAATACAGAGGCATGCAGAAGGCTGAGAAACTTTTTTGGCCTCTGCATCCAGAAAGCAAACCTCATAGGAATTAAAAGGGTAACATCTTAGAACATGATATCCATATTTTTTCAACATTCATGGTCTGGAGGTTCTCTATCTCCCTGAGTTTGTTAAATGACAATATGACATATACATCAGTAACATTAAATGAAGGGAAAGGCGTTTGTGTGTGATGCAAAGCTTATTTTTTGGCTCATCAGACTTGGCTGGTCCAACCTGCAGAATGAAGAATAAATTCAGACCAGTACTCCACCAGCCCCTATCATGCTCAGCAGTTCTCTGGTACAGAGTGTTTCCTTTTGGACTGATTAGCTAAACTACCTTATAAAGCCAAAACACAGCCACTTTAAATATTTGGTCAAAACTGAGTTAAAACCAAGTTAGCAGAAATATGTTGTTTTTGAGAAAACAACCCAATTTACCCCCCAGATTCAGAGACGCACATGCCAAGGCAACAACACAATGGCAGAATCCAGAGCAGCTGATACAGCTGGAGTAGATACTCATTATAATATAAAACATCATCAAACAAATGACACGCACACAACCACAGCATCCAAAACACAAGTGAGTAAAAACTAGCATGAGCATGAGTCATTTAGATTGTTTTTACAAAACCACAATGACAGAAGAGGTAACAAGGATGGTAATATTACCTGGCACACTATTTTGAATTATGCATCCAACAAAATAAATGCACTGTGCTAGTAAACTTGTGTTTTTAGGTCTTCATGCCTATAAAACCCTTTGCACATTGTATGGACAAATACCTTGATATACAACAAATGAGACAGCAAACTGCGGATTCAGCTGCTGCTGCAAAGCTAATGTACAGAGAGGACGAGATCAAAACATGCACAACGGTTTTTTACCAGCCCCAACATTTCGGGTGCAGGCTGGTTCCAGCGGAGAGGTGCAGGGCTGAATTTCGTTCCCAGTCCAACAGAACTGTACAAGAAGTACAGATCGTCTATCCATCCTCCACCAATTCACCTCTGGAAAGGCAGAGATGAAAGGGTCGACTTCTCCTTCTTCTGGTAATTCTTAAATTGGCGCTATGCATTAGAATGTGCTAAATTAACCATCTGCCCCCTTTACCCCATCTCCCCACTTCTTTCCCAATCAGCAAAAATGAAAACAGTATTGATGCTACATACTTCCCAAGACTGGAAGCATAAATGAGCTATGTCAGTCATGGCAGGTCAGATCAACACCCAGATCCCTTAGATCTGCAGCCCCTCATTGACAGTTTCTCCTAATGCTCCCTGTCATGGTAGTTTAGGCATTACTCAGCCACTGCTCGGAGGAGGCCAGTAACAGCTGGAAGTCAAACCAAAGCAACAGCGATGCCTTCCTCATCATGTCCAGAGAGCAGCGAGGGACAGTCAGTCACATCAGTAACATATCTGCTTACTCTTTTCATTCCTCTGATTTACAGACTGTCAGGCACCAGACCAGCTGGCATGCCGTGACCACTGGCCTCAGGAGAGGTGCCGTGTAATGTGCTGGCACTGCAAAGTCAATATACTGTATAATCCCTTAGACAACAAGTATCAAGAATCAAGAAGAATCAAGAATCTTTATTGTCATTATGCAAGGCACAATGAAATTTTGTACAGCAGCTCTTTGGCACAAATAGTAACATAAAAAGGCTTATTTAAAATCTATCTAAATAAGTATAAAATAGAATAAAATATAAAATAAAATAGGGATAAAGAATATGATGAACAGTGCAACAACATATAAAGTGACTGGTATGAATATGGGTATATGGGTCAGAGTACAGCTTATTTCTGACTAAAGTGCAGTGAAGCATGAGTGTCTTTTGCAGGCGTCTAGTGATCAGCCATTGGGTTGGTGGAGGGTGGATGTGTGAGGAGATGGGGTGATGGATTTCACAGCTCTGGGGAAAAAGCTGTGTCTTAGCCTGTTGGTGTGAGTTCTGATGTTCCTGTACCTCTTGCC
The DNA here is from genome assembly GCF_017976425.1 of Toxotes jaculatrix. Taxonomy (NCBI): domain Eukaryota; kingdom Metazoa; phylum Chordata; class Actinopteri; family Toxotidae; genus Toxotes; species Toxotes jaculatrix. Next base: position 2,870,889 of record NC_054407.1, read on the forward strand.
AGAGGGGAGAGGTACAAACAGTTTGTGACCTGGGTGGGTGGGGTCTGCAGCTATACGACTGGCCCTCCTTTGAACCCGGCCGTCATATATAGAGTCCAGTTGTGGGAGACGACTCCCCACGATCCCCTGTGCTGTTTTCACCACCCGGGCCAAGTCCTTCCTGTCTTGTGCAGTGCAGCTCCCGTACCACACTGTTGCACTCAAACAGAGGATGCTCTCTATTGTGGCTCTGTAAAAGTTTGTCAGGAGCTGAGGGGAGAGTCCAGACCTTTTGAGCTTCCTGAGGAAGAAGAGCCTTTGTTGAGCCTTCTTCACCAGGTGGGAGGTGTGCATGGACCAAGTGAGGTCAGATGTGATGTGGATGCCCAGGAACTTGATGTTGTCCACCCGCTCCACCTCCTCCCCATGAATGAGGAGAGGGGTGTGTTCCATCCTCCTGGATCTCCTAAAGTCCACAATGACCTCCTTGGTCTTGCTGGTGTTCAGGACAAGGTTGTTGTCTGCACACCATCCAGTCAGGTGCTGGATCTCCTCTCTGTAGTGATTCTCATCATTGTCCGATATGAGACCCACTACGGTGGTGTCGTCTGCAAACTTTACGACTATGTTGGTGGAATGAATGGCAGTACAGTCGTGTGTGAACAGGGTGAAAAGGGCTGGGCTGAGCACACACCCCTGCGGTGTGCCTGTGCTCAGGATCAGTGTGGATGATGTGGTGTTGCCAATTCTCACCACTTGAGGCCTGTTGGTGAGAAAGTCCCTGATCCAGTAGCACAAGAGGCCAGGCAGTCCCAGGTTGTGAAGTTTCAGAGTCAGCTTGTCCGGGATCACAGTGTTGAAAGCTGAACTGAAATCCACGAACAACATCCTGACGTAGGTGTTGGGGTGCTCCAGGTGAGTGAGGGCTGTGTGCAGTGCTAGAGAGACCGCATCCTCTGTTGATCGGTTCTCTCTGTAGGCGAACTGATGTCTGTCCAGAGTAGCAGGGATGGTGTCTTTGATGTGACTTAAGACGATCCTCTCAAAGCACTTCATGATTACCGGTGTCAGAGCGACTGGGCGGTAGTCGTTGAGGCTGGTGATGGCAGATTTTTTCGGCACAGGCACAATGATGGAGGACTTAAGGCATGCGGGAACTGAAGCTAACTGCAGGGACAAGTTGAAAATGTCCAGAAAAACACCAGCTAGCTGATGTGCACACAGCTTCAGGACCCGACCTGACACCTTATCTGGTCCTGCAGCTTTGTTGGTGTTAATCCTCTTCAGGGTGGAGCTCACCTGGTGATACTGCAGGACGAGAGGCTGGGACTGCTCCTCTACCTGTGGGAGATGAACAGTCTCTCTGCTGCCAGGAGTGTCAAAGCGTGCAAAGAACGTATTTAAGGTGTCAGGCAGAGCGGGATCGTGGCTGATCTGCTGGTTGCTGTTCTTGTAGTCTGTTATGGTCCTGATGCCTCTCCACATTTCCCGTGGGTTGTTGTTGGAGAAGTGCTCCTCAATGCGTTGTCTGTACCTGTGTTTGGCCTGCTGGATGCCCTTCCTCAGTTCTGTCCGGGCCCTTCTGTAGGCCAGCCTGTCACCTGACCTGTAGGCTACATCCCTAGCTTTGAGCAGAGACCTCACTGTGCTGTCCCACCAAGGTTTCTCAGTACTCAAGTACAGATCGTATATCCATCCTCCACCAATTTTACACATCAAGGTCAGTGTTTTTGTCATAGGGAGCTGTGTGAAATCTGAGAAAATAACCCTGATGATTGATCAGAATTAACTCTGCTTTGGTAGTAGACTGCTAATTTATAACAGGAGGTCTGCATTACATTGGCCATTTATGAGAGGGAGGGTCCAGCAAAGACCCTTTGCATAGACCCATTGCTATAGAGATGCATGATGGAAATTGTAGGACTGAATGAATGGATTTTTAAACGTGACCCACATGAGGCACTTACAGTCCTGATATCTCTGCAGCAGAACATTCCACCATTTCATCTCGTCTCTTTAAAATAACTTTTGAGTCCACAGACATTAGTTCTAGTTCTAGTTCTATACTTATATGGTCAAGTTTGTGAAATGGTCACTGTCTGGTTAGGTTTATGCACAAAACCTCTTAGTTACAAGTTTGGGTAAAGATCATAGTCAGGATTAAAATAAATATTTCCTCAAGGATGGAGACCTTCATCATCATGGTTACAGTGATAAAGAAGCGGTTGAGGTTGTGGAATGGTCATGGATCAAAGGAACAAGGTTGACTATTTGTCCTGTGTTTTGTCAACCCACCCATTCACCCTGAACTCCTCCTACTATAGACTCTCTCACTCTTTATACCATGTCACCTGACTTCCAAATACTAGAGGTCGCCTAACAATAAAATGTGACTATGGGTGGGAATAAGCTGCCTGCACAGATGAGCTACAGGGTCTGCTGAAAACAGCTGTTTGCTGCTGTTGGAATCGAGGTCCATGGTCAACTCTGCACAAGATTTTTGTGAATCAGTGAAGCAATTGTTATGGACAAATTTTACATAATCACACCCACCTGAAACACTTTGGATCAACTCTACCAGCTTGTGTAGTATAAAAACAATATTCTGTCTTTCACTTGTATGTTTAGTCATTGTCAAGGTTTCCCAAGGTTTTGTTATGAAAGTATGCAAATCATTTAGACTTTGTTTAATAGAGTGAAAATATTAGTTTACCAGTATCTCTTTTTCTTTCTTTCTTTTTTTTTTGATAAAGTTCAGAAAAATCCCTCCTCGTCCAGGTGGCGATGAAACTTCAGAATTTATCTTTAATGATATTCATCAAATACCATGCTGTTGGTGTCACTTGGACACATGGTGTGGGAGGAATTTAAGATTCTACTTTAGTGAATATAGAAAGTGAGTATCAGTTTAATAATTTCAAACAAGTTATCAGAGCACATGGTGTTCTTCCCACCTAAGCCTACGTGGAACACTATGGTAATGGAAAGATTCTTTTTTTTTCCCCACACAAAAGAAAGCAATGATAAAATACATTCATACATACAGTAGGTTTAGCTTGATCAACACTTACCTTATGAATGACATCAGATGATATTAAACCTATTAAGCACTGCAGATTTCTCTCCTCTTTTAGAACAGTTTAGTAAAATTAGTAAAAAACCTGGAGATAACTTCAAACGTCATCTGGGTTCAGGTTGACACTGAAGGAGCAGAGACCAACCAGTGGGTGGGAGACAAAGGGAAAAGTAAAGACAGGCGTAGTGTAAAACAATAACTGAAGTTATCTCCAGCTAAAATCAAACCAGTTGCACTAACCAATATTTTACATGAACAGTGTGTGATTGAGTGTAATAAGTGTTAAAGGTGTTGTTCGCAGTGATGAAGAGAATTACCACTAACTCTGCAGTTCCCCGCTCCACAGACCATTTTAACCACCTTCAGCTTATTGGGCCTCAGGCAAGAACCACATTTTGAACAGATTTGTTCTTAAGCGGCAAATAACAAGTGATTTAAAAGAATCTGTAGCAATTTTCTTTTTTTCTCTCTTACCTACAGGAGTGGTCCTGGTGTGGTCTACAGGCCATGTATGCTTCAAATATTCTGCCTTTCTCCACATTTTGACTAGAATTATGATTCTGTATTCTGAATAAATTTGGACATGAAATATAAGACCAAAGTCACATGTAGTAGGATTACCAAAATTATTTCTATTTGCTAAATGCCAGAATAATGAGGGAGAGGTTTACATACACTAAGATTACTATGCCTTTAAACAATTTGGGAAAGCCCTGATGATGTCATGGCATCGGAAGCTTCTTATAGGTTAATTGACATTTGAGTTAATTGGAGGCACGCCTGTGGATGTATTTTAAGGCACACCTCAAACACACTGCTTCCTTGTGTGACATCATGGGAAAATCAAAAGAAATCAGCCAAGATATGAGGAAGAGAATTGTGGCCCTCCACAAGTCTGGTTCGTCCTTCGGTACAATTTCCAGATGCCTGAAGGTGCTGCGTTCATCTGTACAAACAATTATACACAAGTATAAACAACATGGGAATGTCCAGCCATCATACCACTTAGGAAGGAGACAGGTTCTGTGTCCCAGAGGTGAACGTGCTTCGGTGCTAAATGTTAGTATCAACAGAACAAAAGCAAAAGACCATGTGAAGATGCTGGCTGAAGCTGGTACGAGAGTGTTATTATCCACAGTGAAACGAGTCCTGTACTGACATGGGCTGAAAGGCCACTCAGTGAGGAAGAAGCCATTACTCCAAAAGCAACATAAAAAAGCCAGATTACAGTTTGAAATGCACACAGGGACAAAGAGCTTAATTTTTGGAGACTTGTCCTGTGGTGTGATGAAACTAAAACTGAACTGTTTGGCCATAATGACCATTGTTACATTTGGAGGAAAAAGGGGGAAGCTTGCAAGCCTGAGAACAACATCCCAACTGTGATGTACGGGGATGGCAGCATTGTGTTGTGGCGGTGTTTTGCTGCAGGAGGGACCGGTGCACTTCACAAAACTCCATGTGACACTGGTAAATTTATGTTTTGTCTGTTGACTTTCAGCAGCAGGAAGACTGATGTGTTAAATTCTTTAGCAGTTTTAGAAACACGTTTTGTTTTTTTTGTTTGTTTTTTTTTCTCCAGAGTGGAATCGTGCACGGGTCCAATTTTCAAACCTTTCCCTGCCTCAGACAGCTCAACATGAGCTGATCTGTTACCTGAAATGATCTCTAAACCACTTTTGGACCGACTCGACATAAAAGACGTGACCTGACCCAATTTTAAATATAGGTTCAGAGCTACTTCTGGAGAGTGAAGGCAAAATCTCAGGGGCACAGGATACTGTCAGGGCTTTTTCTAAATACTAACCAGCAAATTTCCAAACCCTATTTTGTATGTATTTGTTCAAAGATGTGAAAGCCATTTAATTTTTTTTCTGTTGGATAAATAAGCAGTGATATTTTGGGAATACAGCTGCATATGTTTATTGTCCTTTAAAGACATAAATGAGGATTTTCAATCATGCGGAGGAGATGAATTGCGTTCAAAGTTTAAATTAATTTACATCTCACCTAATTGTTTGCACAGCTACAATGAAACCATTGACATTGGTGATTACACTGTTTATAAATGTTAAAATTACTAATGGAAACTAAACCATTAATATAAAAGCCAGATCTTAATAAACCAAAATTATGTTGTGACAGTTATTTTTGGCTGAGCGTGATTTATCTGTACAGCTGATTAAAAGCAGTAAAGCATACAGCAAATTTGTACTTGTATTGGAGAAGGCAGTGAGACAGTGAGGAACCAAATGAAGCTTTCTAGAGAGCCTTCTTGTGTCCGCTCTCATCATTATTACATGACACACACGTACAGAGACTACTAGACGCACACACACACACGCACGTGCATAGACACAAGACAGAAAAGCCTGCGTCCTTCTTTTATATTCCTATTACTTAAACTCCAGAACATTTAGATGTAAAAGTTTTGGTCAGTCATGTCCTTGAAGAAAATGAAATATAATACAAAAAAAATTGCACTGCCTGACATAGCTGTTGTTTTCCCTTTGTCATTCTGAATCCATTTCAACAAGACATTTTTAGCACAGTTTTCCTTTTTTACTCAGACTTGTGTTAGTTGGCTTCACCATGGGAGGTGATGAGAAGATATGTAATGTTGCAGGCTCACATGTGCGGAAGAATCTGAATTCACTGATCTAATTTGAGCACTGCTTTAGCCCAACAATATGAATGAAGACGATTATGCACGTGGTTGTTGTAAAATAGTATCCCAGTGTTTTAAGAGAGATTTGTTGGAGACGGGAGGTCACGAGTGAGTTCAAAGATTCAGAGGAGAGAGAGGTATTGTAAGACATTTCTGAGCAGGACACCAGACTCAGACATTCCTGAGGTGTGAATCACTCGTGCGAAATCCTTCCCTCCCTACAGCTGTGAATTAGCTGATCGCACCAGGTACAAAACAACGACTGGTGTTTATGTAAAAGCCCTCTTGGAATAGTGACTGCTAATGGAGATTGCATATTGGAGATTACACAGACTCCCCCTAGCAGCAGGGGGGCTGATCCCTGCTGTGACCATTATTTAACCTCTAGAACTTTATTTTAACATATATGGAACTACATACAGAAGAAAATCAAGATGGGATTAAAAGGAAATAAACCCAACATCACTGTTAGACTGACAGAACCAAGAAGAGAACTGTCATAAGACAATGTGTGCCCGAACACACAGCCACCAACTCTAGTGTTCTACCTTGGACTCTACCCCACTCTACTCTGTGCTGGACAGAAAAAAAGTTCCCTGCTCCGGTTTCTTGTTCTACATCAGTTCAAATCAAGTCTTTCGCAAAGCTAATTTTTGTGTTATTTGGCTCTTGATGAAACGGTTTATCAGTTTTATCATACTAACGCTGGGACTGTTTCACTGGATGAATAATTTAATGTGGTTCAAAAGAAGATGATAATTCTGTCTTATATTTATAGGACTACAGAATAACATAAGATCCAGTATTCTTTTTGATGGACAGTACAGCTGTAAAGTCGACTCCTACAAGGAGTGTTGTACTCTGGGTTGTTTGTAACCTTAATGTTGTAATCCTAGCAAGTGTCTTAAAGTCTGTTTATTGTGTGAATGTTGAAGTGGAATTATAATTCTTTTAGGTAAGTGTATATGGGAGTCAGATACATTCCCTTGTGTTTTATTTTATACTCAAATATAGTATGTACAACAGGAGTTGAATCAAACAATCAACTTACTTGACATACAAGTCCACACCTCTGCACCCTTTGGTTACCCATGACACCCTACCCTACGGTGGTTTGATAGAGACATTTACGTGTATCTGTAATTTCAGCTTTAGTCAGCACTAAGTGTTTCATTGGCTACCATGGTAGAGTGAGTGAAAAAAAAAAAGTGTCTCCCATTATCTATACTGCAGACCAAATCACCTGTAAAGTAGCCAACTACTATATCTGTCACAGATGATGAGAAGGTCAAAAAGAAAAATGTTATCTGTCAGAGAAAATAATTTTGACTGCTTCCAAGAGCCTGAGAGAGTGGAGACAGAGACGGGAGTGTGACCGATAGATAAGCTACACAAATGTGGAATTTATATTCTATGTTAATTTCAAGGATGAGGACTCTCTTCTCCTTGGATTAGTAGCATCTTAGGGAAACTTCCCCAGCAGGACTACTGTGAAAATCTGTCGTTTCTTCATAAAGTCTATTTCCAAAAAAAAAAAAAAAAACATGAACTGGAAAAGGGTGGCTGTCTTATATTCAGGCCAATGTGGTATTTATGCTTTGCATGTCTACATCTTTACCTTTTGGTTGAAGAATGTTTAATCAAGTGAGGCAACAGGCAACACACATAAAAAGGAGTTTGTGTGATTTTGGGCAGGTCTTACACAAGTTGGCTTTACACTAAATGCTTTTGACCCGATTCAGGACATCCACTAATGCTGCTTCTCCTCCCACGACAGCAAATACTGAATCACCCGAACACCAAATGGACTCAGGCATGACAAAAAGCTGACTGCTTCTCAGGAAAAGGCCTCTTTGTTGATGTGGTCTGTGCAATATGACCCTGTCTTTTTCAGCAGTACAACACACAAAATCGCCATAGTAGGCCTGTGGGATTGATTGATTGAGTTTGCCAATTAATAGAGATGTCTCAGCTGACAGGTTGTGATGTTTCTAGTACATGAAACTTTTCAGACTTTCATTGAATCACTCAGAGTCTACGTGAGGGGCCAAGAAAACTCTGACACTTTTACATGAGAGACCACAGTTTGCTTCCTGTTTCCTAAAGAACATCAATTTTTTTTTTAAATTCTGTTTGATGGCCATGTCTGGTCCGTGTATTTGAAACACGAGAATATTACCCAAACCTGTCACAGTTCATCCATGTATTCAATCATTAGCTTTCTGTCTTTGCCATTATCACTAACTTTCAGCCATTCACTCCTTCCCTGCAGTAGCCCCTGCCCCTTTAGCCTAACCTAACCCCTCAGCCCACCTACTCACCTGTTCCTTATTTCCAAGTTACTTCCTGGTGTGTGTGTGTGTCTGCGTGTGAGTGTGTGTGTGTGTGTGTAACTCTCTGTCATAATGTTTTGTCCTGCCTTGAAATGAGGGGCTCTTCATTACCAGAGGTGTGGACTCGAGTCACATGACTTGGACTCGAGTCAGACTCGAGTCATTAATTTGATGACTTTAGACTCGACTTGACAAAATGTAAAGAGACTTGCAACTCGACTTGGACTTTAACATCAATGACTTGTGACTTCACTTGGACTTGAGCCTTTTGACTCGACAAGACTTGCTACTTTCCTCAAAAACCCAAAGATTAAAAAGGATGTTATTAAGGAACGCTCTGTATCTTTCTTTGTATGTGTGCGTCTGTGTGTGTATGTGCTGTTGGCACAACATCCAATCAAATTAGATCAACGTTGTTTTGATCCGACAGCATCCATCCAATCAAATTGCAGGACAACCAATGAAGACGGACTGTCAAACAGCGCGCTAGCTGGAAAAATGATACCAAAGATAGTTTCGTTCGGGTATAAAAACTACGAGGTGGTCAATAAAAAACGAATTGCAGTATGCAAAACATGTGGCTCGAAGATTACAGATGGAGACGCAACAACTTCGAACTTCGTTCGACATCTGAAGTTGCACAAAGAAAGGTAAGTTCTGAATGAAAGCTTACATTTATTGGCTAAGTAGCTAATTTTTCTTTGCTGTGTAGCTAAATCATTGCAAACACGGTAATTTGTTGCGTCTACTGCGAGTTCACTCCCTTATTCATACCTTTGTTAAGTATTTTTTTAACAGGGCTATGGTTGAGGTACTTATACATAACATTAGTCAAGGTATCACACAGTAGACGGCGGTTAGCAGCAACGCATATTTTAGCCACCTACAAAGAGGCAAACCTAATAAAATCAAGGTCACTTTAAATGTGCGCTATATTAAGAATATGTGTACCGTTTTAGCTTGCTGTCAGACGGATTTTTCCGACAGGAAAACAAAGTTATACTGCTCGTTGCTCTTACTCTCTAGCAGTCCATTGACGAAAAAACAAGTTAGCTTGCACACGTGAGTTGCTGGTCTACGTGCTGCAACGTAACACACTAAAATACAAAATATATTATCACACAATGTTAAGATTGATATTAATAATATGAGTAATTAAGAGTAGTTTCAATACAGTTCATGTGTTGCTATAAGGGATGTTCTGACATCTGTTTAATATGCTTACCTCTTACATAATATATTATTGCTGTGTGGTTAAAAGGACTCGAAAGGACTTGAAACTCAAAGTGTAGGACTTTGGACTTGACTTGAGACTTGTCAATCTTGACTTTGGACTTGACTCGGGACTTGCCTGTCTTGACTTGGGACTTGACTCGGGACTTGAGGGCCAAGACTTGAGACTTACTTGGGACTTGCAAAACAATGACTTGGTCCCACCTCTGTTCATTACTAATGACTGATGGGTTTGGCTTGTAAATATTGCACAACAGGGGTTTGGCATTAATTGTATTTTTTACAAATAACTATGTATGTTATTAATGGCACTATATTAGCATAACACTTTGCACACTTCAGATTTTCACACTTTGTCATGTGCAGCTCCTGACCCAGGTCTTGTTTTTTCTGTTTCCTCTTATGTCATTTTATATTCATGTTCCTGTTCTATTTTGAAATCACCAATCTTCTGTTTCGTTTCATATCCACTTCCTGCCTTCCTGTGTTTCCCACCTGTCTAATTACCTGCCCTGCTCTAATGTGTTGCACCTGTGTCCAATTCTCTTCCCACTCCTCAGGGTATTTAAGCTGTGTCTTCCCCTTTGTCTGTGCCAGATTGTCTTTGTCCTTAGTGTTTGTCCAAGCGTTCCAGCCTTTGTTCCTCGTGTAGCTCCTTGTGTGCTCTGACCCTATTTTTCCTCCATGTGGTAGTTGCTGATTTTGCCTCACGTTTTGGATACCTCTGCCAGATTGTGGGCTGCCTTTTTGTGTACCAAAATTTGTTAATATAAAAGACCAGTCTTTGCCTCCTAATCCCTGTGTTGATGAGTCATGCATTTAAGTGCTTTGCCGATGCCAAGCTTAACAATTCTCATGGTAATCTATCTAAGAGTTGTTGAGATATTCCAGGTCAAAACCAAAGTCAGAGATTACCAAAGTCAGTCGGACTCATCCTTTGTGGACCATGAATATTTGCACAAAATGCCATGGAAACTTAATGAGATATCCTGGTCTGGACCAAAGTGGTGGACTGATGGATAGTCCATGATGGACTGTGGTTTGTCCATGTCCTTTTCCTGTTTCATTCACCTGGTTCCTGTTTCATCTGATTACCCACCTGACTATCCACTCATAGACTCTTACTCTAATCTGTTCATAAAACACTTCCATTGCAAGCCTCAGTCTCTGAACCACTCCACGGGGCTACAGTCTTCACTAAGCTACGTCATTTCAAAGTCCATAGTACTATGTTTTAGGTTTTATTTTTACAATTTGGAACATGACTGCAGCATGGAATTATCTTCTCATAGCCTTCTCATAACCTCAGCAGTAACAATGATAATGACAGTTTAAAGCATTAGCAGATATTTAATAACCTATGCAAAGTCCCCTCTCCCAAGAATTCCCATCCTAGAATTAACAGGACTTTCCTAAGAACATGAACTGCGATTTATGACCTTAGAGTTACAGTCACAGCTGAGGCTGAGATACAGGGAGAAGATATGAAAAATGTACAACAAGCTGCAACCACAAATTACATTAACACACTGCATGACACACAAAGTGGCTAAATCCAATGGGAGATGAGGCTTTTCCAAGTCTCTTCCATTATGGCTGTGTCACTATTTAGAGCACTCTAAGGTTACACATGCACAGTTACAAGGGCTACAAGCTCCTCACCAGACAGCCACAATATGATGCATCGCTACAATTTAAACTCAGCCATATAATGCAGTAGGCATAACCAGCACCACCTGGACCATTTACAGCACAGAAAACACTGCTTCCACACCTCTTAAAGACATTAGACTATACTTGAACTTCTAGTACATAGTACATAGCACATTAAATAATTTATGAGTGCTTCTGCTAGATTAATGAGTAATAAGTACTCAGAACGGTTTTACTGCAATGCTGCACATGGACAAGAACCCCTGATACTTGTTGTATAAACACACACACACACACACACACACATTTATATTTCTGTCTTTCTGAAAACACTCGTAATAATGCATTCCCTTGCCCTTTAGCCTAACCTTGACTGTCACAACTAAATGCCTAACCCTAACCTAAACCTGATTCTAACCTGAACCCTAAAACCAAGTCTAAACCCTTGGTTTTAGGGTTTAGACCCTAAAACCAGTCCATCACTGTGGACTCAAACTGGTCCACAGTGATGAGTGGTTTTACTTGTGTACCCTGTGTGACTTCATCTTAACTCTGCTATTTTATTGCAGGAGGTGGTCAACGAACACTGGCTGCACAGCATCCGTGTTTAATGTGACAACTACTGTCAGGGTACATCAGAAGCAAGCCCACACACACACACACACGTATGCAGACATATGCATGTACACCGCACACACACATCGACAAAGTGCATTCACACAGAGATACACTTGCAGATGAATGCCGACATGTATGCACACCCCTAAAAACACACATACAATCCCACACACAGAATACACTTTAACTCCCACTGTGTTCTGTTCCATGCTCACATAGATCATAACGTTTACCATATGGCCAATTACCATACATTACTGCTTATGTTTTCACTCTATTCTAACTGGAGGATTGAATTTCTTTTCTTTTTCTTTGTTTCTTTGCCATGCACAATGGGCATGGAACTCAGGCAGAAGTTGAAGGATAGGTTCACAATTTCTGATGGCGCACCTCAGGACCGTGGAATTTGTTAATATATGAGGAAGGAATCTTTTAATGGCTAGTGTCAACAGGAGGAATAACTGAAGCCAACAAAACCTGTTTCAGTGTTCATTTATACAACTGATGATTGTTTTAAGACAAACTTGAAAAATGATGAACCTACCCTTTAACCAGTGTGCTCCCATTAAGAATAAGCATCATGCATTCAGTAAGGTTTTGTTTCTCACAGTAATGTTACGGAAACAGATTTATGGACTACGTTTATCTACAATTTACTGAGGATTAATCCTTGACAAGAAACAGTAAAAGCAGCTGGGACAATCCATAAAAATCTGCAGGCATCATGTCGACATTTATTAAACACTAAGCCAGTGTAATAAAAAATCAGGTGCTTTGGATGTAAAGTTAATGTTACTTTCAGTTGGTCATCTTTCGTGTTGCTATCAAGAGGAACAAGGACGTTCTGGGATTATTGATGGAAGTCAATCGTCTAAATCTCACTGTAGTTCACAACAGTTATCCAAGGTTTTAGCTGCTGGTTTGCTGCTCTGCAGCAGACAACACCATCAGCTGACAGAGAACGGTTCTGTTCAAACAACCAGAGTTTGGAAATGCAAACTGGTTTTACTGAGGAGTCAGTAGTCAGTGTTGTGTTACTGCAGAGCTGGGTCACATGGACACTGCGTGTGAACGAATAAACAGTGGCTTTTCCACTAACCTCACCACAGACAAGAACAACACCCTGTGACCATGGTTAACTATACAGAACAAAGATGGCAACAGTTGTCCAAAATGTTAAGACATAAAATTTAAAAATTGAAAATGATAAGTGTGTCACATTTGAGTTGGCTTGGCTTTGGTAGGACAGGTAGCCTCATACATTAGCTGTCGTACTGTCCAGCAGTAAAAATATTTCTGACTGAGGTAAGAAGATTTTTAAATAACATGCTTTGCATAAATATCCCATTGTGCTCCACTGCATGTCCTTTGGTTAGTGAGGTAAATGGAGTAACATCTGTCTCTCTCTCATATGTAAAATTTACCAGATTTAATAAGTTATTAACTAAGAAAACCAAACTGTTTTAATCTGGAGAACTGGCTTAAAGACTGTTAGGATTTGAGCCCCATGGCACAAGTTTGGACCTCACCCTGTTACTGCAGGAAATGACTATGTAGAGTCTGTTTTTTTTATCTTCCTTTCAAATAACAAAGAATCAGTCGGTGGGCTGAGATAATTTCCTTTGTTTCAGTGCAAGTCCTATCAAATAACAAGTAAAGCTTTTATTTATTAGAAAACAGAAACTACTCATGCAGAACCTGTAAAATTCACTAAGACTTTGTTGACTGGTTTCTACCATTGGTCAACCTTCAGTTTCTTAATACATAACAAATAGTGACGTTGCTACCCATTTTGGAAAGAGGTTTTTATTTATTTTGCCATTTCCTGGCAAGTTCTTTAAACTCACTGGTGCCTCACAGTACCAGACCACATGTCACCAGCTCAGGTTTCACTATAAGCTCCGAGTCTGGAAAATATCCTGATAACCGATTTACTCAGCAGATATGTGTGGCACCAATCAGAGAACTATGGGGAATGTTTGGATGACATGACTCACCACCTCTCCAAAGCCCTGAACCCACTCTACAACTGCATGGTCAGCTAATTTATTGAGAAAATGACTTTGGTGGAGAGTTTTGGAGAAATACGACAAAGTTTGAAACACTAAAATTGGAAATGAAGACCAATCACAGCCAGTGCACGAAGAGTTCTTGTTGATGTCTCAGAGAAGCAGAGAACTGTCAGTCATTTATTGTGCAGCCTACTTAAAATGGCATCCCTCCTGACGAATGAGCCTTCCCAGACCACACTGACTGACTGCTACCATGAGTCTACGTGACTGATGGAAATTCAGGCTGAAATCTGCGGTACCTCACCTTCAGGACTTTATCTGCCCTTTTAACCTTCAGACTGACCCAGAACAGCGCCACAAATCCACTGGTTTAGTCTAAATGTCCACCATCCAGACTTGCAGATGACTGTTAAGATCTCAGTGCTTTCCATGGAAATAAAGCCAAATTCCTGACACCGTAAAATCACAAACAAATCCAAATTATTAGGCCTACATATATTCTGTTTGTTTAATACCAAACCTCACCACAATAATAAATGAAAACCAAAAACAGTATAAACATTAGAGATATAGTCTATAATATGTGTTGCATGCGAGGACTACATATTCTGCTTTTATTTTTAGCCATTATAGTAGCACGGCTCTTTGGATATTCTGTCACCACTTTGGTTCAGAGTGAAATATCTGAATAACAGTTGGATGGATTTCCACACCATTTGGCACAGACATTCATGTCCCCCCACACTGTAATCATTGTAATTGTACTCATTTTGTGATGTCCACCTTTTCATCTAGTGTAGCCATCACCTAAAAAAATCTGTTTGTCCAGTACTTTGGTTTATGACCACATAACTGCAAAATTAAAGACATTTCTATAATGTTCTGCTGTACTTTCTGTTTAGTGCTAATTAGAAAATGTTAGCATGCTAACACTAACACCAATGCTAACACAGATGGTGAACATCAGCATAACATTTTCATTGTGAGCATGTTACCACATTGATGTTAGCATTTAGCTCAAAGCACTGCTGTGTTTAAGTACAATCTCACTACTGTTCCTTCTTTTCTTAGTTTCATATGATCATGTGCTATAAATTATAGGTAATCCTCTGAGGAAAGCCTTTTCAAGCAAGTATCCAAACTGGGCTTTTTGAAAGATGTTCCACTTGTGAACTTAATGAGTTTTGGATTATGACAGCTCTTGATACTCATGGATGTTCAAGGATTGTGCATGGTAAGGCTGGGATTATGCTCAAAAAGAACTTGTATGCCATGTTGTTTGATCTTGTGGTGTTTATAGTTGTTCTAAACGTTCACACTTGAAGCCAGAGTGAAAAGACATCCATCGTGGACATGGATGAGACATGGTAATCGATTAAAGACGGGAATAACAGCGTGCATTTGCAGACAGTCTCTCCTGGATTCATGATGTTGCTCTTGGTTCACATTAAAAGTGCCACAAATAGTTGTGTAACAGATCAAAAGAGAGAGCTGAGAGAGAATATCAAACTCTGAATGCTCTCTCATCTCTGCATGGCCTGGTCAATCATGGTGTGAAGTTGGTGTTAATGCTGGATTGTTGGAATCAGAAAGTTACAGAAATACTTGGACACAGTCCCACTAATCTGACTTCAGAAAGGTGTGGGCGGGAGAGGTTTCTGAAGCTATTTTACAATCTGACAAGTAGCCTTAAGTCCAGAGATTTGGATTTGGCATCAGCCACTTGTACATCTTGAAGTTACCTCCAAAAACGAATGCCTTCTGAACCTTCCCAGATTACAGTGATGGAATCTAACGTTCAGAGGATAATATGGTAAATAAAGATAAAAATCTTTGATGTTCTCAACTTCCTTTGAGCTGCTGAACAACCATCTTGTCATGATGTCTGCCTGAGACTGAACACTGTTTCTTCCATTATAGATCAGATCAGTGGGAGCTTTAACAAAGCCCAGTTGTCTGCTGTCCAACACACTTCATGGAGATCCTCACCAACCCCCATCCAACACATACACTCCCTTTCCTCTCAAGGGCCTCGGGGGTTTAGCACCATATGGCTCAAATCCATTAACAGGCACTTTCAGGCCCATTTATGTTAATGCTGATGTGATCAATGTTTCAGTCTGTGATTCATTTTAAACGGTTTCCTAATTAGACCTTGACCTTAGAGTCAAGTACAGCAGGGATGGAATCTGTTAGAACGGTAATGTTGTGGAATTAAAAGGGGATGTGTCGGGAGAGACAGTGAGGAGATAAAAGCATTCAATAGATGTCAATAATGAAATTCTGCTATACACCGTGCCAGTGTGTTGATGAATCTTTATTTTTTGTGTTTTCTCCTCATAAATTCCAGCCATTCAATGCCTACATGAGTGGACACGTGCCTCACATGAACTTTTATGTCACATTTATTTGTTGTTTCAATAGATTTTCATAAAACTAAAACCTAATCCTTTACATTCAGACCGAAAGGAGGAGGGGGTGGTAATATTCCACTCTATTTGTTGTTCTGTTATATTCCATGAAAAGACCAAAATCAATAATACATTAGTCCATCTCTCAGCAGTCCGATCACTCAGCCCTGAGCCCATTGGTTCCTACTGAAGATACAAATCTTTAGTAATTACTCAAATAAATAGATGATTTCATTTTAAAAACAGGCTCAGTGATTCCCTAAAACAGCTGGACACTATAGTTTTTAACAAATGCAGCTAAAAAAAAGGAAACGGTGCATTTGTTGGGGGACTACTCTCAGTGGTGGATTAATACACATTTGCTGTGAGTATTTGGGGCAGGAGGGCAGCATATGTGGGACAGAGTCAAAATAAACTATAATTGTGTGTTCATGGTGAACATGCTGCCCAGCGTAACAGTGTGAATCACTGATGTGTTTTTAATAGCCTTTGGACAACAATGGAGCTCTATGGCACAGAGGGACAAGATACATTAGGCTTTAGACACACACACACACACACACAATACTTGTCAGTAGGATACATTCATTGTCGGTTTGGATCTTTTTGTAGGATGTGGTGGTGTAAGAGCTTGGTGCACTGCAAAGAAAACATTGTACTCACTACGACAACACATACCCTACCACAGGAAAAACAAACAAACAAACAAACAAATGTGATGTAAATGCAGAGAACACAAACAAAAAGAAATCCTTCAAATTCAACACAGCGCAACTGACGAGCGCACAGAACAGTATCCACGAATGGAAAACCATCCTCGCAGTACTCATGTAAACAAACTGAGGATGAACAGCAGACGCACTCCTGCTCTTTTACATGTGTAATTCAATGAGGGCGACAGGGCTGCACACAGGGGGATAGATGTGTTTGTGTGGTTAAGCACATGTTACTAAACAAGTTTAGTAACATGTAGCTCATGAAATAAAAAAGAGCTACATGTTTGTTTGCTAGGTCATGTCAAGAGAAATGTACAGTGCAGTGGAGCCAATATTAAGACAACAGACTGAAACTGTACAACTGACTGCCAGTGCCTCACTATTTAGAATTTTTAACGGGGTAATTGAACTTTGTGTGGATGAAATGTAAGACACTGTACAAAACCTTAAAGCAGTGACTTAAAACATGCATTTTTAAAAAAAAATCCTTGTTTAAATCATCAATTTACATCATCTCTTCAAATAAATCGGACACTCCCTGCATGGCTAGATTTCTGTTGTTGTGCTCTGGGTGAACTGACCTTTTAAAGACAGTATTATAACATTAGCTTTAACATCAACAAAATACTGCCCACGATCACAGTAAAGATTACTCCCTCTGCACTCTACCCACTTAAAATCTTTTAATTGGAGCTGCTTTGTTGCTGTGACTCCAGTCCTATTGTTGCAGTGAACACAGTTATTTTCATTCCACCAATCCTTTTTCAAAGACCAAAATGTCACTTTCAAACCATGAAAAGAGAATTATTTTGAGATAAAGTTGACAGTTATGCCATAAGTGGGATGAGGGGGAAAAAAAAAACAAAACAATTGCAACTAATGGAAAAGTGTGTGTGTGCATGCGAGTGTGTGTAGGTACAGATTACTATAAAAAAATAAGAAAAAATTGTAATGTGGCCATCTATCCCCCTGTGTGCAGCCCCGCCGCTCTTATTGCATTACACATGTGAAAGAGCAGGAGTGTGTCTGCAATCCATCCTCAATTGGTTCACATCTGTTGACTTTGGAAATGGCTGATCTTAAATCTGATAGCCATTTGGAGTGTGTGTGTGTGTGTGCGTGTCTGTGTGTGTGTGTGTTGCAGGGGGTGGGGTTTACATGCCAGAGGGGTGAAACAGCAGGGATAGAGAGCCCCCAGAGAGGAAGAAAGACCACTTAGTTAGCCTGCAAGGGATGCTGGATGTGTGTGTGTGTGTGCTGTTTTAAGGCTTTCTGCAGTTTAGCCGTCCATCTGTTGCCTTGTATCTGACCTCAGGGCTTGGCTTCTCAAATAGACAGTTTCATCAAACAGCCAGTGGGAATTGGGTTTGGACTATCACCACTCTTATCTGAAAACCTCATAAGTTTAAGGTTTACATGGCTGTGTGGTTAGTTTCATCATTCTGTAACTTGTCAATGCTGCTTGGATAAAACTGTATGTTTTTCTGCAAATACTCGAGCTGATTTATGCTTGGAAATATTTTTATGCTTTCCTGTGCTGCAGGCTGGGTTTTATAGATAAAAGGCTGCCATGAATCTATACCTAACACACGTGATAAGGAGCAGGACAAGTCTCAGTGGTCTTTTTCTTACTGTCGACAAATCCCTTAAAAAGTCCCCAAACCAGTACTGGATGTATCCAGCTGGAAGCAGGAGTCTCAGGAGCTGAAAGGAGAGTGAATTTTGATTGAACTGACATCGCTCAGGTTAAAATACACTGATGAGTAATGCCTGGTCAATGCTGCTTTAAATAAAGTCATCGTGTTATTATTTGATGTCAAATGTTTTCAATGACCGTCTCAAGTCTTTGAACTTAACCCAGGAACACACATACATCTTCCCTGGTGACGCTCGCCAGCCGAGGACTGTGTGAGATCCAATTATTGTCTAATTGCATTTTCTTAAAACTGCAAATCGACTGTTTTCATATGGAGTAATGTTCACAGACATATGGTATACTGTATATATGTAGTATGCATAATATATCCTTTTGGTTTATTCTTATTTTTGTATTGTAGAATGTATGAACTTGTTCATGTGTACATATATCACATATGTTGCGGTACATATGTGCTTATATGAGTGTTAGTAGGTGTGCCTGCTTTATATAGAAGTATGAACATGCATGTAAGAACACGCTAGTGACTAAAACAGATGTCACACTTGGAGAAAAATTGAAAATGAAATGTATTTTAAAACTTGTTCAGTGTGTAGATTTATCTTCTCCCCTGGAGTGTTGATGTACTGTTTACATGAGTCACTAACCTGACCTGTGTTTTACAGTTTCTAAGATCACTCACTCTGGCCTTTTGTATGTGTCTATGTGTGTGTGTGTGTGTGTTACAGCTTGTTTAAAATCATTCTGATGATATAATGATTGTACTAATATGGGAGACGCCTGGTGAAGGTTGATGTTATCTATATGCTGCTTTCGCTTCTTTAATCTTATAGTTCCTGCTGTGGATGTGAAGAAGGAAGGTTTGCAATACTGTCTTTTTAAACCTTTACCCAGACTCACCAAAACCAGATATGTTTCAGTCCCTCACATAGAGGATTTAAAATGCACTGCACCAATTATCATGCTGTTGAATAATAGATCACAGTAGTAAGTATCATTATCAGCCCTTATATGTATCTAATGTACGTTCTCACAGTCTGTTCTGTTGAGTCTAGTAGGCTCACACTGATGGAAAACAGTTTTAACAGCTTGTTGGAGGTTTGGATCGCTCCATACATCTCACTGCAAAACAAGCTGTTACTGTCATATTCCAAATTGCAGTGTGGTGAAGTCTATGCAAGTTTCTGTCCAACTTTATGTGCTGTCAGACTTTCAAAAGACACGCAGTAAAGAGGATGAGAGACAGAAGGGAGATGCAAGGGCCAGGAAAACTGCAGGAGGAGGGTGGATTCAGGATCTAACAAATAAAAAAAAAAGTGGAGAAACCATTTCATTCAGGGAGGAACTAAATCAAAATGAAATTCTGTTGAATTTCCCCCAAAACCGGTGATAGGAAGGGAACTCCCTGAAGGAATATCTCAAGTGCAGGAGGAACTCAAGTGAGGGAGGAACTCTGGTGTAGTCACAGTGCAGTTTGGTTTTTTTTTGGGTCTGGCAGCACTTCATAAAATAAAAGTGATTGTTAGGACTGAAAGAGGTCAACAGGATAAATCACTTCATCGCTTTCTCATCAAACGGTCCACTTTAAACCACAGATCAGCATAAAAAAGTAGTGAAGTAGAAGAGCGTGCACAAAGTTGATACTGTATCAATGCCAGGTGAGAAGAGGTAATTCAGCTGCACGGAGCATACAGAGCGCACGGCATCAGTCCGCCGAGCCATGCAGGGATAAAGATTTATAGATCAAAGTTCCAGCATTCACTCATTGAAAATGTGCAGGATACACTTTTCACCACAGGGTCAAGTAGATATTTATGCGCACTGGCAGCAAACACTTCAAGATGCTGGAGTGGTCGGAGTCTTTGTGCAGACAGAATGTGAGTTTCTATAACAATTTCTGCTTCACCTGAGGACTGTTCTGCTGGGCTTCAGGAATTACAAAGAGAATAGGAGGACCACTCTACTACTAAAACTTGATTTTTATTTTATTTTATTTTATTTTTAGTCCTTGAAATACATTTCTGCTGTGCAAGTACATACAAAGCATCAAGGAAAAAGCAGAATAATAAAGCCAAATGGCTTCTATCCTTCTTGGAGGATGCAACAAACAACACAGATAATAGTCCAAGCAGTAGGAACATGTAAGATTCACACGTTCCAGGCTCTCTTCACAATATACAACACAGACTTGAGGCCATTTTTTACTTTCTCTCTGATGTGGTCAACTTTATACTTCTAAGATTTTATTGTACTCAAGTAGAATAAAGGAAATGTGTTCTTCAAACTCTTCAAGCTGAAATCTGTAATTTCTTTCTTTATCTGCACAGTGGAGTGATTTTAGACATTAGGCATGCACTCAGACCAGAAAGGACATGAGTGTGTGTGTGTGAGTGGGCGCGGGGTGTAACACAGTAAGAAATTTAAATGTGCCAGAAAGCTTGTCTGCACTGGGCCTGATCCAGGCTAGATAGTAGTTAAGTGTTTGAAGTCACATTGGCCATTCAAACTAAAAACTCCATTCAATGTAAAAAGCAGTTCTCTCTTGTGACCTGAATTATAAATGCCTTCAGTTTGCTCATCAGTTAGAGCCTTTCAGGGACCCTTCTCCCTGAATGGTGAACATGGTCTGGTCATTTATGTTACTGGTAACCCTAAGAGAACCTCTGAGTGAAAAAAAAAAAAAAAAAAAAAAAGTCAAGCTGCCAAAAGAGAAAATCAAGACGGGACTCAGGAAAGAAAAACGATCCACAGGAAAATTCAAAACTCTGTGACTGGACACAACTTCCACAGCTGTAATATTAATTTGGTATATATCAGTGAATTACTGATTACCCTAAACCTAAATCAGAGAGGAGGGGAAAAAATTCTTTTCACAATAATTTCAGTATGCCCAACATAAAGGATGACATCCCTTGTCACCTCCCCCTAAAATCAACTCCGGGCTTCTTCAGATTAAGTGTTCAGGAAAAAAAAAAAAAAAGACAAATATATATTTAAGTGATGCTATTGGGGCAAAAGACATGTCACAGTTTGTGTGTTATATGTTCACTTTGGTTAGTCCACATTCAAGCTGGTTCCAGTTTTTAGCTCAAAGTGCTGCTGGCTACAAATAGTACTACTGTTAGATACCCTGAGAATTGAAATACAGGAATTATTCTTCCCACCTCTTAGAATACAAAGGTGCAAACAAGGTTGAAAACATAGGATGTGAAAACTCATCCACACATTCCACCTTATCTATCCTCTACATAGTGGAAGCTGAGACGAGCGTGTTGGATGAATCATCCTTTAGAGTGGTGAATCCATATACAGATAAACATGAAAGTAAAACCAACCTCTGTCTCCTAAGTATTGACGAGTGATGAAATCCAGATAGATCAGTAACCTCACACATACACACACACACACACATGCACACACACACACAATCACAACACTAGTCCATCTCGTCCATCCTATTAATATTTAATCAGAGGTTGGGGCATCAGATCAACTTTCACGTCTGAACAGCAGTGTTGCAGGTAGCACATTATTCTGTAATGTTTAGTCAAACTACTTTTTGTTTTCACTTGGTCAGTAGTTACACTTCAGACATGCTGTTTGATGCTTTCGTTTTCTATTTAAATGACTCAAGACAGTTTTTACACTGGGCTTATTTGAATATGTGGTCAGTTATCCCCCCTCCCACCAAAACTTCAGTGGTCTGCTTTCAACCTGCTGACCATTTTCCAGGTCCTTTTTAAATTTGCATAATACTCTCCTAATCAAAGTACTTCAAGATGGACTTTTTTGAAACGGTTATTCTTTACTTTCCCTGTGGGGCCCATGAACCTTACCACAGTCTGGCTGGAACTGAAGACAGCTTCTTGCTTTTCTGGTTCTGCATGTTCAGTGAAAGGACCTTAAAATGAAAAGCCATCCCTTTTCAGAATGATAATACTAGGGACTGAGGTACACTTGAAATAAAGTAGTTGATACAAACTGCTGTCCAAACACATCTAAAGTAATTATTAATAAGATAAATAATAATTATGTCCACAAAGGCAGTCATGGTGTTGCAATGAGCTGTTCACATAAAACCTGAAAGGTAGTGATGTGAAGAATGAAAAAGAGAGCCTGAGAAAGAAGCTTAAATGCTGCATACTTTTTCCCCTCCACACACACTTGGCCAGTCGATGCGTTGAATGGATTTTCGTGTCAGTTTTGACAGTTTTGTTACAATAATTGTCAAATGCAGCCCCCAGTTCTGACATTGGTAGGGGGTGGGTGAACGCTGTTTGATGATCCAACAAGCACTCTGTTTGAAGCACCTTCAGTTTGACATATATTCTGTCTGCGAAGACATGAGACTGGGACTTAAGACCGGGAAAAGACTTGAGATTCAGACTGGTTTGTGGTTAGCATTTGCAAAGTACTATGAGGCTTGGTACATTGAAGGCAGTGTTCAACTGAACCCCTTCTCACGTGTGCACCAGACGGTAGCAGATGGAAAGTCAAAGGTGAAAATGTGAATGTGTAGGAAATTACTGGTACGAGTTCTTGACAATCATGCTCTGATAATAATAATAATAATAATAATAATAATAATAATAATAATAATAATAAAGGCATGTGGGGACACAAACAAGAAAGCACTCAACGACAAAGGGTAGGTGATGATTCTCTTTGAAATTCTGCTCCAAAGAGAGATGAGATTGACATGGCAAAATAAACTCCAGCCTACTATGGATGCTCTGATCTAATCTATGCACGGGTTATGTTTCTCTAGTGAGGGGTAGCATAACAGCCGTGAAGGTCAAGGGGACAAAGGCAGGTGAAATTTTATCATCTCATGGCGGCTTGCATTAATCATCAGTCAGACTTGAAGGGGTACTGTAATGTGAGTCACCCAACAAAGAGATGCCTGGAGCACTGGTCTACATTAGAAGAGCCCAGAAGCTCTATGATGATGCCAGGTTGGTGGAATATGCAAGGCATGCTAAATCCCGGACTGCCACTGGGCATAAAGTACGAGGTGTGGGGTTTTCCAGAATGGACAAAAATAAAATCTCTGGAAGATTTCTTAACGGCTGCACTGCTCGCAGTAAAAGAACACGCACTATTTTCCTTCAGTTGCTTGAAATGCTGTTCCAATTATGAACCTCATTCTTATTGTGTTTGTCAAAGGTATGGGCGAAGGTAGAGTGATGAGATCTGTTAGACTAAAGTGCTTTGGGGTGAAGGTCTTGATACAGAAAGGCGATATCTCTCACCTTTGTATTCTCTCTTGATTTTCAGCTCAAACTGTTAAAGTGGTCAGTGAATCAAGTTCAGATGGCACCATGAAGGAGGTTTGCTCATTGTTTGTAATATCAGACACACCATGATAGGCATAGATGAAATTGAAATTCAGCTCACTATACAACTACACAATGGAACACTTAGATTCAACAGTTGCCATGCATCTCTTCACTTTTCACTCTTCTAATGCTTCCATCCTCTGAGAATGTTTGCCAGGTTTTTACAGTTAATTCCAGGAACACACCTCACCTCACTTCAGATTTCCGAATATGAAAGTTTGGAACCAAGATCAACTGAGAACCTTTCTGTCTCTTATCAGAGCATTGATGTGACTTACCCTCTGCAAGCTTTAAGTGTGGCATATAGTTGTCTGTCTGTGTGGTACAGATTTATTAAAATCTGTCCTACATCTGCACCAATAAAAGTCCAAGAACCCTGCGTGTTTTTATTATTGAATCTGCTTTTACTCAGAGGCGCTGCTCCACATGTTGCTGTGCACACTGTTGGCTCACACGTTTCATGAGTTACAATGTGATGTGACTGAAGGAAGACATTTATTAAATTATCTGCTTACTTTTATTACATTGTTGAACTTTTAAAACTGTCAAACCGAATGAAGCTCTTTCTGAAGCATCAGTGATGTTTCAAGTATTGGATGTTGTCAGGGACATGCTATTCTTCATTTGTCCCAAACTCCAACACAATGTGTTCAAACAAGCTTTGGTATGATACAGTATGATTTGTGGAGTCTTCAGTGGTTCTTTGTACAAGAAAACTTCATCATTTCTTTAAAAAGAAATGAATGTGCCGATGTCATGATATCAGCAGGAAAAATATTTTAGTAATTATTAATTTTAACTATTTTATATCATCGGTGAATAATAATGGACTTAGTAACTTCTTACTTTTTAGAGAAAATAATAGTAAAGAATGTAGTTTGAAAGATCAAGATATCTTAACAGAATGTTCTTAAAATTAAATGGGTGTTATTCATGAAACTATTCTCAGATAAAATTTCATGTGTGGATTTTTTTTAAAGACCTGGACTAGAGGTCCTGTGTTGACAGGCCAGAGCAAATTTAGTGTGGAAAAAAAAACTGATTTTCAAATTATATTCTGTGACTCATCTGAGGCTGCAGTGAGGTTGTGGCCCCCACCAATACACTGAACCACGACAGCAACAGTATAATGATAATGAGCATTGTCTATGAAAATATGAATTTCATTAGTGATTAATTTCATTAGTGATTTCATGCAAATATGAAATCACTAACTGAAGCAGAAGAGGGCCAGACAGAAATCTAGACACAGAAAAATGAAAAAGTAAATTAGAGTACTTTTAGTACTTTGAGTGCAGTGACCACAACTGCACAATGTTTTTTGAGTATTGAAGGGGAGATTCCACTCAGCTACCGAAGTCCGAAGGGTTTACAGACTTCCTTTCTCGAATACAGATCAGTCTTGATTGCTGCTGCTCCTTGTCTCTGTGTGGTGTCATGGCTACCCAGGAAAGGGGGGATGAATGTTAATTGAAGGAGAAGCATAATGAAATTTGACAGAACAATAAATGAGTTGAAATGCCTGAAGGTGGGTTTTTGGTTGTGCTCAATATTACATTGTTTACCACGTGCCGTCATTCGTGGTTGTGCCAGCTGCTTCTCGCACTTCTTTTTTCCCTGATTCTATATTTTGACCAATTGTTGCTCTATAATCAGAGGTTACAGATTCTTAATTGATTGATTTTTAATCAACTTATCAAGGACAGTGTATATACAAAATATTCACTTCCAGCACAAAATGTTCACATTAGACAGTTTGCTTTTAACATGTTTTATGGATCCACTAGATTTTATGCCCAAGATTAGGATGAAACTGAAGATAGTTGGATGTCATTAGGAACCAGGAAGCATTTCATACGCCCGATCATCCGCACCCAACTTCTTCCTAAGTAAGGGCTGCAGAGGGTCTTTGTACTTGTGCTGTTATCAAACAGCATTAACCCAATAATGGCACTGGCAGAAGCTGGGGTTTTTATTTCAGTTAAAAAAAAAGAGGATTTCTGAACCATGACTACGCCCTTGAGTTCCTCAAAATGCGATGGGAATATATGCAGGCAAAGAAACGTTGAAAGAGAGAAAACTACATGTTCAGACACTGTTCTGGGCAAACAGAGCTTCCTGTGAGGGAGAGACTTATGTGTACAAGTCAGCAGAGGAGGCCACCAAGGATGAGGTCTTCCACTAATGGTGTAGAAATCCCTGGTGAGCTGGGCACACAGGATTAAAAACAGGACGTGGTACACAAACTGGTCCATGAGAGGAGGAGGGGACCCTGCAGAGACCATGATGATGCTTTTAGAAGAGAGTAACATGTAAACGCTTAAGGTATGATTCCACTGCATGAAGCTAAGGAGAGTAACTCTAAAATTACCAACATATTCACTTGACACTGGAAGGCTGCTGGAAGGCGTGTGAGCTAGGCAAATACCCGTGTAGCACCCAGGAAATAGATTAGATACATCTGCTTAACGTCTGCTTGGTCAGTTTTTCAAAAACTGTGAGAATTTAAAGACAGAGCGGAGATACAGTGTGGTTATTGGAAGACTGGAAGGAACAGAGGTCATTCTCCTAAATGTATATGGTCCTCCAGGTGCTAATTGGGTATTTTATAGACACATTTTTGATTTAGTGATAACTAAAGCTCAATAATTAATGATATGTGGAGGTGATTTCAGTATAAGGTTGAAACTGGTCCACACTGGGATACCTCTGGAGATACCTATACCCAGAACAACGCTCTGAGGAAGAAAATGAGAGAAACACTACAGGAAATGGTATTTGTGATATGTGGAGGGAGTTTAATCCCACTTCTAGGGAGATTATCTTTTACTCTGCAACTCGTGCATCCTATTAGAGGGGGTGATGGATTTATTGGACCATGGCCCTATAAACTTAAGACTGGAAAAAAAATAAATTAGAAAGAAAAACAAAGACAGTAACAAACTCGGGGCTACCCCCCCAAAAAATTACAAAAAAACAAAAATACAATAAAATAAATAAATACTCTTTGGGAATTCAGAGAAAAGAAAGACATTATGCAACAAATAGTAAGTCAGCTAAAATCTTAGCTTATGAATAAAAAAAGAGCAACCAGCAGAAGAAACTAAATATAAAATTAAAAACCCATGAAGCGAGCAAGTGAAAAATGCAAGAGTGTGCAAGTAAAAAAAAGCAAGTAAAATTCATAAAATTCAGGGAAAAATGTATTTTTAAATTTTTAGTATTTTACTGATTTTTCTTTATTGACTTGCAGTGTTTGTGTTTAAATATGTAGAGTTAAGAACCTGTGGAGGTACAATCTAAATACAATATTTAATGATATATTTCATTTTGTTTTGTAAAACAAACCTCAACTGAAATGCAACATTTCATATTTCTCAAAATATAAGCTTTAGGATTTCTGTAAAATCCTAAAGAAAACATACCGAAGAAATCCAAATTAAAATCATACATCTAGGATGTGAACTCTTTTTAGTAGGGTTGGAAATTAAATTACAAAAGCATAAACAGTACACACCGCTATTGACTGAAACTTTGTTTGATGGAGATACCTACACCCAGAACAGTGTCATGTCATGGCATCATCTGCTGCTTTTCTGGATCTGGGCCCAGGTCGTAGGGGCGACTGCTGCTCAATCCACAATGCACCGAAGTCCTACGGCACCTCCCACGGGTGGTGGGTCCATGGGAGGCAGTGCTGCCCGAAGTGAGGCTCTGAGGAATTTAAAAACCACAAAAGGCATTTCTTCATTCCGTTGTCAGTTTTATATTATTTCACTGCAACATTATCCTGATGCCTGGGGGCTCCCTGTACTTCTGACAAACATTATACTGTTTTTTTCTAGAATCCTAACTATACAGTTGTAACTTTGTGCAAATTGCTGATTGGTACACCAAAACCAATACATCTAATTTTATTATTTCAAAGAATGGTTGAATAGGTCCCAGTGAACACAGAATAGTATTTTTTACTTGAAATGCACATGCCTACCCCCCTTTGTGTCACAAATCCTATGTGCCAGCATGATGGAAAAGTCACAGAGAACAGAGATTCATGTTCATGGTGCGTTTGAGGCTCTATGTGAGTTGTTGTATTTAAAGGGATGAAAGGAGAGGTTGTTTGATTTGGCACCTCTGGACTTATCCTGTACAGCTGTGTCAGGATGGGTGGCTGTGTCCTTAAACTCAACAACAGCATAGATGAGTAAGACATTGTGTGCAGAGTTTGAGCCAGACTGGCGTCTCTGTGCAGAGTTTGCATGTTCACAAAAATGTGTCAGCTCTCGGGCAAACAAATCAAATTTACATGCTTCTACTTCACAACTACCAGTGTCAGTTCACCACCTTCACCACCACCCGTGTCCAGACTCCATCTACAGTCATAGTGCTGACAGTCAGAGGGGTTATTCTGCTCATCCCCATAATCAGACTTTAATCCCCAGATGGTGTCTGCATGCATACACACACAAAAATCTTATCTGTGTTTTATCAACAAGGTATATATCTATAAGCAAATGACTGTGCAGCAGAATGGTCATTCTGCTATCACATAAGTAAAGGCATGAAAGGACACAGTGTCTTGGGAGTGTTCAACACCCAGACTTTCTCCATGTGCTCTACTTTCTTTGATAACCAATGTTTTTTTTTCTTGTGGCAGTTCAAACAGTCTTTATAATAAAAGAGGGAGATGGAGACTTGTGGGCAGCAGGGGCTGTGACCACTGAGGGGGGGAGTCCAGGTAGGAGTGAGTCTTGCAAGTAGGAAGGCAACAGGTGAGTCTCACTGGAGGCAAGCAGGTGATTATCATCCTGGAGCACAGAAGCTCTAAATCTACAAGGCCTGATGTATCACCACTGAGAAAAACTGAACACTCTCATAAAGACTGGCTGGAGAACCCGGGGTTTAAATACTGCCTGGCTGATGGGCAGGTGTGTTGGCTGATGCCAGCTGGAGGTGGAGCTGATTGGAGCAGGAGAGTGTAGGAAGAGAGAAAGAGAGAAAGAGAGACACACACAAAACACATGGGGAGTGGGGGAACAGGAGAACACAAGCTGAGGGGAAATATCCTGGAGTCTGTACAGGTACTGTGACACTCTCCTTGAACACATGTACGGTCCCTCACATTCACACCCTCCTGCTTAATACCTCAAACTCAAGCCCTGCAGGATTTCAGCCTCTACATATTTCATTTCCCTTGTTTGCGAGCTGCTGGTCTACCGTCCAGCATGAGGTTTTTGTTGTAAATAATTCTGTTTGATGTGGCTCATTATTTTTGTCCAGTGTGTGAAGTCTCAATAAGCCTTTTTGTGGCGAACTAACAATTCTGATTAGCAGCAATCAGTGATAATAATACATTTAGTTGGACTTGTCTTTGCTTTATTTCAACATCAAACTTAATTTTGCCACTTCAGATTTTTCTCTGTCCATGATCCAACTTTAACAGAAGAAAAGATCATGAATTAATCATCTGTTGTTCAAAGACTTAAAATAACGAAGCAGCGTTCACATGAAGTGGGCGGCATGGTGGTAACACCGTCACCTCGCAGCAAGAAGGCTCCAAGTTTGAACCTGCCGGGCGGCCAGGACCTTTCTGTTTGTAGTTTATGTTCTCCTCAAGCCTGCGTGGGTTCCTTCAGGTTCTCCGGTTTCCACCCACGGTCCAAAGACATGCCGACCCGGGTTGATTAGCAACTCTAAATTACCTGTAGGTGTCAACGGTTGTTTATCTACGTGTCAGACTGTTAACAGTCTGTTGGTAACAGTCTGACAAGCCTCTCGCCCAGTATCAGCTGGAATCGGCTCTCGCTCAACCACCCCCCACCCCACACACCCACACCCCCCTATAGCCAATACATGAATGTATGTAGACATGAAACACCCCTGGTTTACTTGTGTTGCCCACCAGGCACAGAGATCAAATAGCTGTGTTTTCATGTTCGTATTATTTGATCTGAGTCACGTGCAAGTTCACAGAAACACATGCACATGCAAGAGAGGGAGGCATGCACACCCGCCCCACCCTTCCCAACACACACACACACACACAGTATGACTGAATAGTTAGGGTTTCTTTTGACAATCAGTAGTCAATTGTCATGCAGCAGGAAAAGAAAGCCAGTGATTTTTACCTAGTGATTTACTGCCAAAGGATAAGAAAGTGGGTGGCCAGGCTTTGATGCTGTGAACCACAGCTGTGATTAGAGACTATTTCTTCAGCAGCTGTGGGTTTTCCTTGAAATTCATAATGTAAACTGCATGTATGTGCTACAGTGCACAACATGCATGCTTATCGGTCTCGCCTCACAGTCAGTTTGCTGCTGTTCTTTCATGTGTACTGCTACTACTGCCACAAAATGTCTAGCTAATGTCCATACATTAATAATCCTGCTACATTACAACAAAGCTACACTATTAGTTTTAACTGCTTATCTATGGAACTCTGCCAGTGTCAAGACCACTTATGTTCTTGCTTTAATTGTGTGAACAAATGAGCAATTTGTGCTCCCTACTCAAACTATAACATCCTCTAATTACTTTATAAAACAGTTTATTTGTATTCTTAGATCATTTTGCTTTATGGGTCTTTCCCTGCTTCTCTCTAATGCAGTGAGAGTCACCAGTATTTAGCAAATCTAGTCATATTTGCGGTCTACCTAGTGTCAGCTGGTTTTAGCCCTTTGTCTGTTTGGGTCTCTCCAACTGTCTGTGCTCACATATGCAGTCATTTAATAAAGCCGAATTCCCAATAAAGCTGTTCTCATTTACATGTTCTTCTTTCTATTCAGTGGAACGGGTATGAAACAGTGACTGAAAAGTGGCTCATTAAGACTCTACATGTGAACCAGCAGCCACTTCCAAGCTACTGCTAAAATCCTTTTTATTTATTACTGAAACGTCTGACAAAATCACCACACACAACAGTTAAAGACAAAGGCTGTGCTGTGATTTCAGCTGTGTTTACTTGATCAGTCTGAGACAAAGTTACAAGCTCATTCACGTCTGTGTCAGCCCCCACATCAAAACATGGCCAGCAATGAGAAAAGTGAACAGAGAACAAAACCTGAGGACTGAGAGCAAAGGAACAAAAGGGAACATAAAAGCAGTGAAACCATCTGAGAATACAAAAAAAAATGTATTATGTACATTTGTATGTATAATGGTTATGATAAAGTTGCACTCTGCAAAGTATGTGAAATCCTTGGAACACAGCAACATGATTAATAGACTACAACTTAATCAGCACTTGGTTTCATGCGCACAATGTGTGATGATCACTTGTGTTTCTTACCCCTTCAGTTTTGGGATATCGCCTTGGTCCCAGATCTCAGCACTTAACGTGGAGAGTAAAATCATATTATAACCAAACGGATTAATGACCAAGAGTACAAAAATAAGATCCAGGTTGTAATAAACTGGAATTATCCTTCAGTTTGGGTGCACGAATAAGTGCTTGTTGCAACTACTCTAATATTAGCTGCGGGTCCATTTTTTATTAGGTTACCCCATTCATGACGTTTGTCTTTGTCTCTGCCTTGGCTACTGCTGGCTAAACCACTTTGTAGACTAAAGTCTGTGAAGCACAAAATGAACAGGTCAAACTTTTAGACGATGGACCATATCATCTAAATGAGGCACTGGATTTTAATCCATTTGTGTTGTGATCCTGGACAGGGATTTGGGGGTTTTGTCTATTAAAAACACTGTGCCACACATGCAAGGACACTTTTGTATTCTTGTCCTGAATTTCTCTTCCTTTTTTTTCAGTTTGTTCATGTGAATTCATAGTTCAATTCACCAAACTCTCTCAATTGCACACACCTGTGGTAAATGGCTTGTTTCAGACTGATGAATACCACCTGTTCGTGTGGGGTGTGAGGGAGGTGCACTGAACAGGTGCACAGTTAATACACAACACACATGCTCAGTTGTTTAGTGGTTCTTTTGAACGTGTTAATCAGCTAAAGATGGATTCTGTTTAGTACTTTTATGCATTAGTTGGACTTATTTCTGGGAATCAGCACTGTCATCAGGCATGACCATGAGAGTGTTTGACAAGGGCCTGGTGTGTTCACTCAGCCCT
Organism: Toxotes jaculatrix; assembly: GCF_017976425.1. Lineage (NCBI taxonomy): Eukaryota > Metazoa > Chordata > Actinopteri > Toxotidae > Toxotes > Toxotes jaculatrix. The sequence goes on from NC_054407.1 coordinate 2,902,664, forward strand.
GCTGGAACAAACCAAACTGACTGAGGAGAGGGGGGAGGTTGGAGGTAGCTGGGTTATGTTTGGTTTATTGGTTTTTTGTTTTTTGGGTTGTGGAAAGGTAGTCTGAGTAAAATGCAAATATTAACATGGTCTTTTTGGAGAACTGTGTAAAAGTAAAGATTGGCTACTCTGCATAATGTATATACTAAAGGAAGCCTTCTTGTAGACACCACCCCTTTTGTATTTACAATGGTTGATGCTGGTGCCTTTATATACTGGCTAGATGCCAGTTGTTTGGGCTTCCTGGGTGTGGGCAGAGGGGGGAAATGTGTGTGCCTGCTGTGTGTTTGTTTGTAATGTAACAGATCAGTAAAAGACAGAACTCTGCCAAAATCTGAGTTCTGTGCTTCCTCCTGCTGGTGGTACATCTCAGTGGCTGCTGCCATCCTGAATTTAGTGAGGAAGTCACCATCCAAAGAAGAATTTACCGTGAGAAATCAGCAAACAAAAACAAAACAAATTTAGCAGAGTCAGTCTTATCGGAGGATCCAAAGCTATTGGGAAATGTTAACAGTACATATGTCAATGACATGTTGGAGCAGCCTGTACTGTGACAGAAACAAAGAGGGAACGGTTTAGCCTACATCAAGCTAAAGCTAAAAAACCTTTCTTAAAAAAGAAAGGGCACAGGCACTTAGATGAACAGCAAATTTTCCAAGCCACTACTGAAATGTACAATCTGCTGTGATGAAATCTGCCAATGAAAATCTGAAAAACCTCTCAGTAATTTTTTTCTTTTTTTTTTTTTTTAATTTAAAGCAATTGCCACATCAATATTTTAACTCTAAGTTATTCAGATTAAGCCACTATAATTCTTGAGTTATACAAGTCTTTTCCCCCTGTGAGGAAATGCAGTCTAGACCACTCACTCTAAATATAAGAGCAAACCTGTTCATATGACTGGTTCTTGCATGAGGCTCAGTGTCTTGTTTTTTGTTATGTTGTGTCAAACATTTATCAATCATTTATCAAAAGTTGAGTTCTGTTCATTCATGTGCACATTTTTTTTTTTAATTCAAGAGCCTGAATTAAGTCATTTTAGTGGAAAAATAATTACAAATGTTCCCAAAGCCCAAAGTGATTAAATGGCTGAGTTTGTTTTATTTCAAATTGCTCCATCTGAACCAGTCTCAGAACCATCATGTTATTTCACACAGAAAAACAAAACACAAGCAAATCATTATATTTTAGAACCTCTACACATGCAAATGTTTTTAATTTGAATTAATTAATTATATGACCGGTCTGTGAAATCTGAGATTTTTGCCTCTACTTGAAGGAGTTCAGTGGGTGGAACTGTTGGAATGAAAACCTGTGCAGCTTTGTGCACACCGTGCAGTTCTCCATGGTACACCCATTGATCAATTATTAAAACTGTCATTGGTCAGTTTTCTGATGAATCCACCTTTATTTACACATTATCGTTTACACGTGGCATTGTCCCAGAAACTGGCTTGGACTGACTTGAAAGTAACACTCCCCTTCAAAATAACTGTTTTTCAATTACTTACTTCATATAGGCCTGTTTGGTATGAATGCCTGATGTAGGCTGAGCAACTGGATAGTACAGCATGCAAGGGCAGTGGAGAAGCAAATCATGCCGCAGGAAAGATTTAGAAGTTTTGGTTCATTTTATTATTATTCTTTTTCTTTTTAAATTTGTGTGCAATATTTTTGTAGGAAATTAGAAACTCTTCAGACTCAAACCTACAGAAACAGAGATACTGAGAATTTTCCACCATAAGAAACGTGTTTGACTTTATCTGCTTTATCATAGGTCAGCGGAATAAAGTCAGTTCTGCTGAATCCAAACTCTACAGTCAGATGCAGTGAAATATTAGAAAGGAAAAACAGAAAACCTATAAACTAAAAGAGTTTTCAATTTGATAGACAAATGTTTCTACAAGAAAACTGAAGTCAAATGTGAAATGGAAAAATCAATACTGCCGCATACAGTGAACTTCCAGTTCAACGGCTGGTATATGAATGTTACCACTGAAGGCATTTCAGACACAGCAGTTCAACAAAGATGTAATGGAAAACCCTACAGGCTCTTAAACACACATGAAGACTGTTGACCTTGTGGTGAGCTGAAAAATGCATGACTGAGTTGAACATATTTAAAAGGTCAGAGGTTCAGGCGGGCTGTTCTCCTCTTTTCACTGGACCAGAGTCTAGCATGTAGTTGCCCTATGAGACAAGGCAGCTGACTTGCTCTTACCCACACTCAAACCTTTGATCAGCTCACAGGAGTAGAATCCAAGCAGATGTAATTCAGGACAAGGACTGCATCTTAAGAAGTTTATTCAGCTTGAGATACCATATGTAGTGTTTAGTAGTAATGACATATAAAAGAACCACAGTTGGTTTTTTTTTTTGGTTTTTTTTTTTTTTTTTGGTGTGGCTCAGGGGATGTCTGTGTTGGTTGTTCAGTCAGTATCTCTAACAGGTGGATGGATTATGAGATATATATATATATATATATATATATATATATATATATATATATATATATATATATATATATATTTTTTTTTTTTTTTAGACATTTGTTGGTCCCCCAACTTCTCCTCTTCTCTACTTGAAATTGCTGTGTTTGGCAGGATTTTGACTGGTCCAGAGTGAAATACATGTATCTAAACAACTATTACATGGGTTATTGTGACATTTAGAACAGATGTCTGAAGATTCTCTAACTGACACCTTTGTGCATACATGTGGAGAAGCGTGTGCTTGTGCATAAACAGGATGTGCATCTGCACTTTCTGTGACGGGCAAAGACAGAGTCAATACACCCTTTTCGCATTCACCCTGTCTCACAGATGACAGGTATCTCTGGAGAATACCAGCATTTTTTTTTGTTTTTTTTGTAGCCTTTTCATACACTTAAGTCCAGTAGTTGCAACACCTTGGCCATAGCCTTGACCAACTGCTTGTCTAATGGATCCTGAACTCTGCTGCTGTTATTTTAACAATTGCAGCAGGTGCTGGAGGACCAAAAATGTTTTCTGTGTATGCTCCATTTCACCCCCGATTAATAAGACTAGCAATAAATGGGATGTCTGTACCTTATAATGTTAGAGATATAAGAGTACACTTCTGTCAAAATAATTTATGACCCCCCATGACCTGGCGTTGACACAGTATAATACCCTGTAGTAATCAGGCGAAGGTATGGCCAAGTATTTTGGCGGCAGGAAATTGGTGAGAAACACTTTCATGCAGGCTGAGGCGATAGTCACGCAGTTGAAAGGGTAAGGGTCCATGTCCATGCCCATGCCACAGAGAAAGAGCTTTCTTCTAAAAATTAAAGATGCCCTGAGAAGCTATTTTGTACCAGTGGTTAAACTCTGCTCGCTGATGCGGAGTCATGCGTTCTACACTGTAATCGTCAGGCGAAGGGTAGGGCCCGACTTGTCTTAAGCGGTCATTTGAGCTGATTGCTAAAACTCAAGGCTTGGGCATAGCGTTCAGAGGCATGGCAAGAAAACATAAGGAGTCAATTAATTTTATTTGGAAATCGGGATCTGTGAAATTCAGAATTTTACTGCTGTGCATGATTGTAACCCAGCGCTATCACGCAGTTGAGGACCAGGTAGCTGTCAAAACCTCAAGTGTTGTGGGCTATAAACATGACTCCCTGGTAAAGGGGTTACCTGAAATGCAAGAGAGTCTCGTACGTAGTCTAAACCGTAAGAGACCCACTCTTCACCTTTCCATGTTTTGGTGCACACCAAGTAAGGAATGTGCACCCCTTCCTGGTTGACGAATGTTTCAAAATTGTAGAACCAATTTTTCACTGTGCTCCATCACCGGTGGAAGAGGCTGAATGTAGCACTGATGCTGCTCTGTGCTTGGGCAGTTGGGGGCTACTTTTTCCCCACAGATGTGATACACCCTCAGAGGACTCTCTCTCTCAAATTGAATCAAAGACAACTGGACTTTTATTTGTCTGGGAAGACATTTTGCCTCTTATCCAAGGGGCTTCATCAGTTCCTATGCATCGGTCTTTCTAGTCCGCACTAGTCTGACCAAGAAGGTGGAGTAGGACCCAGGTATTTAACCCCTTGTGGGTAGGTCCACCAAAGTACCTGTGAAAGTACTGGTTTCACCTGACCACTGTTGTGGTCCCATGTGGACGACAGTTGCTAGGGTCAGGTGAGCCCCTGGTAGATGACGATCGTTGAGTCGTCTGAGGTTAAGTTGTTGACTCTCCTGGGTACATATGAAAGGGCTACATTGTAAATGGGGGATAGGTGGTGTTGCAGACTCCCTCCCCTGTTTAGTGATGGCTTCTCCACTTTTACATAGATGGCTTCTTTGACTCCTCTTTCAAACCATCTGTCCTCCCTGTCCAAGATTTTGACATTGCTGTCTTCAAAGGAGTGTGCCTTTTCCTTTAGATGGGAGTAGACAGCTGAGACTGGACCTGAGGAGTTTGCCCTTCTGTGTTGGGCCATGCGTTTGTTTAAAGGTTGTTTTGTTTCCCTAATATATAGGTCCTTGCATTTGACCACATATATTAGGTTGCTTTTATGATTGTGTGGTGTCCTGTCCTTAGGATGTACCAGTTTCTGCCTGAGAGTGTTGCTGGGTTTGAAACATACAGGGATTTGATGTTTGTTGAAAATCCTCCTGAGTTTCTCTGAGACCCCAGACACGTATGGAATGACAATGTTTTTGTGTTTATCTTTCATTTTCTCAGTATCCTCCGTGTTGGTATTCTTTCTGGAGCGTGTTGTTGTTTTGCCAAATGTCTAACTCGGATAGCCACAAGTTTTCAGGGCTCCCTTTATATGTTTATGTTCTTCTGCTTGGGCCCGAGTGGAGGTTGGTATGTTGTCAGCCCTGTGTTGCAAGGTTCTGATAACTCCACTGGAGTTTGTGCTCCAGTGGATGATGTGAGTCAAAGAGTAGGTATTGATCTGTGTGTGGGCTTCCTGTATACCCCAATGTGGTGGCTCCTGTCCTCAGCAAGGTGAACATCACAGTCCAGGAATGGTAGGTGGTCGTCTTTGACATCTTCTCTTGTGAACTTGATGTTTTTGTCCACAGAGTTGATGTGTTCAGTAAAGACTTGTAAATCTTTCGGTTTTGATCTTCACTTGTGTCATCCACATACCTAAACCAGTGGCTTGGAGGTGTTCCTTTGAATGAGTTAAGGGCCTTTCGCTCTACCATTTCCATGTATAGATTGGCCACAATGGGGGACACCGGTGAGCCCATAGCACAGCCGTGCTTTTGTCTGTAGAATTTGCTGTTAAACTGGAAATATGTGGTGTTGAGGCATAAATCCAGTACCTGGCAAATCTGGTCTGGTTCTGTCATGTAGTGTGTTATCTTGTTCCAAGTGATTCCTCACGGTTTCCACTGCCTCCATGGTTAGAATACAGGTGAATAAGGAGGTCACATCGTATGACACCATGGTTTCCTCTTGTGCCATTTTCAAGCCTTTGATTTTGTTCACAAAGTCTAACGAGTTTTGAACATGATGTGGTGTGTTCCCAACCAGGGGGCTAAGATGTTGGCTACATGCTTAGCGATATTGTAAGTTACTGAGTTGATGCTCCTTATGGACTTTGGGGAGTCCATATGGGCATGGAATGGTGTCCTGAGGATAGAGACGGAGGTACTGTGGCCGGTCAAGGGCTCCATGTTGTAGTTTTTGGAGGCATTCAATGACCCTCCTTTTGTAACCACTGCAAGGATCTTGTTTCAATATTTCACAAGTATTTGTGTCATTTAGTAGAGTGGCAACCTTAGCATGGTAGTCAGAATTACTGTGCATCTCCCTTTGTCAGCTGGAAGGATAGTGATGTTTTCATCCTTGCTCAGAGATACCACAGCTTTTCTTTCATGATAGGTGAGGTTCGAAGGTGGAGCCTTAGCATTGGACAGAGTTGCTGACACCTTAAACCTTAGCTGTTCTGCTTCAGTTTCTTTCAAGTTGTTTTTTTCCTTATAGCTGATTCTGTTGCTGTAATGAGTTCAACTATAGGAACTTGTTCTGGTGTAACAGCAAAATTTAGCCCTTTTGCTAGGACCTCCTTCTCTGGCTGGGTAAGTTCCCTGTCAGATAAGTTATTTACCCATCTGTTTTTGTGTGTTGGTTTGCCTCCTGTTCTCCTTTTGAGGTTCCTGCTTTGTTTGAGTTAGCTGTCTTGTGTTGGAGATTGTAGAATTTCTTTCTTTGCCTTTCTTTACCTTTGGTATGTTGGGCTAGTTGGGCTCTCATGGTGAAATCGACAACCTTTTCAAACAACGCCGCTGGTAGGAGTGTTTTCAAATTTTGGAAAAAGTGGTCAGCTTTTTCCTTGAGCCTTTCTATGGTGATTAGGACCTGCCTTACTCTCTCATTAAGGAGGTGATTCTTGTCTTGTCTAGAATCTTATTGGCGCTGTGTCCTTTTACTGTGGAATGCAACTGCAGGCTAGTTGGTATGAGCCTATTTTGCCTGCACCTCAGGCTAAACCGTAGGTGGTTTCTGTGGTCTGCGATTTTCCGAGCCAGCCTTTCATATTCTCGCACCGCCTCAGAGGACACGTATGAGGCTTTGTACTTTTACCAATTGGAACACCGTACAGATTTTTGCAATCCCAGTATCTTTTAATCGTATCGCAAGTTCTGACGTGCATTTGAGACGAGGCCCTGCGCTGAGGCTCTTTGTGTCTGGAAAAGCACAAAGGCATACAACATCCTGCCACAGTCTTAGCAGTAAACGCACCTGAGATCCCCTCCAATGGGGGAGATGTCACAGCAGATGGGGCAGTAGCCTGGGCAGCGGTGTGTGTTTGTGTGTGTGTGTGTTTGTGTGTGTGTGTGTTTGTGTGTGTGTGTGTTTGTGTGTGTGTGAGAGAGAGAGAGAGGGTTTTTGTAGCTCTTGTAGTAATACTGACTAGGCAAATGTCGAAGCATAGACTATAGTCTCTATTGCTTATTGTGTAAAGATGGCGTTTTTTCTTTTGGATTATTTCACAGTGTAAAGTTTTGTTCAGTTTTCATTTCACACCTCCGCTGGGATTTCTCACCACCTGGATGATTAATTCCTGGATGATTAATCTGAGGCGATATCTGTGTTGGATCGTACTAAACATTCTAGTAAACCCTCAAATGCGGGGAGGATGGTGTCTCCCTTTCATCGACAGTCATGGAAATGTTGATACACGCTTTTTCCTTTCAACTCCAGCTGGATCATATCATTTCATTTAGCGTTTGTTTTTGCTTTGATTTGCGAAGAAGACAATCAGACCAGGAGGAACACAAGGGGAAGAGGCATGTTACCTGAAACGAGAGGACATAGACACAAAACAAAAATATAACAAGATTTCCTGGACATGACAATGAAGTTGTGGATAAGGCTTTCAAATGTGCTATAACTAGGCTTAGGTCTCAGATTAATTAACGGTATTGGCGGTCTGGTGAGTAGCAGTAGAGAGTCTCTGGAGTATGTGACCCGCTGGCCACTGGCAATACTGTGTCCATTTGCATGACAAATGCCAAAAAGTGCAAAAACTGCAGAAACACTATAATCCAGAAGAGAGTATGACTGTCCATACTGGTTAAAATGTTTCCCTTGTGAACTGTTAATTATCTAGTTCACTTCATCTGGGAGTAGTTAGGGACGAGTGTGGCTGCATTCTGCGGTAAACAAAGGGAGAAGAACCAATGAAGGTGAGTGTGAAGAAGGGAAAAATGCTTGCCATGAAAAAAACGTTAAAAACAGCAGCATAAGAATATTCCTGTCTGCACAGAATGTTCTGCTGCCTTAGCACATGTAACAGGTGTCACGACTAGAGCAAGGACTTGGACCCAAACGCATGACCCACCAACATAATCAAAAATAATAGTTTTTATTCTTACAAAGAACCAACAGAAAATCACTCTTTTGAGGAAAAAGTAACTAAGTAACTAAGCAAATCTAACAAAGAAAACAGTAGTAAAGACTAAGGACCTGAGACCTGACTTGACGAGGGATATTAAATCATGGACAAAATGCTGGTTCTCTGACGAAACGACAAGAGACATGACATGAGACAAGAACAAACTGACAAAGAACAAAGGGAGACGCAGACAATATATACACTCGGTAATGGGGAACAGGTAACACCAATTAGGGCAGGGCAGACAATCACAGATGGCGGGAAACAAGACAAAGACAGGAAGTGGAACAGGACAAGATACACAAGGCGACATGACTTCAAAATTAAACAGGAACTATGAACAGAACTTAAGAAACTAAACAAGTGTTCAAAAGTCCACAAAAGAGTTCAAAATGTAACAAAAGGGTTCTGAAAACAGCCCCCTTAGGGGCTAGTCATGACAACAGAAACACAAAAATCAAAAAATAGACACAAAAACTACTCTGCGAGCCAAACAGTCACCGCACAAGCAGTTACCCGGAATACATATATATTCAGTCTGTTGAGAATGTGAAGGTTGTATGCAGTCCGTATGTGGTCCCAGGGAAGGGGAAGCATAACAGTGGAGTGCAAAAATTCATGGGATGAGGTAGTGAATCAAACATTCATCAAAGTGACAGCCTGGGGAAAGAAACTGTCCTTGTATCACTTGGTTTTGGCAAAAAGTGTTCTGTAACGCCAGAGGGGAGGAGTTTAAAGTTTGCGTCTAGGATGTGAGGGGTCTGCAGAGATTACTTCTGCATGATTCCTAACCCCGCCCGGTTAGCTCAGTTAGTAGAGCACAAGACTCAATCTCTCGGGGTCGTGGGTTTGAGCCCCACAGGTTTGGGCTCACCACCTGTGGGAGGTGCTGTAGGAATTCGGTGCATTGTGGACTGGGCAGGAATTGCCCCCGCGACCTGGGACTGGACCCAGATAAGCGGCAGATGGTGCAGGATATGTTGCAGTCCCATAATGACTGCATCATCCGCTGACTTGTTTGCCCGGTAGGCAAACTGTAGGGGGTATAGCAGAGGGCCAGCTATGCCCTTCAGGTGGCTCAACACCAGTCTCTCAAATGTTTTCATGACCACAGATTTCAGGGCGACAGGCCTGTAGTCATTTAATCCAGTGATGGAGGGCTTCTTGGGCTGGGATGATGGTAGAGCATTTGTGTGACACTGCGGGTCCTGATGCTGGTCTTCCTCCGTGTTAAGTCCATAATTGTCACAGTTTTATACTGGTGTACCACAAGATGGGCAGGCCCAGATTCTCTGCTGGTTCTGGTGGTAAAAATAACAAATGTTACATGTTGACAAACCCAGAATCATTCATATCTTTTATAAAGTTGTTGTAGTGTGAGCAGCTTTGTGAAGCAGAGATAGCATTTTTTTTATTTCCATTTTTTTCTTTATCTGGAAGCTTTGAAGTCCCTTGTGTACATTTTTAAAAAAATGATTCCATTACAGAAAATCTGCTTTGTGCTCTACATTTATGCACACAATTGGTGTTTATGTCGCTGATGTATTCCAGTTCTCGGAGAACAGAGAGAGCAAAAACAGAGGATAGAGATATAAAATGAATGCTGTCCTCATTCCTTCAGACGGAAATGATGAAAAGCATCAACAGTGGCCTACTTCTGGAGTTTAGGGGTTACTCTTTTGTGTTTGCAGACACACACTGTCTGCCTTTTACACTTGTGAGGTCATTTAGTTTTCTCCCATAGATTTCCAGCCTGTGGAACCCGTACATTAAAACAGCTTTAGTTGGTTGCTTTGATAATTTGTTTTACTTAATCTCTTATTTAAATAGGTAGCCTCCTCTAGGTTGTGATTTCTTTTTCAAGAAAGAATTTAATTCCATACAAAAAGCCAATTTTGACCTTCAGCTTGTTTGTCCTGCAAGTTTAGTGTACAGTCAGATTCCCAAGTATTTACAGCACTCAACAATTTCAATTTGAGAACCCTGAGGAGTATGAATAGGGACAGTAGGCTGCACACTCTTAGTTGTCCTTGACAGCAGCATACATTTTGTTTTGTTGGAATTGAAAACAACTTTGTGTGGTGAGATATCTGAAATGTATCAAAAGCAAACTGTAAATTTGCAATTGCTCAATTAAGAGGAAATCCCGCGGAATATAAAGAATAATGAGCATTAAAATGAACAGTACAATTTGGAGTAGCAGAGATAATACTGTTTATGTAAAAGAGGACCAATAATTGACCATTGTTGGACATCTGTTCTAACTTCAGGAACACTTGATTTGGAACCATTTGAAACTGCTACCTGAGTTTTATTTGGTAGAATCATGAAATCATTTATCTAGTCATAACAAGGATATTTTTTTCAGTGACTGGGATCACCACATTTACGGCAGCAAGTAAATGAGCCCTGAGACACAGCATCTAAATTATCTTCAAGTTTACAGTACCTACTATTCCCAGATGGTCTCCCATCCAAGAACTAATCAGACCTGACCCTGCTTAGCAGCCAAGGCTAGATGAGACCCGGTGTCTTCAGGGTGGTATGGCTGCAAATTAAAAGAAAAAAACAAATCCACCTAAGATGCAAGGTTATTTTAGCCTGTTTTTGTGTTAATCAGCTTCAAAGAATAATGTAAAGAATGATACAATAAAGAAGAATTGTAGACTTGTTCTGTGGTCTGAAATCATTGACTACTCCCAGATGAAGTGAATGTTGATTTATCTCATAACAACAGTGAATGTGCATGAGTGAGAAATGTGCAGGTGTAAAGAACTGAGTGAGTTTGATAAGGACATCTCCAAAACTGCAAGAGCACGGGGGAGTCACAGTGGTCCAATAAGTGACAAACTGTGAACCGGTGACGGGGTGTTGGGGGGATGAACTGGAATAAATCTGATCTGCAGTGGCTCTGCCTCACAGACTTAAAGAATATGCTGCTGACTTCTTGATGCCTATGCTACAGTGCCCCTTCAAAGGTCATGTAGATTCCATGCTTTGGCAGGTTGAAGCTGTCTGGGCAGCACACAAAGGACCAACAGCATATTTGGAAAGGGTGGTCAGAATGTTTTAGTTTAAGATATACAGATTTTTGTTTAGTCTTGACAAACTAATTTATAAATCTAGCAATCTGACCTGATCTACCACATTAGCTATGAGTAATTACCAACCAGACAAGCAGCGTCAATCAGTTGATTGGTCGTCCAGTTTGATCCAGGCTGATCTAAATATCTCTGCATGGTAACTGCTGCATGGTTTGTACATAGTTTGACAAAAGTATCTCCCAAATCAGAGTAAATATAGTTTGAACTTTTGTACAGACATTCGTGGTCCCCAGGGGTTGAATCCTACCGACTTTGGACTAGCACTCTTTAGTGCCATGAGGTTGACATTTCTGGTTTTGGTTAAAAAATATATATATTTATTTGACAAAAAATAATTAATATGTGTACCTGTATGTTGTGTTGCACCAGAGAGATAACTGATTCATAGGTTATTCACACATGATAACCACAGATCTGCTTAATTTATAGTTGAATGAACGTGTTGTTAACTCAAATCTGTTTTTGTCAAACAGGCTAAAGTTGTGAAATTTAAACAGTTTGAATTTAAATGGGACTCGTTTCATTAAAGTGAAATAGATTATGTTTTTCATCTGCTTTGATAAAGTGTATTTTCTAACCAGACTGTTAATTCTATTCTGGACCCAAATGCATGACTCTGAACTCAGAAGCTGAAGTAAGATCAGCACTGTTTATTGTAACCAGGGGTGTGGGAATCTGAGTGTTTTAGTTGGAGCTGGGCAGGCAGAGGCAGCATAGCAGGTGTAGCAGGAGTCAGAGTGGATCTACACACCAGAGAGGGAATTACAGAGGAGGCACAGAGGGTAAGAGAAGGAGGTCCTGCCTAACTCGAACATTATTATAGTTATTAGACTTCATTTCAGTTCCACTGGCTAAATGAAATACAGTAAATGTGGTTTATATGCCTGTCTTCACATGGGGACATGCTGTTGTTGTTGTTTTTTTTTTTTTTTTTTTAATCTAAAAGAGCCATTTATTTACATAGTTACCTACAGAAGATGTATAGATTTTTTTTTTTAACAATAAAACTTTAATCAAAGGACCAAATATTCTGTTGGAAGGCAACTATTTGGCCACCACAACTAAATCCACAGTATTTACTTAGTGGCCAAAAGAAAAAATGTCCTGCCTCCATCACCTTCTTTGAAACATTCAGTGAAACTAACCTCAGACACCTTTGAGATTGTGGGTTAATGTTTGTCACTTTCCTTTGAGAGCCACTGTGATGAACCCTGGAGTCCTCTTGGGCTTTGATCTGGTACTAACCAGTATCTGTTTGCTCTGCAGGTAGCTGATTGGTGTATCTGGAACACATGTGGTGTCTAGTGTGTTCCAGGTTACATAAGTCCTGGCTGCAGTCTAACCACTCTCTGTCCCCACAGGCACCCCACATCCTGGGTTTGGAGATGTTGTCTTACCTGCATCCACATCCTTCACTCATCACGTCACCCCATGTTGTGAATATTTAATTTGGCACTTTAATTAGAAGATTTATTTGTTTTAATATAAATATTTTCTGTTAATTGCTACCTCTCCCTTTTCTTGTGGCCATCTGAGCCAGGTCACACACAAACACGCACACCAACAAATCCCCACACTCCTCGGATGTCATCAGTTGAAGTAGAAGTGGCTGATTCCCCCAGAGACATCCAGATGTTTCTAATATCTAATGCAGACAGATCGGTTTCCACGTCTATATTCCATAATCACACACCTTCGCCCGTCTGCCTTCTTGAAGCCGGTAAATCCCTTCGACCTGCAACTGCCACTCAGGTTTAGAGCCGAAGCAGGGAAATATTCTAAAAAGAATCTTTTATCATTTCTTTTCAGCAGATACACTGGCAGATCGCCTAATCCATCCTATGTTTGAAAGTTTGGAGATGGCATAATTTTGGTCTACTGTGTACATAGTGTGTGTGTGTGTGTGTGACGTGACAGAAGAGCCTGAGAGTAGGCCACTGTATCTGTGGGATCATAGGAGCCATAAAGCCCAGCTATCACGTAAATCCTGCTGATATTAAGTACTGCACTGCACTGTTGGAGGAGGGAAAGCTACAATAGCAGCTCAGGTCATATTTATCTTTACATAGACAGGTACAATATTAGCTACTGTTTTAGTGCCTCTGATCAAATACCATCTAGGTTTGGTTTGAATGCTGTGGGTGGAAATAGTCCACTCACCTGAAAGTCTGTCATTCAGTTAATTGTGCCACACTGAGAATGAACAGAGAATGCCTGAAAAGAGAATGTCAAGAAAACTGAAGTCTGTCTAAGGGTTTTGCAAAACTTCAGGCTTGTAGACTCATTTCTAGGTGTCCAAATTCTCATCAGCTCCTACCTATGACTGCTGTTGAGCCGCTGTATGAATATGACTAGGGTTCTATTTTTAAGAGCTTACAGAGATGAAGATGTACTTTAAATGTATTTTTGTAGATAAAAAAGGTCACATAACAATAAATATATCACCTTACTTTCCACTTTGCTCTCATCATAATTATTACGGCTGTTAGGGGTTGTCCGACAATAAAATGTAACTGTAGGTCATAATAAGCTACTTGTACAAACGAGTTATGGGCTCATTTTTACAGGATAGTCACAAAAATCTAAAGACCTAAAGTGCCCAAAAACCTTTACACAGTACTCTCTCTTCTCTCATTCAGATGTTTGATGTGAACATTAACCCTAACCCAAGTGTTCGGTCAGTGTATATTTTTAAATGAATTCGTCCCCAGTGTCAGCATTTCCAGTATATTTAAAGATGTTTAACCACTGTCCATTCTACTGTAAATTGTTTTTTCTTTTCTTTTTTTCCCCATTTTTTTTTTAGTTCTGACTTGACAGTTTTTATCCTGCGCAGTCAAATTAACCCCCTGACATTGTCTGCTTTTTTGCTTGTTTTTGGCCTTGAATGTCTGACAGTGTTGCGTGTAAAACGAATGCTGTTCAGCCTCCAGTTAATGTGTTTTTACAGCCATTGTCGATGACAATAATGTAGCTGTTAGTTTGAAGTGTAACTAATGGAAAATGTAATTAAACTGTGCCCTCAGATGTCACAGTGTAATCTAACTGCAAAATGTAATAATCATTACACCCCTACAGGTTTGAAATAAAAAATTACTGAGTGTCATTAGCAGCTTGTTGGAGGCAAATAACAAACCACTTCTGTGGACGATCTAAACCTAGTTGATTTTCAGAACTGTGTAAGTAAGAACTGTGACTTACCAGCTTCTAATAAGGGAGTACACAGTACCTGACTGTGTTCATGACAGACAAGCACAGATTCTTCACATGCAGAGGTATAAAAAGAACTGTATAAACTGTATAAAGTTCACACAACATGAGTCATGCAGTAATCACATCTGGATTCCTCAGTAAGCCTGCAGCAGATGGTTTATGTGGTAAAGAAAATGGGAGCAGAGAGAAAGGCACATGCAACCATTCTGTTAAAGACACAAGACGTTTAGATAGGTTCAAACGTCTCTTGTCTCACACAACTTCACAGAAAGTTGAAAGTTGGTTGTATGAAGGAGCTTCTGGAGTAAAATGTGTACGTATACCTTCTTAAATGCAAGATTATCATCTAAACAGACACCAGACCTAAGAGTTTTCCCTTTCTAAATTTTTGTACCAGCCCAAATCTACACACAGCTTTGAGCGAGGCTGCTCACGTAAAGGTTGATTTTTTTTTTTTTTTTTTTTTTTTAATTTACAATTTTCTCCAGCTCTGCAAGTATTAAACAACTTGGACACTGTTGGACACTGACAAATGTGGCCTCACAAAAAAGCTACCAATTCACCAAGTCTGTCTTCTTCACAACACTCTATACTGTCAACACATCATACCCTAATAGTACTGTTTGTATATGTATGGTTGTTTGTACTATCAGGAAATGATACGATACCACTGGCTCACTGTTAATTAAACCTCACAAAGAGAAAGTGAAATGTTTTCCAAAGATGTCATTTTTGTTTTTGTTCTTGTAAGATCTACCTGGATCTGTCGCACCACCACTTCTGATTTAATCTGATGAAATTCATCCATCAGTAAACTTCACTAGGACTGACTAAATAAACCAGCAATGTGCGGAAGCATTGGAGCTCTAAAAGCACACACAACAGTATTTAGATAATGACATTGGCGAAAAACATGCAGTGGAATAGAAACTGTCTGAATTAGGCTGTGGCTATCAGCACCTGGCAAGTTTTGAAATGGACCTGCAACCTTCACTTTCCTGTTCAGTTTTGGTTCCATGTCCAGACCAGTCCTCTCTCCTCTCCCCAGCAGCCCTCCCTCAGACCCACAGCCTACATGTTCGCAAACTTAGTATTTGAAACCAAAGTTTATAGAAAACACTGGCCAGAAGTTGTTCATTAGGAGGGCCATAGAGTACCACCAAGGGCAAAGAAGTTTACATTTGAAATCACCTTCCTTTATGAGACATAGCATGCTGAGGAGATGGGCAGTTGAGAGCTGTCATTAAAGATATTGATGATGATCATCTCTTTTCGAAGCAGTCAGGAGATTGGAAAATGGGAGGATCCGGTCTGTCTGGAATGAGGACAAAAAAAAAGTGACAGCTGGGTTTGAAAAAGACTTCAAAGAGGGCAGGACAGAGTGGGGCCACACCAGGCTGAACAAGGGGTGAAAAAAGAAAAGCGAATAAAGGTGAGCCAGCGTGAGGTGGCGAGAAAGAAAGAGAACGCGATCAGAAGGGTTACCAAAAAAGAGGAAGCAACACAAAAGCACATCTGCAGACCCTGACCCTGTTAAATGTAAAGGATAAAGAGCTGATCCAGAGTGGAAAACCAGTGGAAAACCTAATGCACTCTGGAAGAGTAATTCTCAGAGAGGAACTGGCTGTGAAGGAGGGCTAGAAGAGGAGCTGAAATAAGAAAAGCACGAGCTGGAGGAGATGTGGACATGAAAGAGGAGGAGTGGGGAAAGAGGGGAAAATGCATGCACTGCAACCCTGAATTTTTCAAAACATTACCTGGAGGAACTGTATGCATGCACACAAATGTTCAAATCACTTGAGGACATTTAACTTATTTTACGCTTCTAGCTCCTTAATACAAAGCCCATGTAATGTCCAATTGAGCCGATGTGTAGTAATTTTCCAGGGAATTCACAGCGTGTGAGTGGGTGTGTTGCTGATGTTTCTGTCCTAACTGCTGCACGCTCTACAAAGGCACCAGCCCTCATCTACACCACAAAGGGTGTATTTCCAGGAGGTGTAAATGCATCTCACATTGACAGTCTCTGGGCTGTGTGCTATATGTATGAAAGGACAACTCTGGACAATATCTGGTCCTGACCTTGTGGACATTGTCTGGAGTTCATAATAGAAAACTCTGCCAGAAGATTTCCCAATTGGTCTTTTGTAAATGCAATAAAATTTACTCTATTTTGTCTTTGTTTTTTAAAGAGCTCAACTTAGGGAGATAAACTGTGACAGCCCGAAGAGGGAGGCTGTTGCTTAGAGTGAAAAGAAAAAGGAGGTGGGGGACCTCTTGGGAAAGTAGTAAAAGAGTGAAAAGCAAAGGTAAGGACCCCACTGCTCTCCTTCATCTCCCACTCACTCTTTCTCATGAGGCAGCGTGGTGGCTCAGTTATCAGCACTGTGACCTCACAGAAAGAAGGTCCTGGCTTCCAGCCCGACCAGGGCCTTCTCTCTGTGTGCCGTTTGTGTAGTCTCTCAGTTTCTGCATGGAATGCCCCTGGGTCCTCCCACACTGCAAACAAGCGCAAGAGAAGTGAGACCATGGTCTCTGTGTTTCTCTGTTTGAGCTGAACATCAGAGGAAAGTTTTCAGACACGACCGGTCCATCGGATCAGAACAATGCCACCAAAGAAAAACCCGCTCAGGGACAAAATGGAAAAGATCAGAAAGTCCCTCAGCTTTATGTGTGCTGAACTGAGTAAGGTGGCTAACCAACAAGATGAACTGCCTGAACTAATGGAGGAGATTCAGGAGCTCAAGTTAATAATCGAGGTGAAGGACAGAAAATTGCGTTCTTTCAGTCATTTTAAAGCCAAAGAAACCTAAACAAAAATCTAAAGCTGTGCTGTACAGATGGAACTGCTACTTCCACCTCTTGAAAAGGAAGGAGTAACCCAGAGACGCCTTAAAGGGGAACATACCTGTCGCTGTGCAGGAGAGAGAGTTGTGGACATATACTATCCAGGCTAAGTGTGTGCTCAAGGAGGCAGGGTTGGAGGCTACCACACACCACAAAAGCTCACGGTCACCCTAATGCATGGCAAAGCTCTGGATAAACTGGGGACCTTGGTGCAAAACAATATCAGAGGTAGAAAAAAAACTTGATCTACCAAGAGTTGGGCGGTTTCGTGAAGAGCTGTCTCTGGAGGCGTCCAACTAATAAATGTCAGAGTCACCACTGTCAAAACTGCATGAAAAGGAGAGACGGACAATTTCAGTCACTGATCTCACAGCGGTGAGGGAGAACAGATGGACCAAACAACAAATCTGTCTTAACGATATTGTGTATACCCAACACAGAAAGGCACACAATATAACTGATTAATTATGTCCACGGAGTCTGCAGCAATATCATATTAAACAAAAACTGGTTACCAGGCAGAGGGAAGCGTAGCCAGCTTTCAGTCTCATGTCAGCTTGAAATGGAAAATAAAAAAAATGAAATGAAACACTCGCCTTATTTATTGTTGACAGTTCAGTTTGTTGCTGGAGTTAATTAACCCATTTGTTGTACTGAAGTGGGTCTCTAGGTAAATTACATAAAACAACAACACACTAACTCAATCACTGCCTCTGTGTTTTGTGTGTGAAGGTGTGGAGTACCTAACCACACTGCTGGCCTGACCATGATGTACTGTATGTTTTACAGGTAATGGAAATTAACTCAAAATTCTAAAAAAATAAAATAAATCTTTATGATAGGTCCTGTGGTAGTCTTGTGCAGACTACCATTAACTTTGTTGCAAAGCTTCATAGTGTAAATACAGTCGTGGCCTGAACTATCGGCACCCTTGCAGTTCTGTCAGAAAATGCAACACTTCGTCCAGAAAACTGTTGCAATTGCAAATGTTTTGTTATTCACGTTTATTTCTTTTGTTTGCATAGGAACAACACACACACACACACACACAAAAGTCAAACAATAAAATTTCATGCAGAACATGAAACAAAATTATTGGCACTTGCCAAAATTGTAAGAAATAATTGCTTCTTAAGCATGTGATGCTCCTGTAAGTTGTATTTAGATGCACCTGTGGCAAGTAACAGGTGTGGGCAATATAGTAATCACACTTGCAACCAGTTAAAATGGAGAACAGTTGACTCAGCCTTTGTGTTGTGAGTCACACTGAGCATGGAGAAAAGAAAGAAGGGTAAAGAGTTGTCTGTGGATTTGTGAGACAGAATTGTGGAAGAGCAAAATGTATGTAAAATTACAACAAAGGATTGTTCGAAATGTTCATAATGAACCTCGATCAACTTTCAAACAAATTCAAGCTGACCTGCAGACTCAGGGTACAATAGTGTCAGCTCACACTATCCTTGGCCATCTGAACCCTTTCCAAAGGGTTTGCTACCAAATATTAAGTTAAGGGTGCCAATATTTTTGTCAAGTGCATTTTTTGAGTTCTGTGTGGAATTGTATCAGGTTTGACTTTTTTTTTTTTTTTTTTTTGTATGTTGTTCCAGTGCAAGCAAAAGAAATAAACACGTGAATACAAAAACATTTGCAATTGCAACAGTTTTCTGGGAGAAGTGGTATATTATCTGACAGAATGGCAAGGATGCTGATTGTGATGCCTAGGGAAAAAAAAAAATTCTGGGAATCCTGGTTCTGAGAAACGTGGAGAGTGAATTGGGGAGCTCCTGATAAATCTTGTGCTCTCATGGATCCAGTTCAATAAAACGTGAAGGTTGCAGGGAGGTGTCCACATGGGAAACCCCAGTGACATGCTAACACTCACTCACTCAGGTGGAGGGGATTAGTGGTGAAAGCTGCTACTTGTCTTATGGTGCTACAGATTTATTACAGCATGTACTAATCTTAGGTCACAATTAAGCTTGCCTTCTGTGTCAGGCTCGTTTTTGGATTGTGGCCCAATGTTTATAGTGTCATGTTGAAAAAAGACAAAATGAATTGAATTTCCATTAAAGGATGAGTCTGATGATATCCTATTAACAAGTATTTTGTGTGTGTATATCCTAAGCTTGGTAAACCCCATTCTTCTGAGCTGTAGAGCTCCATAGTTTAACTATTAAACTAGCAAAGCATAGCATGGCACTGAATGTCAAGTGCCTTCATCTCCATGAACATACACATTTAGTTGTTTGGTTTGATTCAATTCCACGTACACTGTCCAGCTGCTACAGCACCAAACATGCTTGTGGGCCTTGAAAACCAAAACAGTAATCCTAAGGAGCTGAGAATAGCAGTCTTTTGATCTCTGGTTAATATAAAAAATACTGGTTAGTCCAACTGCAAATCTGTAGATGGTGGATGAACCTCCCGCAAGAGATGTTTAATCCAGATGTTAGCGGCGAAGTACATATGGAGAACCATGATTAGAAAAATCAGAAATCATCAATGAATGCATTTTCTAATTCACATGGAGAAAGGTTTTCATCCTTTAACTTGCTTCACTGTGTTGTATTTTGTATGCATCATGTATAAATGAACAAATCTAATTACTGTTATGCAGTAAATGTGAGAATTTAACGTATTCAGTCTTACCAGATTCCTGAAAATGTCACCTTCAGTTTCAGTGCAGTGCAACAAGACCTACTCAGCTCGGAGTCGAGAATAGACTGAAATAAATTCAATCTTTCCTCATAAAGCTGTCAATTTTAAAGCCGGAACACACCCACCGCCACCACTCTCATTCTCTCCAGTCCACCTCCTTATTCTAAGTTGTTAAAATACTGTAATTATTTATGTGCAAATCTTTTGATTGAACTGCAGGCAGAGCATGTGATAGAAGAGGAATTACATGGATCTGAGCAGGAACGTAAAATCTGACTCAACCCTTTGTGCTCACATCCGATGTCTTCATTGCCTACACAGGCAGAAAAATCAAGTTTGCATGTGGTTTGCATTGCCATGATGTAGGTAATATCTTTATAGATCTGACCCATAAATACACTCTTACTTAATGTTTGCGTACAGTGAAGCAGTCCTTTGAACTGGTGTAACCTAAACTCCACTATTTGAACTGTGGCAGTCAGCTTAAGATCATAATCGTCTGAATAAAGAATAACATGTCAATGAAACACTGAGCAGTTATGACAGCTTAAGGGCCAACAGATGAAATATTTTGACATCTTACTGTACACGCGCAGTACCCCAGAATCGGATAATGTGGTACCTATCAGTCCACAGCTCTGCAGTCCCATCTGGGCTGAATTAGCGGGGTTGGCCCACTTTCGGCTGTAAATGAGGTGAAAATTGAAACCCAGGGGAGAACATTAAGCTTTGAGTCGGAGGACAGCCTCGTACCGGAAGGCTCTGGTCACAGTCGGTGCCTCTCAGACATCTTACACCCAGTGACAAGTTGATTGTTTAGGTTTTAATAAAGAAAAAGCTTTTAAATTATTTTCTCTTTAGCAGGTGGGATTACACATAACCACTCTCAGCTCCACCACAGTATTTAGACACAGCTGCTTTGAGTTACAGCACTCTTTTTCTCTCTTGTTAAGTGTGTGTGAGGAAGACAGTGACACAGCTTGTGATAATGAAAGACACGTGGTAAAAAGAGACGTAGAGACACCTACTATGCTACTGCCTTCAAGCCCATTCAACTGTTCATCATGTTGGTAGGTTTTATAACTTTATTTAGAACATCAGCTAAATAAGGAACCATGCAAGTGATACTGATTAATTCTGTAAGTCTGCAGAAACATGCCTTATCACCCTAAGTTATGAATTTGGAGAAAGACTGTGGTGTTTATTGGGCTTCTTGTATGATAACTGATAAATGGTTAAATCTCCTAAATTACTTAACAGGATTCCACAGGCTCTGATGTTTACATGTGGGATATTTCTGTTTGTATCCATTCATTATTCTTGCATGATGCTTGCTTGACTGCATTTTTCAGGACTTATTGCATCACGAGGAAAGACATGGTGCAATAAGTCAACCCCAATTATTCCTATAAAAGTTACTCACAGGCTGCGTACAGTGGAAAAAAAAGCCACAGTGGGCCTCCTCACACTTCCACAGTTTAAGGCCCCGTAGAGCACATACACTGGAGTTCTTCTCCAGCCGATCCGGTTGAGAGCATGCTCCACCAAGGCCTCTGCTGCCTGAGCTGAGGATAAAAGGGGGATTTGTGACACTCAGAAGAATGAGTTCAGTGTTTGACAGCTTCTCCTTTTGCAATGATTGTGTATGGGAAAAATGTTTTTCAGTCTAATGTGCATGACACGATGACCCTGGAAGTTGCAGTACTCCATGCGGGCCAACACACCAAAACCATTCACAGCTCAGCATCATTTCTGGCGGGGGGGGGGGGGGGGGGGGGGAGGGAGGTTTGCAGTCTCCGGACCTGCAAGGCAAAGGTCACAGGACTGTCAGAGCTGGCTTCAAAAGCCTAACTGTGCTGTGAAGTTGTATGTTGTGATGCCACCACTCATTTTTTTGGTACTTAAAAGCAGAAATATATATTTTTATGGACAAAACATGGGACCTTTAAGTGAAGGCAGCAGCAAAACATAGAAATACTCTGTTACTTGCAAAATAGTCAGCTGGGATAGGTTCCAGCTTCTTGCGACCCTGATGGATTAAGCGGTATAGAAAATGGATGGATGGATGGATTACATGTTATTAACTGATCACAGGGATTATACTTTTATAATCTTAATCTATAAAGTAACTAAGCATAGTTGTTGTGATATAACAAAGAGTACAACAATTTTAACATCATAGTCTTCTATCTATGAATAGTCATCATCTTGAACATGATTAATGTTTGACTGCTTTACCAGCAACACGAAAGCAGGTCAGGTCAAGTTTTATTTATACAGCTCCAAATAATAATATAATAATAATATAGTACAATAATAATAGTACTATATTATTATAACAGAGCAGGGGTGAGTAGTGAAAATGCTGATACTTAATCAGCTCCACAAGTGGCACAGGAATAGCTATTTATCTAGAAAGCATTGGATAAATCCATCTGTGTACTAAATAACTAATGACGTTTATGTTTAATCCTGGTATTGAAATTGATTCTGTGCAAAAAGAGCTGTAACACCCACACCACACATAACAATTAGTCATCTATTCTGTACTTTACATTTTACACACAACATCCCACTGGGTGTTTGACTTGCATGGAGACGGGCATTATGTGGTTTGCTGCCAGCTGATCCTACAGTCTGAATGATGCATTGGTATGTCAAAAGCATTATCTCCTTCATCAGTATGGTTCACTGCTGCACCACAGGCTCTAGGAGATGGAAAGATTCCAGACAGGCCCATTCAAATCTTGCCAAGTGCACTGACAGGCTAACATCAATGAGACCGACATGAGAGTGAGATGGGAACATTGAAATAAATATGGGTATCAGCAATGTATGTGATTAATGTCTGTGTTCCTAAGCATAAAGACTGGAAGCAGAGGGAAACAGCTAGCCTCTGTCCAAAGTTCACAAACACACCTACCAACAGCAGTCACCAGTGCTGAACCAACAACAGACTGAAGTTATTACTGATATAAAGACAGAACAGAATCAGCACCAACATCCATCCATCCATTTTCTATACTGCTTAGCATCTTAAGGGTAACTGGGAGGGGGGGCTGGAGCCAATCACAGCTGACTTTGGACAAGAGGTGGGGTACACACCCAACAGGTGTCCAGTCTGTCACAGGGCTGCTCACAGTCACACCTATGGACAATTTAGAGATGCCAGTTTACCTAATCTGCAGGTGTTTGGACTGTGAGAGGAAGCTGGAGAACCTGGAGGGAACCCACGCAAGCACAGGGAGCACATGCAAACTCCATGGCTGGCAGATTTGAATCCAGAACCTTCTTGTTCAGGCAACAGTGTTAACAACTGCACCTCTGTCAGCAGCAACAGGCTGATGGATCAAGCAGTATAGAAAATGGATGGATGGATGGATGGATGAACAAAACTGTTTAAATCGGCAAGTTAGAAGTTATTCAATGTTTCCCCCTCGAAACCAAAGCCTGTGCTCGCAGACTCTATCTAGGATGGACTTCTGCTGCTCAAGTTGAGTTGGGTTTTTGAGACTGGTTTGGGTCACTTTTTCGTGTGATCCAAACCCACAAAGCGAACCAGTTATTTTCAAATGTTCATTTATTTCAAAATCTCTGTTCTCTTTCTCTGACTGTGGCACCCATTTGTGTCCATGAATGTCATGTAGATAGGTTCAGTGAAAAGAAAAAAAGATAATGTAGCCAATGCAGTGAATTAGTTTGGCAAGCTGTCAGTAACAGAATAAAATAACGCCAAAATATAGTTTCACATCTTGGGGTTGAGTTGGAGTCTCCAGTTTGGGCAGATTGGATATGTCATACAGAGTTGGCTATGGGCTGGATTTTGGTCTCAGTTTTAGGTCATGCAGAACCCTACAGAACCCTACAGAACTGAAACACTGGGTGAAACTTAGTCAAGAGAGTCACCTTAAAAGACCCATGATGTCAGCTGCTCATTCAGCTTCAAAGCTGTTGGTATGAGTTTGTTTGAACTTTGGACAAACTAACTGCTTCCCCCTTTGCTAAGCTAGGCTAGGCTATCATGCCCTAATTCCAGCTCCATACTTCACACACAGACACACATGTGTGGTGCTGATCTTCTAATCACACCATCATGAGTTGTCGGAGATCTGCTGTCTAAGCCTGTGTATTCTTGACCTCTCCTCTCATAATGTTTTACTTCCATTCAGGTTTTATGCTGCTGTGTGCAAATAAAATTGAAGTTAGACATTACATCAATTATGTGTAAAACTGGTGGCGGATCACATATTAAAACCCAACATCTGTGTGCCAGATTCACCTTGTCTTCAATTATCACAGGGCCAAGGATTACTGGAATGCCACATGAATAAAACAGGGCACTACTCTTTATTGTGCAGGCACGCATGCATGCACTGTGAGATGCAATTAACTGCAACAGAATGGAGGAATTGTGTTAATTCAAGTTATTCAGTGAGGCACAACTTGCATTTGAAAATCATATGGGCAGGATGTCATGGTTTCTGATGTAAGATGAGGAAAATAGTGGGAGGAATGACACGGATCGTGCATCATCCCTCGCTCCCATTCGAGCTGTCTCCCTCATCATGCTCGACTGATCTCACCTTTTCAATCTCCTCTTCTCTTAAGATATAAATCCCTGGGAGGATGACAGTTGCAGATGAGTTACGGCGTGTGTGTGTGTGTCTGTTTGTGTGTGCATGTGTGTGTCTGTAGAGCGATAAGCTGAGTGTATGACTAAGTGAAGGGAAGAAGAAAGAAAAGGTAGCTCTAGTGTGGGT
This sequence comes from Toxotes jaculatrix, assembly GCF_017976425.1. NCBI lineage: Eukaryota > Metazoa > Chordata > Actinopteri > Toxotidae > Toxotes > Toxotes jaculatrix. Next base: position 2,927,165 of record NC_054407.1, read on the forward strand.
GTGTTTGTCTAAACGTGTGGTTGTGTATCACTGTGGCAACAAAATGTGTTTGGGGAGATGAGAACAAAGCCTGCTCACTGACAAATCACTTCTTCCATTAAGTGTGTTAAAAAGGTCACTTTTAAACCTCTGACTAGTAATTAAAAGTTTATTAAACTCAGATTAAAGGCACTTCACAGCAGTTCAATGAATCATGAAGTTAGTGTGGCAGCAGCTTTACTGTCAACGTTGTGTTAATATCACCTGTCTCCCAGGTGAACGCCAGTGAAAACCTGTTAATGAAGTGTAACATATCTGAAGTAAAATGCCATGATCAACCATGTGTGCAGCCACCATTATCGTCACCATAAATTCAGAGTGCCTATTATGAGGAGCAGCACCTAAACTGAGCTACCACTACTACTCAACCTTCTTCTCAACTTAGAGGTATTTCTCTCAGGGGTGTATTTAGCAAACATGTATTAAGCCTTTTCCACTACAGGAAGTGAAGGACCTGTAAAAAAAACAAGCCAAGCGTCACCAGCCAACTGGTGACGCTACTAATATTAGGCATTGGTTTACGAGTCTTTTGGACCACAAATCCCTTTGACTCCTCGAACTGATTTGCACAGCTTAGACACAAGAACCTCATTGGAAACAATAACACATCTACGTCTATGCAGTTAAATAAGTGGACACACAAGTATGTGCAAAAGGATGCATGTCTGGGACAAAGCTGTCAAAGGACAAGTGGGTTTATTTTCAAAAAATTGGTTTTAGAAACAGGCTAAAAATTCAAATGAATGAAAAGAAGCAATAAACATTTTTTGGATTTGTATGTTGCGTGTGGTGAGGTTGGATGAATATTACCATATTTCTGTCTCAGCTGTGAGGCTGTAGATGCAGCCATCACAATGCAACACATGCCCTAATAACAATGGCAGCTTTGGCCTTATTAAAGGACACAGTGAATGGCAGAATCAGAAAGGAACTGGTATTTAGAGACCACTGCAATGTTTTGGGGGGCCATGGTGATGATGACTGTCTTATCAGCCATTTCAGATTTCCCATTTATTAATGACAGAGGACAGAGTGCCAAATAAAATCTTTTTTTCTCCACTATGTATCACTTATGCAATTACCACTCCTGGCTACAGTGTCCTGTGTTCTGTAATTGTTTTCTTTCTCTTGTAGACTACCATTGTGTAAATTCTAAAATTGACATACATTGTTATAGCTCACACTACACATGATAGACTATAATTATCCTATTCAGAATGAGGCAAAAAAAAAACATTATTTTTGCTCAGCTTTTAGTACTAGTAGTCTCTCCAGGCTCTCCCAGCATGCACTGGGCAAAGGACAGAAGAGGATCCTTCATAGGTAGTCTCTCTGTCACAGAGCTAAATAGCAATACTCTGTCTGAAACGGACAAATGGACAGACACCTGCTTTCTAGTAAATGGCCAAATGGTGTGAAAAAAAGACCTTAAAATCTGTCTACTATTATTTTGTTTTTTTTTTTAAGCACAAACACACTCGTCACATTCCTTCACTGCTGCCTGTGTGAACACCTCAGAGAACAGATGGGGGAGTGGGACAATATAATCTGGATCAACTTTGAACTAAGGCAGTATAGATCTGTACTGACAGACAGGCCCTTCCTTCACTTTCACTCAGTGTTTTTTTTTTTTCTGTAGAGCGTAGCATTCTTGTAAGAACCACTTCTTCTGCTTTATCCCCCCTGTCACTTTAACGACCAGCTTCTCACCCCACAGTCTGGCTTTTCTAATACGACATACAACACGTCATACAAAACTGAACTGAGTGTGTTTTACCTGTAACACAGTGGTGAGCGGCCTGAAATTCATTTAAGCAACAGTCCACTGAAAGTCTGTCTGTTGAGCATTAAATGCAGCCACATTGGCTCTGGACTCTGGTTTAGATGCATAGTGTAACTGCACTGTCCCTGGTTTCCCCTTGGCCAGGACTTTTTGCTGCATGTCTTTCCTTGTCTTTCTTTCCTTCTTCCTTGTCACCTCTCCACAGTCGACCTGTGGAACCAGAGAAACTGTGGTGATTAGTTTGAGGATGAAAAACAATAGCAGTGTTAGAAATGCAATGTACACACATGAGGAAATGCCATTATTTGTTTTTTTTTTTGTATTTACTGTTGTGTGACTCTAATGCTTGGGTTGGATGTAATGAAAAAATAGGTTAAAAAGGAGACATGCAGCAGTGGAGGGAGATTGAAAATTTCACAGCGCCTCTCTCCACTGTAGCGATCTGCTGAGAGGTTGATGGTTATTTATTTTCACTTTTGAACCAACCACCATGAAACAAACGGCAAATAAAGTGTTATTTTTCTCCTTCTCTCTCTCCCACTTTCTCATTCACCCTCTAGCTCTCTCATCCACTGCTCCTTCTCTCATTTGCTTGTGCTCTCAGCTTGTTCACACTCTCTTTATCTTGTTGTAGTTGGCAAGCCGACAACAAAGCCTTTAATAAACCAAAAAATATCCACCCTGCATTCTAATAGCGATATTGTAGTACTCCCCACATTTTGTGAATGAAGCAGAACACAAGTAGAAGCAGCTGTGGTGTTTGCATTTGACCAAGCAGTGACGGTCGGTGCTGCAAAATCAGCCACCTGAAGCTCCTGACTCATCACAAAGTCCCACACCCTGAGCATCTTGGTCCCTCTGGTCTTCTGTGAAAGATCCTGGGGTTGAAATGGCCCTAATTAAAGAACTGCAGCTGCAGTCGTCTCACAACAGCTGCAGTGGATTTTAATGTTGACCTAAGGTCACAGCACAAAACATGTCAAAATGTAGACAAAGTTCCACAGAAACTTCTTAAACCAGCCCAGCATCAGGATCCACCCACTCTGCTGCTCACTAAGACCAGGAAAGTGGATCTTGTCAATCCAGTTCTCATATCTTTACCCTGACTTCCTTTGTGCCAAATAATTGGTTTCAGGTTTCTGGAACTGGTTTTATTTCAGATCTGCTGTTTTGTTTATGGACCGTCCAGACCTCTCAGACTATCTGGGACAGGTCTGCTTAATGTCCCCAGAGTCAAAACTAAACATGGAGAAGCAGCATTCAGGGTTAGGGTTAATAAATCAAGCTAATCCTTTTATATAGTAGTGGTAAACACTTTTTTTCCCCCAGGACACACAAAAAGAATGCAGAAGCCAGGAAATATAAAGTTTGAGTTAAACATTTAAGAGTAAATGAGATATTGTTTCCGCTGAAGTTGAACCTCAAAAAAGTGTAAAAAGCTCATTGCCACATAGCGTGTGACATGATTAAACAGTTCTGCTTTGCACTGTTCTCTGGTCTGTAATGAAAATTCCTCTTTCTTCTCTCCCACATCCCTGATATTTACTCTATTTCTGTCCGTCTCCTCCTCCTCTATCCCGCGCTCTGATCTCTGGGTTGAGGTGAAGCCATTCTCTCTTATCAGTGAAGGCCAGTGTGTCATATAAGCTGAGGTCATGCATGGTTGCATGCACCCACACATACACAATAACTGGAAAAAAAAAAAACATGGAGAGAAAATACAGAAAAATAAAATAGCAATCAAATCCCATCTGTATGTCTTATTATAATATACTGCTTGTGCAAACGTGGATGATAATTTCCAAGATGGTTTGGGTTCAGTTTTATATTAGGACTTAGTTCATCCAGTGCTTCCTTATCCAGCTGTTCTCAGCCACTTTCCAGAGGCAACCCTGTCTCCTAGTAATCACTTTTATATATACAACTACACTGCAATACTTTTTATAGGAAACGTCATTAGATTTTTTTCTATTAATGTAATTATGAAATGCTGTTATTTGAAGTATATGGCAAATTTGAAATATGTTGATACTGAATGTATCAGTGAAATATCTGCAGACAGTGTTTTCCACTAAAAGATATGATCTTCAAGAACAAAATCCACATGTAGTGATTGCGGCAGTATTCAGCTTAATACAGAAAAAATTCAGAGTGACTTCAGACACAATGTTATAATTTACAATTCACTAAAACAACCGTCTTTTCTTGACCTTAACCAAAGTGCTGTTGTTGCCTAAACCACGGACGAGGCAGTGGATGCAAACCCCAGTCTCTGCCGTTGACTGAGTTTCAGTTGCTGTTCAACAATGAGATAGGCACATTTTTCTATGCTATAAGACTGAACTCAGAAATCCTCAGAGGGAAACATATTCAGAATGTAATTATATGTTTCCATATAATTTGTATCTCACAATTCAAAGCAATGCTATAGGGGAGGTTACAAAAACTAAACACTATTTACTATTGATAAAATGTCCTGGTCTAGTTATATTTAAAATTTGGCCTTGCTCTGTCATCTAGTGCAGGTAAAAAAAAGAAAAACATTTTTAAAAAGACTTGTAGATGCTTCGCACGGTTTAGGACTGAGCAGCTTGTCTGGTCTTGAACTGTCCAGCAGTTTGACTGCAGGTTGATGACATGCATGCGGGTCTGGTCTGTCCTGCTTCATGGTGGTGTTCATTTCTGTTAACCTTTCTCTGAGGAATATGTGTTCTTAAACAGCCAACTGTGTTTCCTCAGGAATAACCTTTACTCAGAATAAGCACTGTAACAAAAGCAGACAAAACAGACTAAAGTAGATCTTTCTCAACTTCAAATTTTGTTTTTGTGAATTTGTTGAAACAGTTATTAAGCATTGATTTGCAGTGGTACTTATTCAAGCACCCTGGTCTGTGAACTCTTCAGGTCTCTCGACACACTTTCATCTGGTTTCAGTTTCAGGTTTTAGATCATCCACTTAGTGACTTGTCATTGTTCTGAAAGGATATTTTTCCATCTTCTGTGAGCGACCTTGAAAAGCACTCAGAGATGGCTGATGTCACTGCTAACACTATGTCTTCTATGCTTCTCTGCAGACTGCAGGCCTCAGCCTTGCACTCAGTAATCCGCATTTTTGTTATTGTGAACACAATTAAATAAGCATTTCCTCTGGTCAGGTTACACTTTGTATGTTTTTTAACCCCTTTTTCTTGCAAGAGAAACCCAACTCTGTTTTGTAGTCCAGGTTTTTTTAATGATCATTTTCAATGGATCAGACTCTACAGTCCATTTTACTCTTGGTGTGTCCATATACTCAAACACACAAAACACAGCCACATGTGGTGGATGACTAAAATTACTGCCCAGCAGAGGAGGGAATAACAAGTGTAACTTATCAAAGAATTTATTACCAAGACTCACTCACACACACACACTACACAAACCATCATCCTCACCATAATGTCCAGTAGACCTATCCATCTACTCCATATATTGCGCTTACCTGACAATCTTCAGCTGATAAGAAATCTGTTTTCCTCCAGAGAGAAATCCTCATCCACCTCATCAGTCAGGACTATGTGTGGGAGACTGGGACAGAGACAGGGGGAGGATGTTTAGCACTGGCATGAGTAAGAGAAGGATAAGGTACTGTACTGTACTGTAAAAGTAGGTATCCACATGGCTGCCTGAAGAAAGAAATACAAAAATTTGGGGAAAATGATTTAAGCTATATTTCACAAATATCACAAATAAAACACAGCTAATAATTCTATTCTGAAGTTGGGTGAGACAATACAAGGAATACAGAGGGATTATATGACACCTGCAGTTGGTGCACTTGTTTGTTTCGGCCACACTGGTAACTGGCTGCTGCCACAGTGTTGTAGTGATGCAGTTGCCATGGCAGCCTGATAATTCAGTCTCAAAAGAAGCACACGCACATCCTTAAATTCTTTGCAGGTGCTGGGTAGTAATTATCTGCAATGAAAAACAACAAGATACGTGCACTCTGCTTGTTTTTGTTTATTTATTTGTTTTTCCCAGTCTCTCTTTATTTCTGTGTAAGCACAACTGATTTCTTCAGGTCCAGACAGAGGACATGACAAAGTTTATCTATGTTCAAAATGTAGTCAATCCTGATCCTGTCTTCATAGTTTATCAATAAAATAGTATCTCTTTGTCTTTGAATGTTAATGTCAGAGTCCTGACTTGACTAATATTCTAATGTTTAGCAGGCAATGTTGACTATGTTCATCATATTAGTTTAGTATGTTAACATGCAAACTTTTGCTAATTAGCACTGAAAACAAAGAACGAGTGAGGCTGATGGGAATTAGTTTTGCAGGTATCTGGTCATAAATCAGTGTAAAATCAATCAGTCAGAGTCATCACCAAAGTTATTATAATTTGTCCTGAGATAGATAGCAACATATTTTACTAAATAATAAAGTGATACCTTTGACCTGCTGATGGCAATAGAGGTAATCATATGGGGATCATTAAAGTCAGTGGGATTCATCCTCGAATGGCAGTTCGAGGTGTCATGAAGTGTTGGACCAGCTGTCCAACAGTTAGGTCCCTACAGCTGCTAGCAAGCTTAATAAAAACAGTTAAAACAAGACACAGCAAACAAGATACAGTCATTTAAATTAAATGAATGTATCACTTGCAATAACATACAGACCACATCTCATCATTATTGCAATAAGTATCCTAGCTAGATGCTGTCTCACAGCTGGACTGATTCTGTAGGACCCCATATACCCAGCAAGGAGAACCTTTGTGACCTGTTGTGGTTCACCTGCATTACTATAAGGGCTTTGCTATCTTTGCATTTCCATGGGTGACTTGCATTAAGGTGGCACACAACTGTGAGGCACTGAAAGCATACAGTTTGGTATTCTCTACCTGACTCCCTTCCACTTCCTGGGCACAGGCGTGGTCAGACTGTGACTCTGGTAACAATATACAAAAAGGTGTCAAGTTAATCTCAAGTTTACTACATGAGTGACCCACAATATTATGTCCAATAGGTAAACTGTTCCTACTGCAGGATTCATTTTTAGAGCATAGAAGTGATTGGCAAAATGTTTGCATGTGTGCTAGCCCATGATTCAAGTTTGCCACACATGAAAGGGGAGAATTAATAGGACTATGTCATGACGTCCTGTAGACTGTGTGCTTTGTGTGTCCTGCAGCTTCCACTGGCAGACTCCAGTCAGTTTGCAGGTCATGGATGGGAGGACAGAGGACAGAGGAGACAGCGAGGCAAGGAACTGAAAGGAACCTTGGGTCAGTCCATTGGATGAGCCGTGCCCACAGGCATTTGCACTTCAGAATGATTAACGTCAAAATGTTAAACTAAGGGCATTACACTAGCGCTATGCCTATGGTCCAGTATTACAATGACAGAGGTGGACATGACAAAGTACATGCAGCTACAAAGTGGTAAGTGAATAAATTTCCTCTAGAGCTGTAAAGAAAGAATCCCAAACAGAATCCCAAACCAAACCCACAGCACTGTCTTTGAGTTCTTCTTGTTTATAGTTCTGAGCCATGTCGAAGGTCAAGAGCTGTAGCACTGAAGGTACAGGTGTAGGACTTTGCATTCATATGGGCACAACAGTGTATTGAACTAAATGCTATATTCAGCATGGTCCCAATGACTTCAATGTGTCAGCGTGCTAATATGTAGCAGGCATAATGTTCACCATGTTCACCATCTTGCTAATTAGCACTAAACACACTGTATAGTTGAAGCTAATAAGACTGGGTACAAGCAAAGCCATCAGGATTCATTGCATAGGAACCATGTATGTCTGGACCAAAGTTTGTTAGAACTCATCAGGTCAATGTTGAGATATCTCACTGAAAACCTGACCAGGTCTGACCTGCTGATGGTCCCAGATGAAGTCAGCTGGCCTAATTCTCTGCCTCTAGGTTTTGACCTAGTGAAAGATCAAAACCTAGTAAAATGTTTCAGGTCATCTAGCTGTTCAATTATGTCCTCATGCTGTGTCAAATAATTTTCCTTGCAGAAAAAAATTGTGGTGTAAAAATTCTAAATCACATGACTATATCCTCTTAATGTGCCTAACATGGCAAGATGAAGTCTAAATATTAGCCTTTCATCCTCTTACATCAGATTTTCTTTAGAGAAGGATCACTTCACATCCAGCATGGTCAGGGGGAATTGTTACAGAATCCAGAAACTGTTTCACAGTTAATATGAAGATGTGTTGTTTCAGATTGTGTTAGGATTCACTTGAGAAAAATAGGATTGCTTTCTTTAAAATCATCAAATTCTCAGAATTCCTCGACAGAAGCAACCGGGCCTGAGTCTCTGCAGGTGCAGATGTGGAGGAAATTATGTAGATGCAAGGATGAAAGTCAAAGTTGTGTCTTATGTGTCTTTGTGAGGTAGGGCCATCAGGATTCCTGTTAAATCAGACCTGTTGGTTCCACATTTAAAATCCAATGAAGACACTGGTTGAGGCAGCCAGTCCTCTCTGTGTTGGTCTTGCTTGCCATGGTAATTATGCTAATGCGCAAAATTAATGTAGAAATTAAGGTGACAGTCATTCCCTGATGTTACAATGCTCCACGGAGCACAGTTAAACCAGTATGCTGCAAAGAAGAAATAGGGGCTATACACCTGAAAGGGCATAATTTCTGAGTTACAAATAGGCCACCCTGAGGGAGAAAGACTGAAAGAGAAAATCACAGGGGGAAAATCCTGGCCGAGGCAGAGAGGCAGAGAGAGAGAGAGAGAGAGAGAGGGAGAAAGGGCTAAAGAGTGACGGCCTCTCTAGCCTTGGCCAGCCTGCTACTGTAAAAGCTGTGATTTATTCTGCCATCATCTCAGTAGATATATGATCTGAGTCTCAGCCTAGCCTGTCACACCACATACATATTGAGTGGCCCACAAGAATAGGGAGAGATTGATTTATTATACAGCTATTTATTACACTGGGTGGGCTGGGAAGAGAGGAAAAAACATTACAAAAAAAAACAAAACACTGAGATAAAATTTCCAAGCCTATCTATGACATCAGATCTGATGGGATGATAAAATAACAGGAAAATAGATCAGAGCTAATCTGTGTCTTCTCCGTGGAATTTCGACATCTTGCTTAACGATACAGCAAAAGCAGATTTATTAGAGCAAATGGTACAGCCTGATAAGGAGGAGAATCGTGGAGACGTCCTGACATGATGCCTGCTGCCTCTGGCATCTGAAAGGAGAATATTTGGGGAAAAAAAAAAAAAACCCAAACATTAACAATACAACAGAAGAGCAACCACATCCATAATACAGTCTGTTTTCATCTCAGCTGCCTGTTGCATGTTGTTTCTGTTTGCAGGTGAACCCAAAAGGTTTTAAGTCTTCAAATTGTCTTTAAACGTCCTTCTCATGTGAAATACATTAATACATGATGTAATTCTCTTTATCACTTGAACCATTGTGCAGTGTGGTGGACACTGCATTATTTTTGTTCTACAGTGGGAAAATGAGGGCAATAAAGAGTACATAAATTTTAATACTGGCCTCCACAAATAAAATAGTGGAAAGAGAATATGTGCAAGAGGTAGCTAATGAGGCCTGATCTCAGACTCAGCTTATAGTTCTGCTTGCCAAAGAAAAACTAAACAGCATAAAACATTTCTGTTTGGCTCTGGCACAGACCGAGACATGAAAGCAGCTCTGGAGTTCGACCACACAACTTGGTCTCTGGCAGGATTGTCTCAATACAGTGATTTAATAAACCCAACAATACAATAAAAGCCAATCGATCAATGGCGGTTCAATGGCGATATCAGTTTGATGCTGTGTTTCATGTGGGATGTATTTGTTTGTCTCTTTGTAGTTGATCAACCCTGACTCTGAGGGAGTCTGTTACACTGCTGCATCCTCATCCTATACAAACAACACTGAACAGATTAAGTCCTTTGAAGCTAATTGCTTTTCTAGCTAGCCACTCCAGGACCATATCAGACCCACTACTCAGTGCAACAATAACACTGTCCTCAGAGTAATGTTGAATATAATATCTCACTTGTTTGGTTCATATGATGCTTTATGACACAGTCTTTGTTTAATATCTTAGGATTTGACATGTGTGGTCTTATTGCGTTTTTTCTCCAAGTTATAGGAGAAAGGAGAATAGGCAACTGTGTGTTAAGATGTATGATTTAAAAAATAAATAAATAAAAATGCTAATTTTCATATTGGTCATTGTCATATTAATTTCATTAGGGAGGGGGACTTCCCTGGACAAACAATGAGGATTAGTCATTGGTCATTAGTCCTGCCTCTGTCTGGGTGATCACTGTTTAACTGAATGGCAACGTGGCAACTTTCTTCAATGAAGAGGAATTAAAGCTGGTCCACCTTCAAAAAACGGGACAGACTCAGACAGGACCAAAGTCTATATTGATAAACTTATTTAAATCCTCATAAATAAATAAATGAATAGATATAGAGATAGAGTTTCTGAACCTATAAAAACAGAGGATGGACAAATATGTCCACACACAGAGAGCACTGTGTGCGGACATCCCCCTTCTGGATTGTCCATAGACATCGATCACAGATGACCCCGTCTAGTTAGATTTAGATCCTCAGTCTCAGACTTTTTTAACTTACAGATGTTTTTAACATACCTCCTGTGGCATTTCCTCAGCCCCGCTGAGTGCGTGCATCCTAAAATAACAGCGTTCTAAAGTTAAGTCTGAGTCAGAGTCTTTTGAGAGGAGAAAGGAGAAATTATTCAAATCAGGTTAATAACATGACAACTGACCTCTGAGTACCATTCAGATTAGCAGGGGCTGCAGGTAAAGAGTCACACTCAGACCCAGGCTGACACCATGAATGAAAAACAAAGAGGATGCCTCCAGTTTTAGAAGCTTTCCTGGTTAATCACAGTTCAACACTGTGACACCTCACCTCACACTTCCAACCCTTCACTCAGGTGAATGAGGACAACTCTTGTTTATTTCATTTTATTTTATTTTATTTTATTTTGAAAGCGCTGCCTGAAATTAACTCTGAACATTCATGCTGAAAGCTTAATTATCTGCTCAGTGAAATGTGAAATGTGCTGCGTCACACATCTTCAAACCGTGTCCCGTCAACGGCTTTCACTTTTCCTCTCCTCACCCTGTGAAACTCCCCGTTTGGAATTTAAATAAATGGCTTCTTTTCTCCCTGTCACGATGGTGCGCGCGACTTATCTCCGAGGTGCAGCTGTGAAGAGAGCAGGTATATTTTTATTCCTCATATCTCTGAGAGAAGGATGCAGCAGGTGGCGTCTTGACTGTAGCACATGGCTTGCAGAGCATGTAGGTTGTTGTTGATGACAGCATTTCACAAGCTAGGTAAAGGTGTGCGCTGCTGAAAGTGTCTGGATGTGTCTGAGCTGAGACACCGCTCAGTCTGTCTGCCTCTCTTTTTCTGTCCCATCATGCATCACACACAGGTCACTCACTTTGGGTGAAAAAAAAACAAAAACACCATTTGTCATTTGTCTTAACTTTTCCTTTCTGTTTGTCTCTGCTGCTGAAAGATGTATCATGTCTCACTGTCAGCCTGCCATAGCTGTGCTGTAGTAGGTAAGTTGGTGCTCCTACTGCTACTGAGAGCATTTTGCAATCAGAACATGGTTCCTGGCATCAGGTAACAGCCACCAACACCAATTTATTTGTTTCCAGTTCCCCGAACGTACCATAGTCCTCCCTGCTGCTAACCCCACTTGTTTGTCTGGCAGTGTTGCAGGCTAACGTTTGGCTCCTCTGATACAAATGGGCTGCCTCTCAAATCCTGCGCTACCTCCTTTGAAATAAGGGTTGGTTGTTCTTGAGCAGTGATGGTGGATTTGGGGCCTCGCAGTAACATCTTAAACAATAGTTCTGGTTTATTAGCGTACATCTTACATCTTTCACAACTATGGCCTATGATGACCCTGCACTGAAATGTTGATGATCAGACACGCTGAAAGTAAACCAACAGCTAAAGAGAATTTTTTTAAACTGTTTTCAGACTTCTAACTCAAATGGACTGGAAAAAAGGAGACAGATCTGAGACCGGACTCAGGGTTTAAGATTTAACATGTGAATGGAACATTCTGGGGCACTCTGAGATGACAGTTACCACATAACGTTTGGGTTTTTCCAGTTTTTATCCCAACCAGCTGCACGGCTAAACACACCTCTCACCCACATTCTATATGATGAAGATTTCAGCATGGTCACTGTGAGCATTTAGCTCAAACCACCACTGTCTGTTTCTCAGTCTGATCTCGCTGAGTTGCTAGACTGGCTGTAGACTTAGTCTTGATTGAAGTTGCTGTTGATATCTTGCAAAAGGTCAAAGACCTAACACCAACCCCCGAACTGACAGACAGTTTGATTCGCTTCAACTGTGTTGTGTTCAAGTGCATCTGTCTTTTGTGCAGTTTCAAGAGCTTGTTGCCGCAGCTCAGCCCTCTTCTTTTTAACAGCTTTTCTCTCTTGACCACTTCAGAATGGCTGGTGGTGAAAGTCTGCTCTGCCATTCAAGCCCACACTGCTGACTGCTCAGTGTTGAGTAAACAGAGGAAGTAGCCGAGGTAGTAGGGTAGTTGAGTAGTTGGGTTCTGGGTGGGGTTGGGTTATACTGATGATTGTCTGCATCATGATGGTGCAGAATGTAGGATTTGTACACGACTGTGAGCAGTCAAGCTCCTTCTTCCATATTTCCCAAGCTGTGAAAACAACATTGCAACGTGCTGCTCTGATAAACTGCAGTGAAGCACCATCAGCCTGAGCTGAACCAGACTGGCATATTCTGATGCTTTCTAGTGAGATGACAACCTCACTCATTCGATATGAGGCCTCTGCTGTGTGATGCAACATCTCTGCTTTTTTTCCTAAGAGTTGTTGTAGTTTATAAAAGTGTAATCATTTCCTCTGCCGTTAGCTGGGTTGGTTTTTATTTCGGATGAGACAGTTCACCTCTCTGTACAGTCTGTGAATCCCTCTACTCCTGCCTCTCCTCCTACCTCCCACTTCATCTCATCCAGCCAATCACAGCCTGAATTCTTGGCCCACTTTCACTTCTCTCCCCATTCACAAACCAGCCCCTCATTTTTTTTTCACCTTTGTCAGTTCAGCCTACTTATGTTGGCTTATTTCAAAGACCTACTTCCTTGCAGTGTTCTCGTGTGCTCTGTAATGCATATAATGTTGATATAAGTGTGTGTTCTGAAAAGAAAAATTCAATACATGTTCCAGATGTTTTGCAGGAGAAACACGGACGTGAATAAAGGGTTGAATGTCATGTGGGTCAGAAGGTCTGGTAGCCTATCACCATGGCAGATCTTTTCTATATGCTACTATGCAGTCTACAAGGAATGTAAGACTGTTGTGTCTTTTCTTAAACAGGCTTCCAGACATGTAGAATTCTGGTTGCGTCATATAAGAATGGACTCTGTGCGTGTGTATTAAAAGATTAAAAAAAAGAAAAAAGAAAACATCTAAACACATGTAGCCTGGAGTTAGTTTTCACATACTCCACTGATCCGAAGCAACACTTTGTTCATTCACTTCATTTTAAATGTTTTAGTTTTAAAATATTGACTTGTAGTGCCTATAACATTATTACACTTATTTATGGTTCTGTTCAGACTCTCCACAGCACTTGATTAAGTTCGTGAACGATTGTATTCTGGTTTACTATAGAAAAAGTACCTGACTTCACACACAAGTAGGGACAAGGTCTGAGCCTGGACCATGTGAGGCATCAGATTTTTCTTTTGATGGGCCTTGAGTGCTCCTGTATAACAAATGAAAAATGCACGGCCTTGAAAACCTTGCATTTCTTCAGCTTAACCTGATTGAAGAGTCAGTGCTTTGTCACACCAGTCTGTTGGTAGGCTTTTAGCCACTTGTGTGTTAAAAGTTGTTTTAAAAAAATCAGTGGACTTTGTCATGTTTGACAGAATGTTGTTTTGTGTTTCATTTTTCATTTAGAGAAATGAACTTGCTGTGAAACTCAACAGTGGTCAAAGAAGAAATTTTGATCTTGATCTTGATTTTCGTAAATCCAGGGTGATAAGCTTATAAGCTGTGTCTGAATCCACTGGTGTTCACTCATTCACTGCTCCCTAAATAACAGACAGTCAGTAGTTTAAGTGAGCAGTAAACTGTGATTTCAGATGCTTATTATCAATTTGCATAATCACAGACAGGTATGATGTTGCACATCTGTGAATGTAGAAAACATCTGTGCATATTTAAAATTTGATGGACTGCACTGTGGGACTGTTTGCAGAGAGTCCATGCCACGGACACTGCTTTCTTATTCCACAAGCCTTTTTCATGGTTGACATTTAACTTGTCATAGTAGGAAGGACACAGCTGATAATGCTAATGTTGCCCAGTTAGCCCTGCCTCCCATGTGTATTTCAGCCTTTGTGTTCCCTTCATTCTTTGTCAGTTCATCTGTTTTAGTTAGCGGTGATGCTACCTCATGTTGTCCGTGGTTTTGCCTCGTGTGTTGGACGTTCTGTTCCAGGTTGTGTTCCCAAGTGTTCCATGGGTTTTCCTCAGGAAACTCCTATCCTGCCAGTCAATATGATCATCTACCCATCTGCCTGTAAGGTTATTCCTGTAATAACTTCAGAACACCTCACTGCAAAAGCCTATCATGGTGCCTGTGTCTGGGTGCAGAACAAGTCAGATGTTGACGACACAGATCGAGAAAATGTGTCTCTTTAAATTGAACCAAAACCACAATCTTTCACTAACCCTTAGCCAAATTGCTTTTGTTGCCTAAACCTAACCACACACGGGACTCTGGATGTGAGCCCTGGTCTCTCGTGTGACAGCTGTGCCCTCTGTACGCCCGCCATCCACCCCAAGCACCTCCTTGCGATTCTGCTGCCATCGATGAATGTAGCGTTTCGTTCGTTAGTTTGAAAGTCATGCAGAGTGTCACGAAAAAAATTGAAAAGTTATGTTAGTGTACACAAATCAGTAGATTAAAATTCGTGACTCTTTCACAAACTGTGGAGTGAGTTGTTATAACTACTGATGGAAAAAAAAACAAGGGAGAGGCAGTTTCCTAAAGGGAGAGCATGATCAGAAAATTCATTCATCATTAAAAATCAATTCCTTTTCTAGTTTCTATTACCTTACAAATGGGATATGATATTTTAATGAGCTTTAAAACTGATGAAAGATGGATTATTTTTACATTTGGACAGTGCCTGGCAAGCTGTTTTTCCCTGTTCTCAGTCTTCATGCTTACCTAAGTTAATTGCCCACTGGCTTTAGCTCCACATTTAGCATACAAACATGAAAGAGGTATTGATTTTTCACATCCAACTCTTTGCAAGAAAGCTCATAGCTATCCCCTGAATGTCCACTTTACTGTCAAATACTGTATTTTAGAGAAAAACCATCATCTGTCTGAGAGAGACAGATGGACATTTGAAAGCAGAGACTGGAGCAGACTGAGCAGATGGCACAATGAAACAACTACTTGAGTGGAATCTTCTGAAATCACATTCTGACACAGCGGCAGCTGCTTCCTTGGCCTCCAGCTAACACAGGCTAAATTAGCCTAAAAACCAGGCTAAAATGTCTTAAAAGCAGGCTACATGTGCCAAAAGGTGAATCTAACCCAACACACAAGCGAAACACGAATGAAAGATGAAAGATGCAGAGTTGGACTAGCACATTCTGAAAACTAAAAATGCCTATAGCAAGGAGGAGTCTCAGCAGAGGGGTTTTTAAAGAACATTGTCTGGATAAAACAAAAATGTTAATGTGTAGGGAACCACACACCACAGATCAAATCAAAGCTTCTATACTTACAATGCAGTTTAGTATATTTAATATATATGTATAGATGTTTAAAAAAAATAAAAAGACAGAGTTCTGTTTATATGTTGTCTTGCCAAAGAAATTTTGAGCTGACAGTCTGCACAGACCCTCATGGAGATGGGAAAAATTTCCCTCTGGCAGATCTAATGGTTCCTGACTTTGAAATCTGAATGTTCTAATTGCTGGTGTGACTGAGCTCTTTGAGTTTGACCAAGATAAAAGCAGCAGAATTTTGTGCGGTTCAGGTCAAGCTGATAAATTCTTTGTCTCAACAGGAGCAGAAGCCTGGTACTGAACATGAGTGGTTTTAAAAAATGGAAAGACGGATAACCTCCAGCAGTGAGGAAGTTGTGGGAGTGGAAAGCTGGGCTCCTGTTTTGAATAAGAAAGGGATGTGAGTATTTTTGGCACCGCATAACAGCAAGATTCAATTTTTCTTTTTTAGGTTCGCTTTTCAAAATGGGCCAAATTGTTGAGCAGGTGAACAGAGTGGAGTAAGTAGAGTTGTTAAAATATTAAGTAATCTTCTGTAGTTTTCATACATTCTGTATCTTCTTGAGACAAAGAGGCCTCTGCTTTGACAGCCGCGTCTTTCTCTGCAGGTGGAAAAGATGGCAGGCTTAGTGCGGGAGCAATTTCAGCTCTGTCTGACTAAAAAAGTGGGACTACTTAAAAATAATGACGTGCTTCAGTGTACCAGCCATATTCACTACAGACAGCATGAACTGTTTCACATCACCATGATCAGCCTCAAGCTCTGTATAATATTCATATAATATTCCTATAAGGGTTTAGTGAGTATCTGTTAGGGTTATTAACTTTTCACCAGAAAATATATACGTCTTTAAATACTATAATTTTCCTGTGTCAGTATTTTCTTTTAAATCTTTACATCTTTAATAAATCTTTTAGCACACTTTATTTTGTTGTAGATTTGATTTTAAATGGCTAAAATTTAAAAAGAGTTACTGACTATTATTACGTCACAGATTTGCCCGTTAATCTACACTCAATAACCAATAGTTAGTCTCTGGATCCTGTTAGCTCCCACAAGTCATTCTGCATGTTCTGCATGTCAGGACAAAATCCAAGCAATGGAGTCCGAGCAAGTCTCTGTACACCTCTGCGATAAAACTGTGGCTTTGAGTGTTCCCAGCAGCACTGTGGTGCAGCAGAACTCAGCAGCAGAGATAGGGAGAGTGGTCAGAATTGAGGGAAGCATGAATGCAGACAAATACAGAGAGGTCCTTGAAAAGAAACCTGCTCCTGTGACCAAGAAAACACTGGAGTGGTTTCAGGACAAGTCTCTGACTGTCCTTGAGTGTCCCAGCCAAACCTCAGACTTGTGGAGAAGCCCTGAAGACGGCAGCTCACAGACTCTTCGCGTCCAGTCTGACAGAGCCTGAGAGGATCTGTCAGGTAGAGTGGGATAAACTGAATCCAGGTGAGCAAAGCTTGTAGAGACTAACCCAAGAAGATTGTAGCTGTAAGTGAAGCCCGAGGAACTTCTACAAAATACTCAATTAAGGCTCTGAATAATTTTGTAAATGAGTGATTTTAGTTTACAATTGTAAAACTGTTTTCACTTTGTCATTATGGTTTATTCAGCATAGATCGATGGGTAAAACTGGCTGTTTTATCCAGTTACAACTAAATAAACCACAAATGGAAGTGAACAGACAGTGAAGGGGTCTAAATCCTTCCTGAAGCCACTGTGCTGTTTTATGGAACAGATAACAGATAACTACAAAAGTATTAACAATCAGAAGGGGAGTAGAAATAAAGTGACATTAGAGAAATGTAATTAGCAGTACATTCCTCAAACTCCCCATCTTCATATATATTCATACACTATCTACAAACAGCATATATGCATGGAGTTTACACACATATACACTGGAAATAGTTGCAAACACTAATACTTCCATTTATCTAATTTAAATACATTATATATAATAAGCTGACCATCTTATTAGTAACAACTGTTTTTGCTGCTGTAAGACCGGAAATAAAATTTTCCTTTGATGACTTGGTTAAGCAGAGGCACATGGGATAAGCTGTATTTTCTAAACATGCCCACAATATCTTATATGATTATAAGTATTAGATTTTTATTTATTTATTTATTTTTAAAATGCATCATTGGCCTCTCTTTCCAGCTGCTCTCCGCTGTGGTGTGTTTTTCCTTCTTCATCTTTGTGAGAAACAGCTGAGCCAACAAGCTTCATGCCAGCGATGAGAAGAAAAAACAAAACAAAACAAAACAGAAAGACCTGGCCTGACTGGTTCATCACATGGATTAAATATTCCAAAAAAGATGCTGAGAGAACTTTTATCTGAGCGACAGAGGACAGTGCCACCTCCTGCACACTGACAGCTGTCAGCTGCTGGCTGAGGATGAGATTTTACAGCCTGCTCTTCTATGTATTAACTCACAGCGCTGGAGCTTTTTGTCGACAATCACCTCTCACATTCATTTCACCCAATCGTCCCTGACCTTTTTCTATCTGTACCTGTTTAGCCTGGGTATCTTTTTGGACTGATCCCACTCATGAACACCATGAGTGTGTGTGTGTGTGTGTGCAGTTCAGATGTGCACTTTATTTGGTGATTTCAGACTGATGAAGCTTCACATTCGTCCTATGTGGAGAATTTTTACCTCCATCCTTCAGTGTGATTGCATTATGAAGAGAGCTTATGATTACTCATATTCCATTGACTCACTGTACACATATATGTGGTATGTGTATATCATATCATTAAGATAGAATTAGAAAAATGAAGGCTGGAATTGTGTGATGTCCATGATAGCAATGGTGAGATCTGCAGTAGGGCCCCAGATATTGTTTGTGCCAGCTGGTTTGTGGTGCTTTGATTAATTGCCAATTTGTTAGGGAACATGAACCTGTATGAACTGATATTAAAAGTACCATCTGGATCCTGCATTATACAAGGACCTGCTCTCAGTTTACCCTATGTAAGTTCCTTAATAAATTAATGTTAAACCAAGACCTTATTTACACTTCATACATCATATGTGAATCAGATGAGTGTCAGATCTCAGTGTAAATGCATCCAAGAAGCATTTAAGACACATTCTGCACATTCTAGCTAGATGATGTAAAGGTGTAAATGCATCTGTCCTTCCAAGACACATACGTAAGCTTTATCCCTCCTGTAGTGTGACTATGTTAGTGAGCAGTCTGTGGAAATAGCTGCTCTTGGTCTGATTTTCTTAATAGATCCATGGTCTGTCTCCTCTGTCTTTGGGATAACAGCAACTGTGGTTACACTAAAATGAAACTGAACTTAGCTGTTTCTCTCTGTCTCAAAGCAACAAGGGAAAAACAGCTCCGGGGTTTTCCACACGTATGATCGAGGGGCACTGAGCTGCCGTGGCTTTAATCTGATCCCTGATCTGTTCAGTCACTGAATCATCTGTTTGGGTGACAGACAGTTAATCTGAATGGTTCAGGGAGTGGCGTGAGCTGATTAATTCATGTGTTTGTGTTAGCTCATGGATAGCTGTTAGCAAACTCTAGCTAAGATGTTATTGTTGTAATTAAACCGGAAAAGTGCGGTTCCTCTGGCACAGCAGTTACCAAACGACTGCAGGGACTGGACTGGATGAGGCCTGATTTACACGTATCCAGGAAAACCAAGCTGGATTGTGGGCAGATTTGTGATCTGAGACACATCTACCCACTGCTGATCGCAAGCTTTGGAGACCAAGACTACATTAAAATTCTGAAAGTGTCAGAAATTTCAGACTAAATTCTTTTTATGCATCTCCTGCTTTGCTGCAGAATACAATGGTCGGCACCAACACTGTGAGCGTCATTTCTGAATTATATAAAAATACATCAACCAAAAACAAGCTCACAGGACTTAATGTCTTGAAGATACGTCTCTGCCTTTACATGTTTTCTTTCGATTCATAAAGTAGCGCTGTAATTTTTTTAGACCCATCTTGCACAATGCGATATGACAAACAGAAGATTACTGTTATCACATTGTGTGCAGGGGTCTCAGTACGACTGTTAAATTTTAATTTCTCCAGACCTCTGTGGTTTGAATTGGAAATGATGTCTACAGAACATTTGGCTGAGATTATGAATGTCTTTTCTAAATTTCTCAAAACCCAATATTAGGACGTGAACTTTTAACACAAACATTTCACTTCCAATTAATGCTGACTGAT
The DNA here is from genome assembly GCF_017976425.1 of Toxotes jaculatrix. Taxonomy (NCBI): domain Eukaryota; kingdom Metazoa; phylum Chordata; class Actinopteri; family Toxotidae; genus Toxotes; species Toxotes jaculatrix. The sequence continues at coordinate 2,947,033 of NC_054407.1, forward strand.
GTTCTCTCTGAGGAAAGCTGGTGTTTCTCACAGCCAAAATTCAGTTTTTTAAAAACTGCTGGCATTTCTTGAACAGCGCAGGATACTGGAGGCAATATTCTTCCCTCCCATTTGCATTTTTGGCATCTAAAATTATCTGCCTTCTCTATGTGTGTCAGAACCTTAGGGTGAACGATCCTTGTGTTTTTTGTTTTTTTTTTTCAGTCAAGATGATGAACCAAATCCAGCCCTGACACAAACACATCCATTTATTATTTGAAATAAATATTTCTACCATTTGAAGCATTCAGTTGATCCAACTGGTAAAAGCCAGACAGAGTAAATGGTTTCATTTACCACTAGAGCAGTAAATCATTCAGCAAACGGATCTACCTGCAAACCCTCCATAAGAGGATAAATACATTTGGTACATCTGCGCCATAACCAGAAAGTAGCACTGCATTCGGAACAATCCATCAGCAGTAACAGATTACAGCTGTGTATGTGTGTGTGTGTGTGTGTGTTTACATGTGCGTATGCGAATGCTGTTTCATCTTCAGCACACAGGGCTCCATTCTCTCATTTATCCATGCCAAGAAGGTTGAAGGTAGCAAGCCAGGCGGATCCTATCAATTAATGAGATGTCAACAAGCATGTCTGCATTATTCACACTCACACAGTCATAATGGAAGTTCCTCAGCTCATTCAGCTCATGGGAAACAGCGGCTGACAATGTTCTTTTTCTCTTTAAAATCTGCAGCTTCGCGATTCAGACAAAGTAAACAGAGGATTTCTGTGCCGTTAATGATCAGGGACAGATCGAGACTGTCGATGTAGGGAAAGAGCCACAAAGTTTGCATATGGAGGATGTCTGGTGGATGGACTGGTTAGCAAAAAAACAGACCTTAACAAAGAAGACCACTGTTTTGGACAACACTGGTTTCTTTTAAGCATGACCGGAATCATTCCCTAAACTCCCTTGTGTTTATTGTTTGTCTGTTCTCCTGTCAGTGGGTGTTTATGTGTCTAGGCCTGGGCGTGGTCAACCTAGTTCCTACTTCCCGCCTGAATCCCTGCTCACCTGTTGTTAATCCCCCTCATTAACCACACCTGAAACCAGCAGCACTTACACTGACTTCACTCTTTGCCAGACTGTCAGTTCACTCTAGTGGTAAGGTGTGGCCGACTCACACGTGAGTTTCTGTTGTGCTACAGATTCATCTGCCACACTCAGCTCTGTAACTGTTGTCATCGGCCTCTGGTGCATTCCAGCTCCACCGGCTGGTGCCGTCCACATGTAGCTGGAGCAAGCAGCTTAGCTTAGCATGGAGACTGAAAACACTGGAAACAGCCGGCCTGGCTCTGTTCAAAGGCCACCTACCAGCCAGAGGATGGGATGGAGTTAAAATACTGTTATTTCGCAAAAGCCAACACTCAATCAAAGTTGTCATCGAAAGGAGACCAAAGGAATCAACTGAAAGAATGGCTTGAGTAGTAACTGACAGAAAAATACCAGCACACCACTGTCTTTTTCCCTGCTTCTTTAATCTCATGTGGATATAACAGACGGCCATCAGATGCCAGTGACAAAGTGCATGAGTGCATTAAAATAATAAAGTAGCATGATCAACCTACCCGAATATAACAAAGTAAAAGTAATCATTTTTCTCTAAAAGTCTACCCATACCTCTGCCATAACACTTTTCCTGTGCTTTCCTGTTTTACCACATCCCAAAGGTGTTCTACTGGATTTAGTTCTGGAGACTGTGAAGGACACTGAAGTTCACTGAACTCACTGTCATGTTCATGAAACCAGTTTGAGTCTTTAGCTTTGTGACATGGAGCATTATCCTGCTGGAAGTAGCCATTAGAAGATGGTGAACTGTGTCCATGAAGGGATGAACATGGTCAGCAGCAATACTCAGACTGAGACATTCAGACCATGACTGATTGGTATTAAGGCCCAAAGTGAACCAAGAAAACATTCCCCACACCATCACACCACCACCACCAGCCTGGACTGTGGACACAAGGCAGGTTGGGTCCATGGATTCATGCTGTTGATGCCAAATTCTGACCCTTTATGAGTTTACAAGACAACTTCATTGAGGATTTTGGAGTTGCATCACTAGACCCATTAATTTTGTTCTGATATCAGTGTGAGGACACTCATTGATATAATACATCCTTGACCTCTAACCCTAGCTTTAACATAAACCTAATTGTATCCTCTAAAGCCATGTTTTAACCATCAAATAGCTGTTTGAAGGTGTGTCAGAAAGTCATGACCAGACACATTTCACAAAATGGGCTCACTCCAAACTGGTAGCCACAATGTATGGCCATACAAGTACACACTTTACCTCACTCACAGCAGAAATCTGCAGGTGTAATCCCTCTAACCCTGGCTGTTCAGTATAAACTTTATTTGTCCATCTCCAGCTCCTTACTCACTGTCTGTTAGCTCTGACAACTAATACAAAGTGTGACACATGAAATCACATTTGTGTGTGAGGATGTGTGGACAATTTGTAGGCATGTGCTTGTGCTTTTATTCATGCTAAGGTTTGTATTCTATCGTGTTCCCTGTGAGCTGATACAGACCAATAAAAAACTCAAAGTACTGTGCAGCACAGCTGTGATGTTAGAAGCTTTAAGACAGCTTTAACAATATGTCTCTGTGGTAAAGAATGTAACCCTTTTACAGCTGCTAGGACGTTATGATGTGAGCAAGATAAGCTGTTCAAGTTGTGCACATGCACACACACACATACACACACACAGTGTGTGGCCACTTGTATGAATGGCCCGCTCAGGCCATTCTTTCATTTTGCAGGGTGACTCAGTTTGGCACTTGAAAAGAAAAAAAGGGGAAAGGCGAGATTTGAAAAAAACAGGGATTGACAATAGTCGCTGTGTGGAAAGAAGTTGTTGCCTGGAGGCTGAAAGAAACCACTCCGACTCCCAAGAGAGACGTTCCTTTTTAAAGCAAACTAGCTTCTAATTGGAAACATCACCGGGGTCAATATCGTATCGAGGACCTGCCAAAGAAAAAGCTATGTTCCATTCCTCTAGGCCCGGACAGATGGCTTTTCCAATTCAGCTACCACTGTGGCAGCTAGGGATGTGAAAAAGACGACGTAAGGATTTGACTTTTTTCGTGCATTTTCATTGACTGATTGCAAGAAAGTTCAATACAAGCTCACTTCTTTTTAAGAACTACTCCTGCAGAAGAGCTCTGACAAAAAGTCAGAACCAAAAAAATACACACATAGTGTCCTTTGTTTTAGGAATGAGCGTAACGTAAATCTTGTTTAGAGTATGCAGTGCACGTATTTTTTCCATTAAAAAAAAAGAAGGGCATTGAAATATAAGTTTGACCACAGTGTTAACTTAGATGCAGATTGTCACTGAGCTAAATAGTATTTACAGTTCCAGATTGAAACTGGAGTAACTTTATAAATTAAAAGGAAAAAAAAATAGAAAACAGAAATAGAAAAAAAGTCAAGCAGAAAATAACAGAAAATAGCAAAATCACAAAAAACAAACAGTACATTTCATACTCTGCTGAACGTCCATTCTATCTGGCTTTCTCTCTGAATATTTACCAGTCTGCTGGCTTCAGCATAGAGTAGGGTTTGTTTAATCTTCGTCTTCGACGTGAAGTTGGTGGAGCACAAAACCAGATGTCCCACAAATTAAAAAAATGAAAGACTGAATGAAACTTGCTGACTTGTGTGAACTAAATGAGCAGCCAGAGGGGATGTGTGTTAGAGGAGAATTACGGTTTATAAGAACTTGAGTCTTACTTTTATAGTTTAGTTTCTATTGGCAGTGATAACATTGTATTCTGCTGTGTCACTTTAGTACGGTCACTTTAATGCTCCTACTATCCACCTGTTGATTTATATTGCACTGTTATTACTTGCTCTACACGGCACAAGACGAAACAAGAATGCAATATATGTGATAATATTGGGTTTGTAAAAAATAACCAAGGAAATCTATATATTTCCCCTTCACTTTGTTAAGAAAAAATAATAAAACAACTTTATCCTTCAGGTACGCATTTTCTTTTTCAAGAGTTCAGAATGTGTTGGAGCTCAGCTCTGAGATTTTCTCACACTGTGAAGATGAAGATCTCTGAATGCTGGTAAGACCAGTTCGGATGGTTTGGATGGCCATTTTGTTTGTGGGGAAACCTCAGCCTGATCCATGCTGAGGAGCAAACAGTTATTATCTGCACAGAAAAAAAGTCGGCAGAAAAAGATCAGCAGCAAGAGAAAAATCAAGCCTATACACTTGATGGAAACCAGTTGAGGCCCAGACTGGGGAAGCAGACTGAGACCTTCAGAAGATGCTTAACCTATTGTAGCAATCGTGACTGTAGACCTGAGGAAACACAGAATACATTCATACTCATGAACTCGCTCCTTCGTAACTAGTGACTGAACTTCAGTGGCAGGAGCAAAACCTGTGGATATAAACCGTGGTGACAGGAACCAGATCACAGGAGCTGTAGAACACCGCACTAATCATTACCGCTGTGCATCTGAGCTCTGTGAAGCTTCAAAGGGAATTTCACCCATTTTAAAAAATTCACACATGCTATTTCTGCGCCAAAGGACAGTTCTGTCAATACTCGGGAACATGCACCACTTGTTCCTGCCGCTGAGGAATGGATAACTGGCCCTTGAATTTATCTCTGGGATACAGAATCTGGGACACTGGATTTGTTGACCCATAAGATTTTTATCTGCATTTCTGCCCCCAAAGGTTTGACTTCTTAGTATATTTTATGAGTCCTTCAGTAGTTTATTAGTTGGCTGTGACAATTTAAACATCCCATGACTTCACTAAGTCACCGTCTCATTGATTATCCATGAAGCTGCTCTTCATTTAGTCTCAGAGTCACGTCACAAATTCAAGGGTCGTCTCTGAGATTTCTGGCTGTCTGATAGAGCTCATGAACGCCGACTGAGACGTCTGAGTAAACAGAAATAACTGTGAAAAATCTGTGAATTCCTGGTTGAACCATTACTGTATTATTAATGTATCGACGATTTAAGGGTTCATTAGAGGTCTGAAATATTTTCAGGTAAACATAAATGATATTTTAAGGGATTCTCATTCAATATTATGAGGGACTGAGCTTCAGTCAGGTTTCTGGCAAAGCGGTTGACAAATGAAGACATTGTAATATATTAAGTGTTTTCATGGATAATTATGACCCTTGATGCATCTTCATTTGTTTGTTTCTTTTTTAAACCTTATACACCCCCCAAAAAGCCAATTTAAGCCCCCATACATATTATAAATACAATATATAATATATATATGTATATATACTATTTAAATGTATATACTATTTAAAAGCCTTAACACAAATCAAGTTAAAACTTTATTAATGGTATTTGTCAAACGTTCAGTTCAATAAAAAAGATCTTTAAACTGTGCAGGAAATGAATGAAAGTATCTTAATATTTTATTTTTCATTGATTTATCTTGTCATTATCCACTTAACTTTTAAAGAAAGGAATTTTAAAGAAAAAACTGAAATGATTCCATTTTATAGTGCATGGACACGGGATGTTAAATTTTACTAACAGGGAATTCAAATAGTTATACAAAATGGAAACCAGGCAGATGTCTGAAGAGCTCCTGGTGTATTCAGCCATCCCAGTGCACAGCAGTAAATGTTAGTTAGTCCACATGTCTGCAACAACCTCCTGATGTGCTCTGACATCCGACCTTGAGGTATGTGTGTGTGTGCCTGTGCTACTGTGTGTGTGTGTTACTGTATGTGTGCATATGTGTGTGTGTGTGTGAGAGACAGAGAGACAGAGGGAGAGACGAGGCAGAGTGACAGCTGACAGCCCTGCAGGCAGTCAAACAGCAGACTCCCTGCAGCACTGACATCCTCCAGTCAGCAGGCTTCAACACACACACCCAACCAGCCAATGACTGTCCGTCTTCCCTGCGCTACTCTTCATGTGTGTGTCTGTGGATTTAATAACGCACTTCATTTGTCGGCCCTCTTGTCTCTCTGAGACTCTAGAGGCTCAAAGAGGCAAGAGTTCAAAGTACATGTGAGTACGTGTTTCACAAACAGACTTGCATATTTTCTGCACTGCTGCTCGGCTTCAGCTTCATTCCACAGATGAATTCTTAGATAATCCTACAAAAGCTCTGTGGATGCTGGTGGATCCAGCAGGGGAGAACAAAAAAACCAAACAAAAAACATTTCTCTTTGTGTCTCTGATCCTATTACAACAGTAAAAGAAATTATACTATATCTTAATATATATTATTATTATTATTATTATTATTAATAATAATAATAATAATAATAATAAATGTTGAGTGTAAATCTAATATCTTCTATCAGGTGGGCGGATGAACATGTTTCTATCAACCAAATAACAGCAGCCATTAAGCTGATGAGTCAAAAGCTTTGAAGACAGTGAAGTACATTTGATAACACTGCGATGAACCAACACATGGCAACAGAACCTGCTGCTGCCACGTGTTGCTGTTGTGGAGCCTCAACATACAGAAACACCGTTCACCCACCTTTGCAATTCCGATGGAGCATTTATGCAGACTGACACCTGTCAGTGTTCTTCAGCAAACTCTGTGATTGCTTGTTTTGATTTCCACAGGAACACTGCAGCGTGTCTGCACCACTGAATCCTGTTAACGCAGACAAACCTGTGCTAAAGGAGACTTAAAAAAAACAAAACAAAATGCACTCTTGCTGAAGCCAGTAAGCAGACTGTAAACTCTGGAAGTTGCTTGACATCTTAAATGTAAATAGAAACCTGTCAAATGAACTCCCTTCAGTGAGTGTAGTTATTTTTATGTGAGATTGTTGTAACTGAGCACTGCTCCATATAGATTTTTGAAAATAGAGGCCCTTTAAATTTTCAAAGAGTGAATGAAGGGGCTGAGGAGAGAGGAGACAGGAGAGAGGGGGGAAACTCAAGGTGCAACGGTGAAGACAGAAACATGGAGAGGGCAGAAACACTGCTTAGGTCTGACTCATTGATTTCTTTGTGACATGATTTATATCCAGCAAAATACAACTACATAATTTTTATTTTCTGAAGCTCTTTAAGGGGCGTTTTCATCAGTAGTGTTTGCAGACGCAGAAGTGAAATGGTCAGAGTTTCAGTTTGGATCAGTTGAGAAACACTAATGAAGATTTTGTGTCTTTATCACTTTGTGAACTTTAAACAAATGTTTTCACTGATAGAGGAAGCATATGAATGTATCAGTGGTACAGGCAGAAACGGTCTTTTAGGTGGGACAAATGGACAAAAGTTGGTGTCAACTTTTCCCAGAATTGTATAAATTGACTTCTTAAACTTGATATTCTATGATTAGATTTAGCACAAAGGACAAATATGGAAACTGTGAGTAATGAGTAATTTGTTTAGATTAGGAAGATGTCAGGACTACAGAGATCCACGACTTCCACAGGATGAAATTCAGCCCGTTTGCTGCTTTCTGACAGCAGCTGCTTGGTGAATAGGTTTAGGGGTCTGAATGAAAGCATGACACTTTGGGACAAAACCGCTTGCTGCCCTCATTATTCTGTAGTTCATGTTGAAGATATTGTTCCAGATGTGTTTCATAGCTCATCATTAATACACTTTTTTCCCACAGAATCACACAGACATTTGTTTTCTTTATGTGTCCATATATCTGGAGTTTTTTTCTTTGTTTTAAGCAAAGTTTACTTTCACTATTTGATAGCAAATCACATAGTGTGAATCCCTGAGTACAAACAAATGTGCTGAATGCATTTACTTCTTCAGAGAACATTTGTAAATCCTTGTTTTCTTTAAAGTATTCAGGGTCTCGTATTGGTTACATCCATTTTGCTAGCTTTCTTTTTCTTCCCTGGACTGGCTGGCAGATTACCACATTTCTTGTAGTGTGACCTCCACCAGCTGTTGATTGGTGGAACCATTCGAAAATGTGTATTGCTTCATCCACATAATCATACATGTGTATCCTCACAGGCTACATGGCCGCTGGCGACCTGCTCATTCAAACATTATTCCATTGTACCGCAAGTACAATGGCAAATACGCCACAAGTTAAAACAAATAAAACAAACAAATAAAATGTTTTATTAGGACAAATTGAATGTGTTTAGGCTGCATTATGTAATGTCTGACAAGATGATCTAAAACAAATGTACAGCCTCAGTATGGACAGCTCCTGGTTAATGACAAACAGACCAACATGAGCATCCTATTCAAGTCCTTTACCTCACCACATGTTGAATGTCAGTCCGAACAATGGAACAAGAAGATACTGTGAGAGAATACAAGAATTTATATTATGTATAAATATGTCTTCTACAAGACATATTGAACATACTTACACTCTCCTCTCAGAGATAAATCACCAAATACCATCCCGATGATAACATGCCTGAACAGTTGGAACAAAGCAGCCATATCACACAAAAGTAAAGCTCATTAGTGCGTGAGAGTTTTGATGGAGCACTGCAGAATTCTGCAAAGGAGGAAAAAAAAAATGAACAGAGGAGTACCACACATCAATAAAAGAGCAGAACAGAACATTGTAACACAGAGAGTTCGCTCCTCAATAGTTCAGACAGTGCGGTGATGGTTCACTTTTATTGACACTTCAGACTGGAGTGGTGCGCTCTTCAGGGTGCACGAGGTAAAGCAAGGCTTTTCAATCATTCATTTTCTACAGAACATAAAAATAAGTGATTAGAAGCGGAGGGAGGGAAACCGATGGAGGGTACTAGATGGGAAAAACCAGACGAGAGGAGAGTCCGAGTGATTGAAAAAAGGAACAAAGACAGACTCAATTTACTCATAGCAAGATGAGAAATTAAGAGAAATGGGCTGCGGCCAATTATGTATCCTATAAGTAATGCAAGTGAGCTCATTAGCTAAAGGGCTGAGTTTTCCTCAGCGGGCCTCTCCACACTCTGCTCACAATGCTCTTGAATGAATGGCTTTAGAGGTTTTAATAGAGACACCCCGCACAGCTCAGCCATTGAGAGTCCACTCAAGAGTGCTGTTTTATAATGGCCCCTATTTGGACTCATTACAGGCAGTACCTTTTAATGCATAGTGTTGTACTTAAGTAAAAGTAAGAGCCAGGCTTTGTTGCAGAAGAGTGACTGCATTGTGAGCGTATTGTACTGTCACGAACAAAAAGGTGATCAAGTAATGTCAGCGTGTGACAGAAAATGGATTTTGAGTGCAGCGGGTCTCGATGGCTAATAGAAGGCCAATGTTTAGCGTGATTCCCATAATGGCAGCAGCGCTTTAAAGGCTGAGATGCACTCAGTCTAAGGCAGGCTTAGCTGTTCAAATGTGAAAGGGAGAGATTTGTGTTTTGCTTGTGTTCACACTGAGACTGTTGCTGTAATATGATGTTACCGCGCGGTGCCCTATGGAGCTGAGCCACCTGTGAAACATAACTGACAGTCAAAAAAACAAAAACAAAACTCAAAACAAACAAACAAAAAAATGCCGTCAGCTGTGACTATTTGATCATTGGTGATATTTCCATAACTACATGTTCTCATACTTCAACAGCAACACAGTTTGTTTGTTGTCTCTTGCTGTTTATATATTATTAAATTACTTTCCCAATTACATTGTGGTGGCAAATTATTATACTCAGAGGAAACTATTTTTTCGAGCAAACCAAGCTCTATATTTATGTACTGCATTCAGGGAGCTGGCCAGGGTGGATGCTGGGCATACAAATCGACAGACTCTTACACCTGTTTGGGGCTTACACCCATTTCCTGTTTTAAATGAAGACCTTGACAGATGTTGTTGATAGTTTTGGGGAAAACAAATGAAACATGTCAGTAAACAGACAACAGTATCAATGTTTTTTTGCCAATTATGTTAATTAACAATATATTAACATACGATAAAATCTTTATCGTATGGAATGATGGAAATAATTTTTTGTCCAGATGATTAGAAGAATATTTGAAGAATCTGGAAATAATTTCTGAACAACAATAAGTGTCAAGCCACTGTTAAACCAGAAAAATCCATGTGACCTACACAAACTGGTGGTGCTGGGAGGTTGGAGATGGAGATAGGGTAACTGCTTGGAACACACTGCTGCTAGTAAGGCACAGTCGCCCAGCAAGCTGAGAGGACAGTAAAGTAACACTGTTTACTGAAGGAGATACGTCGTAATAAAACTGGATGGTGCAGTACAGCTTATGTAATCCCTATGATTCCTACTCTGTTGCTGGTTCCTGTTCTCTCAAAGATCAGCACTGTCAATGGTGCAAATTCACTTGTCAGATTAAAACTCCATTTAAAAGCTCAGCATGGATTTATTTTGTTTTATTCTAATAAAATTCTACACAGTACCTGTAAAACAACTGTTGACATTAGGCAAATTGTTGTGAACTAATTAGGAAAACACTGCTATTGTGGTTAACAGGTGCTTTCCCTTAATTCTGTTTGCAATCGGTGCACACCAAGTTCACAATGCTCTCTTACTGCATTCATGAGTTCTCTTGATCAGCTGCATAGACACAGGTGGAAAAACAACCCCCACAGAGCCTAGTGTACCAATCACAACACGGTGAACCCATCTGTCTTTGCAGGTCAGTGTAAAAAGCCCTCGAACGCCCAGAGAAGTCCCAACCAAAACAGCGCCACCACAAGAACCAGCCATCCTCCCTCTCTCTCTCACACACATACACCATCACCCTGTGACATGTACAGTAGGTCACTTTAAGTGCTGTTGATCCTGTCATTGATGATGGAGAAGACCATCTCTGCAGTCACCATGTGGTTGACAACCAATCATGATTCACTGCCAAAATAATCTTATTTCAGGCTAAGACCAGCCATCTGCTTGTGATTTCCCATGCTCCCAAAAGTTTTAGAAGTGGACTGCTAACTGTCACACCATTTTTATTTCTGGTACATGTGATATAGTTATGTGTCTGGTTAAAATTTGATTTAATTAACACCAGTTTCTCCTTTCCGTGCATGGTCCACTGGTTGAGGTTGAGGTGGGATGCCAGTGTTCAACCTGGATTTTCAGAAAAGGTGCGGTGAATAGTTGTATACTGGCGTTCCCTCCTCCCATAATTTGCACCACTGAACAGGAACGCCTTGAAATATGTGTTTTTCAGCTGTGTGAATTTTCCTTCACTTTACCAGCACAAACCCTTGGTGTTGTCCTTTGGTTAATAAGGACAAACTTGGCTGTTCAGAGCCTACAAAAAGGTTGAAGGGCTGCAAATCCTTACTAAATACCCCCATATGTTTACTGTGCTTTACAGCAAGAGAGAGAGTCAAAGAGAAATACTTTCATCTACGGGTATAGTGATGATTTTTATTTATTTTTCTTTTTGTAGGTAAATCACTCAGTTTATTAGTCATTGTATAATGACATTGTTATCACTGGGGAAAGAAACAGGGTTTCATTTACTTAAACACACTGATGTGAGTCTCTTGGGGGGGTAGGTGAAAAATATGCCGGTGTAAGACAAAGACACGTTTTCTCACAGGAATTCATTTACACCTGAAATAAAGACCATGTGAGAAAGCATGTGTGAATTCAACAGTTAAGCTAATCTGCTTATTTACTTAATTCAAATTTTTTGCAGACTTGTTATTAAATTTTTTTAAACAACAAAGACTAATTCATATTTTACTGGCAGTGGTGTGTTCACACTTTGCCTCTCTGAAAATCCCACCCCCCCCCCATGCTCCCCACCTTCAGTGAGTGTCACTTCATATCCTCCCTGCCATCACGTTAATTCATGACAATTAGGTAGGCAGTGCATGATTTTTATACACAACAAAGGCATGATAGCAGTTGATGACAGGGTTTCTATTCTTTCAGCGTCTTTTTCAACAAATACGAGTGGAAGCACTGCTTTTACAGCAGCGCTGGTATAGTTGGCACCCGTCGTTAGCGTGTTGAAAATGCAGACAATGGAGGGAGTGAAAATGGTTGTTTGTCTGGTCAATCGGTGTTAATATGGGAGCACACCGAGGGGAGCATCTGTTAAGTGTTTGAGAGTTCGGTCTCCTGTTGTGCTCCAAATCTGACCTTTTCGTTCATTCTCACTGGTGTGTTTTCTGTGGCAGTGTAAACACAGAAAAATCACACTAAATCTGATCTTTTTTTTTTTTTTTTTTAACTGAAATTGGGCCACGTTCGTGTGAATGTAGCCAAATGAGCAACACTAACAACTTCACTGAAGCCCACTCATTTACCAGAGAGAACCTAAGGAAGCATGGCCAGTGTGTGGATTCTCTCACACTGAGTGATGCCAGGACTGAAAAGTGGCTAATGGTATGCTACTCTGCCAATTCTGAGGGCTATGTTCTTCTAATGGTATATGACACTGCCGACAATATGACATATCCAGTTCTTGAAAATGGTATGAAACAGTCTTTGTTCCACCAGCAGGTCCTCTGTTAAACCTGTAGCCGTAGCTAATTACGGCATTACACTGGAACAGTGGTTTCCAACGTAGAGGTCGGGACCGGGTCCTCCTTTCCTTTTACCTCTTTAGGTGTCCACAAATTGTTCAAATGAAATCATTTGAGAAAGGAGAGTCATCCAATGCACACAACTCATAGATACTGGGAGATAACTACTTGTTCTGAGAAATGGATAGCTGTAAGGCTGATGGCAAACAGGCCTAACTGTACAAAGTCTGAATATGAACACTTATTACATGCCAATGTGATTTTTATTTATTTAAGGCATAAGTTGTAAATGTTGATGGAATGGCAGTGACGTATGGTATTCATGTGACACACAGCAGTTACGTGCCTCAGTTACCAGCACTGTATGCCAGTAAAGAATTGCCATTACTCACTGGGGAGTGGTATGTAGCATAGAAGCAGAGTGACATGCTGTTACACAGCAGCAGTGTATCATAATTAGTAGTGGCACACAGTGTGTCATTAAGAAGGTGTGAAGACATACCATTCAAAATCAACATTTGTCACAAGACTAAGAGTGACATATCCTTTGTTGATCTCCACACTCCTGCACCCAATTGTTGGCTGAGAAAAAGCAGCAAGCAACTGAATTGGCATGGCCATCATAAACCAGAAAGCATGACAGATTTACATACTTTCTTGTTTCACTGCAAGTGTGATTTTGTTCCACGAGTGAGGTGTTGTTGAGACTGGCAAGTGGAAAATTGCGAGGATGTGCAGCTATTTGCGAAGATGCTTTTTGAGACCGCAGGAATAAACGGCTGTCAAATTATGCCTGAAGCACAGTAACATCCACTGTCAAGTGGATCATAAGCTTTGAGTCATGTCATGAGAGTGAGGCAAGAACAGAGCAGCAAGAACATAATGAAGCAGTTCAGATTTTTGTAGCTGCAGACTCCACCTGCATTTAGAACCTGTGTGTATAACCACAACCACTGAGAATACATCGACTATCAACTGTCACGTACAGTCTGTGTGGGAAGTAGCCTTCACTGATAGTGGTTCTGCATAATATTTGGTCATCCCTACACCTTTAAGAGACCAGGTGTACCACACAAAAACTGGTCTCAGAATGGAGGTCTCTTTTGGAGCCCATCTGATACGGACGTAGGAAAAACCTACCAACACTTGAAGTGCATGAATTAATTCAATTCAGTCCAAAGAAACCACTGAATACTTAGATGTGATCCAATGTTTGACCAAAACAGAATAAATTAGAGAAGAACAACACTGGGAGCACAAAGTTGGTTAGGTGGCTGATTCCAGAAAAGGTCCAGAGCAAGATGTATGTACAACAACTGACTAAATTATTAGGAAATCTGCTGTGATTATCTGTACGGTGGCCCCTAAGGACAAAACACATACAAGAGTCAAAGCACAAATATGGAGCAAAATGCATTCTAAATGCAAAAATGCGCCTATGAAGATACTGTTCTTGATTGGTCAGACTGCCAGCTGCTGAGTTGACAGCTGGGAGGGCAGGTGACAGGTGGGTCAACATTCAGACATCGGAGTCAATTTCCAAACTGACATTATTTGGATAAATGAGGATAATCCAGTGTAAGCCTGAAAGATAGCTGTGGAAAAAAAAAACAAAGCTGATGATGGTTTCTTGACCAAAACTGCTTTTCCAGCACACAGAGTGAAAGTGCACCCTGGACATGACACCACCACCTCTTAGCCTTGCGGGGCAATTTGTCTCAATGCCAACCACAATACTGCAACAACAAAATCCCTTGTGGCCTAGAGAACATTTTTGCCACGGACCACCATTGTAGAAGGGACGTGTTAAACTTCATCCTGATGTAAAGTCTATGGGCCAAACTGAAATGTAGAGGAAGAAAAACTGGAACATAGAAAACTATCTTGGCCTATGTACTAATGGAAATGGTCGCCATCTTGGTACCCAGTTCTTATAAGACATCCTTTTTTTGTTAGATAAACAGGTTAAAAACAGGAAATGGATTTTACATATAGAAGGCACAGTGGCAACCCTTCATTTAGCCACCTTACCTTAATTTTTTCCCACACATTTACAAGAAACTTCAAAAGAAAAAAAAATTAGAAAAGCTGCAGGTGCATGTCCTTGACTTTCTAAAGTTGTTCAGAAGCTGGTTTGGCATCATTAATTCTCTCCAATTTTAAGAAACAGTTAACCTATTTGATTCTATTAACACAATAAACAATGGTTTTGTGATGGATTATACACAAATATCCAAAGCTGATTAAAAAACATCACCTCAGCTGAGCAAAAAGCTGTGTGGTGAACTGAGTGAGTCATCAGTGAGAAGCTGTAGAAAGATATCATCTGCAAATTTCTGGATTGTTCCGCGGTACGCAGTGTTCCACGACGACAGAGAGGGCAGAAAGGATGAGGAACAGACCACATCTGATGTAAAGTGATGTAAATGCTTGAACTGTCTGGTCTGTGCTGTGCAGTCACTTACTGAGCTTCTGCATAACTGTGACACAGTGATTAAAATTTCAAGCGTGTCCTGATATGGGAAATAATTCTGTTGAGCTCCTTGGAAACAGAGATCACTGATATAATAGCTCCCGTTGATAATCTCTTAATATTCGTTAGTTTCTATTAAGCAGTCAAATGTAATGTGAGATGTGAAGCGTTATCTAAGTGTTTGTGTCCGCCACGTACAGTGAGATTCAGTGAAGTGGCATCTTGTACCATTTGTTTGTCCGGCAGTTACTTCCTGCGCAAAAGTTAATTCGAACAGAGTCACAGTATAATTCAACTTAATGAAATCAGATAAACACACACACATCTGCGATGGCCTGACTGTGCATGAGACACACTGTTCTTACACACATACAAAAACGCAGAGCCACGGTGCACACAGTCAATAAAGACACCATTCCTCATGCCATTATCTTTGTACTGACACTTACAGCGATCCTCCAAAAGTGAATTAAAGTCATGTTCCTATCATCTTTTCTGAAGGAGACTATGATGGACTGCATAGATGTCTCAGACAGAAGAACCGTGTGTGAAGTGTTTAACAGTGGCTTAAAACTGATACTGATATGTATTTCTGTGTGTATCAGAGAGATACATACGGAAATATATAGACATACATAGAAAAATACATTTCCTCCAGTTAGATTATCCAGATATCAACACTGCTGTGAAAATAAGGCCAACAAAAGAATGAATGATGCAAAGAATCTGACAAAGGTCCAACTGTAAATTTCTATAGTCTCCAAGTGCAAGACAGTGTGTTTCAATGTATGTAGAACACTTAATAACCTAAGATGTCCAATACCGAGTGCAACGTATTTGGACCAGAGAACACTGCTTGGGTTGTTTCATTTGCTACACTTACAGTTTCACATATAGTTTTTAATCAGTACAAAAAATAGTAACCTCTCCAGAAGTTGCCTGCAGATGTGAATGTGAGCATGATCTTCCATCTGTGTCAGCACTGACATAGACTGGTGACCTGTGCACCCCACCCATGTCCTGCCCCCCTGTGACCCTGCACAGGATAAGTGTTATAGGAACAGTTTCTGTATGGATGGATATATAAACCAGTCCTTGCTTTTTTATTTCCAAACCAGTGTAGGCTACAATCTCTCTATCTTGTTTGTTGTTACCTAGACTGTGCAACTTTTTTTTTTCTTTTTTTCTGCCATGGTGGCTAAATAAATTGTGTTAGGCTCAATTTATCTAGGTTCTTGGGAGGTTTTGCAAATACAATAAAATCTTTATGATTTCAAAATACCTACTAGAAAGGGGAACTGTACAAAATTGGAACTGCGTTTCATTCAAGGTCTCCTGTCAATGGTTTCAAATACATCTCATTTGTAATGTTGTACTGCAGCTGTCCACAGCTGTGGTGCCAGAACCCAGTTGCTATGTCCTTTAGAAATTACATATTTGACCCTAACCCGAATAGTATCTTCAAAGTAGCTGCAGTTTAGAATTTGAGTCACTGTAAAGAAATAGAAAGTAACTACATGTTAAATCCCTAGACTTACAGCTTTAACTGGACCTGTACTAAACCAGGGATAAGTCCAATCTATCTGACTCTCTGGCCGTTAAAAGCTCGCACATGTGTGACAAATTAAAAAAGGTATTCTCTCTGATCCAGACAAGGAGGACCATATCAGTGAGTGATGGATAGAGGAGATATATTTGTCTGTACATCAGCGCATGTCAGTCCAGCACCCTGCCACTGATGTGACAGATGAAAGACGTGTTCTAACGACGCAAACAGGCGT